>NC_135545.1:16518025-17123566 GCF_045843805.1 Urocitellus parryii | reverse complement strand
GATGGCCCTAGGCCTGAGCCTAAGCAACTCCATTTTAAAAACTGCAGTTTGAAACCTGCAGTCTCCCCAGGCACACCCACAGAGCCCTCCAGTGTGGCCTCAGACAGGTCACTTCCCCCCACCCTGATAAACAGTGAAGCCCCTGGCAGGCAGTCCTCCCCTGATAAGAGGGAGAGGCCAGAAGATCAGGGTGGAGACCACCACACCAGATGTTTCTGACCCCAGGGTAAATGACGTCATGGAGAAATCTGGTGGTAGCTGATGAGGATTGAAAGGGGGGTCAAAAGCCCCAAATTTAGTATAAGTAATAGAGCTGATGAACAGGGATTCAGCCAGCAGAAACAAGGATGCACTGGAGCTGGAGAGCCTGATGAGGACCTGACATCCTATCATGGTCATCGTTTGCCCAATCCTCTGTGTGATCCTCACTGCCCTCAACCTCTACCGCCTCGTCTGGACCCTGGTGAGAGCCGCAACTTCTCCCTGCGGCCCTCTCCTCAACCGGTCGTCCACTCCTCCCAGGAGAAGCCTGCCTTGGTCCGGACCTGGTCACCGCGGTCTGAGTGAGTGTGCATCTGCTGGACGGAAAGCCTGAGGCTGGAGACTTTAGAACTGAGCACGCACAGGGAAGGTGTGTCACTAGCCTGGCATGATTCAGTGTGTCTGCTGTGCTTAGAATTAATTGAGAATTGTTTGCCGTGAATTGATCATGTCTATGGCAGTGCCCAGCATCAAGGATTGTCATTTTCTTGATTAAGAACCTATAGAGTGAAATGGTATTGAGTGATTTGAGTGAATAAAGCATTGAAAAGGGCAGAAATGTGTGGACATTCTTTATTTCTCCTCCTTGACTGCATACGTCACAATTTTGCCCCCTCGTGACAGGATTGAACCCAAGGGTGTTTAATGGCTGAGCCACATCCCCAGTTCTTTTTATTTTTGAGACAGGGTCTTGCTAAAATTGCTTAGGGCCTCCTTAAATTGCTGTGGCTGGCCTCAAACTTGGGATCCTCCTTCCTCAGCCTCTCTAGTTGCTGGGATTACAGGCATGTGCCCCGACACCCAGCCCAGCAAAACCTTTCTTAATGAGGTCCCGCATCCAGAGGTTCCTGCTCAGCCTACATCCTGCTTGATCAACTGTGGGTGCTGACACAGGTCTGTCCCTTCCTCAGCTCCCAGGATGCCACTCTCTGTTTTCCTCCCATCTCCGCAGTGGCACACCCTGCTGGCCTTACTCTTTCAAAGCAGGGGTGCCTGGGCTTGCCCGCCCCTCCCCCTCCCTCATGCCCTGGGGCATCTCACATGGGTTTTCTGCTGCACTTGGCCCATTAGCTTCCTGCACCCCACAGGAGTGTCACCCACACGGGCCCTGGTCTTCCCCGTCTTCCTAACTCGTGCCTTGTTATCCCAACTCCTACGATGAACGCACAGAGGGTCCAGTGACAGGTGGGCAGACAGAAAGCAGAACAGGCAAGGGGATGGACAGGATGGCAGGCCACCAGGCAGAGGGACAGGATGACAGGAGGCTCTTCCCTCTGACCCCAGCACCATCTCCTGTCCCTGCAGGTGGGTGGGAATTTTTGCCCTCTGCCCATCTCCATCCCTGGGACTGGACTTGATGTCCACTCAGGGGACACAGCCACTTGCCTGGCCGTGGACACAAGCCCCCAACGGTGGATCTGGCATCTGGAACTCACGGTGCCGGAAGCTGAGCTCACTGTTACCAGGGGCCTGTGTGGCCTGCGGCTGTGACCCTCTGGGGACACGGATGGAACCTGGGCTGTTCCTCCAGCCGGAGGCCGCAGGGTCCTGCGGCTCAGCCCGGCAACGCTGCCCTCCCTGAGAGGCCAGGCGTGCAGGCCCCAAAGCCCGCGGGCAGCTCTCAGACCTGACCGGCCCCCTCTGCAGTCTACATTGGACCCTCGCTGTGGGCCTGTTGGTGGACAGCGATGCCGAGGAGCTGTGGGTGGCCAACGGGAGCCTGTGTGTCCTCTGACAGGCACTTTGCCTGGGCTTGTCAAGCTGCTGACATTCCTGTGGGCACCTGGTGTGTCCTGGCTTCTGCGGCCAGCTGGAGGAATGGACATAGCAAAAAGACTAGTGAGACCTGGGCCCAAGACTGCTACATCCAGTTGTTCAGGCTGTGAACTGCACAAAAATATCTAGCCCTACCTTGGGGTCTGACAGCCCTGGGGGAGGTGGGTTTTGGAAGAAAACAGCTCTGGGGGACTGATAGGTCATTATCCTGCCCTGGGGGCCTGAGTCATGGTTCTGACCCTGGGGGTGGGGACAGTGGTCCTGATGCTGATTATCTCCCCCCCATCCCCCACCCCCATCTCCTTGCTCCAGATCCATTCTGCCCTAAAACAGCCACCAGGAGACAGTGCTGACCTCTGCAGGGCCAGCTGTCCACGTGAGGAGGCACCTCTGGCCTGCCACTGCCCCTGACTGAGGCAGTGGTGCTCAGTGGTGGAGTGGTGTCCACCTGGCCCTCTGGGGCTGCCCCTGGCTGCGTCCTGCCTCTGGGGTGCCACAGCTGTGTGAGTGCGAAGAAGCCGGGCAGCCACCACTGCTGTCCCCAGGCTTGAGCAGAGGGGACAGTATGCCCCCTGCACACTGGACCTGGCACTGAGGAGTCCTGAGAGGCAGCAGCTGGGTGTCAGGTGACCCCCGTGACCACCCCGGTGATGGGGCAGCCCTCACAGCCCAGGGAGCCTGCTGCGCCTGCGCCACGCCTGTCACTCTGGTGTGGGGGGACAAGGAGTGCTGAGCCCCACGGCCAGCGGGGCACAGCGACAGAGGAGCATGTCATGAGTGACGGTGACGGTGGACGCCCTTGGGGGGGTCAGGTGAGCCTGCGGGGGCACTGAGACCCAGTCCCAGAAGGGCAGGCTCAGGCTAAGGGGGACAGGGTCCCCCCCGAAGGTTCTGAGGGAGTCGCAGAGTCCATTGAGGTCACGGTCCCATCTGTGCCCATCTGGCCCTTACACCTGGCTGGTGGCCTGGAGCATGTCCACTTCCGTGGTTCTGGGGCAGTGCTGCAGACGGTCACGGGCCTCCTGGTCTCCCAAGACAGGCGCATGTCCATCAAGGTACCTGAGACTTGCACAGGCGCCCTCTGTGGCCTGCGTGGGATCCCAATGGCTCCCCGCTGTCCCACACGGTGGCCTTCATGCTCAGCAGGAAGGACCTGACCTCTCCAGCCAGCTGCTCTCTCATGGGCCCTGCCCCTCTGTGCCCACACGACAGAGAGGGCCGGTACTGGTCACTGGCCTTCAGTGGGCTGCTGGTGGCCCGGGATGAACCACGAAAAGCCTGTGACGAGCCCGTGGAGGCATGGAGAGCCGTGTCTGCCACCTCTGTGCCGCAGGAGGTTGGCGGCAGACCTTGTGTGAAGCCCTGGGAGCTCTGCCCAGCAGTGCCAGGCCCAGCCTCCCCTGCAGCCCTGGAGCGCCCGGCAGACTGTGGCCAGGGGCACCTGCTCCAGGTCCCATCGTGCCCTTGGCCTTCCCCTCTGTGCCAGCCAGCGCCCTTCGGCTTGCAGGCTATAGGAAGCCACGTGGGCACTAAGCGGGTGGCTTGCATAATTCATGGCGGCGGAGTGGGCAGCAGGCCTGGCTCCACCAGGCACTCTTGGCTTCAGCCCCACCCAGTCTCTTGGTGACACCACATTGGCGCCACATCCAGGAGGGCTCTCTCTCCCTGAGTACATCTGGCGGCCACTCAGGTTTCTGCCCAAGAGGAAGGACAGTCCGTGTGTCCCGGAAGCCGCAGTGTAAGTGGGCGGATTGGATGGGCTCCTTTGCAATCGGTCAGGAGGCCAGGGGAAGGAGGCCAGAGGAAGGAGGCCAGGGAACGATTCTCCAATCAGCTTCTGACGGCCCCCAGCCTCTGCCCCTGGGGAGATCACCTGGCAGAGGCTGGGATGAGGTCAGCAGAGGCCATGGGTACTGGCTGGAGCTCAAAGGACAAATGTCCACTCCCCACCCCCGTCCTTACCCCGCTGCCAAGTGATCTTTGTGAAGATCATGAGGCAGTTTTCCAAACGTTTTGGGGTGGAAACCGACGGTACCAAACACAGTCAGGGGTGAATTTTCTATTTCTTCTGTAACAAATTGCCACAAACTTGGCAGCTTCAAGCCACCCAAATGTACCATCTTGCAGTCTGTAGGTCAGAAATCCAACGTGGTTCTCACCAGGGCAAGCCCAACTGTCACAGGGCTGCGTCCCTCTCTGGAGGCCCTGGGGAGGTCACTGCCTCACTCCGCGGCTCAGCGGAATTCGTCTCCTGGCCGTTACAGAACCTGGGCCCCTGTTTCTTTGCGGACTGTAAACGGGGGGCTGTTCTGGGCAGGAGGCCTCCGCCTGCTTTTTCAAAGCCGCTGTGGCGTCCAGTGTCTTCTTCCTCTTTGTGATCCTCTTCTGCCTCCCCTTCCACTTTTAAGAGCCCCTGGGACTGTAACTGGGCCCATCTGGACAATCCAGAATAATCTCTCCCCTTTCAAAGTCTATGACCTCAATCATGTTTACAAAGTTCTTTTTGCCCGTGTTGTAGGACAGCATATTCGCAGGACCTGGCAATCAGGCCAGGGACATCTCTGAGGGGTCATTATCCCACAGACCACACCAAGATATAAAGTGTCCCCAGACAGGAAGGAGGGCTCGAACCCTTTCCATTGCATTCTTTTCTTACTCTGTTTCCCGGTTAAAGCAAGGGATGCCCCACTCATGTTCAGCATCAAGGACGAGAACATGGACTGCCTTGGTGAGCCTCTTAGCATCAGCACTTTCTAGCTGTGTGGTCTTGGGCGAGTCGCTTAACCTTCCTGTGCTCAGTTTTCCTTTTAACAACTTAACAGGAGTGAGGTTAGTAGTACCTACCCTGTTAGGTGGTTGTGAGGATCTGATTAACAGCTCCTGGCAATACAGCGAAAGCTATGTAAGTATGAGATGTTATTATTAAGTTGATTTTTACACATCCCATTAAAGAAAGACCCTGCGTGATCACTCAGCCACCAGAGGAGGACCACAGCGCTTCCCTGAGTTGCTGACGTGGAAAGGCCTGAGGACAGCCCAGCCCAGCCGCTCCCTGGTCCAGGAGGCAGAGGGCCACACAGCCAGCATGAGGCAGGGAGGGGTCGCTTAGGGTCTGACCTCACACTGGGGGATGCAATGGACGTGACAGTGACAGAGAAAGGCCCAGCCTGTCCTCCCGGGGCCCACACACTGTCCCCAGACAGGGACGGCCCAGGATGTGGGGGCTGTGGTGGGGAAGTCAGGGAGTCAGATAGGAAACTTGGGGGTACGTTGGAGCCTGGAAAAGGAGTTGGCCCTGCCTGGGGAGTCAGGAGGCGTCCAGAGGAGGGACATCTGAGAGGAGGCCAGAGGGACAAGTCAAAGTCAGATGGTAAGGGAGAGGCAACTGTTCAGGGAAGAAGGGACGCGTCCTCAGAAGCCCGGAGCTGAGTGCAGGCAAGTCAGAGAGGGGACGGCTGGGGAGAGGCCTGGACCCGGCCAGGGCTGGCCTGGGGCCTGGAACGGCAGGCCAGGAGTGAGGACTGTCTTGAGGCTTTGACCCCTGACCCCGAGGACTCCAGGCCAGTGCCTCCAGTCCCACGTGCCTCCCAGAACAGGAAGTGAGCTCAGCAGGCCACAGACAAAGCCTCCTGTCAGGAGGGAGCGGCCACCGCAGGCTCCCAAGGCCAGGGGAAGGGACTGGAGGTGGGCAGGCTGGGGGACAAGCCCTGGGCTCGGTCCACGCTTCCTGGCAACAAGACGATCATGAACTGAACACCGGCTCAGTACCAGCCTGGGGTGTGGACACTAGGGACACAGCAGTGACCAACACAGACAAAATCCCTGCCCCAACGGAGCCGCGACCCAGGGGAGAAGACAGAAGGCTCCCAGGAAACACAGAGACTAGTCAACACGTCTGCAGGGTGAGGCAGGGTCGGGAGGGAGGGCCCCGGCCAGGTCACAGGTGGCAGAGGGCACTTCCCTGCCTAGGACTCCTGGAGCCCAGACTGAAATGAACTTGGAGATGAAAAACTCCCGGGTCCCTCCCCAGGTCATTTCTCCTCCCTGATGTCCCTTGTTCATCCCCGACACACAACACACACAGACCCACACACCCTCCGCAGCCATCTCTCCCCCACCAGGCCTTTTTCCTAATCTGCGAAAACCCCAGAGCTGGTGGTGGGTTTGTCCTAGTCTCCATGGGGTCACTGGCACCTGGCACGTGGCCTTCAAAATGATGAGACTGCACTAGACTCCTGTCCAGAGCCATCTGTGGGTGCCCGCTGCTGCTGGAGTAAAACTTGACCTTGGTGCCTCCTCCTAGAGACCCCCACGGGATGCCCGCCCTCTGGCTCCCTCCCTCCAGCCACACCAGCCTCTCCACGGAACATTCTAGAACTCCACCCCCCACCTCTGCATTTGCTCTTCCAGCTGCCTGGAGTGCCCTTGTCCAGAGATTGACCACGGGGCTGGCTCCACGCCTCATTCAGGACCTGCCACTTCTGAGAGGTGGCCTCCCTGTTCATGGTACCCAAAGAAGCCCCCTGAGCTCAGTCCCTCTTGATTACAGGACCCAGTTTCTCCATCTGAAACCATCTTTTCTTTATTATTCATTCCTTACCCACTCCCCCCTCTAGGTCAAGGCCAGCTTGCTTTTATTCCGAAGGGCCAGGCGATGAATATTTCAGCTGTTCTGGGCCTCGCTGAGCTGTAACTACTCAAGTCATCGAGACATCCCTGGGCTCAGGCAGAGCTGGTCCACGTGCTCAACCAGTGCATCTGCAAGCTGTGTCTGTACCTGGGCTCCATTTTCATTCAGTTTCAGCCATGGCCAGTCCACCTTGGGAGGACAAAGATGGCGGTCAGCTTAGCAAATGCCTCTGGAGAAAGACCATCTTTTCCTGAAGCAGCCATCCACCACACAGGAGCAAACACCCTGGATTACGTCAAAATGTCATCACGGGCACCAACACTTAAATTTTACATGATTCTCACACTTCACAAAATATCATCCTTGTTTTCCTTTGGTCCCCGACCATTCAAACATTAGAAAAACTATTCTTAGGTTGTGGACTGCGACTCACAGGTGGTGGGCCAGAGGGGCCCCAGGGGAGTAGCTTGTCAGCCTTTGCTCCAAAACAGCTGCCCCCTGAGGTCACAGATTTCTGTCTGGGTCACTACGGTATCCCCAGTCTCTCGAGTGCCCCTGGCATGGAGGGGATGCCCAGTCAAAACCGAACAAACCAACGCTACAGAGAAGGGCTTCAGTACATGTATTAATTCTTTCAACAAATATTCATCGAGGGTGCCATGGAACTGGGCCCTGGGGAGGCAGAAGGGACCAGAACTGGGTCCTGGGGGAGCGAGTTAATGTCCCTGTGGTGCATCTAATTCTGTCCCTCCAGAACTACCCTGCGTTCCTCACAGTCACTGTGAGCTTGGTGGCTCCTCCTGTCTCAGCCCCTGTGCGTAGCCTGCTGCCCGACAGCTGCCCCATGCTGTGCCAGCAGGGCATCAGTGTGACTTGGCTTTGTGCTAGTGGCACTGACTGCTTGTCCCCCATCCAGTGAGCCTGCTCCATGGAAGGCACTTACCACCTGGCTGGGGAGGCCTGAGCAGGCAGCACGTGAGAAATTCTACAGGGTGAGGCTCTGCCCACGCTGTGAACTGCTGTCCTCCTCCATGGGCCTGGGTGGAGCTGAGGGACCCTCAAGGGCACGTTTGGGTGCTGCCCACTGTCCCCTGGCACCTGCCATGCAAATGGGCCCTTGCACGTTATCACCTTTGACGGGAGTCCCGTAGAGCTCCCAGGCAGCTGCGTGCCTGTCCTGGCCGAGTCTGTCTCTCTGGCTCAACGCCCTTCTTCAGAGTAGAACTGGGCAAGGACAGGCCCAACCTCCCTGTCACACTCATCTCAGAAGCACGACCCAGGTCCACCTGCAGAAGGACAGCCCAGGCATGGCTCAGGTAAGTGATGGCTCTGGGGGCAGGGGACATAGTGTTCTTAGGAATCCAAGCCCCTCACCAAACCCACGGCCCCAAAGGAAAAACTTCTGTTCTCTCCAGTATTTCCCCATTACCCTCCATCCTCAATTACACACACTTTTCTGTCTGTATCCATCAGATGCATCTAGTTTAAAATGATAGAAATAGTCTTTGGATCAGCTTAAGGAAAAAACAAGGAATTTATTGGTTGACATAATTGAAAAACAATCAGGACATCCCGGGGTTCAGGCAGGGCTGGGTCCAAGGGCTCAACCAGTGCATCTGGAAGCTGTGTCTGTTTCTAGGCTCTCTTTTCTTTCAGTTTCAGCCATGGCCAGTCCACCTTGTGAGGACAAAGATGGCGGCCAGCTTAGCAAATGCCTCTGGAGAAAGAGCATCTTTTCCTGCAAAGTCTCAGGGCTGGCCCTCATTGGCTCAGCTTAGGTCATGTGACCATCTCACATGACTAAGTCTCTGTAGACTGATTGGACGGGCCTGGGTTATGTGCTGGGAGTTAGGCTGGGGTTGACTTCCTTCCTGTGAACTATAGGGATAGATATTGCAGGCATAATTTCTAAAGGAAATCCAGAGAAAGAAAAAGAATGCTGAGCAGGAAGAACAAGAAGTGATTACTATTGTAGTTCTATCTTGGTCTCTTCATTTAAACATATTTTACATGCATTTGAGCACTTACTATGAGTCATGTGACATTGACCCAGACCAACGTGGTCCAGCTCTCCTGAACCACGGTCTTTGACTCTGTCTGCTCCTTAGGTGAGTGGTGAGACAGTAGCCCACCTGTAAGCTCTAGCGGGGACAGCCTTGTCATGTCCTGGAATGGCCTCTTCCTCATGCTGTGGTTGGACTTGCGCCTGTGGCTCACCACAAACCTCTTACAGCCTCACCTGCCCTCCCCAGAAGGGTCACACCTGTGGGTTCTGCAGCAATTTCCGTGGCAACGATGCTGAATCCCTTGTCACCTTAGGGAAGCAGAGCAAGGCTTGTGGGGACGACTGTGGAGCTGCCTTCCAGTCTGCAATGACCAGGAGCAGATTGTGTCTGTGAGGAGGCAGTGTGGGCTCCTGCAGGACCCCCAGGGGCCCCTTGGTCCCTGCCACAGGAGATCAACCTGGATCCATGTAGATCCAGCTGTGTCGGTGACGTGTGTCTTGCTGTGACCGCATCCTCTGCTTGGCCCTGCAGACATATGCTGCAGTCTGCCAGGGTACAAATGTCACCCTTGGGCACTGGAGAAATTCTTCCTCTGTGGTAAGTCATGGTTGAGCTGGGCCTTGCTCCTGTGAGTGGGACTGGCCGTCCCGGGGGAATCACAGAACCCCAGGACACGCTAGGTTGCCCGATCCAGGAAGGCACGTTGGGAATTGATCGTTGTCTCTGTGGTTGCTGGAATTATTGATCTATTGCTATTGATGTTTATTAAGCTCATTCTCAGTGCACAGCCTGAGATGCTGAGTGCTTAATATTATTCCTATTGTTAGCATCATTGGTTTTTAAAAATTAACTAGTATTTAATGGACGCCTACTAAATGGTTGGCCCCCAACTCAACAATATGATGGTATAACAATATCAATAAAAAAACCAATAATCACAACAGTTAATATTATTTAGCATTGTTACATACAAAACTGTATTAATAATACAGTTTTAATAATAGTGAGTTACTATGTTGATGTAAGTGAGTTACTATGTTGCTGTTATTGTTGTCATTATTTCATTTTATTTTATTATTGTTTTTTGGTACCAGGGATTGAACTCAGCGGTGCTCAACCCCTGCGCCACATCCCCAGCCCTTTTTATTTTTTATTTTGAGACAGGACCTTGCTAAGTTGCTGAGGCTGGCTTCAAACTTGCCATCCTCCTTCCTTAGCCTCCTGAATTTCTGGGATTACAGCGTACGCCACCATGCCTGGCTGTTTGTGTTATTTTAATCATGGAATTTGAGCCCTGACCCTATGTCATTTCCTATACTGCTACTACTAATTAAAATGTATTGGGCCTTTAGTTGGTATCCATGTCCAGGCTAAGTATTTTAATAGTAGTTATAGTAATAATAATAATAAAAATAATAATAGTGCATGGTGAGCATTATTAAATGATAATGATAAGATTATAATGCTCAGTATGTCCTGGGCATATATTATGTTTCTGTAATAATCATTATACACATACACACATATATTATATAATGATAATAGCAGCAAACATTTTTGGTCACTTACTACGTGTATGATTCTGTCACCATAGTAACAAGTCATATTTTCGGAGAGCTCATCCTGAGCCAGGCACTGGGCCAGCACCTTCGCCACAGTATCAGCTGACGTAAGTCAAGGGCGGGCTTGCTGTGGGCTGGTGGCTGCTGAGCGCCTCCCACACATGATCACACTGGCCCTCAACACAGTGCTCATTGCCCCGATTGGAGAGAGAGAGAAACTGAGGCTACAGGATGCCCAGAGCCTCTGGGGACAGAGCCAGGTCTGGACCCTTCACCACGGGGCTGTGCTTTCAGCTGAGGGAAAATGGTCTTCACAAGTTTGCTACCTTCTCGGCAAGGAGGTGACCACAGGGCCCAGCCCGCCGTTGTTGATTGAGCATCCCTGCGTTCTTGCCCAGCCCCAAGCTAAGCAGCCCTCCGCTCTGCTGTTTTGGACCCACCCCCAGGTCTGCCAGTTCAAGTCTGTGCGCAGGCAGAAGATGCCAGTCTGAGTTGGGAGAGCGACCTGGCTGCACCAGTGCACCTGTAGCTGCAGCTGTGACAGACGTGGCCCCTGCCCCTGCAGCCCAGCCCACCGTCCTGTTGGGGAGATCTGTGGTCTGTGGGGTGGGTGAGTGGGCTGCCGGAGCCCCTGGGGTACCTGCGTGACCATCGGAGACCCTGGCTACCTCACCTTTGATGGGGCCATAGCCCACGTCCCAGGCACCTGCACCTACCACCTGGTCCATTCCTGAGGGTCACACCCACCGCTGGGGGCTTCTCCTCCAGAGTGGAGGCTGCCAACAGGAGTCAGTGTGTGTCCTTGTACCACGTGGAGGTGGAGCTCAGCAGCTGGAGACCGAAGATACATGTGATCCTGAAACAAGGGCAGCAGGTCCAGGTGAGGGGCAGAAGGGTGAAGGTCCAGCTGCAGACCTATCCAGGCCAAAGCCTTCGACGTACCCATGATTGCCCAGGCGGCAGCTGCCCACTGCCCCATTCATCATCCCTGCCTCCCCTGTCCTTCCATGCTCCACCTCCCGTCGCACACTGACCCAGCCGTCCCTCCCCTCCTGTCCCCTATTCCTCAGATGGCCTACTTCCCTGTCGACCCATCCCTTCCTGGAGCCTCCCCAGCATCAAACCATCTCCCCAACACTACGCTTGGTATAGCCGTCAGCGCCCCCAGCCACCCCTCCCTCCATCCCTCCCCCATCCCTCTATCCCCTATCAGCTCACCCACCGTCCACCCATCCACCCATCTTGACGTCCATCCACCTGCCCCTCCATGCATCCATCTTTAAATTGGTCCAACGTTTGTCATCCATGCAGCCAACAAACCTCGACCAAACGTCTGTCTTCTGTCCCGCCCTGTTCTAGGCCTCACAGCAAAGATCCAGGCAGAGGCCCCTTCCCTCCTGGAGCCCGCGGCATAACTGGGAGACAGACAGCCAAAACCAAGTGTCTGACATCTCAGATAATGAGACGGCCGTTACAGGGCCAGAAAAGTAAGCTGGAGAGGAGAATGGGGGGAGACTGGTGTAGAGGGTCGGGGCATCCCTTGAACAGAGGTAGCCGGAGAAGCGACACTGGGTAGAGGACGCTAGGGCGGGCAGAGGAGCCTGAGGGTGCCTGAGGGAAGAGCCGCCCAGGCAGAGGGGGCCACGGGTGCAAAGCCCAGGTGTGGAAATGCCCTTGATCTCCATGAGAAAGAAGAGGCCAGGGGCCGCGTGGCTGGAGTGGAGTGGGCAGGAGGAGTGACAGGTGAGCTCAGGGAGTCGTGGAGGGGACAGGTCTTAAAGGCTTTCTGAGTCTCTGTAAAGACCTGGGTTTTGCAGGGAACGGTGGTTCTCACCTGTAATCCCAGCGGCTCGGGAGGCTGAGGCAGGAGGATGGTGTTCAAAGCCAGCCTCAGCAACTTAGCAAGGCGCTAAGCAACTCAGTGAGACCCTGTCTCTAAATAAAATACAAAAAAAGGGCTGGGATGTGGCTCAGGGGTCGAGTGCCCCTGAGTTCCATCCCCAGGATTAAAAAAAAAAAAAAAAAAAAAAAGATTGGAGCTTTTACCTAGAAAGAGGTGAGATTTGGAGAGACTCGGGCTGAGGGGGCGTGCGGTCTGACTTGGGTGTTACCAAGAGCCCTCTGGCTTCCTGAAGGGGACACTCTTGGTGACTGGGGAGCAGGAAGGCTGGAGAGGAGGCCGATGGGGTGGTTGGGGCAGGAAGTGGCAGTGGTCAGAATCAGGGAGGAAATAGAGGAGGGGAGAAACGGTCAGACTCAGGAACAGTTCTCAAGGGCCCAGGGGTGGGGTGAGGGGCAGGGTGGGTGTGGCTCACTATGTGGCCTCAGCAAGCTGAAGGTTCCAGCTGCCCCCCTGGGGGTGGGGAGGGGGAGAGGGCTTGGGGTAAGACCCGGTGCTCAGGGGGGCAGAGGAGCCTGAACCCCAGGCCCTAGGGTGACTGTGCCTGACAGCTACCTGAACGCCCTCTGTGGCCTGGGTGGGGACTTTAGCATGGATCCTCAAGATGACCTGGGTGTCTCTGACGCACGTGGCGCTCTGTGCCCATGGGCCTAGCCCCTCTGTGCCCACTGGACGAGGCAGCCCTGTACCAGCCTTCTGTGAATGGCTGGGTGCCATGAAGGGCCCCACAGGGCCTGCGGTGGAGATCTGGAGCCTCGGTGCCCATGGAGAACTGCACCCACTACCCCCGTGCCACCAGGGGATGGAGGGACACTTGGTGCACCCTATGACCTCTCCGTGCAGCCCTGGAGACCTCCTGTGGCCTGCGGTGAGCGGGTGTTCCTGGGGGAGGGTCCTTCCCAGCCTGATGGCACCAGCTGGCCCAAAGCCACCTCCGGTTGTCCTCCTAGGTCAAGGACACCCAAGTGAAGTCACCGTACACCCTGCTGGCTAACTGTCCCTCAGAAAATCCCACCTTAACTTCAAACCCTTCAACAATAACGACTGAGCACTGTTGAAGCAGTCAGGATAGGCTGGGTTGTGCTGCAGTAACAACTCGGCTGTGCGTGGCCAGGGGTGTGTTTTTCTCATCTGCGGATCTCACAGTATTCTCCTGGGCACCCGTCAAGTTCACTTCCACCCTGTGATGCCACCCTAGCAACATGGGCACCTCAGCTCTCCAATTCCTCACCTTCAAAGTCCCCCATGTCACTTCTGCTCATAGCCACCATCCCAGCCAGGGTGGGTTAGGGATGGGAAAGTGAGGAGGCTCACGGGCACCGTGTGGGTGCTAAGTGACTGTGCCAGGGGCGTCATTCAGTCCCATGTCCTCCTGCCCAGAGGAGTGCTGTTAGTATTCTTGTTTTACAGATGAGGAAACTGAGGCACAGGCAGGCTCAGTAGCTTGTGCAAGGCCTCCCAGGGTTAGTGGGAAACTGTGCCTCCCGCAGTCTTTGGGATGCGGTTGAGCGTTTCAGCCGAGCAGCAGAGTCGTGCTTCCACCGATGCCTTCTTATACTTCAGGAGCCCGAGGGGTGCGAGTCCCACACCCGCCGGGCACTTTCTCACTGCTCTGTAAGGGCTCAGGAGCCCACATGGCAGGGGGACCAGGCAGGCAGAGGGGTGGAGTGGGCCAGGGGTGGGCAGCGACGTGGGACTGTGTCCTGCTCATGGGGTTGGCACTGTGCCAAGGGGGAATGGAGCCTCAGGGAGCCCACAGGCTTGTTCTTAAGCCCAGCCCATCACTTCTTGGCTCGGTGACTTCGGGCGAGTCACCTGACCTCTCTGGGTCTTCATTTCCTCATCTGTAAAGGAAAGGGAGTGAAAGGCTTGTTCATGTGGCATATGAAAAGCAGGTGCCCGGTGACTGCTCAGGTGCAGGTAGTTCTTTCGGTTGATGAGATGATAACGATCGATCGTTTGCAGTTTCTAGCTGACTCAGGGAATTCAGGAAGAAAGTACTGAGAATTAAAGAGAGAATACCTAGCAGGATATACAGCAGAGCCTGGCATGCAGTTGGTGCTCAAGCAATGTTATCTCACACCCATTATTAACTCCATTGCCACCACCACCAGCAGCATCACCACACCGCCACTGTCATTACTGTCACCACCTCACCATCTCTATCCCCACCACTATCACCACCACCACTGATATCATCATCACCACCATCACCAACGTCATCACCACCACCACCAACGTCATCACAACACCACCAACGTCATCACTACCACCAACAATGTCATCACCATCATCACCACCAACACCATCAACAGCATCACCACTATCAACACCACTGCCAAAGTCATCGCCACCATCACCATCACCACCACCATCATCACTAATGCCACCAACCACCACCCCCATGAACATCACCACCACACCGCTAACATCATCACCAATATCATCACCAGCACCACGGCTGCCACCGCCACATCACCACGCTTCCTCCCTGATGGCCCTTCCCCTGGCCCCAAGGCCTGCCCGGGCCCTCTCAACCCCCCCCCCTCGTCCTCCCTCTGGGGGGAAACGTCCTGGAATAGTAGCGCTGCCCACCTACGTGCCCCGTCCTCCTCCCTCCAGAGCTGCCCGCATTCCCCACAGTCACCTGGGCTTGGCGGCTCCTCCTGCCCCAGCTCCTGCGCCCAGCCTGCTGCCCGACGCCGTGCCTGCAGGGCTGCCCGTGGGCTTGGTACCTGGCGGGACCGGCTGCCTGTCCTCCGTCCCGTGCGGCTGCTCCATGGGCAGCAGGTGCCCCTGGCCGGGGAGGCCTGGGTCCGGGGGGGCACAGTGAGAAAATCTGCCAGGCAGGCTCCGCCACGCTGCCCATGCTGCCCTTCTCCGTGAGCCCTGGACGGAGCTGCGGGACCCCTCAGGGCATCTCGGGGCCTCCGCTCTCCCCTGGCACCTCCAGGCAAGGGGCACTTGCTTATTGCCACCTTCAACAGAGGACAGTTACGTTCCCAGGCACCTCTCCCCTGTTTGGGCCAAGCCCTGGGGCTCCCCAGCTCACTGGCTTTCCCAGGTAGGAATTTGGGAAGGGGAACTGGTCCAGCAGCCCCACTGCACTCATCTCAAGGACATCTATCCAAGTCCACAGGACCCAGGTTGTCGGTGCCCAGAGAGCCTGGCCTGGCTGAGTGAGCACCCACCAACATCTAGAGACTCCCAACCTGATTTAAGCCAAAAGAAAAAAAGCATCTGGCCAGGCACGGTGGCATATGTCTGTAATCCCAGGGGCTCCGGAGGCTGAGGCAGGAGGATCACAAATTCAAAGCCAGCCTCAGCAAAGTGAGGCATTAAGCAACTCACTGAGACCCTGTTTCTAAGTAAAATACAAAAAAGGGCTGGGGATGTGGCTTAGTGGGTGAGTGCCCCTGAGTTCAATCCCTGGTACTAACAACAACAATAACAACAACAACAAAGCATCTGCTCAAACTAAGTAAAAATCATGACCTATCCTAGTGAAAACGCAGTGATTCTAGGTCCACAAAATCCATCTATATACAGTCTTAATTGTTTTGGTTACAAGTAACAGAAAATCTCATTTAAACTAAGTTAAACTTTTAGATTACATAACTAAAAGTTCCAGAAGGATTATGAGATCAGGTATGGTTTGATCAAGGTATTATTAACTTGATTTCTCAGACTCTTTTTTACTGGATGGTGGTCTTTTATAGTAGTAGCTTTGGCTGTAGGATGGCTTTTCATATGGTGGAAAAACAACTGTAGAATTACCAGGCCTCAAAGGTATCATCTTCACTGTCCAAAATCTAAATCTTTTCTGAAACCAAGTGTTGAACAAGATTCTTATATTTCACTTTCATGGGACTCCCCTGAACCAATCTCTGTGGCCCAGAGGTCACCTTAAGCCTGTCCCAGTCTATTCTCAGGAGCTGCAGGTGGTAGAGATCCCCCACCAACACTCAGAGGCCCTGTGCCAGTGGGCAAAATGGGGCCCTGTATGGTGTCCTCTGTCCCCAAACCAGTCCTGCTTGTTGTAACAGTCTTCACAGAACATAAAGGCCCTGGTAAACCTTCCCTCGGAGACCTGACACTTTTGTCTGGACCCACGGGGTGGCTGTGTTTTCCACGCCCGAGGGCCCCTGCCTACAAGCCTTCCTTTGTTGGCTGTTGGAAAACACACAGCCGCACCCCTCCCACTCCACCCGCTTCCAGGAAGGGCACCAGCTTTCGGAATTAGTCACACTGTCAGCCTCCCACACAACAATCCCATTGAATCCAAAGGGCAGCTCTGCAGGGGGACTGCTATTATTATCTCAATTGTGCAGACGGGGAAACCGAGGCCCACAAAGGGAGCCGGGCTTTTTTTTTTTTGAGATCACACAGTGAGAAAATACCAAAGGGAGCCTGTGTACTCAGGTTGTCTGGCTCTGAGTTCCTTTCCTCTCCACCTGTGGGCCTACTGTGTGCTCCCAAACCTGTGCTAGACTTAAGGAGGATGGGGAGTCTGAGTCGTGTATTATGGGGCCTGGGATACAAGTATGGCTTTTCACCAATTCGCTCAGTAAACGTTTTCTGAGCACCTACTATGCGCCAAGCCCTATGCTCTGATGCTGGGGAAATAGCAGGGTGTGGGATGGCACAGGTCCTTTCTGCAAAGAGCTACACTCCAGAGGGAGAGACAATAACACAAGCAGTGCATGTTTATTAGTCCGTTTATTAGTGCTACAGAAAAAATACATTGAAAACCCATGTATAAATTTTTAAAAAAATTTAAAATTTTATTTAAAAAATAAATTTAAAAAGGCGAGAATGAGAGCAGGCGCTGGGATTCCGGGGAGAAAAATGGTCCTAAGTTTCGTGGCCGAGGGTTGCCTCACTGAGAAGGGGACAATTGAGCAAAGCCAGGAGGAGATGAGCGACCCCGTGCACACCCGGGAGCTATGAACTGGGGGGGTGTGGACAGCGAGGGCCAGGAGCTGGGTGGGCGGCGTGAAGGGCGGAGCAGGTGGCCGTGCAGCGCCCCCCCCCCCACCAGCAAGCCGGTGAGTGAGGGGAGGAGGGCAGCAGGTGACCAGGTCGGAGAGCGCTGGGAAGTCACTGCTGTGCCCAGGGCTTTTGCCTTCACTGGGAGCGAGGTGCAGCCAGGGCGGGGCTCCCACCTGGGAGGGCTCCCTGGGAACAGGAGGAGCAGGGGGCAGGGAGGAGGGGGTGGCGGCTGGTCCGGGTGGAGGCAGGGGCTGTTCTGGAAATCCTCTCGGAGGTCTTATCGGCTCTTTGAACCTTGCGGTCTGTTCTGGGGACCCTGACAGTTCCAGGGACCCTCGTTGTCCCTTTATCACCCCCCCACCACCACCGCACAGGGATCCTGGGTGGGAATCCCTCGCTCTGACCTCTCCTGAAGGGTGTGATCTGCCCCCAAGTGACAGAGCCTTAAGGGCCACAGTCTCCTCTGCAGGGAGAATAGCGCGTGTGCCAGGATCTGGTGTCCCAGTTGGCACCCCCAAAATATTAAGAATGGGCGAATCTAGGAAGGGTCTCTAAGGGCGCGGTAGGGCTCCTGGCTCTCTGGGTGCAGCACCTGCACGCCAAGGCAGCACCAGGGGACAGGGGCCGCTGAGCTGGAAGCCCCCAGGATGCCAGTGGCCCAGGAGCCAGCGCCTCCCCTGGCGGAGGGTGCCAGGCAGCTCCCGGAACTGCAGCCTCACGCCCGGCCTCTGCAGCCAGGGAGCCTGCCAGCCTCAGCCTGAGCGCGCAGAAACCTTTTCCTGCCCTTCTGACTTGCTCAGGCCTCGGAGCCTCAGGGACCCCGGGAGAACAATGCTGGGCAGCCCAGAGCGGGGTTGTCACCCCCAGCGAGGAAGGGGTGGACCCGGGCACTGAGGGGTCACGGCCTGTGAATTGATCCAGGAGGAAATAAGACATTATGTTGGGGAGGCGCGGACACAACACAACAGACTTTTTTATCCACAAGGAAAACAACCCGTGTGTAATATTTGGTAGGTGATAACATGCGTAAATGCGTAATTTCTTACATTCAATTAAATTCTGTTTAACTTTTAGGTACCAGATTCTAAATTTCCTTTTCCCTCCATTCTCTCAGAATTATTTTTTATCTTGTGGTTTTATTACTTTATATTTTTATTGATTTTTTTTCTCAATGCTGAGTTTGAATATTTTTGACTACAGAAAAGTTACATAAGCCATATAACGAATTTAGAGAGCCTTCATAGATTCACCAATTCTCCATATCTTGCCTCCTTGGCTTTATTTCTATTTATGTATAAGGTGTTTAGTTTTGTTTGCTTGTTGGTTTCTAGATTCTTCTATCTCAGAAATCTTTTCCTGCCCACTTGCCTGGCCTTACAAGAGATTCAGCCAGGCACAGTGGTGCACACCTGTAATCCAGGCAGCCTGGGAGGCTGAGACAGGAGGATCTCAAGTTCAAAGCCAGCCTCGGCAATGGCAAGGTGCTAAGCCACTCAGTGAGACCTTGAGTCTCTAAATAAAATACAAAATAGGGCTGGGGATGTGGCTCAGTGGTCGAGTGCCCGAGTTCAATCCCTGGTACAAAAAAAAAAAAAAAAAAAAAAAAAAAATATATATATATATATATATATATATATATATATATATATATAATTTTTTCTTATAGTCAGTTGACAAACAGAGATTTTTTTCAGAAGGGAATCATAAAACATGAGCAGGCATGTCCTCAGTGGTACCATCTCACCTCAAGTGGGCAGATATACCCTCTCTTCCTGGACGCAGGACACCAGCCCCTGGGAGTCTTTGCTGTGCAAACCACCCCCAGATGCCTCCCCGAGGCTGGATCTGTCATGGCGGCCATCCAGGTGCAGATGGGATTAAGATTGGAGATGACAGGCGCAGTCCTGGGGCCAGAACGACCCTTCTTCCTTACCCTCTCTTGTGAAATCTCAAACTAAGAAAAGATGGGGCCAGGGTCACTAGGGAGACAGACCTGACCCTTCAACTACTGCCTCCAAATGGGAATGTTTATAATTTATAATGAACAGAAATGGATTCCGCCTACAGTTCTGGAGGCTGGGAAGTCCAAGAGCATGGTACCGGCATCTGGTGAGGGCTTCTTGCTGCATCATCCCATGGCAGAAGGTGGAAGGGCAGGAGAGGGTGAGAAAAAGTGAACAGGGGTACAGCCTTGCTTTTAGAATAACCGGTTCTCACAATAACTCACCCACTCCCATAATGGTGGAACGCATCCATCTCTCATGACCTCATCAGCTCTTAAGATTCTCCTCCCTCAGCACAGCTGCCTCCGGGAATAAATCCCAACTCCATGAACTTCGGGGGACACAGTCAAACCACAACAACTTGCGAGTTAAAAGAAGCCTGATAACTGGATTCAGTTATGGGGCCCGGTGGAGGCGGGGGCTGTACGTAGGGTGGTCAGAGCAGGCAGCAGGAGAAGGTGGCATCGGTGCCTGGAATTGAAGAAGTGAAGCAATGAACCAAGCAGACCCCAGGGGGAATCCCCGGCAGAGGGAGCCAAAGCCGCCAATCTCTGGGGTGGAGACACCACAGACATTCTGTGGAATGTTCTAGAACTCACTCGCAGGGAGGCCGAGGTGTCTGGAGCAGGATGAATGACAATGGGGGAGGGGGACGCTGAGCCTCTCCCCAGTTGGCCTACCCCTTCAGCTGGGGAGCTCAGAGCAGTGGCCCCAGGGCCTTTTCCGACCAGAGGACACATTTCGTTTGTCCTACAAAGTGTTAAGAAAATTCCAAGTCAGCTACCAGTATTTAAAAATCCAGAGATTTTCATCATAAAAATTTACATTTCTAACTTGTTTTGTCAGGTTCTGTTCTCTGTGCAACATGGGGGTGGGGGGGTCTCAAGGAGGTCCATAGATGCTTGGTCACCTCATGGGACAACTCGTGCATGGCTTACAGAAGCCAGGCTGGAGTAGCCATCACCACACCAGCCTCAGGTGGCAGGACAGAGCCACCTGCGGCTCCAACTCTTCTCCCAGAGGTGCTGACTCCTGAGGCCACAGGGGTCAGCTGCGTAGAGCCTGACAAGCCACATTCGCCTGTCCATCTGTCTCTGTGTCCCCTTCCGGCCCAGGAAGTGGGAACTTGGAGTATCACTGGGCCTCTCAGCCCCTGCCTGTCCTGGGTGGGGGCATCTCTGGCTCCACCCCTGAGGCTGGCCCCTCCAGGACCAAGAGCCCACACAAGCAATCGGCCCTAAACAAGGACCCACCAAATTATTGAATGAAAATTAGTAAAATTTTGAAATCCATGACTGCCTACACCGGATGACTTTGATTCTCTGCTTTAGTCTCTGGTCCCCGAAAACTTTGCAATGTTCGCAAACTCCATGAAGATTTGTTTTTTTCTCATTTGCAAGAATTTCCAGGATTC
Organism: Urocitellus parryii; assembly: GCF_045843805.1. NCBI lineage: Eukaryota > Metazoa > Chordata > Mammalia > Rodentia > Sciuridae > Urocitellus > Urocitellus parryii. The sequence continues at coordinate 17,103,022 of NC_135545.1, read as the reverse complement.
TGAGTAATTATAAGCTAGCAGAGTCTCCATAGGTCCTTCGGGAACCAAATGATTTCAAAAGCAAAATGGAAAGGGAAACACTTGAAGTCCTTTTGTTATCTACATAATATACATCCATATATAAAATATGTTATATGTACAGTCAGCCGTTCGTGTCTGCCGTGCTACATCCACGGATTCAACCAACCACAGAGTGAAAGTGTTCAGGAAAAAAATTGCATTTGTATCGAACAGGTACAGACTTTTTTTCTGGTCATTTATTCCCTAAACAAAACAGTACAACCACCATTCACATAGCATTTCCATTGTATTAGATATTGTAAGGAATCTAGAGATGATTTAAAGCATGTGGGAAGAATCTCATGGGTTCTGTGCAAATACTACTGGATTTTATATTTAGGAACTTGAGCATCTGTGCATTCTGGTACCCAAGGGGCTTCTGGCTTGTTAGGCACAGATGCTCAGGGATGTCTGTGTGCTCATTAAATATGTCTGAAGTCAAATGAGCCCGGAAGACTCTCTCCCAAAGAGACCCAACCCCGACAGGAGGGAAATGACCACACCTAACTCCACTCCCCATGGGCTTTGCCAGGGACCCGGATGTCTGTGTACACAGGGTCTCAGCATCCTCCTGGCCACAATCCCAGCTCTGGCCCAATGCCCACGTGGCTGTGGCATGTTCAGGCCCAGCCTAGGAAGAATTTTACGATTGGCCTAAGTTGAGCAAAAAGCCCTATAAACACACACACAACAGAACCTAAGGCCACGGCAACGAAAGATTCAGAATATGAGCTTGACAGAAGTCGCTGATGGGTAGGGTCCCCCAGACTGAAACCTGCTCTTAACTGTGTCTTGAATGAACTTCATAATTTAACATAAATCTTAACTCACTTTTAATATTGAGAATTCACCCACAAGATACAAATTGATTCCCTCCTTCCCTCCCTCCCTCCCTTCCTTCCTTCCTCTTTTGTACCAGGGATTGAACCAGGGGAGCTTAACCACCGAACCATATCCTCAGCCCTTCTTTTTTTTTTTTAATTTTATTTTATTTAGAGACAGGGTCTCACTCAGTTGCTTAGGGCCTTGCTAAGTTGCTGAGATTGGTCTCAAACTTGTGATCTTCTGCCTCAGCTTCCTGAGTCACTGGGATTACAGATGCACAACCCCGAACCTGGCCAAATTTCTGACATCTATGGAAAATACGGTGGTCATTGGGTCATTGGCTGGAACTGTGGATGCAATCTTCTAATGGTTTTAATTAACCTTTTTTTTTTTTTTTGAGATGCACATTTCCAAACATAAAATTCTAAAGGTACAAGGAGCATATGATGAGGAGTCTCTTCCATGATGTCCTCCTGCCTCCCATGTCCCCTCCCCGGAAAAGCCATGGGGGCAGATTTCCAAAGATGCCTTACAAGTGTATGCATGCAAACGGTTTTCTCCTTACAATGATGGCACACTCTGCAGTTTCCCTGTACTAGCTTTTTCCCTTAGCAAGATCCCTGAGAGATATTCCTCCATCCACTGGGACTTGCTCCGACATTTTTGGATATGACAGGGGTCTCCAGTTTGCCCAGTGGCCATGGTGCTTTACGGTTTCACACCTGTTCTGCTTCACTCCTTCGGGATTCTTGCCTGGCCTCTAGCATCTGAGCCCGCAGACGGTAGAGATGAAGGACAGAGCGGAGCGCCCTTCCGGTCCCCACCCACTTGCCGCCACTCTCTGATGCCTGCAGTTCCTACACTTCCCAGCAGAGGGCGTCACCACCTTGCTCCCAAGCCCACCAAGGGGTTTTCTCAAGGAGGTCCAGCCTCCAGGAGGTCCAGCCTCGACGTCCAGGGAAGAGACGCTCTCTCACTGGACACAAAGCCTCCCTTAGCTGGACTCAGATCCTCCCGCCACCACCCCTGTCCTGCCCCTGTCCTTGTTCCTCTGCTTCTATCTCCCCGCACTCCTCTGTTTTGAGCTGCGCCCTGACTGTCCCTCCCTCCTGTGCGGAGGGCCCCTCCCTCACGGGGGTGGCGGGAGCTTGGTTTAGTCTGGGGCCCGGAATTGAGAAACTGCTGGAGGGAAAATCCTAACAGAAGGCTTGTATCTGGAACGGCAAGGCTTGCCCCTCCCTGATGAGAAGCGGGGTTCCTCTCCCTGCCCCCACTTCCCTGAGTCGACCCCAAATACCCTTTTCCTGCCCTGCTTTGCACACTCCCAAGAACACCCGCTCCCTGGCCTGGGGCCTGCCGCCTCCTCCCCTCCCCCACGGGGGTGTTGGGGGTCGCCTGGAGTCCAGCTGGTGGCCAGTGCAGAGCCACCCTTTCCTGGCCCTGCCCCTCCCCGTGACCCCAATCCTCTGCCAGCCGCTCAATGGTGCCTTGTTCTCTCTCCAGCCCCCAGACAAAAGTCCCTCTGTCTAAGAAGGCGGAATTAGGGGGAGGGGGCACCCCCAACAGGGACCATGTGGGGGCCTCTACAGACCCCAGCTGGAAGGAATGCTGTGAGGCGGGGTGACCAGAGAGAGAAGGACAGGGCCTTGCACAGGGCAGGGGACCTTCTGGAGTGGGAGGCAGCCCCCCACCTAGCACTGGGCTGTGGACCCAGGAACCTTGCTCTCAGCACCTTGGGAGGAGCAAGGGCCAGGGAGCCTAGTCTCCCAGGGCAGGCTGGGGGTGGTGGCCTGGTCCGGGCACCCTTATTTGGTGTTCCAGTGTCTCCTTCACATCATGACCTTGGTCATATCAGCATTTTCTACTGACCCTCAAATGGTGTCAACAAAGACATGTGGCCTGGAAGGGACTTTAAACCCCCCATAGTGACCAGTAATCCCTCCCCCAAGCAAAACACACCATCCAAGCCAAAGAAGTTGGGTTGCTAGGTGGATGGGTCACCTCTCTCCCCAGCCTTGCCAGACAGGGGCTCTGCCATCAGAGACCCCAGAACCTTCCCCCTCCAAGATCTCTTTCTGGTTTCAGGAGATTAGAGAAAGTCCCACCCCTGATTCAAGGGACCAAGTTCCCAGCCCATCCTGCTCTCCCTGCACCTCACCTGAGGCTGCTGAACCCTTGGTGACCTGTGGCCGTGACAGGGGAGGGCGTGGAGCTGTCTCTTTAAGAGCAGGAGTGGGGTGGGGGAGCCCCCAGCCTTAGGGAGACCGGCTGGTTCTCTACCTGCCCAGGTTTGCTCAGGGCGTGGCAGCTGCAGATAGAGGCAGAACTAGGACTCCACTGGCAACTGGCTTTCTCCCGGAACCTCAGCTCTGCCAGAGGAGCCAGCACCAGGTGAGCACCAGGGCCCTCTCCGGCCAGGACCCCTGAGGACCCTCCCCCTCCCAGGTCCTTTTCTGATGGCCAGAGATTGGAGGAAGCCCCCTCCCTTCCTGTGACCGTCCCCCTTCATTCTCCTCGCAGGGACTGAGCCAGGCAGCTGGGGCAGGGTGAGACCTGTAGGTGGGGTCTGGAAAGACTGGCGGGGTCTGTGGGACCTGGGGACGTCTGAGCGGAACAGAAGTGTCAGGATTGGGGTGTCGGGGTGGCCAGGGTAGTTAAGTAGATGGGGGGTATTTCAGGGCATGGCGGGAGGCGTGCGGATCTACAGGCCTCCAGGAAAAGGAGAGGATGCCACCAGGGGATGCCGGAAAACAGGGAGTGAGTTAGACTTCAGGGACACGGAGAGGAGGGGTCTTTCTGCACACCCCTGAAGTTGTGGTTGTTGGCCATCAGCTCGGAAGAACAGAGGGGACAACAGCGGGCAGGTGGCAGATACAGCCCTCCAGCTGGTGTGGGACCCCCATGGCCGGGAGGGTGCAGCTGAAGGATCCGTCAGCTCCCCCTCCCCAGTCTTGGGTGCAGGGTGATTTCATGGGTAGGGGGGGACCGTGGAGCCTGGCAGGCCAGGGGGTGCTTGGAGAGAGGTCCGGGGTGAGAGGAAGAGGAGAGCCCCAGCAGTCCCAGGATGCGAAGCATATGGTATCAAGTGGAATTCTCAGGGGTGACAGGGTTTGTGACAGCAGCGTGGGATCATGATGGTGCCAGCTCCGTCAAGCTGTGAAGGTGATCTAAATGAACCATATCAAGAGCCGAGGACCGCGCCACGTGGGGCAGGCGCTCAGCAAGCACCAGCTATTATTGCCAGTGTTTGTGTCATCAAGGAGTGACAGAACCTCGTGAGGCAGCGTTAGACAACACGCAGATTGGCTCCCCAGCCGTCTGAAGTCCTGCCACTCCAGCTCCCCGCAGATGCTTTCTGGGGTCTAGATGTCTGAATAGCGCTCCCCAAAGCTACAGTCTCTCTTCCGGCAAGCAATGAATGCTCCCGCTAAAATGACTGTGAGCCTGCGCCACAGGGGAGCTGCGTGCGACATTCCCAGGCCAGGGAGGTGGAGAGGGAGATGGAAGAGCCTGTGAACATGCAGGACAGACCTGCACCCCCAGCCGCGGAGCACGTGCTCTCTGAGCATGTATGCTGTCATCAGTGAGATGACGGTTGGCCTCAGGGGTTGCTGGGGGCTGAGAGCACAGCGAGGTCTCTGGGCAGTGTCCAGCGCAGGGTGGTGGTGGGAGGGTTCTGCTCCTGCCATCAGGATTCCCATGACACTCTCGGGGGTGGTAAAGTGGGCGGGGCTTACTGCAGGTACCCACGGTGGGCACAAGTTTGACACTGGGCCAGGGAAGGAGGGAAAGTGTCCCAGGTGCTGGGCAGGCCTGCCTGGGGAAGAGGGGCCCGCTGCCAGGGACGGGGAGGAAGGTAGGGGCCAGGGAGCAGGGCTGGGAAGGGCCAGGAGGCCAAGGCTGGGGAGGACGGGGGTCGAGGACAGGACTAAGTGGGGGCCGAGGCGGGCAGGGTACCGTGGGACAGAAGGTGGAGCTGGGCTGCCCCAGTGCCAGCCCAGTCTGTCCTCCCCAGCCCCCTGCCCCAGCCTGGCTTCTCTCCCCCCTCCACCCTGCCCTGCAGCCTGAGGGGAAGCTCAGCCCCCGTCTGAGGCCTGCAAAGTCTGAGCAGAGCCGGGCAGGCTCCGCGCTGTCTATGGGAGACACTCCCCAGCACCCGGGCCTGCTGCCACCTGGCTCCTGACACCCGCTTTCCCAAACACCCCGAGGCCCTGACAGCCCGGAGTTAGGAACAGCCACCAGGGAGCCAGGCCTGGTTGCAATCCTGCTTCCTGGCCAAGTGACCTGGGGCACCAGCGGTCACCTCTCAGAGCCTCAGTTTCCCCACCTGGAAGGTGGAGAGAGAGCAGGCTGGGCTCCCTTGCTCGGTTGCCAGAGTGACTCACTGAGGGCCTTCAGTCCCTGCCCGGTGGGTTGAGGAGCTGTTTCCTCATCGGGCCTGAGACCGTCCCCACCCCCACTTGACTTTGGGCCTCCTTCCTGTCTCAGCCCGGCCAGTCTCAGGGCCAGGCTTCTCTGGGCGGAAGGCCGGGAGGAGGGCGCTAGGAGCCAGAGGCACGGGATGGGCATCCTGGTGGCCCTGCTAACACCGCGCCTGCTTCCTGGCCTCCTGTAGGTCCGTTCTCGACATGCGAGAGGTGGCTCTCAGGCTGCTCGTCCTCCTGGCAGGTGAGTCCTGGGCCCCCGAGTTGTCTTTTCCCCTGGACCCCAGCCAGGTGGTGCCAAGCCTGTGGGTCTATGCGGGTCTGCATTTTTCTACCTCCCCTGGGGAGCTGGTCACTGTTAGGGACGTAGGGTCATATTCATGATTTCAAGGGACACACAAGGAAGGTCAAGGCCTCTCTTAGCAGCAGCTCACACAACTAGAAAGCCACCGTCTTCCCCATTCCCCTGTCAACTGTCAACCTTCTGAGGAGACAGGGCCTCAGGCTGTGTCGCTAAGGCACCCCTAAACTATTCCAAGAGGCTGCTGGCAGCTGAGCCGAGCAGGAGAAATGACCAGAACACTCCGCGCCTCAGTCTCCCCATCTGTCAAAATGAGGAGAGTTAAGAGCACCCGTTGGCGGAGTCATTTCAAGGATGAAGTGAGTTAATATTTGAAAAGCACTTAGAACCGTGCGCGGTACAGCATGCACGGGGCGTGTGCTTCAAGTATGATTAAAAATAATTCATCTCCCTTCAGCAGCGAGTTTGAGGTCCAGAGCTGGGACAGCCGGCTGCTTGGAACAGAATTTAATCCTGGTCCTTTGCTTTCTTTTGCATTTTTCTTTCTCTGTGGCTTTGGGCAGGGCTGGCATTCCGTTCAGGGTAGGCATGGAAAGTCGCATTCGAGTGTATTTAAGTCGGTAATAGAGAGTCACTTTGCAGGGGATGGTGAGCAGATGCCAGCCCAGGTGTGTGTGTGGGGGGGGGGGGGATGTGGCAGAATCAGGAAGGGAGGTGATGGATATGGCTGGCTTGGGGGGAACCGGGCCTTGATAAGAAAAGTCCCCCCACCTCTGCAGGAGGTGTGGATTAGCCATGTGTCTGGAAACAGGCAACTGAACGGTGGCCCAAAGTAGAACCTATTTCAGGTGACAAGTGGCTGGTGTGACTCAGAGGTGTGGGGGTGAGTGAGCGAGTCCATGTGTCCATGATGGGACGCCAAGGCAGTGAGACTGGGTTGGGACTCCCTGTGCCCCAGGGACCCTCTCCCAAGGCCCCCTGGACCTTCCACACATCACCATCTCCCTCCTTCCCTCTGGTCCCCACCAGGTCTGCCTGCACTGGACGCCAACGACCCGGAAGGTGAGTCAGAGGTCCCCCATCCACCCCTGGGACCCCTGCGAACTGCTGCTGTCCTTGATTCATGTTCTTTTTTTTTTCTTTCCTTGCAGATAAAAACAGTCCTTTCTACTATGGTGAGAGCTGGTGCCTGGCTTCTTGGTCTCCTCCCAACCCCCCATGCTATTTTTTTGTCCAAGTCCCCACACAGGGTGGGTGGAGGGTCAGATGTGGGTCACAGGAACAAGAGGCGGCAGCATGACCTGGGGGAAGATTCTCATCCAGCAAGGTAGTTAGATACACTCAGAAAGCGAGGGCAGACCACAAGAAGCCATTAGGTTCAAACCAACTGTTAGGAGAAGGGCTTACATGAAAGACTTCCTGGAAGAAGTGAGGGACTCTACCCACCTCGGCATTCCCCCACCTCAGCATTCCCCCACCAGGTTCCACTGTTCTGCTCCCCCTTGTCCTTCTGCCCTCACCTCCTCCACTGTCCCTCATTCCTGCTCCAGCCACATTGGCCTCCTGCTGGTCCTCAGACACAGAACTGCCAGCCACAGGACCTTTGCACCTGTGGATCCCCCTGCCTGGAGACTTCCTATCATATGTCCACACGCTCTTTTCTTCACCTCCTGCAGATGGCTGCTCAGTTGTGGCCTCCTCAAAGAGCCCTTCCCTAACCACTGTCTCTAAAACAGCTGCCCTCTGACTCACAGTTCCCAGCCCTGGCTATTTTCCTTCAGATCGTTTTATCTCCACCTGTCCTGACAAGAAATATCTTGTTTGCCTGGGTGTAAACTAGAAGGTGTGCACCATCAGGCTTGGGTTCTGTTCTGTTCTCTATCCCCAGTGCCCTGCACATGGTGGGTGATCAGTACCTATTTGTTAAGTGGATGGGGCGATGGATAGAAAGGACCCGGGTTGGCCTTGAGGTCTCCTCTGATTTTCTCCCAGATTGGTACAGCCTTCGGGTCGGAGGACTCATCTGTGCAGGGGTCCTGTGCGCCATCGGCATCATTGTCCTCATGAGTGAGCGCAGGGGCTGACGGGGCAGTGGGCGGGGCGAAGCCTGGAGTCCCCTCCCTTGACTGCTCACTCTCCCAACAGGTGGAAAATGCAAATGCAGATTCAGCCCGAAGCCCAGGTAAGGCGGTTCCTGCCTGCTCGCCTCTTGCAGAATAAACACTCTTCAGGGGGAAAGCGCCTCTCAAGTCTCCCCCAAGAGGATAACACTCAGGGTTCTGCCATGCCTATCTCTAAGGTTCATGGTTCATAGCTAATAATTCCCCAAAGGGTCCCAAATTCTGAAATGCTTTAGTTCCTGGAAAATAGCCAGGAAGCCAGGTCTGGCTGAGCAGAGACTCCTCTCACCTGAGGGAGAAGACAAACAGGGGTGGACGTGAATCTCACCACCTTTTTTCCCCCCTAGTCACCGGCCAGGGGATGCCCCACCTCTCATCACTCCAGGTAAGACAGGATCTGCGTGGACTGGGGGGAACAGGGGTCAAGGAGGGGCTGTGCACACACATGTACCCCGGGGACAAAGAACTCCATCCACCCCTCCAGGCTAATCCCACCCCCTCTCCTAGGCTCTGCCCACAACTGCTGAGGTTGGACCAGCTGAAGGAACACGAGGGCCTGTCTTTGTCCCCAAGTCCTGGCTGTCCACAGGAGCCTGAACTCCAGGGTAACATCCTCCCGCCCCTCCCCAGGCTGCCTTGCTGGGGCCTCGCCTCACGGCTCACGGGAGGGAGCTCTTTGAGCCCTTTGTTCAATGTTTTAATACAAAACCGTCCGGCCTGCCGCCCGGGCAGCCTGCAGACTCACCGTGTGTGCCTGGACGAGGGCGGGGCCTGGAGAGGGCGGGGCCTGGAGAGGGCGGGGCGGGGCCTGGAGAGGGCGGGGCCTGGAGAGGGCGGGGCCTGGAGAGGGCGGGGCGGGGCCTGGGGGAGGTGGCTGCGGGTTGGCAGGCAGCTGGTGGGTGGATCTTAGCTGGGAAAGCCTGTCCTCTGCTCTTTCTCATAGCCTGCTAGAGGGCACGGGGCCTGCTCTCTACCTCCAGGCCGTGGGAGCCTTGTGTGCACTTTAAGATGTTCCCGTGTTAATGGGGGACACTTTGTGATGCAAGAGAGCCCTAACCCCTGGATGCTGGGCGCTCAGGTGAACACTGGGACCATCCCAGGAAAACAAGGATAAGGAATTATCCCACCACCAGGGAGTGCTCAATTTTATGATTGTAACAGTAAGACCCCTAGGGTCTCCTCACTGGAGAACTTTCCAAATGTCCCAATGAGACCTTTAAATGATTCCCTATAACACCCTTAATAGTATCTAATGGCCACACGATGTGAGAATCTTCTCTGAGCCTTAAACTCCCAGGAGTCTCCCCAGTATCCAACCTAAATGTTCCCACAAAATGCCCCAAACCCTTCAAAACATCCAAAAATATCTCCTACAATGCCCTGGGACATGACCTCTAAATAGAGACCGCAGTAAACTAGTGACCTGCCCTCTGATCATGCCCTTCTATCTCTTGAACATTCCATGAGCCCACTCTCCTTAGAGACCCCGTGAAGAGCCAAAATGCCTTCCCCCTGGCCATGACGGGACTCTAGGGTCACCCCCAGCCCCCATGCCATTCACAAGACCCCCTCTCCCAATGACACCACAACAACGGGCAGGGTAGTTAGTGCCCAACGCATTTATTGAACTCGTACCTTCTGTCCTTTCCCCTGTCGCCCTTCGGGGAGGGGTACCCGCACTTCAAGTGCACCTCTCCAATCCCAACTTCTCCCCCTCCCCACACCGCCCCCGCCTGCGCGCGCACGCGCAAGAGGAACGAAACGCGAGGTCACCGCCACTGGTAGCAGTCGTGCGCCTAAGCAGCTGAGAGAAGGAACGGATCTGGCAGGAAAAACTGCCCAGCAACTGTGACGTCACGGGGCCGGGCAGGACTCCATGAAAGCGATTGGCAGGATTGAAATTGGAAGGGAAAGGAATTCTGTCTTTGGAGCAGATTGGGTGGGAGTCGTTGAGGGAGAACTTCCAGACCTCTCGGGACTCTGCGCATCCCCCCTTGACTTCTGTGTTTGGGCTCCAAGCAGTGCCCCAGCCCGAGCTTCCAAGTCACCAAGAGCGGGGCATCTCTCTCCCGCCAGATATTGCTTCCAACTGGGAGGGCAGTTCAGGATGGGACTTCCATGTCTCCCAGTGGCAGTTCCTCCAAGAGGTGGGCTAGGGCTTGGACCTGGAGCTGATGAACTTGGCCTGTGGTCAGCATCTCACAGGTTTGTTCATTACCCCAAGTGGGGCCGGAAGGCCAGCTAACGGGTCATCCAGATGCCCAAGGCTCCCCACGCCAGCCCTCGGCCATGTCTAGAGTCCTGCCCAGTCTCAGGCACTCAGGTCCAGCTCATGATGCTGGTAGATCTGCGTGGGGCCCTTGAAGCAAGCCGCGAATAGGAAGCGTCTGCCCGCTAAGGTGACGTGGGCAAAGGCGCGGGGGGCCACCAAAGCAGGAGGCCCCAGCTCCTGCAGTGGCTCCAGGAGCCCCTTGTCGGGATCAAAGCGAAGCACCTGGCTGAAGGCAAAGTCGCTGCCTAGGATGGCCAGTTGGTCCCTGGCAATGAGCAGAGGCTGGAAGACGTGGGCGCCCCGGGAAGGGAGCTGGTGCAGCAGGCGAAACATGGAGCCGTCCCAGCGCATGACCTGGAGAGAAGGTGGCCAGTTAGGGCCTGGGGCCTTGGGAGGGGCAGGTCTTCCTGTCATCCTGAGGGTCTAGAGAACTTGGAACGCTTGGAAACAGGCCCGTAGGTCCTCAAATTCCCACAGCTGCTTAATCCTATCAGTGTGCGCCCAGCTGCTCGAGCTGCTAAGTCAGAGTTGTGAGCTGTGAGCTGACCCTGCGCTTTCCCTCCGCCCCACACTGCACGGATCAGCAAGGCTACCTGTGAGTTTTAGCTACAATAGCTGTATATGCTGTCCACTCCTGTTAACGCACCTTGGCCGAGCCTCCACCCTCTCCAGCCTCCTTCCTGGGCCCTAGTTCCTGACCTCGTTTCCAGTTTGTTCCCCACCAGAGACCCTTGCTCTGGAAAGACAATGCTAGAGAGGAAGGGCAGGACCCACATCTACATCAGGCTCAAAGGAGCCTTGTCAGGATGCGGGGGACAGGGGCTGGGGCTAAAGTCAGTCCTGAAGGGTTCCAAGATGCAGAGCCAAATTTAGGGGGTAGAATCACAATCTTGGGGAGTGATTTGGACACAGATAGCCTTGAGGGGGCCACAGTCTTGCAGTCACCGTTGGGACAGAGTTCAAAGGCCAGCATGTGAGGCCAGATCAGTTTATAGCCCCCCCACCCCCCACCCCCCCCGCACTGGGCTCAGCCTCACCATAGAGTCCCCGATGTATCGTGTCAGGCACAGGAACACATCCCCCCCAGCCTGGAAGTGACGTGTGGCATAGACATCCTCAGCCTCTGGAATGTCCGTGCGCCTCTCGAAGCGGCCACCGAACCAGTGGAAGAGCACCGGCCTCTGTGAGGCCGAGGCCAGCAGCAGGTGGGGCCGGCCGTCTAGCTCCAGGGCCTCGGCGTCCGTGTCCCGGTGCCAGGCGTGCAGGCTCTGGCGTGGGTAGAAGCCGGGCCCGTCCCGACACAGCAGTGTGGTGCTGCCCGCTTTGGAGGCATCGGCCACCACGAAGCAGGGCTGCCCGTCCAGCCAGAGCAGCTCCGCGTCATTGGGCCTCAGCAGCCGCCGGGGGGCCAGTGCCTGCATCGGGGCCAGGCGCAGGTCGGGGCCCGGCCGTGCCCACAGCTGGGATCCTCCCCACAGTCGGGCAGCCAGCACGAAGAGGCGCGGGCCCAGCACCAGGGGCTTGCAGGACACCACGGAGGGCGCTGAGGGGGAGCAAGCAGGCTGTCAGGTCCAGGGACAGAGGGCCGGGTAGTCGGGGGACAGGGACAGGGCAAGCACTCACCCGGCAGCTCATCCTCCGTCCGGAAGCGCTGCAGGCCATAGTCCCAGGAGAGGATCAGGCAGCGGCCAGCGAAGGGCTGGGCCAGGATGATGTGGGGCTCCCCCTGGTAGGAGAAGGACTCCACGCCCAGCGCCGACTCCCCCACCATCTGGAACCAGGACAGCTCTGGGGGCGGCAGGAGAGAGTCAGGTAGGCCCGGGGACCCCAGGGTCCTCATTGCTGAGCCTTGATTTGCACAGCTCTGAAAGGAGGGCCCCATTCATGGCGTTCACCCACAGGGACATGGAGAGTGGAGTCCTCTTATCTATGGCAGGGTTAACTCGGGCTGCGTCCTGATTTTCTAAGCTCAGTGGCCTCATCAAATGATCCCTCGGAAATGGCTACTTAGTCACTCACTGGCCTTTACGACATTCCAGTGAGGTACACTCTGTTACGATTCCTAGAGATGAAGCAATGGAGGTTCAATGGTCCAGGCAGCCTGCGGGCTGCCCAGCTGGAAGCCACATTATCCTGGCACCCCCCAGGAGCACTCTCCCTGGAGGTTAGGTGTGGTCATGTCAGGACCAAGTCCCGATGGACAGGAGCAGAAGCGTGATGCATGCTTCACTTGTGGGCGCAAACCTCATTCCCCTCCTTCTCGTGAGCTAGCACATGGAAGCGTCAAACCTGAGTTCAACCATGGAAACAAGGACAGCACCCAGGAGCTGCTGCACCCATCTGGGCAGCTCACCTCCGCTCACCTCCGCTCACCTCTTCAATTCGTGGTATTTCGGGCTTTTTGTTACAACCACTTAGCTTTAATGGTATCTGGCCTAGCAAGGTACTGGTCGTTAGTGGGTGCCATGCTGTGACTCCAGCATATACTACGTCACCCTACACGTCCAGATCCCAGGTGCCAAAGTGGAAGCAGTGATGCCCAGCCAAAGAGGGTTCCTATAAAAATGCCCATCAAATCATGTCCATGCCTGGGCCACATCCTCCATGGCTACCCCCTGATCGTGCTCTCTGTGCCTTTCAAAGTCCTCCATGGTGGGGCCCCTGCCAGCTTTGACCTCGTCTCTAGTCTCTCCCTTCAGGCACCACCCGAGCCACACTGGTCTTTTGATCCTCAAACAGCTCTAGGCTGCCTCGGGGCCACCATTTATGCTGTCCCCTCTCCACGCAGTGCCCTTCCCTCTCCTTTTCCAGTAGCTAAATTCAGATCTAGTGTCCATCTTCAGAGAAGGCTTCTCTGACTCCACTCTGTAAGACAGAAAGAGCTCCTCCCTCACGACTCCCTGTGTGATCAGAATGTGTCATCTGTTTGTTTGCGCCATACTTTGGTGGATCTCACCAAGTATTCGTCGAATAACTGAATCAAGAGTGAACGATGGGCTGGGGGTGGGGCTCAGTGGTACAGCGCTTGCCTAGCAGGTGGGAAGCCCTGGGTTGCATCCGAGGCACCCCCTTCCCCTTCAAAAAAAATAATAATAATCGCTGAGCTCAGCCCCCTTTCTCTGTGAGTCCCACTCACCACAAACATGTCTCACAGTAGATAATGTTATGATCACTGTTGTTATATTAATAGTATCTGTGTCAGGACACTTCAAATGTCCACTCCTTGAGGAAGCCCTTCCAGGGAGAGTGCTCCTGGGGGGTGCCAGGATAATGTGGCTTCCGCTCAGCTCTGTGTGACCCCGGCCCTGGCTCTGGACTCCCTCAGTTCCCATGGCCTCGGTCCTGGCCTTGTTTCTCTGACTGTGCTCCCCCATCCCACCCCAGGCCCCTCTGCCTCCGACTGCCCGCCCTGGCCCTGATCATTCTGGGCGGTCACTGTGTGGGGCTGGGCGTGGGCTCTGGGAAGCCAAGACCCGGGCTGTCTTGTCCCTGCCGTGCTTTCTGCCTTGGCCAGTACCCACAGAGTCACCAAAATGTATTTATGGAAAAGCAAAAGGAAACAGAAGTGAGGGGATGTGGCATATGAAGTTTTTAGCACAATAGAAAGAAAATGTTGGGCTGGGGTATAGCTCAGGTGGTAGAGCGCTTGCCTCGCATGACAGGCCCTGGGTTCAAGCCCCAGCACCACCACCAAAAAAAGAAAGAAAGAAAGAAAAAAAGAAAGAAAGTGTTTTACAAGTAAGTGACTTTATATTAAGGACGATGAGAGTGATCATTTGAGAGCTCCTGCCCCAGGCCTTGGGTCCAGTGCTGGGTAGGTGGAGACATATCATGGAATCCTCGCAGCAATCCTATGTCACTGTTTATTATCCCCATTCTACAGACGAGAAGACTGAGGCTCAGGGTGGTGATGCCATGTGCTCGGGGTCTCGCAGCCAGGAAATGGCAGGGCAGGGAGAGAGGTCAGCTCCTCAGGCCGGCAGCCATTCCCCCGTCTCCTGCCTTCTCTTGGGAACCCTGCAGTCCCTCCCTCCCCACTGGGAAAGCCCCCACCTATGGCTCTGCACTTGAAGGTCTTTGGGTCGAGGTGGCGGAGCTGCATGTGAGTCAGGGCAGCGGGGCCTGCACAGGTCCCCGTCCCCACGCTGGCGTTCACGGTCGGCATCCACTGAAGCAGCCAAAGGATGCGGCAGTCGCACTGGAACGGGTTCCCACGGAGGTCCCTGGTGCAAGAGGCCAGGAAGGGGCTGCGACCCTCGGAGGCCACGTACCCTGTCCCCTCCCCTGGGGTCCCCAGATGGCATGGAAAATACGTCAGAACCATGGCAACCCTTGCCAACCCAGCCCCGCCTCCACAGCGCCAGGCCCCGCCCCCCAGCCCTCCCCCCACACACACCCCGGAGCCTCACACATGAGTCAGGGTTTCCAGGCCCCGGAACAGGAATCTGGGCAGGACCTCGAGGTGATTGTTGGCCAGGCTTCTGGAGGGGACAGAAGAAGGAGCCATCCGCAGCTGCCAGGAGGCGCTGTGTGGGGGTGGGGGTGTCGAGGTGGGGATGCCTTGGAGGAGCGGGGTGCCATGGAGGAGGAGGGGTGCCATGGAGGAGGAGGGGTGCCATGGAGGGGGGTGCCGTAGAGGAGGGTGGGGTGCCGCGGAGGAGGGGGTTCCCGTGGAGGGGGGTGCCGGGGAGGGGGTGCTGTGGAGGAGGCGGGACGGGCACGCACAGGTGTGTGAGCGAGCGGAGTCCGCGGAGCGCGTTCTTGGAGATGGAGCCGATCTCATTGTCCTCAATGAAGCTGTGGAGGGGAGGCAGGGTGAGGGGAGGCCCACGGGGCAGGGGACTCAGAGGCCACGCGGGTGCCGCATTCTCCCCAGCATCTCGGGCAGTCCCAGGGAAAGCCTCCCCAGAAACCTGTCCCCCCCTGAGGACCTGATCCACGGTCACCGGAGCCAGCCTCACCATGGACGCTGTCGCCATGGTCACCGACATCAGCACTGGTCCCACTATCATCCCTTATGACCAGTACCAGTGCCTGCATCTCAACACCCATGACACCATCACCATCACCTACCCTACCACCAATAACTGCCATCGTCCCCAGCACCACACAGGCCACCAATATTGCCACACAACGTCCATCATGGAACCCCAGGCAGAGGACACCGATGAACCTCACCAGCAACCAGGCTTCACGACCAACACCCCACATCCTGCCACCACCCTCACCAACGCCGCCTCCATGATCCAGCATCAGCACCAGCATCGCCATTATCCCCAACACTCTGGTCACGCACCGCCAGTGCCATCACTGTCACAGCTTGTATACGTGACGACACCTGTGTCATCGGTGAAAACCCCAGTACCAACAACACTGTCATGGACACTGACGCCAGCGTCCTGCTCCAAGCCACCACTGATACCAACATCAGTGCGTACTGACCAGTGGCCATGGGCCTGGTGACCGTCTCTAGCACCGCCCCGCAGGCTTTGATCATCAGTTCCACTAACAGAACCATCGCCACGAGGTTTGCCGTGTTTTGTCAACAGCACTGACACTCCGTCGTCAGTGACAAGGCCACCACTTCCACTGGTGACAGCAACGGCATCCCTCCCTTCACCACTGCCATCACCAATCAGTACGGCCATCACGTTGTCGCCAACTCCTTACTCGGAGCTGTTTCCTGCTCACTTATTTCCTCCCACTGGCATCCTCCCGAGTGCCCTCGAGTCAGGAGGGGCCAGAAACGGAGCCTGGCTATCTGGGTGCACAGAGAGCAGCCTGAGACGACACAGCTGATCTGGAGTCCTCACACGGCCCCAGGAGCAGGTCTGAGGGCCCTTGTCCAGACACCTCCTCTGCAGACCCACAGTCCCTACCGCCTCCGACTCTGGGCGCCATTAGAAGCCCCTGCTCCTCCTCCCAGCCCACCTGCCCCCAGCCCGGCCTCACTCACAGGTACTGCAGGTGGGACAACCCTGCAAATGCGTCATCCTCGATCACAGAGAAGGAGTTGGACGTGAAGAGGCTGCAGGGGGCGAGAAGGCGGTTGCCGGGGATCAGGACCCCTCTATGACGAGGACCCCTCTCTGACATTGTGGTCTTATCCCCCTCCATCAGCCCCATCAGGCACAGGAACACTCACATGCACGTGGGTGACTACGTGCAGGGACAGAGGGACTTTGACAGGGACACACGGGTGCGCACACACCCTCTCCTGTGCATGGACACCCCCGTGGCCACATGTGCCCACACCCCACACGCACGTGCAAGACGCCCACTCCCTCCCTGCCGCTCGGCTGGGCCCACTCACAGCAGGTGCAGGGACGGCACCCTCAGGAAGCTGCCGGCCTTCAGCTGGGTGACTCCAGTCCTCACGAGTGAGCTGGGGACGTGGCAGTGGCGGTGAGGAGAAAACCACTCCGACGCTCTGGTCCCCAACCCAGAGCCCACCGCTGTCCCGCGCCTTGGCCTGCACCTGACCCCGGGTGTGCTTCCCCTTTGGGCGGTGAGGGTCCTGGCAAGCGCTCAGCCCAGTCCCTGGCCATCCCTCCTTCCAGGTCCCCATACACCTCCTGCCCCATCAGCCCCTGGGCAGGCATCCCGACAGCCTCTGCTGCCCAGGATCAGGTGGGCCCCGCCTACCCCCCCGGCCCCTGGAGGCCCAGGATCCGGCGCCCACCTTGAGGCCCACGAGGGCCCGACACTCACAGTGACAGCAGCGTCGGGGAGAAGCTCTCTGGCAGGTCCTGGGAGCCCTCGCACAGGGCGCTGTCTTTGGAGCAGGAGCAGCGTGGAGGACACTTGCCCTTTGGGGGCCTCCAGGCCACCCCCACCCCGGGCCCAGCCAGCAGCAGCAGCAGCAGCAGCAGCAGGAGGCCCGAGCGTCCCATGCCCCCTGCCCCCGGCCGAGGCACCACTTGTCTGGTGGCCAGCCTGGCCCAGGCCACTACATCTCCTCTGCCAGAGGCCCCTGCAGCTGCCTGCTGGGCTCCGCACTCTGACCTCGTCCTCGGTCCCTCGGCTGGCCCTTCTCCCTGGGTCCTGCGGTCTCTGACTTTCTGTGACTCTCTCTGCCTCTCCCTGTCTTTGTCTGTATCAGTCCATTGCCCACTTCCGTCCCTCCTTATGTCTTTGTGTGTGTGTCTGTCTGTCTCTGCAGGGCCCTGTCTTTCTGGTGGCCTATTGTCCCTCTGCCTGCTCCCTGCTTCTCCCTGAAGGTTTGGGGAAGGGACGTGCTGAGCAGGGTAGAGAGAAGGAGGGGGTCAGAGGCCATAGGAAGAGCGGCCTGGGGAAGGGACTGAAAGGCCTTTGGGAGGGGGTGGGGCCACCAAGGATGGAGCTGCCCTGGCCACTCCCAGCCAGCCCCCTCCCCAGAATCCCCCACTCAACCTCACCCAGGGACTGTGAGGAGGATGTCACCCGGGTGGGACTGAATGACCCGCCAGACTGGAGGGGGAGTGGAGGACAGGCCACTCCTGAGAGCTGGGGGAGGTCCTGGCCACTCCCAGCCAGCCCCCTTCTGGCCCCAGGAGGGCGTGGTGGTCCCTGTCACTGACGCCCAGAGGCAGCTCAGGTCCAGCTGCGCCCTCTGGTGGCCACACTTGGTAGGACAGTTGCCTTATCCCAAACCCAAGACCTCCCTGCCTCCCCCCCAATTAACCCTTTAGATACCCACCACCATTCCAGGCAGAGACTTGACCCATGGACATAACGAGGACAATGCCATCTCCTTTTAACACTTACTCTGCAACTAACCTCAACCTAAGAGTTCATCTACTACTTTCATCTGGCCCCAGCCCTCTGGGGTTAGTGCACAGCTAGAGGAACTGAGGACAGCGCTCAAGCAACCTGAGCTCTGGGTGTCCGAGTCAGAGGCCGGACCAGGAGTCCAGCCCAGCTGGCAGCTAGCTCCATGTTGGATTCTGTCTTCAGAGATCCAAATTCCTGGGTATGTGGATAACAGACTGTTGTTAATTTGGACTAAGCTTTTAGTGATGTGGATAGAGTCTGTCCACTGATAAAGATTCATAAACGATACTTGCTGCCTAAGGGGACACAGCAAGGGTGTTCACTGAGCACTTACTATGTGCCGTTCCTTCCATGATTTGACTCAGCTCTCCCCGTAACCCTTCGAGGTGGGCAGGTTTGCTATCCCCACTTTACAGACAGGAAGACTGACCAACAGGGAGGGTGAGAGATCAGTGTCATGGTGCCAGGCTCCAAGCCTGACCGCAGTCTGTACCGCGGCCTGGCCTAGGACCAGGCAAGAGACTCACCCTGGTGACGGAGGGACAGACTTCCTCTCTTGCCCCTGGGGGCGCACCCAGCAGCCTTGTTGAAGGACAGGGGCCTCGACAGCACCAGCCTACGGTCACACAGTGGCCTCGGGGCCAGTCAGCTCACCTCCCGGCTCCTCATTTCTCCCATCTGTCAAGTGGGAACCTTCAGGACACCCACTTCCTACATGAGGAGAGGACTCAGAGACGGAGGCCACTCACCCTCCAGGGCTCAGCTCCAGGTGGGCGCCCACCGTGGTGCAGGCTTGGGGAGAAGCTCTGGCTCCGTCTTGGTCCTGCGCTCGGTTTCCTTTGCTGAAAAGCAAATATGCTAGCCCTCACGACTGGGACTTGGAAAGTGCAGGTAAAGAGCTTGGCGCCAGGGACACACGGGGGACAAGGGCAGGCCTGCGCCCACACACAGTGTGCCAGCCCAGCTGGGCTCTCGCTCCACTTGAAGATGAGAAGAAGTGACATTGGCAACCATAACAACAGCTGACTATGTTTCTGTTGATCACTTACCATGTGCCCGGCTTTTTCTCGTTGTTCTACATGGTTATCCCAACTTCCCTCTGACACGAATATTATTATAGCCACAGAGAGGTTAAGTCATTTGCCCAATATCACACAGCTAGAAAGTGTCAAGGGAAGGAAGGAGAGAGGGAAGCTGGGCTGGCCAGCAGTGGGCCAGGTACCCGTCCCTATTGCCCCTTGCTCGCCTGTCCCTCCTCCTCGGTGCTGCATAAACACCAGGGTTATCATTAACCAGGGCTGGCTGATGACCTGGGATGCAGGGCCACGGGGGCAGAGGCTAAGAGGGCTCACAGGGCTGAGGGAGCCTTTTGAAGTCTCCTGGGTCCTCTGAAGCCGGGGGTGTGTGTATGTGTGTGTGAACACTCACATGCGTGTGTCAGGGCTACACCTGTGCTGGGTTCGAGCACATGCTCCCGTCTTGCGGAGCCTGGTGAGGTCCCCGCTGGTGTCTGACTGCTTGAGGGTAGGGGCATTTCTGTCCTCAGCCGCCAGGGGTCCTCAGGAGAATTAGCTCCACTGCCTTGGTTTTCTTTATCTGTAAAGTGGAGTTGAAGATGAGACATGTCAGGTCCAGAAACCTCGGAGCCTGCAGAGAAGGTGACGTGGAAGACCTTAGTGGTTTCACCATTTGGTATGTGGGAAATTGAGGCACAGAGAGGTCATGAGGGAGGCCCAAAGTCACACAGCTAGGAGTGCAGCCTAGACCTGACTCCAGGTTTCTCTGTCCTCAGGGTCTGTGAACCTGGCCTGCCCATGAGGAAACCAGAGGACATGCTCTCAGGGAAAGGACAGTTCAGGATGAAGCACGTGGCTGTGGTTTTGGAGTATGTGAGCACAGTGTGTCTGCAAACACGCGGAGCCAGCAGTCCACCCTACAGCCCCTGCGTGGGCTGTGCACACTGTGTGCATCTGTGCTGGCCGCGTGGAGGAGTGGCTGGCCGTATGGCAGGTCCTTGGCCATCTGCTTCCCTGTGAGCCCATGGAAATGAGGTGTGTGTGGACCCAAGTCCACGGGCCTTCAGGTCTTGGTTACGTGTGCTCTGTGTGTGCTGGTGTGTCGCTGTAAGTCCATTTGGGAGAGTGTCCTCACAAGGTGCGGATCTCTGTTTCCCTTTGTGCCAGCGGACAGAGGTGTGGCTGTGTCTTGACTGTGTCTTGACTCTGTCTCTTTTCGGTGTCACGTGGATGGTGTGCGTCTGCGCCCGTATTTGTTGGGGTGTTCAGGGGCGGCTGTAGGAGGTGCTGGCTGGGGTGTGTGTCCGTGGGTTTCTCCATGGCTGTGTGTCGTGTGGGGTGTGTGTCCTGGAGCAGCTCACAGTCGCCAGCACACAGCACCCACACACGCACTCACAAACATGCAAGCAAAGCCCCCCCTCCACCGTCCTGTGGCACTGTCAGGGACAATACAGGCACTGGGTCAGGGGGCACAGGCTCCTAAGCACTGGGACTGAGTGACCCTGGTCCCCGCTGGGCCCGATTCCCAGGAAGCAGCACAGAGATCCCTGTCTGGCCCCAGCTCTGTGCCAGAAGCTCCATGCCACATGTGAATGTGTGTGTGCACGTGTGTCTGTGTCTGTGAGCCCGTGCAGTCCCCCTGCCGGCCGCCTGCTGCTCCCTCCTCCGAGTTGAGAGAGTTAACCTAGCGGCCAGCGCGGTCTGGGCTGGGGGCCGCCCCCTGGCCCCCCTCCAGCCCCGGCTCCAGTTACAGCCAGGGGAGGGCGGGGTGGGGCCAGGAGGGGAGCCTGCGGGGGGCGGAGCGTCCAGCTCTGGGCCCGGGGGTCCAAAGTGCTCAGCCCCCAGGGCACAGCCGGACATTTGGGGGCCTTCTTTCAGCAGGGGACAGCCTGATTGGGGTGAGCGTCCCCCACCCCTCCCCTCCAGACGTCTTCACACTCCCACCGGCCGGGCGGCCTATTTTGGGAGCAGGAGTGGCCAGCCGGGTGGCTTCCCAGGCAGGCCATATTCCAGAGGGAGGAGAATGTGGGGACCTTGGGGTTCCGCAGGCTGGGAGTCAGGGTGCGACTCCTCCCCCTGCGGCTTGAGCCCCCTGGCTGGGTGTGGCGTCTGCTTGGAACACTGTCGGGGGCCCTGGGGGCCTGGAGGAGGAAGGGGGGGTGCGTGAGGTTGTCTACACCCCACATTCTTCCCACCAGCAGCTGGGAGGGTGTTGTCCATCTCCAGGGCAGCGCCACCCACCGTGTGTGTGTGCGCAACTGTGTGTGTGTCCCTGCCTCTGGTCGCTGTCTTCTCTCAGGCCCACTAGCTTGGGCCTCATGTCACTTGTCTGGTGTTGACTGGTTATGAAAGATGTCACCCAGGGGCGGGTGGAACGGGTGTTTCTCCCTCTTCTGCTGGTTTCCAGGAGAGGACAAGGGGTGGCCTCACTGTGTGGCGATGTGGCCGCCAGGCCTCGCCCCACCAGGACTGTGCGTGACCCCCAAGTGGGGGGGTGGAAGGCGGTTTCCATGGTGGCCTTGTGAGGCGGATTCTTCCAGGGTGAAGTGGGAGATATTTATACCCAGGGTCAGGCTGAGAGCGGACAGAGCGGGCGGGCGGGCGGGCGCAGAGGGCAGGGACGCGGGCTGGGCTGGTTCTGGAGGCCGTGGTGCGCAGGCAGGTGGGACTGGGGTGTGTCCCACTGTCTTGCAGAGTGTCTGTCTCTCCACCGGGGTGAGGGCGAATCCTGCCTCCCCTGTGAGGGTAGATTTGAGGAATCTGGGGCCAGCTGCGGGGAGGCAGAGGCTCTGCCCTGGCTGGGTTGGGCTCTGTTTGTGTGAGCTGCTCTGGTGGCACGGCCTGGTGAAGCAGGGGGTGCCACGAAGCTAGCCGACTGACACTTTTGTGATGAAGTCCCTGACGGTCTCTGACTTAACCCTGTGGGTTCAGGCCCCCGTATGGGGAGGATGAGGGTACACGTTTCCTGGCCCTTTTGTGCCCTCAGGACAATGGCATCTGTCGGCCACATCTTGGTTCTCTGCGTGGGTCTTCTTGCCAGAGCCAATGCAGGTGAGTCACGGGGGCAGCCCACTGCTCACCCCAGCCTCTCGAATGACCCGGGTGGCAGAAACCTAGAGAGAAACAAGTGGGAGACCCCTACCGAAATGGACTCAGCTAGAGTTCCAGGAAACTGGGGATCTCCTGCTTGGGGTCCACTCACAGGCTGGCACTGGAGGAAGGGAGAGGATGGATACCCCGGGTCAGGCAAAGGTGGGGAGGGATGGGGGTTGGCTCCCCCCAAGATTGACAGGCTGTAGTACAGGGGGTGCTGGGGCAGCGACAGAAACCCCCTGCCCAGTACAGAACAGAGGGGGTGGGCAATCTGCCCAGGTCCAACAGCCCCCCAACTCTCAGCCCAGGAAGGTGGAGCCCCCACAGGGTCTTTTGACGCCTCTCCCTGTTCAGAGTCCTGGGAAGCATCCAAACCCGGATCTCAATCTCTCTCTTTGCAGAAGCGCCACAGGAACACGACCCATTCACCTATGGTGAGGGGCGGCATCTATTCCGGGAGTCAGAGGGCTGCCGGGCCGTGCCTGTCCTCTCTGCTCCTCTCCCTGGCTCTGTGGGATCCCTCTCCGGGTCTCAGGCCCCTCGGCTGCTGCCTCGGGCCCTTTCTCCCACTCCTCTTCTCCTTCCTCCTCCCTGCCCTGCCCCCTGCTCTCCTTCTCTCTCCCCCGCTCTCCCCGCCCCCCCCCATCCTCACCCTGTTCCCTGCCGCCCTCAGACTACCAATCCCTGCGGATCGGAGGCCTCACCATCGCCGGAATCCTCTTCATCCTGGGCATCCTCATCATTCTCAGTGAGTGCGGCGCCTCGCCCCGCCCACGCCCCGCCCCGACCCCGCCCCTGCCTGCGCGGCCCCGCCCCTCACCCAGGCCAGCTGCTGCCAGAACGCAGTTGGGCTGGGCGCCCGCGTGGGGGGGGGGACGCAATCTCAGTCTCTGCGACCCTCTCCCCACCCCCACAGGCAAGAGATGCCGATGCAAGTTCAACCAGCAACAGAGGTAAGAAGGCCCTCCCAGCCCCCACTCGCCCCTCGCCTGCTCTTAGAGGGGCGCTGGGGGTGAGACGGCAAGTCTTGCCAACCCGAAGCCAGGAACCCCTCAAAGAATATGTGTGAAGCACCTCCCATGTGCCAAGCCCCCAACCAAGTCCTGGGACCAAGCGATGAGTAAACGTCCTGACTTGCTTGGTCAAGCCCCGGCCCAGTGAAGGCGCTGGGTGGCGGTGGTTCCAAGAGCCCCACCGATTCCAATCACCAGCACGAAATCAAAAGTGCTGATAGAGAGCGAGCCGCGGTGAAATGAGATCATCTCACACGGCGGCCCAGTTTAGCTCAGAGTCTTCTTCCTTGCGCTTTGATTCATCTTTAAATAAAAAGTTTAAAGCACAACCAACATAGGAATACCATGGAACGATCACCTTCGTGTTAAAACAATGATGGATGTCACTATAAGTAAGAACGAATACGTATTAACTGTTACACCACGTGCCAGACGCTCTTTCCTTGCATATTATTTTATTTGGCCCTGTTACCAGCCCCCATTGTACAGATGATTAAACCGAGGTCTAGGGAGATAAAGTCACTTATTCAAGCTCACTCACTGGGAGATAAGGATTCTGGGGTTTCCAACTCAGATCACCTCCTGGCAGTCTACCAAGTTCCTCTGACCACCCCTCCCCCGCAACTTCAAGTCCCTTCCCCAGCATCCCCGGTGGTACTCACTGTTACCTGTTTGGACCGCCTTCTGCCATACAAACTGCTCCTGGGTGCTCCTCCTTTCGGGGTGTACCCCGAGCTCGCTCGTTGGGGTACGTGGGACTCCGTGAAGTCTGGGAGATGAGGCCTTCATTGGGGGTTTTCTGGAAGCCACTGCCTCCCCTTTTCCATCCTGTGCCCCCCCACCCCTTGCTCTCCCTTCCCAGAACTGGGGAACCCGATGAAGAGGAGGGAACTTTCCGCAGCTCCATCCGCCGTGAGTTTGGGGAGACTGCGGGTGTTTGGGGGTGAAAGCTGGTTCCAAGAGCCGTTTTCCTGGCCCTCTCTGGCAGCATAAAGGGAGAACTTGAGCTGAAGCCAGTGGGCAGGGAGTTGCCCTTCCTCCTCAGGGACGCCCCTCCTGACACCCCAACTTTCTATGTCCCCGTCAGGTCTGTCCACCCGCAGGCGGTAGAAACACCTGGTGCCATGGAACTCGGCCAGGTCCTGCAGCGCCGCCTGGGCTTGGGGAGTGGGCACGGGAGGGAGGAAGAGGGGGTGATGTACCAGCCTGGGCAGTGGCTAAGAGGGGGAGGAGGAGAGGGCTTGAGGTCCTTCCTCGCCTCTCACCCTTTTCCCCCCACAGGATTCCCCTGGCACCTGATGCGTCCCACCCACCTCCTGCTCACCTGCCACCTAGACTGCCCCCTTTCCCAGCCCTGCCTCACTGAGTCCCCAAGCCTCTCAGATTTCCAATAAAACGTGCTTTTCTCTCTTGACGGCGCTTTGTTGATCTGTCAGTCCCTCTGCGCCGAAGCCTGGGAGCCCCCTTGGCCCCGGCAGGGGGCGCCCCCACCCTTGGGGAAGGGGCGGGGACGACGGCAGTGGGCGGGGGCGGGGGCGGGGGTGGCCTGGACGGGGGCGGGCTCCCCGGGCCCCCATTGGCTACAGGCCCCCCCAACACCAGGGCTCCCCCCATCTCCCCCCCACATCAGCCTGTCCTGCTTCCAGCTGCTGCAGCCGTGTCCTCGCTGCCTCAGCATCCAGCAGCCCCCTGCTCTGGCTCAGCATGGCGACCCCAACCCAGACCCCCACGAACGGTGAGCGTCGCCCCGGGGAGTGGGCGCCGGGGAGGCTCCGGGATCTGAGAGCTTAGGAGAGAGGATGTGGGAAGATTCCGGCCCTGAAAGGGAAAGGAGCGAAGAGGGGATGGGCGGAGGCCCCTGTCGCGCACCCCTTGGCCCTCCTTGTGGTGTCTCGGACACCTGCTCCCCTGCGATATCGTCCCTGTGCCGGACCTACGATGAGAGAGTGCCAATCCCCGGAGAAAGGATGCTCGGACCGGTTGCTATGGCAACTGGCTGACTGGTCCAGCACAGTGGTGGAAGCAGACGGGAAGAGATGGGCTTTGAGGGTGAGAAGCAGCAGGTCTGTGGCCAGGGAGGTTCTGGAAGATTTCAGGACCCTGGATTGGCAGGGAGAAAGGGTCCATGTCCCTTTTCTTTCCAGCACCGTCTCCTACCGTAGGTGTTTCCTGAAATTCCTGACAGGCAGGTTCAGAGGGAAGGAGGGTCAGCTGAAAAAGAGAGAAGGGAAGGGGGAAATCCATCTGAGATTGAACCTAAAACAGATAGAAGAGTCACAGAGTCAGAGACATGGGGGGACGGGCAGATAGGTTCGAGGCTCCGAGAGGCTCAGGGAGAATGCAGGAAAAAGAGAGGGAGAGGAAGTCAGAGAGACACAGAGATAGACGGATGGAGACAGCCATGCACAGGGACTCGAGACACCGAGCCACAGGCAGAGGAATAGAAAGGGGGGGCAGCATGGGGTGGGGCTGCAACCACTGCAGTGAACCCCAAGGGTGGGACTAGGGTGAGGGGACCCTCCTTCCCAGCGCGCACCTACTTGTGGTTTCCATCCTCAGAGGTGCACATCGCTGTTCCCCCACACCCATGTCCCCCGACACCGTGCAGCCGCGCACAGTTACATTTCACACCCGTTAACCCAGATATGCTCCCACTTAAACTGCGTCCTCACTCCAGCCCCGAGCAACCCCCCTGCCGAGCCTCGGTCTGCAGAAGACCAAGGGGGGGGGTGCTTTAGTGGGGGAGGGGGCCTGGGAAGTGTTTCCAGTACGGAAGGCAGGGCGGAGGCGGAGGAGCCCCTGGCGGTGAAGGGAACCCCAATTCCACCCGGTTCTCTCCTTCCCTTCCCCCTTTCCCATCAGGCAGGGGCTGCTGCGCTGAGCCATATCTGCAGAATCTGAAGCAGGGCGGGGGGGGGGGGGCTGCAGAGGCTGGAGCCACCCTAGGGAGAGGGGGCGGGGCTGAGCCAGCAAGTCTGGCGGGAGCCCAGGGTTTCTTTTTGCAGAGGTGGCGGTTAGCAGGATCGATGGCAGCAGACGGGCAGAGGTGGGAGGGCAGACGCCTCAACACCCTCCCCCTTCCCCCCTCCCCCGCCCGCTGGTCACAGCATGAGAGGGGACCACAGGTCTCCGGAATTCCCTGGGGAGGAAAAAAACCCCGCTGTGTATTGCAAACTGCTTGAGGAAATGAATTAATGAATTGCTGGGGAGAGCAGGGGGAGGGAGAGGAGTCTCTTCCCACCCTGTCAGAGAAAAGGAAGGAGAATTAGAGGCAACAGAAAAGGGGGATGTGTGAGCACAACTGAGAGGGACCCTCAACTTGGCCAGAAGCCAGCCCTGCAGGGGCATTAAAGGGAGATGCAAAGGAGGAGAGGGAGTTAAAATTTGGCCCAACCTCCAAGCTTCACACAGGACCTCAGCCAGCCTGGAGGACCCGGACCCATCACCTCTCAAGATGCCCCTGTTGCCATAGCAACCGCCTCCTTCCTGATCTCTCCTTGGCAACTGGCCAGGAGTAGTGCACATTCCTTCTCCGTCTCCTGGCTCCACCCTGAGCCCAGCCACACCCTGGGGAACCAGATTGCTGGGCCAGCAGGATCCAGCCCAGGATCTTCTGCATGAAGCACTGTGCACTCAGGTGCAAAGCAAAGAGGATTTGGGAACAGATGCTCACCCAAAGGGTCCCTGAGCACTTTGGAGGAGGATGCTTGGAAAACTGGGAGACAAAAGAAGATAATCCAACTGTTCCACCTTGATTCGGACTCCTGCAGCCTAGGAGGGCCTGGCATTCCTTCATTTGTTCCAGAAAACTTCTTTGAGAACCTTACCTAAGTGACAGGATTAACAGCAGAGATGAGCGAAACAAATCGACTCACTCTGGTCCAGGAGCTAAAGTGACTCAAGGTGACTAAAACACTGTGTCCTGATGGGAGACACTTTGAAGTACCACCTTCCAGATTTTTGACTTATTCAAATGTTCCCCACAGTGCTATTTATTTAATATTTTTTTCCTTGGAAGGATTCACTTTTTTAAAAAATTAATTAGCATCATTTTATATCATCACCACAAATGGAAAATGAGTTTTTGGTTTTTTTTGTTTTTGTTTTTTGTTTTTGCTCTAAATGGAGAGTAAACATACAAACAATCTAAAAAGCAAGTGACATTGCTTCTCTGGGTCCAGTGTCTCCTTTTTGTGAAATGGAGACGAAGATAGCACCCTATGGGAAAGTTCCTGCCAAGATTAAATGTGTCAACATCTGTAAAGGGCTTAGAAGTGGCTCTGGCATGGAGTTAGTGCTATCCACTTCTGACTAGATGGCTAAATAAAAGGAGGAAACTCGATAATGTCACAAAATTCTACTAGATATGATTATTACCTGACAAAGACTCTGAGCACAGTTTTGTTTTTTTGTTTTTTTTGGGGGGGTAAGAGGGGGATTAACAAGGTTTGGTAGGCAACTAAAGCCACATCAGCACCAATGAAGATTTCCTCCTTGGAGACTAGAAGAGACCTGGAAGGAGCAAACTTACACACTGAGTCAGGGTCTTGCCTCTGTTTCCTGTACCTGTCACTTTAGGCAACAGCTTGCTTTGATAAAAAGCAGTACCAAAAGTGTCAGCAGATGGTGACGGTGATGACCATCTGCTGAGATTTTTATTTCTCACTTAGGCTCCATGTCCATCACAGGTTGACCGGGGTGGGGGGCATTTTGTACTCACCTAAAAAAAAAACTAGAGCAGCCACTACTATCTTGAACATTCAGGTCCTCAGGCCACAGGCAAACCAGAGCTCTTTACAATGGTCATTGAAATGTTCCAGCCTACAAGTGACACTTCCGCTCACAGTTCATGGGCCAGAATTCATCCCACGGCTCCAACCCACCTCAAGGGAGACATCCTTCCCTGTCCCTTCAAAGGGGGAAAAGAACACTCCTGACATGGCCTGATGTACCCCTGGCCCCCTTCCCTAGTGGCACACACGCTGCAGAATTCTGCTCCAGGAGGGGCCATCCGGATGGAAATGGAAAGATGTTCTGAGCTCCCCCCAGGGGAATCTGGTCTGGGACAGGGAGATGGAGAGGGAAAGGCAGATTCCCATCCCCACGTTAACATCCCTGAAGTCAGGGCAAGTCTTCTAACTGAGGTGCATGCTTCCTGTGGTAGAGATCCATAGGCATACGCGTCCTGGGACACCGTCACAAAATCGACTTTGGATTGTAAACTGGCTGGTGTCTTAAGTGATATAGAATAACAACGGCATAGCTCCCTGTAATGGATTTGGTGTCAGGAGCTAGGAGATGGGGACCATAGCGGTAGCACCTATCCTTGGGAGCGCTTGGTGACTGGGAAGTTGTCCGAAAAGCCCGCGCGGCCCGGGGCCGAGCAGCCTGCAGCAGTAATGGATTTGGTGTCAGGAGCCAGGAGATGGGGACCATAGCGGTAGCACCTATCCTTGGGAGCGCTTGGTGACTGGGAAGTTGTAGGCTGTGTACAGGGGAAGCTGATAGCTCAGTGGTCTGCCAGTGGCATGGTTGACCCTGGGCTTCATATTTAAATGGGAGTGTGTGTATTTTTCGGGGAGTCAGTCCATAGCTTGCCCCAGATCTCCATAGGGGTCTAGGACAGCGACGGCCATGTACAGTTGGGTGGATGGTACACTGCACAGGGGATGGGACCAAACGATGGAATGAGTGGGGGTCGGCATCTATCCTATGCCCCATTCTTCAGGCCTGTGTCCTGCCCTGGAGCTACATAATCCAGAACAAGGGACCTTTTCATCTAATTTCCACTCAAAAACCATTAGACCAATGGCCCCAACGAGGTCTTCGGAAATGTTGAGGAACAAGCATTGAAATACTTTCCCCCTCTTCCTTCCCACAGTTCCCGAGGAGCCCGACCCATTTTATTATGGTGAGTGCCAGATTTTTTTCATAGTGGTACCCAGGGCTGGATGGAGGGGTGGCTGTGTGTGTCCCTACAGCCAGTTGGCTTCAGCCATGGCTCTGTGGTTCATGGGCCACCAACCCATGTGACCAGGTGGGTACAGTTCACATCAGCTGGGTTTGTGGAGGGCAGAACCAGATGAGGGTGGTTCTGAGTCTCCTTCAGGCTTCCGCAGGACTCTGAGCTGGTCCCTCGAAGTTATCAGAGCAGCAGACGGGATGTCTTCATAGTAAGGACTAAGTCCAGGTCACCTGGATCGGACTCTCCTCTCCCTACCGTGTGGCTTTGCCTCCCTGAGCCCTTCTGTAAACGGGAGATAGTAATAACTCCCACCTGCGTGGGCTATGGGAAGGATTCACCTGGACAATCACACTGATGGCCCTGGGGCACAAAGAAGTCGCCCCCAGGTCTGGCAGGCCTGGCTCCAGTTCCCTTTCTGTATACCCTCCTGATCTCCCCTCCCTGCCACCATTTTTGCTGTTCCTCCAATATGTCAATTTCCTTCTCACCACAGGGCCTTTGCACGTACCGGTCCTTCTGCCAGGAGGACTCGTCCCCTAGCTCTCCACATAGCTGGCCAAGTCCCCTTCCCTTTTTCTGGCCTCTGATCAAATAATGACTGCTCTGTAGGACAGGCCTCCTCTGACTCCCTGGCAGAAGGAGCCACACCACACCCTGCCATGACTTGGATTTTTACTGGATGGTTTTGTTTGGTTGGTTCATTGATGAGTGCTTAATCAAGCATGAGCGTCCCCTGCTGGAGGGCAGAGGCCTGGCCGCTGCGGGGATGGACCAGGGGCCCCACAAATTCACACTTCAGCCAATATTTGCTGGTTACTGGCTCTGTGTGGGCAATGTTCCAGGCCCTTGGAGGACTGCAGTGAGCAATACAGCCAAGGCTTCCTGCCCTCCTTGACCCTGCCCTCCGTGGGAGGGAGACGGACACTCAAAAATCAAAGTCATTTTTTAGACAGGAATATAAAGCCAGAGTGTTTCTTACAGAGGGAAACCAGAATTCCATCATTTACTAGAAAGGGTCGAGGAGAGGCTGGGGAAATTCTAAACAGGACAACCAGAGGTTTCACTGACATTCCTGAAGCTTGGAGGGAGGAAGCCCTGTGGATATTCAGAGGGAGGGTTTTCCAAGTAGGGGAACAGCAAGTGTAAAGGCCCTGAGGCAGGACAACCGGATCTACTCCAGGAGCTACATGGAAGCCAGCATGGCGGGGGTGAAGAACTGAGGAGGAACAGGATGGGATCATGCAGGGTCTCCAGGGCTGTGGTGAGCCTTGGCTTTTACCTGGAGAGCCCTGGGGGCCAGGGGAAGGCTGAGGAGAGCTGGGATCTGACTCTGTGCCTGTGGGTGGGTTGGGGGCAGAGAGAAGGCGACACAGAGGGTGAGGGCAGGAGAGGAGAGGAGGGGAGGGAGGCCCAGGGGAGCTCCCCAAGCCCATGCTCTGTGTTCCCCCAATCTCCTGGAGGAGCATCCAGCACCCCCGGGTTCCAGGCCCCTGGCTGGGCGGCCTAAACCCAGGCCCGAGGCCCCGGGGCTGGGGTGTGTCCCCTGCATGCCCTGACGTCCCGCATCTCCCCTAGACTATGCCACCGTGCAGACCGTGGGCATGACTCTGGCCACCATCATGTTCGTGCTGGGCATCATCATCATCCTCAGTAAGTCTGTCCTCCGTGGGCTGCCTGCTGCCCCGGGTTAGCCTTTGTCCCCATCCTTATGTCCTGTGTCCTGTCTGTGTCGCTCCCTCTCCTAACAGGCAAGAAGGTGAAGTGCAGGAAGGCGGACTCCAGGTCGGAGAGGTCTGGCCCCTTCCCCGCGGGTGGGCGTGTTGTGGCGGGTGGGGGCGTGGCAGACTGGTGGGCGTGGCGTGGCGGACGGGGGCGTGGCAGACTGGTGGGCGTGGCGTGGCGGACGGGGGCGTGACAGACTGGTGGGCGTGGCGTGGCGGGCGGGGGCGTGGCGGGATGGTGGGCGGGGCGGGAGAGGGCGTGGCCGAGGCCGGGGCTGCAGGTCCTCCTCACGCTCCTCCCTCTCCCTTTGCCTCCACAGCCCAACATGCAAATCCTGTAAGTCGGAGCTCCCCTCCTCAGGTGAGGCCGCGGGAGGCTGTTGAGTGACAGCAGCCAGAGAAGTCCTTGCAAGGTTCCGGGGTGGGGCCTGGTGGTCGCACCTGGGACAGTCCCATAGGAGACTGGGTCTCTGAGATGGCAGATGCTAGACCACAGGGGTCCATGGGACTCCCTGTGTCCTAAAGGGGCCACAAAAAACTGCCAGAAACAAACGCATACGTCCCCCAGAGCAAGGAGGAGCTCATTTCCCAGGGAAGAAAGCCACACCCGCAAAGAGAGGGACCCCAGGTGGGGGAGGATTTCAGGCCATAGACCTGAAGGAAGTCAGAGCACGGGGAAGGTAAGAGAATAGAATGCGGTCCAGACTTACTTGTTCAGCTGGGCAGACCTAGGATGAAATGACTCAGGAAAAGATGGGAAAGGAAGGAAAGAGAAGGAGGGAGGAGAGAGGATGGGTTTGGGAATAATTGTATCAAATGACAAAAAGAGCTGTGGAGGTGGGTGGCACTAGCCTGCAATCCCAGCAGCTCAGGAGGCCCAGGCAGGAGGATCAAAAGTTAGAGGCCAGCCTCAGCAGCTTAGCTAGGCCCTGAGCAACTTAGTGAGACATGTCTCAAAATGAAAAAGAAGAAGAAGAAGAAGAAGAAGAAGAAGAAGAAGAAGAAGAAGAAGAAGAAGAAGAAGAAGAAGAAGAAGAAGAAGAAGAAGAAGAAGAAGAAGAAGAAGAAGAAGAAGGGCTGGGGAGGTGGCTCAGTGGTTAAGCGCCCGTTGGTTCAATTCCCAGTACAAAAAATGAAAAGAAAAATTCACTGGGGGGAGGGGGGGAAGACCTGTGGGATTGAGCACATGAGGCTGAAGGAGAAAGACAGGCGGATGGAAGAGGGGTAAATCATGAAGAGGATGGAGGCATCCGAGGGTGTGGGGTGTCAGGAAGGGGGAGTATAGGAAGGAGAAGATGAGGGGAGGCCCCGGGGGAGAGAGAGAGAGAAGTGGAGGCTGGAGGCTGGAGGCTGGAGGAGGGGTGCTGTGAGTGGAGGTGGATGGAAGGTGGAAGGGGAGATGGGGAGGGGTGGAGGATGATGAGGGAGATAAACATGCAGATGGAAGAGTGTGACCCCTTGGGGTGTTAATTTTAATTATATAAAAATATCTTGACCTGTTTTTAGTGGAATCGCGTCCTTTCCAGGGACTGTTAAAAAAAAAATTCAGAGCTGGGAATCTCTCTGCCTCTTAAAAAATTCTTAGAACTAAAAGAAGGGGAGGGGCTTGGAAGATCCCGTGTTGGGAGGGAATTATTGCGGGTAGGATTTCATGCCTGTTTCATGTTCTGTTAATGATACTTAAGAGCATCGGTAGCCTGCTCTGTGGACACCGGTGTCGCAGGGTGTCTGGGCCCTGGTACCTGGGGAATAATGTAAGAACCCTGCAGGACACTGACCCGGAGTAGGTGGGAACTGGGGACATTCCTGTTGCATCCAAATGTTGGGGATGCGGGGTACAGGAGCGGAGCGAGCGTGTAGGAGGAGAATGGGGGTGTAGAAGGGGTGGGACTCCCTGCTGGTAGGGGGACTCCCCACAAAAGCTCAGGTTAGCTTTGACAGCCACGAAGGTGTCCCCGTAGGGATCAGATATTAGGGTGTGGGGGGGGGGAGTGGGGAGGGGCGGGGGTGCCAGGTCGGGGTGAGAATCCTGGGGGTCTGACTTCCATGGTGACGGTCGATGGGGGCCCCCTGGCTCTGGCCGTGGGAAGGGTGACCTCCCCCAGTCTACACTCGCTGCGACCCCCAGTCCCCCTGCCCGTCCCCTGCTAACTCGGCCCCTTCTCTTCCCAGCCCCTGGCGGCGGCGGCGTGTAAGAGCAGCCCCGGGAGCCTCCACAGCTGTCCCTGCCTGCGCGCGGGCGCCTGAGGACCGGGTGAAGGCGGTGGGGACCCCAGCCTCACGCCGGGGAGCGCTCCCCCGAATGAGCCGCCCCACCCACCCCAAGGCTGGAGCCGCTGCACCCCGCTGCCCCTCCCCAGGCCTTGGCAATGACGATCCCCCAAAGAGCCCGTCTGCATCCCAGCCCCAGGGACTCAGGCCTCCAGCTCCTGGGATCCGGGAGTCCACCCCAGCGCCCCCCAACCCCCGTGTGCCGCCCCCCTGCGCCTCCTCGTCTCCTCCCCGGGGATCCGCTCCCCGGGGCCCCTCGACGTCCACGTCTCGAGCTTAATAAATGTGCACTTGGTGTCCCCTGTTCTGTCTGCGTGTCCTCATCTGTGGGCGCACGAGGTGGGGCTGAGCGCACCTGGGCCAGCTGTCCCCTGCGCGCCTACAGGGGTCCCCCTGCGCCCCACCCCCGGCCCCAGACACCTCCTCCTCCGCCTCGCACCCTCCCTCACACCCCGGGAGGGGCCGTCCGGGTCCTCCCGCCTCTGCCAGACGCCCCACCCACCCGCGCGACCTGCCAGCCCCTGTCCCGCAGCTGGTCCCGCATCTGGTCCCGCATCGGTCCCCGCGCGAGGCCAGCGCGGGTGGGCGGAGACCCGGCCCCGCCGCCCACCCAGCCCCACGTCGCCCTGAGCCTGCCCCTCCTGCTCCCACCCGGCTCTGAAGTCAGGAAACCCAAGAGGAAATGACTGGGCCTCTCGGTCCCCGCCCGCCCGCGCTCCCCTGGCCACACCCTCCGCCCGGACGCCTCTCCCGCCGCGGTCCTCGTCCTCAGGCTGCGGGCTCCCGACCCCCGGCGCTGACGTAAGTCCCTCCTTCGATCCACCTCCAGCCGCTGCCCCTCTGCCCAGCGCCGGGCTCAGGTGGGTAGCAGACCGGCCTGGCGGTGCCTCCCCGCGTCCCGTTCACGCCTTCGCTTCTCACCTCCTCTCCCAGCGAGACGCCCGCTCCCTCCTCCCCTCCGGCCTCAGTCTCCCCAGCTCGCCTCCATCGCCCGCAGACCGGTCCCTCTCAGATCCCCCCAGCACTCGGTCGCCCGGGCCGCAGCGCAGCCCAACACCAACTCACTTTTTCCCCTGCGGATCAGGAGGCATTACTCACTCTTCCTCTTTCCACTACTTGCGCGCTCCTGGGCCTCAGAGAGTGGCCCCATCACCCTGCCCCAGACCCTGGCCCGCCCTGCGCCTTTGCCATCCATTCCAGTGAGGATCGCTGCCGGCCTGGAGACGCACGGAGGGGCTTCTCTGCTCTGGGGGTGTCCCTGTGCCCTGTGTGCTGCTGGGACACCAGGTTGGCCGGGTGCTTCTTGCTTTCTTTGGAGGGTGTCGCTTGGTACTTCCACGTTCCAGATCCTCCCACTTCTCCCAGTGGCTGCTGTCAGCCAGGGGTCCTGGAAGCCAGGGGTCCTGATCCAGGGAGAGAACGGGGCTGCCCCGCAGGACGTGCTTCTCTGACCCCGGTTCCCACTCACCCCGTAGATGTCGCCCGCTGGCCGCCTGTGTCTCCTCACCGTCCTCAGCCTCTTTCTCCCCACCAGAGGTAACACCCTGCCCTGGAGCCCCCAGTGTGCTGCTGGCTGGGTGGGTGGGTGGGTGGCCCGAGAGTGTGGCTGCTCTCTCCTGTCACCTCATGGTGCCCCCTCCCCTGAGTTGGCATCAGGAAGTAGAGATCCCTGGGCACTCTGGGGTTACACCTTCTTTGGGCACCTCAGACCTGGGTGGTTGCTTCCAGAGAGTCTGGCCAGAGTCGGTCCTGCTGAGCATCCTCCACCTCACCTCCAAGAAGAACTCGCTGAGTTTGATTTGGCCTGGAGATTGGTATCCGTTTTCTATTTGGCAGCCAGAAAACCTGGGCTCCCAGTAAAGCAGATCCCTGGTCCCCTAACAATGAGCTGCCAGGCAAAGGGGTCATGCTGGGGCCAGGAGAACACAGCCTTGCCTGAGAAGGGTCTCCAGGGCAGTAGCCATGGCCGATGCTTCCTGTGTGGCAGGTGCTTGCACCTGGGCTGATGGAGGCCTTACTTCTACTCTACTTATACATGTTGCTGTGCCCCGTTTATGGATGGGGAAACTGAGGCACAGTGGGCAGAAGTGCCTTGTCTAGTGGGTGGAGGACCTGGGGTTGCCACGGCCCCGCCGCTGCCAGAATCCAGATCATTTGCTTCACCAAAGGAGCCCCGCTTCTCCTGGATGATCATGTATTCTTCCAACCACACCACAGCCATTTGTTGAGCACTTACTGTGTGCCAGGTCTTCTATGCATGGAGGGAATGGCTGTGAGTGCAACAAGACATGGCATGCAGGCTTCTGGGGGCAAAGACGGACAATAACCGGCCAATCAGTAAATTGTATGATGTGCTGGGAGGTGACAGTGCCCTGGGGAAAAGAGAGGAGGGTGCTAAGGCGTTAAAAAGTGGATGGAGTGGAGGCTGAGGCAGGAGGATGGCAAGTTCAAAGCCAACCTGAGCCACAGGTTGAGGTTGGAGAGAGGAGAGGGGAGGTCATGGAGAGGCGAGGTCGGGTGCTGGAAGAGCAGGGGGAGCCGTGCAGGTTTCTGGGGATGAACATTCTCTGGGGAGTTTGGGAGAAGCAGGAAGAGCCAGTGGCCGGGTTGGGGTGAGCAGAGGCGGAGTTGCTAGAAGAGCTCAGGGGGTGCTGGGGGGCCGGGGGGAGTGGAGAATGACGGGCCAGGTGAGGGCTTTGGCTCTTACCCAGAGTGAGGTGCAGGGCTCGGGCTGAGGGGCACACACAGCTGTACAGATGGACTCAGGAGGTCCCCGGCTCCCCCTGACTGTGGGTGGGAACAGACTGTAGGAGCAGGAGCCAGGGAGAGTCTCCTGTGACATCTAGGTCACAGGAGGAGGGGATGTTGGATAATAGAGGTCACCCAGGGAGGGGCAGAGGCTGGAGCCGGGCAAGGGCAGAGGACACGTGTAGTGCCAACTTCATGCAGGCGGTGGGGGGCACCTGCCTGGCGCCGTCTCATTCCTTGCAGCCCCGTGAGGCAGATCTCACTATTGTCCCCACCCTGCAGCGTAGACCCCTGAGGGTTTGCTGGTTCTAAGTCACACAGCAACGAGGCGTTGGGAGTCCTGAATCCAGGGCCCTGTGCCTCTAGCCCCTGGCTCACTAGAGCGTCCCAGAAGCCTGGGTGAGGAGTCGGGGTGGAGGAGGGTCCTGGGACATTGGCACAGCTTGAAAACGTCCAGGAGCCACAGCTGGATGGCTCTTCCAGCACCCAGGACCTCTGGAGCCGGCCCCAAGGTCTGGGAAGGTCGGGCAGGGTGGAAGCAAAGATGAGAAAAGGGGGACCCGAGGTTCCCTTCTGACCTCTCCTTGGTCCCCCAGGACAGACGTTGGAAGAGACCGCATCCATTTCTACAGTGGACCCAACTATTTTGGGCACCCATGGCCCGACGCAAGTCCCAGGTGAGGAAAGAGGGACAGATCGGTCAACACCCCATCAGTGCCAATAACCCCAGCAACACAAATCTCAAACTTAGACCAAGTAGGAATTTATGGATTCATGTGACTCAAAAGACTAAGGATAGACCTTCAGGCATGGCTTGGTCTAGGTGCTCAAATGTTGCCATCGAGAACTTACCTCTTGGTTCCGTTTTCTCTGGGTCGGCTCCATTCTCCGTCAGCTCATCTTCTTACGGGCCAACATGGCCCTGAGAGGACCGCTAAGAATCCAAAGACAAGAGAATTCCCACCTCCCCAATCTACCAGATGTCCCAGAACTGTCATTGGGCAGACTCAGGGCATGTGCCCAACTAGGAGCCGATCATCATGGCTGCAGGCACAGGAAGCTGACTGGTGGGCCTGGGTCCCCTGGTCAACGGCCACCATGACTGATGGCAGCACCTCTGAAAAAAGTGGTCCAAAAGTCCGGGAAGGATGGTCCCCAAAGAAAGTTCCAGGGGGCTTTGATGGAGGCAGCTGGGTGCTGGTTGGCGGTCGGAGGTATTTGGGAAATTTCTTGAGACCGGACCTCGGAGTCCCAATCAAGCCAACTAGCAGCATTCGTCCCCTGAAGGACCACTCGGGTGGCTGGTGCAGGAGGAGGGGTGCTGGGATCCGGGGAGACCCGGGCACCTCCAAAGCACTGCAGGGGGCTCAGACGCAGTTGCTGCGGGAACCGGATCTGGCTCCTGGCCTCCTCCACTCCTCCTCCTCTTCCGCTCTGACTCCTGCTTTCCTAACTCCAGGTTCAGTCCACCCGGAAGTCCAGTCCACCCCTCAGACCTGGATCCAGCCGACTGAAGGTGAGTGACTGGAGACAGGGGCCCTTCACCGCGCAGCCACGTCCCCAGCACCCCCCTTTTATTTTCCCTGAGCCGGTCTCCCTCTGTGGCTGAGGTTGGCTTTGAACTTGCCATCCTCCTGCCTCAGCCTCCCGTCCATCCACTTTTTAAAGACAAAACAAAGGGAACTTGGGACATTGTGAAGTCTTACGGGTACTAAGCAAAGCACCCACCCAGAGAGGTACGCCGTGGCCACTCACCCCAGCTGAACCCCTGCATGACTTCCCGGGCAGACCAAAGAACAGAGCCCCACCAGGGCCCCACAGACGCTCCCTGTGCGCCAACCTATTCATTTCTTCTATTCCTCTCTTTATCTATTTTTTAAAAATTTTCGAATACTATTTTCTTGAAGTATAACATAATTCAAAGAGGGCCCCTGAATTTTTTCAGTGAATGATTATTGACACGTAGTACCTAAACACATCATCCTTGGAAAGAATAAAAATAGAGGACGTGAGACTAAATCCCTTTGCCAACTTGCCCCAACCCGTCCCAACCCGTCCTTGATCTTTTTCCATCTCTGGGAGGCCCCACAGTTAACGTTAGGGGTGATTCCCCGATCCTATGATATCACATGGAAATTACTGCAGAAAATATACTGTTGGTGGTGTATTTCTATGAGTTAAAGGATATCGCATGAATGTCCTGCAACTTGCTTTGTCTTTTTTTGTGGCAGGGAGTATTGGGGATTGAACTCAGGGGCATTGAGCCACATCCTCAGCCCTATTTTGTATTTTATTTGGAGACAGGGTCTCACTGAGTTGCTTAGCGCCTCATCATTGCTGAGGCTGGCTTTGAACTCGCGATCCTCCTTCTCAGCCTCCTGAGCTGCTGGGATTACAGGTGTGCACCACCGTACCCAGCCTTGCTTTGTCTTTTTTAAGCAATAGTATGTTTGGAAGTTGTTCTCACATCGTAAAAACTCATGCTGCCCTTCTTCTCTGCTGTCTAGTATTCCAGTGTGCCGGGGCTGCAGTGAATATAGGCACACACCTCCCGATGCTCACATTGTTTGCTCCCGTTTTTTCTGCCACACACGGTGTCACAATGAGCAGCCTTGTCTCTTACCTTTGAGCAAACACAGCACTTACATGCACCATCCTCACTGAACCCTGAGATAGAATCTGCCATTATCTCCACCTTACCGATAATGATACAGAGGCTCAGAGCAACTTGCTCAAGGTCTCACAGCAAGACAGACCCACAGCTGAGGTTGGAGTCCAGAAATCTGGCTCCAGAGCCAGGGCTTTGATCCAGGATGCTATGGAGTAAAGGTCATGAACATTTAAATTTGTTTTAAAAGTTGCATCCTCAAATGGCCACACCATTGGCTGCATGCAGAGACAGCTCCCCTTGCCTGGCCCCACAGTGACACTCTATATTGACACCTTTGATTTGTGCCAAATTGATGGAGGGAAGGAGATACAGTTCTATAGACCTGCACGGTCGAGGGCTCACTGAGGTCTTCCTCCCTTTCTCTCCCTCCCTCCCTCCTCCTCCTCTCTCTTTCCTTCCTTTCTTTCTTTCGTACTGGGGATTGAACCCAGGGGTGCTTAACCACTGAGCCATATAGGCATTGCTAAGCTGCTGAGGCTGGCCTCAAACTTGTGATCCTCCTGCCTCGGCCTCCTGAGCTGCTGGGATTAAAGGCATGGGCCACCACACCCGGCTCACTCAGTTCTTATCCTCCCCTCTTTGTTCTTCTGACCTGAGTAGAAACAACACAAAGCCAGAACAGGATGGAGACCCAGAAGCCGACAGGAATGGACATGACAGACCCAGGGACAGGAATGGATGTGACAGACCCAGGGACGCTCACGAGCAGCCAGGAAGGTAGAGCCCGGGACTGGGAGCAGCAACTTCCAGCTCTTGCTTAATTCCCTATCTAGGTCAGCGTCTCCCCCGGTACGAGTCTCAAGCACCTGTTTGGGGAATTGCTAATTAATTTTAAGGAAAAGAAAAAATTTCTTTTTTTTGGGGGGGGTGTGTAGTCAAAGATATTTAGGGAACTCTGAGTTAAATTTAAACACGGATCTTGATGGCAAGACTTCTCAGCACCTCCATAAAAGCTCATTTGCACCAAACGTCCCGTGAGGCAGCCTCTGGAAGGCAGCATTTCCCCAAAACAGTGGAGCTGGTGACCCTCCTTTGTGCACCCCCTCACAGGCTGGTGCTGGGATATGACTGTCTGTCGATGCTCCCTTTGTGTGCACTCTCCCCCTGTGAGGGAAGGAACTTTTCAGTTGCAAAATATAGAACACCCAATTAAAACAAAGAGGTTTATTAGTTAAGTAAGTTCTATGAAATCTGGAGGTCAACAGTTTCAGGCATAGCTGGATCAAGGGGCTTAAGCACGGTCATTAAGACTGAATTGCTCCTGCTCTTGACTGTGTTGTCCTCCTCCTTTTTTTTTTTCCTTTTGGTCTCATAATTTGGTATCTACAGAGAATTTCTTTCTCCTTAACTCCAGCCCAAAGCCCAGAATTGACCCTCATTCAGATTAGGGTTAGGGTTAGGGTTAGCCTAGGCCACTCGGGCTGAGAGGCATGCACAGTGGTACAGATTGAGCATTGCACAAGAGCACCACCTCCCGGGCCACCTCATTTCCCTTGTCCATCTTCATAAAGATTCTGATTTCCTAGTGGTGACAGTAGAGCATCTCATTCCTACAGAATCTATGGAAACACTTTCACCAGAGACGAAAATAAAGTCTCTTGGGAAAGGAAGCTTTTCCATTTTGCACCAAAGGGCCCCTCTGGGAGACCGCAGCTGCGCCTGCATTTCCCAGCTGATGATTTAATTTACTCTGGAGTCTTCGCGGGGCTGGGTTCCTCCGGGTATCAGTCCTCCACCCTGGGACATGGGACAGAAGTCAGCAGCAACGACGGGGTCATCAAGCTCAGGGGTGAAGGGTGCTCCTGAGCCTCAGGGTTGCCCAGGGCCTCCCCCTCCTCCGTCCTGGCCTCTCCCTCTTGCCGGGCACCTCGTGGGGACATGGCTTCTGCCCGCGTCCAGCCCCCAGCTTCCTAGCTCCCCTGGTGACTTAGTCTGCTTTGGTGGCCGTGACAAAGGATGACAGGCTGGGGGGCCTGAGCCGCAGGAATTTCTCTTTCACGGTCCTGGAGGCGGGAGTCCCAGATGGAGGTGGCAGCAGGGTCCGTGGGGGTCACAGATGGCCACCTTCTTGCCGTGTCTTTCCCAGGTCTGCGCAGGTGGAAGCCAGCGGCCTCCGGTCCCACCCTCGGGGACCTCATCAAACCCTAATCACCTCCCAGAGGCCGCACTGCCTCGACCTTGGGGGTCAGGGGCTTGCTGTCCCTCAGAGTCATCACTCCCAGGGAGGAACCAGATGGGGGTCCCCTAGTCAAACCCAGGTCACCAGCAGGCACGGGTCAGGACAGTGGGACTAGATGGAGGGGGAGGGGGCTCTCTATGGCTCACGTCTTCCCCTGGACCAGGCTTTCCCCAGGATCCCCTCATCATCGGTCAGGCCTTGTTGAAGGGGCGAGGTGCTGAAAAGCTGGGGGAACCCTGGGGTGGTGGGTGCTTCCTAGAGCCAGGGTGGGGGCTGGGGGTGTGGCTCAGCGGTAGAGCACTTGCCTCGCACGTGGGAGGCACTGGGTTCGACGAGTCTCAGCACCATGTAAAAATAATACACAAAATAAAGGTGCTGGGTCCATATGTAACTAGGGTGGGGACGCAGACCTTTTCTTTGGGGGATCGACTTTTTGTGTCTGAGAACCCACTGGACTCTGGGGGATGTTGGAGATGGGGTTGTGCGTGCAGGGTGGCTGAGCCAGGGTCCTGGGCTATCACAGGGCTGCCAGTGCCTCGAGGGGGGTCCTTTATCCTGCTCAGGAGGGTGTCACCCACCTGAGAAGACAAGTCAGAAATGATCAGGGAAGAAATAAGACGCAGACTCAGAAAAGTAGTTTTTTTTTTTTTTCAAAGAGAGAGTGAGAGAGGAGAGAGAGAGAGAGAGAGAGAGAGAATTTTTTTATTCTTTAGTTCTCGGCGGACACAACATCCTTGCCGGCATGTGGCGCTGAGGATCGAACCCTGGCCGCACGCATGCCAGGCGAGCGCGCCACCGCTTGAGCCACATCCCCAGCCCCTGAGAAAAGTAGTTTTGAAGCAGAGCACCTGACAGGTCCAGCCCCTCGGAAGCCGGAGCCACACAGTTGGAGAGTGGCTCCGTTCATTCATTTAAAGGGGACGTCAAAGGCAGGGCCAAGGCTTCAGGGGTGGGGGTCTTGCCTCATGGTGTCTTCAGGGGGTTGGGGCAGCTGCTTTTGACCAGCAGGTGCAGACCGCTGCTATGGTCCCTGCAGGTGGAGGGTGGGACACCTGTGCCCCTACACCAGGTGCAGAGACTGGGGGAGAGCTTTCTCCCCATCTGGGGCCTGCAGTGATGTCCATCTGTCTGTCTCCCACCAAAGGCACCACAGAGCTCCCTGGGAGGCCATCCCCAAGCAAAGACGTCATGATGGACCCCCTGACGCCCAGCTCCTCAGGTCAGTAACTCCCTTCCCAGACCAGTTACCATGCATTTCCTGTCTCTAAAGCGAGCTCAGGACAGAGGCGTCCTCAGTACACACCTGTGGGGGTAGTGAATGACTCCCAGCCTGGGCGGGGGGGGGGGGCACGGTCATGTCTGAACCTACGGATGAAGGTGTGTGCATCCAAACTACGCCAAAACGCAGTGGCTGAAAAGGCAATCGCTTATTTAGCTCCCGATGGTGCAATTTGGGAGACAGGCTGGGCTCAGCCGGGTGGTTCTTCTGGTCTCCGCTGAGCTTGCTCACGTGACTGAGATCAGTTGCGGGTCCGCAGGAAGCTCTGGTTCCTGGCAATCTTGTCCTCCACTTCCTGCCCACTCAACCCACGTGGAAAGGCTGAGCCCACTCAGCCCATCCCTCTGTTAATTCAGCAGAGGTTCATTGAGAAACCTGTGTGTGGCAGGCACCGTTCTGGGAATAAGACAGACAGAATCTCCGCCTCAGGGGGCTGACATTCTGGGGGCGGGGGAAGACAGCAAATGATAACTGTAATAATACATAGCAGGTGGTTTTACTTTGCTATCCAGAAAAATAAAGCAGGTTCAGGGGAAAACTGAGGGCACTCAGAGAGGTGGTGGGAGCCAGATCGTGTGCCTGGTGAGGACTGTGGGTTTCATTGCGAGGACAGTCAGGCTGAGTGAGAGACGCAGGTGGATCTGCTCCCTGACTCTGCCATTCATTCTTCACTCCACAAGCTTCCGCCAGACTCTCACGTGTGCCTTGTCCGTCTCTTCCAGGTTCGGATGAGGACGACCCCTTCTACTACGGTAAGTCGCCCTGGGACGGTGTGGGAGAAGGAAAGCCAGAGGCCCCTCTGATGGTCCACCTCCACTTCTCTCTCTGTAGATGAGGCCACTCTCCGGAGGCGGGGACTCCTGGTGGCAGCTGTGCTGTTCATCACGGGCATTGTCATCCTCACCAGTGAGCATGGGGCGTGGGCAGGAGGGCACCAAGACGGGCTGGGGGAGGCTTTGACCTGCACTGCACCTGAAGGTCAGGTTCCTGAAGGTCCCTGGAAATGGCTGCTCCGGACCAGGCAGCTCTCTGAGCCTCCCCGAGAGCAAGGCGTAGAGATGAGCGTCTGTTTGGCTCCCGTGGCTGCCACTGGGCAATGTGGGCTGGGCTCAGCTGGGCGGTTCTTCTGGCTGTGGCTGAATTGACCCATGCATGTGGTGCCCATTTACTGGGAGCTGGGAGCAGTGTTTCTAGGGGCCTCTTGATCCTTCACCTCGTGTTCTTAGACTCCATGAGGTGACGGCTTGCAGGCTCAGAACTGGCCACTGTCACTTCTGCCACATTCTGTGGATCAAAGCATGTCACAAGGGCTGGCTTCATTGAGAGGTCAGAAAATAGACTTCCCTTCTTTATGGGAGGGAGAGACAGAGTCAGATTGCAGGGAAGAGGGATGTAGAGAGGGAGGGTTAGGAAACTGGGGCCATTTAGTCAACATAGCCATGCACAGACCTGGAAGGGAACAAGGGGTGAACAAGACTGGGTAGGGAGAAGGTGGAGGAGGACCAGATGACCCCCAAAGCAACCACAGCCACCCAGTGGAACTAGAATAGGGGCCTGGAGCTGCAGAGTAGTGACCTTTTCAAGAGCTTATTGTTTCCGTAAAATCTTCCCATGCTTACCCGTTGGCAGCTGTGACAGTCAGGGTCATGACAGGTGACAGATGGACCCTCACAAGGTTAACTGAAGGTTTAAAAGAAGAGATACTCATCTATTTTCCTTTGCTGTAACAAAATACCTGAGTGGGGGTACTTACAAAGAAAAGGGGTTTATTTATATCACAGTTTTAGAGGCTGAGTCCCAGATCAGGCAGCCCCATGGGTTTGGCCTCTGGTGAGGGCCACTCGGCTGCATCCTATCATGGTGGACAGTCTCATGATGGGAGTGTGGGTGAGGGGAGAGATCACGTGATAGAACAGGAAGTGAGGGTGGGAGGGCCCTTCTCGTCTCTTTATTACAACCCACTCTCTCCCCGAGAGATCAGTGTCACTTCACCCCTTCTGAAGGTGACACCCCCAGGGACCCACCTCTTA
The DNA here is from genome assembly GCF_045843805.1 of Urocitellus parryii. Classification (NCBI taxonomy): domain Eukaryota; kingdom Metazoa; phylum Chordata; class Mammalia; order Rodentia; family Sciuridae; genus Urocitellus; species Urocitellus parryii. The sequence continues at coordinate 17,059,282 of NC_135545.1, read as the reverse complement.
AAGGTCCCGCAGCCTCTCAATACTGGCTCACCAAGGACCGAGCTTCTGACACATGAACCTTCCCAGGGACACCTCGGAACATGTCCAAAGCACACAGCAAGGGACTCCGGCAGGAGCAGTAGCCCTGGGGAGAGGGCCCAGCCACGGCCTCCCTGTAACAGGTGGAGGGACGCGGCAACCCCCTCCCCCCGTCCTCTTGTCCTACCTTCTGCTAGTGCTGAGGTCGAGGGTGCCAGGCCCCGGGGAGGTGGCCTGTCACATGTGCCTCCTGGGGCCCCAGGCTGGGTGAGGAAGGGGGGCAAAGGGGGGCTAATAAGGAGAGAGGCTGACTTAATTTTTTTTTTAATTCTGTGTGTTCAATAAAACACAAGGGCTGCTCCTTTTATAGTCTCTCAGCTGAGCTCTAGGATCCATGCCAAAGGCCTCTCGCATCCACCTGGCTCATCAGGAAGATGGGCACAGACCTACTCCTGAAGATGGGTAGCACAACACTCATAAGAATAAGCAAGCCGGGCACGGTGGCACACGCCTGTGATCCCGGTGGCTCAGGAGGCTGAGGCAGGAGGATCCCGAGTTCAAAGCGGCTTAGCAAGGCCCTCAGCAACTCAGTGAGACCCGGTCTCTATAAAATAAAATAAAAATCAATATCAATAAAATCCAAAAATGGCCTGGGGATGTGGCTCAGTGGTTAAGTGCCCCGGTTTCCATCCCTGGTACCAGAAAGAAAAAGAAAAGGCAGGATTGGCATCTGTCAGGGGCCGCACAGCACATGGGAATCAGGGAAGGCCCGGACCCAGGTCTGCCAGGGCAGAGACTGGGTGTGGGATTTGGGGCCACATATTTTTTTTTCAATGACAAATATTTTGGGGTACCTTCTTTATGCCCGACCTGCGCTGGATGATGTCGGGGGCAGAGTGGTGACAAGCAGCCCTGACCCCTGTCCTTGGGAGCTCAAGGCTGATGGGGAGACCATAAGCAAGTAGATGCCGGAATGAGCAGAGTGCAAAGAGAAAAAGATGTCTATCAAGCACCAAGACGGAGGGCCAGGGAGGAGCACCTCTGAGGAGGAGGAACTGGAACTGAGTCCTAGTGATGAGAAGATGATTTTTTTTAAAAAAAAACAAACCCAGGTAGAGGGAGCATCAGGTGTGAAGTCCCGGGGGCAGGACTGAGGGAGCCTGTTGCAGTAATAGCAGGAGGAGGTCGGTGGCACTGGGGCAGAGTGAGCCAGAGAGAGGGAAAGAGGCCAGGGAGGACTGGGGGAGGCAAAGTGGCAGCTGGGAGCAGGTTTGCTTTTTTCAAGTCATCCTTGGCTGCTAAGATCCCCCCTTACTCACTCTGGCCTCCTTCCTGTTCCTTGAGCCTATCCAAGCGGTCCTACCACAGGGCCTTTGCGCTGGCTGTTCTGTCTGCCTGGAACACTGTCCACATATCCAACTGGCTCCCCCTCATCTCCTTCACATCTTTGCCCAGATGTCACCTCCTCGGTGGCCATGCCATCTTCAGGGAGGTCCATGTGGATGTACCCAACTCCTGGGCCTCACTGAGTCCTTTTTTTTTTTTACTTTATAGCACCATCTATACATTGGACTTAGTGATTTTTTCCTTTGCTGGTCTCCCCTACTAGAAAAGCCAGCTCTATATGGTCAGGGATTTTTTTTTTCTTCCTTTCTCGTTCCCCACTATATTTCCAGTGCCCTGATCAGTATCTGGAACACAGTGGTAAATGAATCCCTAATGCACAAAATAGTCTGCATTTTCCAAGGGCCTGTCCATTTGGGGCTGGGGGAGCTCCCCCCCCCCACCACCGGGGGCTGGCCCTGGTTGTTCCCATGCCTGTCTCTGTCGCTTATTTATGGAGCTACCTGGGTGCTTCCTGCGAGGAGGATCCGCCAGCCTCTCCCCGTCCCCAGAGCACACACAGGATCAATATGGCGCGTTTCCTCTGTCTTCACAGGTGGCAAGTGCAGGCAGCTGTCCCAATTGTGCCGGTGTCAACGCAGGTGAGTCCATAACAAGTGGGGGCCACCAACCCCGCGGGGACTCCAAGAGCGAGCCCCGACCAGTGCCTGGCACCCAGCCTCCTCCCTCCCTCCCCTCCAAGAGCCTACAGAGTGGTCAGTGGAAGAAGCCCCGCCTGAGAGGGAAGACCCCGATGGACGGAGCCAGACCTGGGCTGACCCCCGAGTCCCACCTGCCCGCTGCCGCCCCGGGGGCTTCGGGCTCCCTGGGCACCGCCCCTGAAGTGACCCGCTCTGTTGGGACAAAAATAAAGCACGTGGTCCACCCCCGTGGCCTCCGATCGTGCGACTGGGCAGCGGGAGTGAGAAGCGGGGCTGGCCTTGGGGACCCTGGAGGGAAAGTAAGGGCGGGCGGGGGGTCCGGGCTCCGGAGTCGAGGCTGGGAAGGGAGGGGCGTGGCCGGGGGGAGATGCAGGTGGTGGGTGACCGCGGCCTTGAGTCCCACAGGATGCATGTGACACACCTGTCCTGGTCCGGGTGTCCAGGGCCAGCTTCCCCCAACACAAATGCAGACCCCCACACCTGGCGACCCCCTGTGCCTCCCTCTTGCACCTCGAGGAGGCTCACACGCGAGTGGGGACTCCTCCGCCTGCCCCTGCGCTCTGTCCACTCTCCCCCGGGCGCAATGACCTCTGCACGCAGGGCTGAGTCTGCCCCGAGTGCCCTGCAGGCCCTGGAGGGGGCTCCCCTGGGGACCCGGAGCCGGTGGACCAGGCACACAATCTGCAGCAGGATTTCCTGAAGGCTCGCGGCCTCCAAAGCCTGGGGAGGGGCTCAGCCGTCAGGCCAGGGCGGGCCTCCTAGGTGCGGCCGGCAGGCAGGCGCCTCCACCCGGGCTCCGGATCCGGCCCCAGCCAAAGTCAAGAGAGGAGAGAGATCCAGGGCCCAGACGGCTCATCCACCAAGTCAGTGTACTGAGCCACGAGCTGCAGACGGGAGAGAAAGAAGTCACAGAAAATAAAATATCCGACTTTTTCTTTTCCTGATCTTCCTCAAAAATATAGTGTAGCTACTATTTACACAGCATTTATATTGCATTAGGAATTATGAGTAGTGCAGAGATGATTTAGGGTGGGAGTATCCATAGATTATATGCAAATAATATGTTTGCAAAATATATTTATATGCAAATAATATATACATAATATATATTTGCAGACCATTTTATATAAGGAATCTGAGCATCCACAGATTTCAAATCCTCAGAGGGTCCTGGAACCACCCCCTTTGAATACCAAGGGAAGACTACACAGGTAGTATGAGAGATACTAAAAATATTTTGTAATTGACATCCACCACCTACTAATCAGAATAGATGCCTACCCCAGTCAGTACGGAATGTCATCTGTCTATCTATCTATCTATCTGGATCTATTTATAGTCATATACATATTAAACTGAACCATTTGAAAATGTCACCATTCAAATAGTTTTGATATGCAGAAAGAGTGATTTCATATGACTTAACCTAACGATATACATCATGGTGATGATATAAAGTGTATTTTCTAATCACAGGTTGCTTTTTAAAAACACTGAAAAGCAACACCAGGTACAGTGGCTCCCACCTGTAATCCCAGCAGCTTCGGAGGCTGAGGAAGGAGGATCAGGAATCCAAAGCCAGCCTCGGCAACTTAGTGAGGCCCTAAGCAACTCAGGGAGACCTTGTCTCAAAATAAAATATAAAAAGGGCTGGGGATGTGGCTCAGTGGTTTCAATCCATGATACAAATAATAATAATAATAAATAAATAAATAAATGAAAATCACCAGAGAAGGGCTTGCTGCAGGTTGTGGTGGGGAAGGGAAAACCACTTCTGACCCCAGGAATTGCTGGCAGCACATGTGCCCCCAGCTGGGAGGCCACACCAGCGTGTGGGATGTTTGTGGGGTATTATTTCCCAATCTTCAGTTCTTGCATGTTCTTTTGCCAATTTTCACACACCCCCTGTATTATTCATCACTCTTTTAAAAAAAGACCAATTCCCTTTTTAACTTAAGTAAATTTATTTTAAAAGGCACAATCATATATAGAAAATCAATATAGCTTGATATAAATAGAAGACACCCATAAAGATGAATCTCATGAAAACTAATGAAGTCAGAGTCTCGCTGTGTCCTAACTGGACACGAAGATGCTGACCCAGGGCTGGGCCAGGGAGACCATCGCGTCTCGGGTGTGGTCAGTACCCACCACCCAGACACTGCAGAGGTTGGGAGGCCTGAGACTGCCCTCACCTCTGGTACCCATGTGGGTCTGAGGACCCCCAAGATCATCCTTGAGTTGGATGATTGGCCAGAAGGGCTCAGAGCGCAAGGATTGCCGTTAGGTTCATGGTCACGGTTGACAACGATGAAAAGACGCGCATTCAAATCAACCAGGGAGAGAGACACATGGGGAAGGACCTGGGAGTGTGCCCGGCACAAATCTTCCCTGTCCCCTCCCAGAGTGGAGCGTTGTGGACAAGGCTAACTTCCCCAGGGGTACTGCCCATTCACTCAAGCCTTAGGTCAAGAGTGTACAAACTCTGGGCTCAGTCATATAGACATGATTGACTTCCCATCTGGCTGACCTTAGTGTCCAGCCCTTCCAGAGGTGTTGCTGATCCATGTGATCCAAAGCCCCCACCATAAATTGCATTGTTAGAAACCAGCTGATGTGAGCCGAGGCCCCCATATAAAGAAAGCCACACACCAGACAGAGGTTTTCCAGGGCCTAGCAATCACCTTCCAGCAGCCAAGGGCAAAGCCAAGGTGTGGTTAATTCAAAGTCAGGGTACAGTGGGCTCTTCTCTCTATAGACACTTTCTCCTTTGTATCATTTGGTGGATTAAATCAGTAAAGTGGACCATGAACTGCATACAAACTAGTTTCTGGTGATGCAATGTGACTGATTCTCTGGTGACACAATGCAATGTGATTTAATATCGTCTGGGACCTGAAATCAGCTCACTGCTACCACCTCAGCTCAGGAGAATGCCTGGCAATGTGGGAGACACCAGCTCACCTGTGGACAACTGGAATCGGGACTCAGGGACCAGACCTCCCTCATCCCAGCTCCCCATGGGATGGAGATGACAAAGCTATGTTTCCCAGAGGCATCCTGAGTTGGGGTTCAGAACGTGGATCCAGCTCTTCTAAATAGAGTCCCTCCTGGAAGATTTGAAAGACCAAGAGAGAACCTTTCTCCATAATTGGCTGTTTTCTGCAGTCTAGTATGATTGGAAAGGGACTGAGTTTTCTTGTTTTGGGTTTTTTGTTGTTGTTGTTGTTGTTGTTGTTTGTTGTTGTTTTGTTTTTGACTACACCACTCCAGCATCCAGTCATTTGCCATGTGGTCATAAAAAGACAATAGTTTCCTGTGTTCATATGTGAATACCACGACCAGTGTGACTCGACATCATGTGCAGCCCCCAGAATGGGAAGTTAGCCGACTGCTGTGGTGCACGCTTGTAATTCCAGGGGCTCAGGAGGCTGAGGCAGGAGGATTGCCAGTTCAAAGCCAGCCTCAGCAACTTATCAAGGCCCTAAGCAACTTGGTGAGACCTTGTCTCTAAATGAAATACAAAAAAGGGCTGGGGACGTGGTTCAGTGGTTCAGTGTCCCTAAGTTCAATCCCCAGTACCAAAAAAAAAAAAAAAAAAGAGTTACACTCCACGTATGTATAATTTGTCAAAAGACACTCTCCTGTCACGAACATCTAAAAAGATCAAATTAAAAAATGAAAAAGGCAATTATGCCCACAAAAAGAATATCTAAATGGCCAATGTAAATGTGAAAGATATTCAATTTTGTTAACCATCAGTAAAAGATAAATGACAATCACAATGAACCAGCACCACATACCCCCTATGATTAAAAAAGAGGCTGACGATTCTAAGTGCTGAAGGGGATATGGAACAACTGGAATTTTCGCACTGGATTTTCCCCAGGAGAATAAATTGATTATAATCATTTCAGAAAGCTGGTATTTTATTTATTTATTTATTTATGACAGTGGGAGGCATTACAATTCTTATTACACATATAGAGCACAATTTTTCATGCCTCTGGGTACCAAGTGTGAAAGGAAGAAACACAGATCCACACGATCACACGGATGCCTCTCGGAAACATTCATCTGCAGGAAGGAAGCCCCACAGAAAAGAGCACAGACCGCATCACTCCATGGACCTGAAGTTCTGGAATCAGCAGAACTAACGGATAGACAGAAGCTGGGCACCGCGGCAACCACTCAGGATTGCCCAGGAATTCAAGGGCAGCCTGGACAGAAAGCAAGACCATTTAAAAAAAAAAAAAAGTCAAAACGAATCAATGGTGACAAAAGCCAGAGTAGCGGTTGCCTCTACTGTTATGATGTTGGCTCTCTTATGTCCACAGCAACGGAACGGGGTGACTGCCAAGAGGCATTAGGGCAACCTCTTGAAGGATTGAGATGTCCTGTACCCTCACCGTGGTGCGGGTTACCCCTCCCTATCCACCTGTCAGAGTGGATCCAACTGTCCAATTGAGATCTGCACCACGTGGAAGTTAGACACAAAGAAATCCAAACCCAAAAGGCAGTTCTGTTCTGGGTGGTGGTGACTTCCTGAGCCCTGACCTCAGGCAGAGCAACAGGATCCTGAAGGTGACGTGTCCAGTGGCGGCTCCTGGTTAGGATTCAGGGAGAAACGCCCCTGGTGAGTCAGTTGGGTCATATCTTGGGGGTCATTTCCAGGATCTCAGTCTCATGCTCACTCCATTAGCCTTTCCAGAGATGTCATGGACTCTAATCCCGGATCCGACCAGATTGTTTTTTGCTTAAATCTGACAGTCACCAAATCTCAGTGGCTTCCAACAAGGGCTTGTTTCCCTCTCCCACTGCACCAATGGAACTTGTGGGGGGGACTCAAGATGATGCAGAAGCCACTAACAGAAACGTAAGAGAACAAAAAGAGGCACACACTGGCCCTTGTAGCCTCTGTAGGAAGGAAAACACATCGCTTCGGCTCACCTGTTCATTGGCCACAAAACAGCTGCAGGGGTCTCAGGCATCATGCCAACTCCAGGGGAAAACATTGTGGGGCAGCAAAGGTAACACGAGGTGGTTCTGCTCCTCTTAAAAAGATCTCCTCCCCCAAACTGCCACTTACTTCTGATTGGTCACCTTTATCTGCAAAGGAAACTAAGAAATGTCCTTTGGCTGAGTCCATGACAACCTGGCTGACATCAGAGAAAACCAAGTCTCTAGGAATTTGTTGAGGAGGGCACCGAGCTTCCCCCAAGATAGGAGATGGTGGCTCAAGCCAATGGTACCCCAATCTGAAAGGAAAAGACTTAAGACTTTCAGACTTGCAGGGCACAGCAACCCTGAATCTCCCACTTGGGAGAAATCTCTCCAGCAGGACCTCCTGTGCTTCCCAAGGCCTGCTTCTCGGCTGCCCAAAACCTTCCTGGCCCAGGACACTTTCTGTTGCATCATGTTCTGCAATGAAGCCTTCTCCTCCTCCACTCTGACATCAGGGGAGAAATTTCTTGCCAAGAGCTAATGGAGAGGCTCTTATAATTCAGCCAGGCTCCTGAGTATAATTCTGTCTTGTTTTGGATGAATTGAGGCCAAATCACATTAGCTGGAAGGAACCCGATTTTTCATACGAAACTCGATTGTGCAGGGTGTTGGGAGGGACCTCCAAAGCTGCGAGGTATATTTGCTTTTAAAGGGGTTGGGGAATTGCTGACTCCAGCTCCTGAAGGTGGGAGATTGATTAAACACGGTCTGAGATGGCTCTGTATTGTGTTAACTTAGCTTTGTTAAACTACATTTCCCAGAATTCCCTTCCCTATATGGCTACCCGTCTCTGGTTATGGTGGGCCACAGGAGACATCCTTGTGGGGTAGAGGTGAAGTGGCAGCCATTTTGTAAATGACACCACTTGCCAGTTTTCTACCAGCTCATCTTGTAGATGGAAGGCAGCAACCAAGACTCAATTGTCCACCTTTTTCATTCCTTCTTCAGCTTATCCAACTCCTGGGCCATGTGGGTATGATTAGCCCTGTGTAAAAAGGCCCTGTTTCTGGTAGGACACCGTACCACCAAGGACAGAGGCCACAAAAACCAACATGGGATTGTTTATCCTGGTGGGCTCCAGCTGATTCCTTCCTCTCCCAGAACTTACCTCCATGTTCTGTTCTTGATTTCCTTCCCTGTGGGCTTTAGCATCAAGCATAGCAACAGCAGCTTTATAGGGACAGATTCCCACAGTTATTAAAGCTTGGATTGTTGGATTGTGTGTGTGTGTGTGTGTGTGTGTGTGTGTAAGTTAGAAGTTCAGCTTTGCTGGGTGTGGTGATGCATGTCTATAATCCCAGCAACTCGAGAGGCTGAGGCAGGAGGATTGCAAGTTCAAGACCAGCCTCAGCAATTTAGCAAGGCCCTAAACAACTTAGCAAGACGCTGTCTCAAAATAAAACTGAAAGAGGCTCGGGACGTGGCTCAGTGGTAAAGTGCGCCTGGGTTCAATCCCCAGCACCAAAAAAAAAAAAAAGTTCATCTTTGCTGATACCGAATTTAATACTCAGGGTGGTGTTCCAGAAGAACAGAATCCTATCATGAATTCTGGGTTTTCTGGAACTGGTTTTCGGACCTAATTAGATTTGAAGTCATTAATGACCTTTCTAGTGATAAAAGGGGACGCTGGGAGCCCATGGCATGAAGTGGCAAAAGAGTTGCTCAGATCATCACCTGGAGCTTCCTGTGTTGGAATGACTGAGCATCTGCTTCCATAGCACATTTTTGTGAAAATCAGATGGATAGTGGGTTTGGCTCTTTGTTTCTAACCAAGCTGGAAAATGCGGGAAAAGAAAGTAATGAGCTCAGAGTTTTAAATTCCCAGCTCAAGTTCTGGATAAGAAACTTGAAAGCTTCTGTGTCTGCCTTGAAAGAAACGCTCATTTCCCATAGTCACAGGGTTAAGCTTTCTGAAAATCAAACCCCAAGTCTAATTCTGTGGGTGCAATTACAACACTGAACTTCCAACCTCAACTTCTGCTATTGCTCAACTTCTGCCATCTCTTTGCAGATCGAAGCAGCCCTCTACCTCTGCCTGCAAAGTGAGTCTTCCTTTGCCTGAAGAAACTCTTATGGTCTTCCCAAGGTAATTGCCTCACAAGGCTCTGTTGATGCTCCTGGGTGACCTATTCCTACCACCTTTTCTTGTTCCTAAAACCTAACTAGTCAAGGCTCAAGAGAACCCAAAAGGTCAGGTACAGAGACACACATGAGAAGGTGAAATGCACACCCAACTAATTGCCAATTTCTGCTTCCAGTTTATATCAGCAGAAAACTGGAGAAAATGTGTAGAAATGGGTATCAAGATGGTTGAATCAAGGTAGAAGAATATAAAGTGGGGTCAGGCTAATTTATGGCTATTGACCCACCAAGCAGAGATTCAGTGTTTGAGACTGAAGGGCTAGGAATGGTTCTCACATTTTCTTGGTTGATTGGCTGATAATAGGGACCCCAAGTTGGCCTATACATCCATCCCTTGGTACCCCTGGGGGACTAGCTCTGGGAACCCTATGGATACCAAAATACAAGGATACTCTAGTTCCTTCCATGAAATGACATAGTATTTGCATAGAAACTACCCATGTTCTTCCATGTGTTTTAAATCATCCTTGGATAATTTATAATACTAAATATGCAGTAGATGCTATGAAAATGGTTGTTTTGTTTATTTATTTATTGATTGATTGATTGATTGATTGGTACCATGGATTGAGCTCAGGGGCACTCAACCACTGACCCACATCCCAGCCCTATTTTGCATTTTATTTAGAGACAGGGTCTCACTGAGTTGCTAAGTGCCTTGCCATTGCTGAGGCTGACTTTGAATTCCTGATCCTCCTGTCTCAGCCTCCCGAGGCACTGGGATTACAGGTGTGTGCCACTGCTCCCGGCTTACTATATTGTTTATAGAGAACGACAGGAAAAATGCATCGTGTCAGTACAGATGCAACGCAACACACACACACACACACACACACACACACACACTTTTTACCCCCAATCCACAGCTCACTGAATTCACAAACGTGGAGCCTGCAGACACGGTGGGCCCACTCCACTGACTGTCTTGGCAGAAGTCCCTTGGTATACTACAGAGCATGAGTCAGCACCCTTTTTCTGTTAAAGGCCAGATGGTAAGCGTGTGAGGTGCTATGGGTTAGTCTCTGTTCTCTGGTGCACAACTCTCCCCTCCTGGTGGAAACACCACCAAGTCAACCTGAAAACACATGAGCATGGCCGTGTCCCTGCAGAAAACACATGAGCATGGCCGTGTCCCCGAAAAAAAACTTAACTTTCGAGCACCGACATCCGAATTCCATATCGTTTTCCTATGTCACAATAGGATTCTCCTTTTGACTTTGTTTCAACTATAATGTAAAATCCACTTTTATCTTGTGGGTCATCAAAAAGCAGCCCGGGGGCTAGTTGTGGCCCACAGGCCATAGCTGAATGATCCCTGCTGTAGCGGATGGTGTCCAAGGGTTGAGGAAGCGTGGCATGCTAGAGTGCCTTTGTCATACAAGACTGGCTCATCCTCACACATTGGAAGGTCAGGCGGACACAACTTTCATCGCAGCTTTCAGAAATAAATTGATGAAGGCAGGCCCCAGCGTTCTTCAAGCGCTCTCTTGGTAATCCTTCTTCACAGCTCAGAGAGTCTAGTGGCAACGGACACCGTTGAGCTGGAATTTCTAAATGCAGTGGGCCTGATGGCAGCCCGAGTGGCGGGGACCCAAGTAGCATTGGCATGCAGGAGATGAGGTGAGCAGGGTTACCGTGGGGAAGCCCAGTCAGCCGTGGTGAGAGTCTGACTCTCAAAGGTCTGGGCATTCGCTACTTTCTCACGGTATCCATAGAAACGGAAGAGGTGGGAGCCTGCTCAAGTCCTGCTTGATCCCACGGGTGAGTTCTGGATCTAGAGGACAGAGGTGTGACCTGAACGACCAACCGAGGCAGGGTATCCTAGCCCCTCTGTCACTTCCCATACTTGAGTCCTTGAAGGAAGGAGAGGCACAGTCCCCCTGAGGAAGGATGTTTTACCGCCAACCTTTATGCTGTTAATCTTCCTCTTAAACTTCTCCAGGCACCAGTGACCGTTTGCAAAGTGACTATGCTTTGGGGGAAAGGGAAATAGTCACTTTCCGGAGATTACTGGACATTGGGTTTGAACTGACCCTCTTTCCTAGAGACCTCAAAATGTCACTGCTGTTCTCCAGCAGGGACTTTGGCGGTCAGTGGACGATGGAGTTGTAGGAAGTTCTGTCTCACCGAGGGACTGACAGGTCCCTGAATGCATCCGACGGCTATTTCCTCAACTCTTGAGATGAATCCTTGGAATAGACATCTTGAGCAATGGGAGGAATTCCAACTTGGTTCCCCAACTCAGAGACTGAGGAAGAATATGGTAGGAAAATCCAAGTGGAAGCCACTAGAACTCTCTCTACCCATGAAAATAATCACAAAAAAGCAATGCCACATTCCCGACAGGGTGGCAGAGATTGGGGCCACCATGAAGGACTTGGCAGGTGCAGGGGTGTGGCGAGTCCCCTTACTTCCCCATTCAACTCACCTTTTGGAGACATAAAGAAATCTGATGAATCTTGAAGAGTGACGTTGGACCGTTATAAACTTAATTGGAGGGTGACCCCACTTTCACCTGCTATTCCGAGTGGGTTGTGAGTGCTGCATCTCCCGGCACCTGCGTGCAGTTATTGATCTGGAAAATGCTTTTCTACTTATACCTATTAGTAGAGACCATTCGAAGTCGCTTGTTTTCAGCCAGCAAAACCAGCAACACACCTTCATGTGTCCCACCTCAGGGTGGTATCAGTGCTCTAGCCCTATGTCATAGCAGCATCTGGATTGACCTTTCTTTCCCATGGGACATCACGCTGCTCTGTTAGAATTGATGATATTGTCGTGATTGGAGCTGATGAACAAGACGTAGGAACTACGGCGGCCACGTTGGTAAGATCCTTCCACACTGGAGGGGAGAAATAAATCGCCCAGAATTTTAGGGGTCTGTAATTTCAGCAAAAGTTCTTGGGGTCCAGTGATCTGAGGCAGGTGGAGAGCCCTTCCTAAGTGAAGGAAATGTTGCTGATGCTGAGAGAGAGGCCCAGAGTCTGTGGGGCCCTTTGGATTCTGCAGTCAACATCCAGCTACTCTGGGAGCCCTGCTGGGACTCGTTTACCAAGTGACCAAAAGGCAGTCAGTTTGGGATGGGACCTGGAACAAGAGAAAGCCCCATGTCAGCCGAGGACCGAGACAGTAGAGCTTGTGCTGTGGCGGATGGGGAGGCTGTTTGCATACCCTGGAAGGCCTGGCAGGTGAACCCCATTGTGGACCTCTAGAACGTGGGGGGGCCGTACCCTTCTTTGAAAATACTCTGCTGTTGAGAAAGAGCATTTGGCTTTCTCCTGGGCCTTAGCAGAGACGGAAGGCTGGACTCTGGGCCACCAAGATACCATGTGGCCTGAGCTACCCATCATGCCCTGGTGTTGTCTCACCCAACAGCTACGAACTGGGTGAGCAGCAAGTCCAACAGCACTCCAGGGTCCCATGGAGCCGGTGTCACTGGGAGCAGGTGGGTCCTGAAGGGAAGTTGCAGGAGAAATGGTTCATGCTCGTGCCTTTCCACAGCCTCTCTCTCAAATGACACTCTCTAAAATGACACACTTTCAGCAGTTCCCTAGGACCGGCTGTCAGAGGAAGAAAACCTCAGGATGGTTCCCACAGAGTTCTGTGTGATCCGCAGGCATCACACACGGGTGGGCAGCTGCAGCCCAATGGCCTGGCATGGGGCACCCCCGAAGGAAGGAGTGTTTCCTGACCAGCTGTGCACCTGGTGGCACTATGACTTGGAGGAAAGATGTCCACAGTGTGGGTCCGTCATGCGCTGGCCGGGTGCTCAGGTGCCCGAAGGAACTGACTGACAACTGGTCACTAGCGAGCCTGGGACAGGGGAATGCAGACGGACTGCCCCACGGGAAGAGGACATTTGCGTCCTGTGAACGCACACCAGAGAGCGAGTTCAGGAAATAAGATCTTCATGGTCAGGTGGAGGGATGACCATCCCTGGGTCTCCTGCAGCCTCTTTCCCCCGCCGTCGTCCTCTCCCAGTGGGATCACGAGCATCGTAGCCGTGGTGACCACGAAGAGGATCGTGTGTGGCTCACAGCAAGGACCGAAGCTGATCTGACTGCCGTGACTGCTGATGCCCAGACTTCCAACAGAAGTGACCAGCACTGAGTCCTGATACGGCTCATTGCTCAGGACCATCCCCAAGTGTCCTGATGGCAGGTCAGTTGCATTGAACAGCTTCTATCATGGAAAGGACAAAAATCTTTATTTTATCTTATTTTTATCAGCTTTATTGTAATGTAATTCATACTCCTTACAATTCACATTTAAAGTCAATGCCTTAACGATGTGTGCAACGATCATCATAATCAATTTTAAAACATTTCCATCATCCCCATGCCCTATAATTACCCATCTCCCTGTTCCCTCATTTCCCTCTAAGCATAAGCAATCATTAATCTCCTCCCTGTGTCTAGATTTGCCTATTCTGGACATTTCATATAATCTTTGACCTTTTGTGATTGGCTCCTTTCACTGGGCATAATGTTTTCTTTTTTTTAAAAATTTTTTTTAATATTTATTTTTTAGTTCTCGGCAGACACAACATCTTTGTTTGTATGTGGTGCTAAGGATCGAACCCAGGCCGCACGCATACCAGGCGAGCGCGCTACTCAATGAGCCATATCCCCAGCCCCGGCATAATATTTTCAAGGTCCCTCTGTGAGGTCGAATGTATTGGTAATATATTCCTTTTTGTGTGTGTGTGTGTGTGTGGTACTGGGGATTGAACCCAGGTCCCTGTGCAGGCCAGGCAAGCACTCTACCAACTGAGCTATATCCCCAGCCCCACATTCCTTTTTATAGTTTAATAATATTCCACTGTAAGATTTTAGTGTATTTCATTTATGCATTCATCAGTTGATGGATATTTGGGGATGGATATTTTGCCTCTTGGTTATTACAAATAATAATGCAATAAACATTCATGCACAAGTTTTTGTGTGAACATGTGTTTTCATTTCTCTTAGGAAATAGAATTATTAGGTCAACTCTATTTTTAGCAGTGTGAGAAACTGCTAGACTGATTTCCAAATTGGCTGCACCATTTTACACGCCAGCGATGGATATGCACGAGGGCTCCAATTTCCCCACACCCTCACCAAGGCTTGCCATTATCTGACTTTTTATTCCAGTCCTCCTTGTGGGAGAGAAGAGGTCTCTCATTGTGGTTCGGGATTGCATTTCTCTAAAGACAAACACTGTTGAGCATCTTTTCACATGTTGATTCACCATAGGTATATTTTCTTTGGAGAAATGTCTACTCAAAATCTTTCCCCATTTTTAAAAAATCACATTATCTTTTTATTATTGAGTTGTAAGAATTCTTTATATATTCAGGACACAAGACCCTTATCAGATATATGATCTATAAATATTTTCTCCCAATTGGTGAGTTGTTTTTTTGCTTTCTTGATGGTATCTTTGAAGCACAAAATGTTTTTTAAAAAATTTTGGTGAAGCCAGATTTATGTTTATTGTTGTTGCTTTTGTATCGGTGTTCTATCGGTGTTCTAACGTCCATTTGGGGCTGAGGTTGTAGCTCAGCAATAAAATGTTTGCCTAGTGTGCACAAGGCCCTGGGTTTGATCCACGGCATTCAGGGGGAAAGGAATCTTTCGAGGACATGAAGATTTACCCTTGTAAATGAGGACATGAAGATTTACCCTTGTGTTTTCTCTTTGGAGTTTTATAGTTTTAGCCCTTATGTTTATGTCTTGCTCCATTTTGGATCAATTTTTGCATATGTTGTGAGGTGAGCATCCAACTTCATTCTTTTGCATGTGACTATCTGGTTGTTAAACCACCATTTGTTGAAAATGCTATTTTTTCCCTGCATTTAATAGGCCCCAAATCCTTGTTGAAAGTCAGGCTACAGATACCGGGACTGACTTTGGATTCTCAATTCTATTCTGTCGATCTCTATGACTAACCTTGTTCTTTCTTACTATTTTTTTGGGCTAAGTTTTGAAATCCTGAACTTTGAGTCTTCCAGCTTTGTTTTTTTTTTTTTTTTTTTTCAATTTATTTTGGGTCCTTTAGAATTACATATGAATTTTAGAATCAGCTGATCAATTTCTATAAAGATAGGTATTGCATTAAATCTGTAGATCGACATGGGGAGTTTTATCATATTAACACTAGTAAGTCTTCCAATCCATGAACATGGAATGTTTTCCCGTTTATTTGTATCTGCTTTCATTTCTTTCTCTTTCTGTTACATATATTTCTAAGTGTTTTATTCTTTGGGGTGTTATTATGGATGTAATTGCTTTTTAAATTTTATTCTTGGATTGTTCTTTGCAAGTACATAAAAATACAATTGATTTTCATATTTAATCTTGTATCATGAAATCTTGCTGATCTTGTTATTATTTACAGTACTTTTTTTTTAGTAGAATCTTTAGGATTTTATATGCACAAGATAAAATCCTCTGTGCATACAGGCAGTTTTTCTTCTTTTCCATCCTGGGTACCTTTTACTTCTTTTACTTGCCTAACTGCCCTGGCTGGAGCCCTTATTATCATGTTGGCTGGAGCCCTTATTATCATGTTGGGTAGAAGTGGTGCGAGTGGACATAGTGAATTCTGTCTTTCACTATTAAATACAATGTGAAATGAGGGTAATTTGGAGGTTTTGTCTGTGTCCCCTCTTATATTCCTGGGGATAGAGCCTTGCTCATGCCAGGCAAGCACGTACCATTGGGCTACACCCCAGTCCCAAGCTGGGTTTTTAAGAGGTGCCCTTGACCATGTTGAGGAAATTCTCCTCTGTTCCTAGTTTACTGTAGGCTTTCTTTTTATCACGAAGGGCTGTTGGATTTTGTCACAGGCCTTCTCTGTATCTATCAAAATGATCATGTGGCTTTTGTTTTTTTTAAATTCTATTAATATGATATATTATTGATAGACCCAGCCTAATTCCCTCTTAAGACTGGGAGCCATCTCGCCACAAAGTCATGAAAAGTTAATTTCGGTTTTACTATAAATTTCTGTGATTTCTGAACTTGCTTGGAATGCCTGCCCGTGCCTTGAACTCACCCCTGCCTGGCTTTCCCTGACCAGAGAGCAGCCCTCTCTGAAACTTTAGTGGTGCCTCATAAATTCTGGCTTTCCCTTGGCCAGATAAGGACCCTCTCTGAAGTCTTCTGTTCCCACGATTTTGGGGAAGAGGCAGCCCAGCCGGTCGAAATTACAAGCTTGCTTTAATTTGATTTCAGTTGGAGTCGGTGGTCTTTTCTTTTCGTCCTGGTCTAACAATGATACTCACTGATTTTCAGATTTCTCTTATATTCCTGGAATAACTTCCATTTGGCCATGGTGTGTGTTGGGAGTCTCCCTGAGAACTCCCTGGGCCTTTCAGATAAGGAGCCCCTAATGCAACACAAGTTGCCAGTGGGTGGATATCAAGTTGTTTTGAAAACCTTCTAATTGGTCCTCCTGTCTTCCCTGCTCGTGGACAGTTCGTGCCCCCCATGAATCTTATGCAGGGTGGACGTGCGTGCCCAGTAAGGTGATGACCTGATCTTTACTGGGATGGGCCCCGGGAGCTTCCTGGTTCAAGATAACTGACTCTCACTTTCTATATAAGCTAGAACCAGCTTGCAGTGAAGTGCTTCATCTTTGTCACTGCTCTCTGTGTGTGTGTTTTAATCTCCGACGACGAACCTTGGCCTTTCAGTGTGTAACTCTTTATTTTGCTAGGTTTGGTTTGCTGTTATGTAGAGGATTTTTTGTGCATCTCTGTTCTTAGGAGATATGGGTCTGTAGTTTTCTGGTGATCTCTTTTGTCTGATTTTGGTAAAAAGGTAACCTTGGCCCTGTAGAATGATCTGCAAAGTGTTGCTCTTTCTAATCTCTGCAAGAGTTTGAGAAGAATGGATATTAATTCTTCAAATATTGGAAGAATTTTCCAGTGAAACGGAAGCAGGCCAGAGACACCCCCCCCACCCACCCACCCAAAAGACCCTTGCCATGATTAAGCTTCTCTCCTTGTCAGATCCGCAGGATGTCTGCAGAGGTTACTGTGGTTGGTAGTTTCCCTTTTCTTGTAAATGCCAGGTTTGCACATGAAAGATGTGAGTTAGTCTGCAAGGCTGTTGTACAAAAAGATGTTATCTCTGTTTTCTGGCCTTAAGAAAAGCACTTTCTGAGAATTAAAAAAAAAAAAAAAAAAGGAAAAATATTTTCATGTACATCTCCAAACCCCTCCTGGCACTGGGTATAAAGTTCAAAGAATTTCCAAAATCTTTGTTCCAAGGAAGAATTCTAAGGCCAGAGCCACCTCTGAACCCTGCAGTCAATAAACCTGCCTCCTCTGTGTGATTGCTCGGCGCCCAGCCTCTTCTGTCCTCCCTCAAAACCTTTTGCCTCTGGATGTCACTGTGGGGAGGGATACGTTTCTGATTATCTCTTCAACCTCTGCACTGATGGGCACTCAGTTTCAATCATTCATTTATGTCTTTCAAAGAATTTATACATTTGCTATGATCTGAATGTGTTCCCAAATTCACGTGTTGGACCCTTAACCCGCAGGGCAGCGGGGTTGGTGGGTGGGGTCTAAGGAGACCTGAGGCCCTGAGGACTGTTTCAGGTTGCTCCCTAGGAGTGGCTAGTTATCAGTTATCTCGAGAGCAGGTCCTCTAACTGAGTCTGCCCCTCCTGGGTCCTGTCACCTGAGCTCAGCGCCCTTCACTTTTCCACCAGGGGATACCACAA
This sequence comes from Urocitellus parryii, assembly GCF_045843805.1. Taxonomy (NCBI): domain Eukaryota; kingdom Metazoa; phylum Chordata; class Mammalia; order Rodentia; family Sciuridae; genus Urocitellus; species Urocitellus parryii. The sequence continues at coordinate 17,041,355 of NC_135545.1, read as the reverse complement.
TCAGGAGGTCCCCACCAGGTGCAGCCCCTTGATCTTGGCCTTCCCAGCCTCCAGAACCGTGAAAAGTAAATTTCTTTTCTTTATAACTTACCCAGTGTCAGGTATTCTGTTGTGGCAACACCAAACAGACCAAGACACCATCTAAATCCCATAGTTCATCAGCTTGCAATTATTTCTAGTATTCCTTTATAATGATTTTCATTTTTGTGAGGTCAGTAGTAAAGTCCCCACTTCCATTGATGAGTCTAGTAAGTTGAGTCTTTTTTTTTTCCTTTGTCGATCCCGCTAAAATTTTGTCAATTTTATTGATTTTAAAAAATAATCCTGGGGCTGGGGCTGGGGTGGTGGCTCAGCGGTAGAGCGCTCGCCTCTCATGTGTGAGACCCTGGTTTCGATCCTCAGCACCACATAAAAATAAACAAAATAAAGGTATTTTAAAAAATAATAATCCATGCTCCATTTCCTTGATGTCTCTGGTATGTTTTCAAGTCTCCGTTTCATTCGTTTTCACTGTGATGTTTATTATCTCCTTCTTCTTCACAGTTTTGGTTTTGCTCTTATTTTTCCAATGTCTTAAGGTGTTTTATGGATGGAATGTCTGTGTCCCCAGCTCTGTTCATACGCTGAAGCTCTAACCCCTCGTGTGGCAGGGGACACTAGTTGGAGCTGGGGCCTTGGGAGGTAAGGAGGGGGGTCGGTGAGACAAGGTCCTGAGGGTGGGGGCTTCGTGGAGTCAGTGTCTGTCTGAGACTAGGAGGAGGGACGAGCTTGCTTCTCCCCAGCAGCCCACGAAAAGACAGCAAGAGGCAGGCCCTCTCTAAGCCAGGAACCAAGTCGCCCAGCTCCTGGATCTTTTGGACTTACCCACCTCCAGACAAATTCCTGTTGTTAAAGACACTGAGCCTCAGGCATTTTGTTATAGCACTCCATGCCCACTAGATGGGAGGTTAGAGTATGGATTTGAGGTCTCTATGTGTTTGCGGGTATAAATGTCCCTCTAAGCCCTGTGTAGCTGCATCCTGTAAGTGTTAACATGCTGCATATTGACTCCTGTTTCTCTCAGTTATTGTTTTATTTCCCTTGGCTTTCTCCTTTGACTCATCGATTATTTAAAAGTGTGTTGTTTAATGTCCACCTCTTTTCTACATACCACCTGGGAATAAGGACAGTTTTCCCCTTTCTAATATGTGTTCCTTTTACTTATTACCTTGTGACACTGGCTAAGATTTCCGATAAGATATTGAAAGAAATGTGGACCGTTTTTTTTACTTTTTCCAATCTTAAAGGGGAAAGCATTTATTTTTTACTATTAAGTAAGATGTTAGCTGGAAGATTTTTGGAGATGCTCTTTATCAGTTTGGTGAAGTTCCATTTCTATGCATAGTTGGCTACTGTTTTTAAAGCAACACATATTAATGTTTTATCTTGTTATTAGTTTTTCTTTTGCTATTGTTATGATCATATTTCTTTGATCTTTAGACTATTAATATAATGGATAACATTGGTTTTTCTTTCTTTCTTTTTATTTATTTATTTATTTATTTTTGCACCTGGGATTAAACCCAGGGGCACTTAACCACTGGGCCACATCCCCAGCCATTTTTATTTTTTATTTTGAAACAGAGTCTCATTCAGTTGCTTAGGACCTCACTAAGTTGTTGGGGCTGACTTTGAACTCACCATCCTCCTGCCTCAGTCTTCTAAGCTGCTGAGATTATAGGTCTCTGCCACCATACCCAGCTCCATTGATTGAGTTTTAAAAATTGAAACTACTTAGTATGAATCCCACTTAGCCATAATTTATTATTCTTTATATGTGGAGGTCAATTCTTTGTTAATATTGTGTTGTGTGTGTGTGTGTGTGTGTGTGTGTGTGTGTGTATATATATATATATATATATATATATTTTTTTTTTTTTTTTAAATCTGGTGCTGAGGATCACACCCAGTGCCTCGCACATGCCAGGCAAGTGCGTTACCACTTGAGCCACATCCTCAGCCCTTGTGTTGAATATCTTTGCATGTACATTCATGAGGAATCTTTTAGTTTTCTTATTATTTGTACTTTTTTTTTTTTCCTCAGGATAATTCTGCCTTCATAAAGCAAGTTGGGAAATATTCTTCTTCTTGTATTTTCTGAAAGAAGTTAAAAAGTTGGTGATTTTTCATCTTTAAATTGTTTATGGAGTTCTTTGATGAAACCACGTGGGCCTGGAGATTTTAAAATTTGTATTATTAACTATATATGAAGTTTATTTAATAATTATTCACATTGCCTAAGGCATCAATGGTAAGTCTTGGTAACTAGTGGTTTTTAAGAAATTGGCTCATTTTATCCAAATTTTAAATTTTATGTGTATAGAGTTATTCCTAATATTTCCCTATTACCCTTTTAATAATTGTACAGTTTGTACTGAGATCTTCTTTCCCAATCTTATACTAAGAATTTTTATCTTTCTTCTTGGCCATAATAGAGATTTCTAAACGTTACTCATCATTTCAAAGAACCAGCTTTTGTTTTCATAGATTGTTGTCTATTTCTTTTCTGTTTTCTGTGATTTTTGATTCATCATAATTTTTCCTTGTGTTTGATTCTGGTTTATTTTCTTCTTTATGTTCTAGTTTCTTAAGATAGACACTTAGATTATCGACCTGAGATCTTTATTCTTTTCTAATATAAGAATTTAATGCTATAAATTTCCATCCCAAAAACTTCTTTAACTGCATTCCACAAATTTTGGTATTGATTTTCATTTTCCTTCTGTTAAAATATTTCCCAGTTTCTCTTGAGACATCTTCTTTGACCCATGGATGCTTCTGGAACGTCCTGTCTGTTTTTCAGGTGACCGAAGATTTATTTTCCTGCTGATTTTCGCTTATTAACTTCTGGTGTAGTTCTATGTGGTCAAAGAATGTCATTTTGCATGATTTCCCACCTTTTCAATTTCTTGTTTTATGACGCATGAGACAGTGTATCCTGGTGACTAGCCCATGGGGATGTAAAAAGGATTGTTTTTTCACAGTTGGGTGAAATGTTACAGAAGTGTTGATTAGATCCATTCAGCTGGTGGCTCTTCTATATCCACGATATAGATCTTCTACATCCTTGATTTTCTCTTCCTAGTCCTATTTGTTACCGAGAGGGAAGAGCTGGTCTCTACCTGCAGTTGTGGAATTATTTTTTCTCCTTTCTGTTCTGTGAGTTCGGGTCCCGTGTTTACCCTTCTGTTGTGAATACACACTTAGAACTGCAATGTCTTCTTTGTCATCAACCCTTTCATCAATATGAATTCTGAAGTTTGTTTTATCTGATGCTAATGAAGTCTTTCCAGGGTTGTTTTTATTAATGTTTACATAGTATATCTTTTTCATTCTTTTACTTATAATTTAAATCTAATTTAATTAATAATTTGATGTAATGAAATTAATGATGTGTTTGGGTTTGGCATACCATCTTATTGTTTGTTTTCTTTTTATTTTATTTCTTTTTTTTTTTTTTTTTTTTTTACTTTCCTGACTTCTTTTGACTTCTTTAAACATGTTTAGCATTCCACTTTGAGTTATCTATTGATTTTTTACTACATCTCTTTGTATCGTTTTTTAATGGTAACTTTAAGGATTACAAAATGCATACTGTACTTTTCACAGTTTTATATGGAAACAATATTTTTAAAAATATTTTTTAGTGTAGATGGACACGATATCTTTATTTATTTATCTTCATGTGGTGCTGAGGATCCAACCCTCACACATGCTGGGCCAGTGCTCTACCACTGAGCCCCAGCCCCAGCCCTGGACATGATATTTTACCCCTGGAAACCTTACCACTAATAGGTTCCTTTATTCTCCCCCACACTGTGTTTCAGATGCCACACGTTACATACACATTCATTGAAAATCCTTTAAACAATATTATTTCTCTTCTTTCAAAAAATATTATTTTTCTTCTTCTCTAAATAGATTTTAGAGAAGAGAATAGTTGATTCTATGTACCTAGATAATTAACCTTTCTGTTGTTTCTCTTTGTTCCTGACCTTCTGAGTTTCGTGGTATCATTTCTCCGTCTCGGGCCCTTGAGTCAGCCCTGGTTTTCAGATAACCGGCGTGAACTTTCTTAGTTTGGCTAAATCTGAGAATGTCTTTATTTCATTTTCATTCCTGAAAGATATGTATTCTGCATTCAGAGTTCCAGGTTGACAATCCTCTTGTGTCAGAGCCTTCAGGCTACTTCCTGGTGGCCTCCATGGTCCCTCTGATGAGAGATCTGTCACCGTCTCTCACCGTCTGAATTGTTCCCAGGTCTGTTCTCCTTGGGCTTCTTTCAAGACCTTTTGTTAGTATTTCATTTTTATCAGTTTGATTTTTATTTGTCTGTGCATGGATTTCTGGGGGCTTCTCTGACTTGGGGTTCACTCTGTTCCTGGAGGCTGGGGGTGTCTGTGTGGGGAGAGCAGACTGTTTCTCCTCTCACTCACACACACTACTCAGTGTTTCACTTCTGACACTCGACGTCTGAGTTTCTCCCCTCTAAGCAATCCTACTTCAGCTGGGTGGGCACCATTTGGTTCCCTTTGGACACTGTCTACCCAGCGAGAGTGTCACTTCCCACAGGTGAGGGCTCTGTCCCACAAATGCCCCCCATTTCAGAGGCCAACCACAAGTGGTATGTTTGCAGGTTACCCACGGCTCTTGTCTTGGCCACAGATCTGTTTTTCTTGACCTTCTCCTTGGGCTCGCAGACCTGGGGGAACCCTTGACTAGTGTTATCCCGGTTCTTACAAAGGATACAGCTCAGAATCAGCCAGCGGGAGGGTGCACAGGGCAAGACGTGGGGGGAGGGGTTCAGAGCCTCTTGCCCTCTCCGCTGATCGCCCTCCCACCCGCTGCACGTGTTCAGTAACCCAGAAGCCCTGCAAACCCCGCCCTTTGGGGTTTCCTTGGCAGCTGGGTTAAGTGGATGAATGATCACATCATCAACTGCCCCACCTTTACACCTTCAGCCCCTCCCAGACATGGAAGTGGGATGGAGAAGAAAACATTCCAACTGACTGATCATGTGGTTGGTTCCCCTGGCAACCAACCCTCATCCTGATCCCTCCCCCATCCGTCATGTCATGAGCATCCAGAGTTAGGAGCTGTTGGGGAGCAGGGAGGAGGGCGTGGGGAGGAGGGCCGTGATCCAGAGGTGTGTCTCTTACTAGTCTCAGTGTCTTTGCTGTTTTCGGCCATTATTTCTTCAAATATTATTTCAGCACCACATTTTTCTTCTAACTTCTGGGGCAAAATGTTCCTAAGGTTCCTAAGGCTTTCCATGTTTTAGAAAATCTTTTTTTCTCTCTACTGTGTAGATTTGACCATTTCTTGAGATTTTCCTTTAAATGACTGCTTTCTTTTTGTAACTGAGCCCATTCCGCAGATTTTTAAAAAAATATTTATTTTTTTAGTTGTAGTTGGACACAATATCTTTATTTTATTTTATTTTTTTTTATGTGGTGCTGAGGATCGAACCCAGGGCCTCGCACGTGCTAGGTGAGGGCTCTACCACTGAGCCCAAACCCCAGCCCTATTTGATATTTTACCTGGAGACAGGGTCTCACTGAGTTGCTTGGTGCCTCCTTTTTGCTGAGGCTGGCTTTGAAAACTTGCCATCCTCCTGCCTCAGCCTCCCGAGCTGCTAGGATTATAGGCATGTGCCACCGTGCCTGGCGATTTTTGAATTTTTGATGGTGCAAAAGCAATATGGACTCAATAGAAACCATACTTTCAATTTTGATCTTTTCCCAGGCCAGCAATGTGTACCATTAGGTATGTAATAGGCATGTCCCTTCCCATTCTTGTGGCTGTACATGATGTGGAGTTTCACTGGTGGTGTGTTCATATACGAACATGGGAAAGTCATGTCGGATTCTTCTACTCTTTCCTATTCCCTTCCCCCTCCCTCCCCTTCATTCCCTTTTGTCTAATCAATGAGCTTCTACTCTCCCTCTTCTTTTATTGTGTGTGTATCCACATGCCGAAGTCTGGCTGGGCACAAATCACAAGCCACTCAAGCAGGAACAAACTTTATTTCTGAACTCCCGCTAAGGTCACCCACACGGCCTTCTCCCGGGACACACCACACACCAACAGGAAATCCCTCCTCCGCCACTTCCCCAACCAACTCTAGCTCTCCAGGAATACCCGGGAGAACTCCAAAGTAATGGCAGTAATGGCAAGGTGGACCGCAGGGGTCTAATATACAATTGAATACACAGCTTAACATAACCATCATCATCTCAATGGCTTGCTGGCGTCACCTCTCAACCACTCTGTTCTGGCAAAAATGCCATGCGTCTTTCCAACTCGGCTGTGGCTCTCAGCATCCACATATCAGACAGAACATTCAGCCTTTGGTTTTTTGGAATTGGCTTATTTCACGTAACATGATAGTGTTCAGTTCTATCCATTTACCAACAAGTGCCATAATTTCATTCTTCTTTATGGCCGAGTGATATTCCATTCTCTCTATATACCACATTTTCTTTATACATTCATCTGTTGAAGGGCAATTAGTTTGGTTCCATAGCTTAGATATTGTGAATTGAGCTGCTATAAACATTGATGTGGTTGTGTCCCTGTAGTATGCTGATTTTAACTCATTTAGGCATATGCCAAGGAGGGGGATAACCGGGTTAAATGGTGGTTCCATTCCAAGTGTTCTAAGGAATATCTATACTGCTTTCCAGAGTGGTTGCACCCATCTGCAGTCCTACCAGCAGTGTATGAGTGTATCCGTTTCCCCGCATCCTCACCAACATTTGTTGTTACTTGTATTCTTAATAGTTGCCATTCTGACTGGAGTGAGATGGAATCTCACTATGGTTCTAATTTTCATTTTTCTGATTGCTAGAGATGATGAAGTTTTTCACATATTTATTGACCATTTGTATTTCTTCTTCTGTGAAGTGCCTGTCCAGTTCCTTTGACCATGTATCGACTGGGTTATTATTATTATTTTGGTGCTAAGGTTTTTGAGTTCTTCTATAGCCTAGAGATCGACGCTCTGTCTGAGGTGCAGGTGGCCAAGATGTTCTCCCGGTCTGTGGGCTCTGTCTTCACGAGATGGTTTCCCTTGCTGCGAAGCTTTTTGTTCGATGCCATCCCATTTATGGATTCTTGATTTGATTTCTTGTGCTTCCCTAGTTTGATCTTAACAGGCTGCATGCAGACCTGAGCAAAGGTTAAGGTCATCAAGGAGACAGACACCAAGGGAATGCAAGATGCCCAGTTTATCTTGCTTTTAGCAAAGGCAGCCTTGTGAGTTGCTGGCAGCCATTGTGTCCCCCAGCAGGGAGAGGTGGGCCTGAGAATGAGGACAAAATAAAGCCACGGGGGGGGGGGGGGGGGGGGGGGGGGGAGCTGACAGGATGGGCAGAGACACATTCTTTCCACCACCCTCTGAGCACCTTAGATCCAGCCACACCTGAAGCTACATATATCTGGACTTTTAAATGACACGCACCAACAAGTTCCATCTTTGTCATTTAAGTCTATTTAAAATTGGGGTTCTGGCTGCTGCAATAGAGTCAAAACAACGAAACTGACCCTGCCATAAAATAATCTGTTTACATCTGAAGCGAGTTTGTTAGGGGAGGTCAGAGGCACCATTCATAATAATAGCTGACTTTACTGAACACCTATTACGTGCCAAGTGCTCTTTATTTTTTGCAGCTTGGAGGAAGGAAGCTGGGGCCTCACGCCTGCCCAGCAAGCTCTACCACTGAGCTGCCTCCCCCCCCAGCAGCTGCTGCTGTTTAAACACCACCTGTGTGATCTCTTAGAACCCTCACAACCGCTCTGCAAGGCGGCTACTAAAACTGACCGCGGTTCTCGATGCAGTCCAGAGAGCTTGGGCAGCTGCCCCAAGGCCACACAGGAGCAGGAAGCATCAGCAGGAGAGCAGCGTTGACCACCCCCTGACCACAGAGGCTCTGAGCACTCTCCAAGTGTCGGGGAGAAAGAGAGATCTGCTCCCCGGGTTTCTGTGAGTCCAGTTACCAAGAACCACCTCACGGCCCTCCTCGGCCAGGCAGGGACGGCCTTCTTCATCTTGGACTGTAGGTGGCCCACTTCTAAGTGCCCCCTCCTGGTCCTCATCCTGTCCTCTGTGGTCACGGGTCGGTAGGCTCTGTCCCCCACACCAAGACCAGAGATGCTGGGAGCGGCTGTCTGGGCCCCGAGTCTTCTCTCTGACCATGTCGCTCAGTTGTCCTGCCGTGAGCTGATTGGCCCCCACACTGACCCCCTGACCTCACTTCAAAGATCACCTTGGGCTAAAGGGAAGCCATGAAATGGATTTCATTACCGGTGCCGTGCTGCTGTGTCCAGCTCTGCCTTTTGACTTATTCTGGTCTCATCAGAACTTCCAGAGGCTGATTTTTGAAATGCAAGTGTTTTTATTTGGGGGTGGGTGGACAGGTACCAGGGATTGAACCCAGGGGCACTCGACCACTGAGCCACTTCCCCAGCCCTATTTTGTATTTTTTAAATTTAGAGACAGGGTCTCACTGAGTTGCTTAGGGCCTCACGGTTGCTGAGGCTGGCTTTGAACTCCTGATCCTCCTGCCTCAGCCTCCCGAGCCATTGGGATTACAGACATGCACCACTGAGCCCGGCTTGAAATGCAAGTCGTCTTCATTAGCAAAAGCCATGTCAGGAAGAGATGGAGCAGTCTTCTGCCTCCTGCTTCTGTAAAGGAGACAGAAAAATCTGTACCATAAATTGAGTTCATAGAATCTTCTGGTGTGATGCCGTACGAAAGAAGGAACGGGCAAGATCATCCCCAGTGCAACCGGAGGAGAGCCTTGCTCAAATTGTTCTCAGCATAAAAATCAGTCCTAGTTTTGGCCTTGATGCTCACTGCGCCAGACTGGTCCCTTCATTCCTACTCTGTTGCCACCTCCTCCAGCAACATCGCTCAGATTTACCTTCTCTTTTGGCAAAGGGCTTTGCACATGCTGTTCCTTCTCCCTGAAACACAGTTCCCTGCATCCTTTGTCCACCTAAATCTCCTCGTCCTTCAAGTTTCAAATTTCATGTCCCTAGGGAAGCCTTCTTGGGATCGTTTATATCATATGCTCTCATGGGTTCCATGCTTTTCCATCGTAGCCTTTATCATATTCCCGTGTGTTTGTGCCCCGCTCCTTAGGACAGAGCTCTGCCAGGGCAGGCACCGGGTCTTGGTCACTGCTGACCGGTAACGTGCTCACGAACTAGCATTTGCTGTTTTCTGTGATGTAATGTCTGGCCATGGCTGATGTCAAGCTGTGAATGCGATTTCAAGCAACATTCCTGGAAAAGTGAGTGAGTGAGTGAGTGAGTGAGTGAGTGAGTGAGTGAGTGCCGTTAGTCCAGCAGAAGAGGCCCCTTGGCCTGGGCTCAGCGCACTGTCCACCCGACTGCAGCTGGATTTGAAAAAAAAAAAAAAAAAAGCACAGCATTTTACATCAAGTAAAATCTATTCCGTTTGAGTGTCTTCCAGTGACAGCCGGGATGGAATTTAATCCTCGCTGTGAAGGATTAAGAGTGAGACCAGGTAAGACAGTTAGGAGGGAACTGGCTCACTGTGCGTTAATCCTTTCCTGGGTTATAGAGTCGGGGATCATCCTGTAATTCTAGCATCTCAGGAGGCTAAGGCAGGAGGATCACAGATTCAGGGCCCACCTGGGCAGCTTAGCGAACCCAGCCTCAAAACAAAAAACTAAAAGGGGCTGGGGTGGGGGAGCTCAGTGGTTAAGCGCCCCTGGGTTCAGTCCCTGGTTAAAAAAATAAATAAATAAAAAGAAGAAGAAGGAGAAGAAGGAGACTGTGGGCAGGAGAGGCCACAGCCACGAGGTCTCCGAGGGAAATTGGAAATCTTATGGGAACGGAAGCAAAGGGCGCTCTTGTCCCACTGTGGCCAAGGCCCTGGCTGCAGTTGTGTCCACTGTGGGAGGAAAGGAGGACTAAGGACGCGGAGGGGATGTCTGGTAGAGGAAACGTGTACCCAGCAGGCGTCAGGCCCCTGGTGACTCTCCCCATTACCTGGATGGTGAGAGGTGGGACGTGGGGGCAGAGGGCGGCCCAGCAGAGCGCCTGGGAGACCCGGTCTGGCCGCGTGGCACAAAGTAATACCAACAGTGTGGCCAGCGCTGCCACCTGTGAAGGGGACTCGTGGGGCCGAAAGGCAGCCGGGTGCCAGCATCAGCGCTTGGGCCAAGGCCTCTGAGGGCTTCGGGGACTTCTGAGGCTGCGCTACCCATCACAGGCCCCGGGGCCCAGGAAGGCAGTGGGGGCCTGGGCGCTCTCCAGGCTCTCTGCCCAGGTGGCCTTGACACTGCTGCCCCACCCCAGTGGGCACAGCCCGTGGTCACCCCGACGTGGCCCAGCTCAGGCCTTGCGGACACTCTGGAGAGTGGAGCAATAAAGCTTGGCAGATGTGCTGTGGTTCCGGGGGACCGGGTGTGACTCGTGCCACCTCCACCCTGGACGGCACAAGCCACAAGTCTTGGTGGCCACGTGGTGCTCATTATGCAGGCGCACGGAGAACAGGAGCGGAGGGGTCACAGAAACTGCCACCTAGGTTTCAAAGGACGCATCAAACAGCTTTCCCACCCAGGCAAAAACTGGCCACGGAGATGGACCCACGAGAGTGCCCACGGAGACGATGCCCAGTGCAGCCACGGGAGGGCAGCATGCCACTCCTCCCCGGGTGCCAGTGCGTGACCCTTGAGAGCTGAAGCATGTGCCACACCCAGCAGAGCCAATGGAGGGGGCTCCCCAAAGCCTTAGTGACCCCTCCTCCCCAACCCCTAACCTGCTCCAGCCGCCAGACCTAGAGTTTTAAGGTCTAACATCTGCCCTGCTGGGTTTCAGACTTGCCTGGAGCCTGGGACACCTTTCCTACTGCCTCCATCTCCCCTTTGGAATGTGTAATAGTCTGTTTTTGTTACTATAATCAAATGCCCGAGACTGAGTGCTTTATGAAGAAAAGAGGTTTAGTTAGCTCACAGTCCAGGAGGCTCCACAGCGTGGTGCCAGCTTCTGTTCAGCCCTGGTGGAGTGTGTGCAAGAGAGAGAGAGAGAGAGAGAGAGAGAGAGAGAGAGAGAGAGAGAGAGAGTGTGAGAGAGGCCACATGGTGAGACAGGAAGGCAGAGTGAGGGGAGGGGCTGGCAAGTCACTGTCACAGATCTGCTCCATCCCTCCTGCGACCCACTCTGCTCCTCCTCTCAGGCTCCCACCACCTCAGTGTGACCCACAGAGGCTTGAGCCTTGGAGGAGGTGAAGCTGGAGCCACATCCAGGTCACAGCAGGATGGGGGTGACCCTTGGCCTGTCCACCGTGGGCCTTGGTGGCGGATTAACTCGTTTTAGGTTGACACAGGGGAGGGCAGGGGTCTCAGATGGGCCTGTGGCCTTTAATGCTGAGGTGACTTGGGGCTCTGGGCGTGGGGGTGGGAGGAGACATTTCATATGTGAGAAAGACCCTCGTTTCGGAAGCTAAACCCCGTGCAGCGGTTGGAGGTCTCCTGGATGTTCGTGTTGGAGGGTACCCCGCTGTGGGGCGGGGGGCTGTTAGGAGCTGATTGGTCCTGGGGACTCTGACTTCAGTGAGCACATTAACGGTGATCAAAGGAGTGGTTGTGCTAGGAAAGCAAGTCCTCTCTGCTGGCTTGCTCTGTCACACCATGGGATGGCCTCTGCCATGTCATGACCCCCTGGAGGGCCCCCACCCAGGGCCAAGCAGATGCCCACACCACGCTCTTGGACTTCAGAACTGTGAGCTAAATAGACCTCCTCTCTTCCTAAGTTACCTGTCCGTGGGATTTAGTTATAGTCACAGAAAGCAGACCAAGACAGGAATACGCCAGGGGACGACTTTCTCATGTTCCCTGGTGTTCAGCATGCTCTAGTGGGAGGTGAGGGCTGGGCAGACTCTTGAGTAGTGACCATTAGTGGTTCATGAGAGCAGTTTTTAAAGAATGAAAATAAGTACAAGAGGAGATATTTCAGAGCATTAGCTTTTGTCTCCAGTCACCAACACTAAGTGTGATTGTGGGAAATGTGTGTGTGAGTGTGTGTGTGTGTTAGTGTGTATGAGTGTGTGTGAGTGTGTGTGAGTGTGTGAGTGTGTGTGAGTGAGTGTGTATGTGAGAGTGTGTGAGAGTGTGTGTGAGTGAGTGTGTGAGTGTGTGTCCTGGGTTGTGATATAAAACAACTCTTTTACCATCCAATCAATTTGAAAGCCACCATGGTAGACGGCGATCTTTGTAGTTTAGTGGCTTTGTTTTGTTTTCTGTGTCCTTACTTGGACTTTCCCAGGTCCCTGTCTCTTGCCCGCAGGGACCTGAAGGTGACTCACCGAGCTCCCAGACTGGGGAGAGGCCAGGCCGAGGGAGGCCTGGCTTGGAGGCTGGGGACTTCCTTTTCCTGTCTCCCGGCCTCACCCCAACTCTCAGCCCAAAGTGGTGTTGTCCTTGCCATCCAGGGGCCCCACCTGGTGACAGCGCAGGTGGGAGGGGGAGCACGGGGCTGGGCTTGCTGTCCCCATCCTCCCTGCAGGACCCTGGAGCTGAGCGGGGGCTGGGGAGGGCTGGAGCTGAGGCCGGACTCAGGCCATCAGGGAGGTCATGTGTCCTGCAGGAAAGCTCCCAGGCTCTCTCTGGCTGAGTCATGACATCGTAAATCAGACGGCGTGTGTGTGTGTGTGTGTGTGTGTGTGTGTGAGAGAGAGAGAGAGAGAGAGAGGGAGAGAGAGGGAGGGAAGGAGAGCCCCATTTTACAGAGACAGAAAGAGCCCAGAGCGGGGACTGTCACACAACCGTGGCTGGAATCTGGACACCGCGTCCCTGGGGTGGTGACGAGACCTCAGCCTGGTGCTGATGACCCGGGGACTCCTGGAGGACACCCACTATCAGCCGAGCGCTGGGCCCCAAGTCCCTCGTGGGGGGATCTTTGGTGGCTTGGGCTATTGTCACACTGATGGGGGAGGAGACCGAGGGCGCCTTGTACTGGGGGACAAAGGAGCAAGGCTGCCATTCGGTGCCTGGCCAGGGTCCCTGGGCTCCCGGGTCTCCAGGGCTCAGCGGACCTCCTCTGAGCTACCGTTTGTGGGCACCGGGGTGACAGCTGTGGCACAACAGGGCCGTGACAAGACAGTTGCCAGGAGAGGAAGTGGCGCAGGGAGGGAAGGGGTGACGTGCAGCAGGGTGGCCGGGGGCTCTGCCTGAGGAGGGGACCTGAGGGCCGGAGGAGCCAGACTCCCCACGTGCTCAGGGACAGGTGTCCGGGCGGAGGGGACAGGTGTCCGGGCGGAGGGGACAGTAAGCACGGTGGCCCCCGTGGCCCCAGGTGGGAAAGAGCTTGTTACCTTGGAAGAACAGAAAACAGGAAGTGAGAATGGGGTGGGGGGACAGGGGCAGGTCCCCGCAGAGCCCGGCCAGCCTCTCCTCCTGCCCTGGGCGGCTGCTCACTGCCCCTCACAGGCCACCTTCCCTGCCACGTCCCCTGAAGGTCCTCATCCAGCCACAGCTTCCTGCCCCCTGGCTGTGCCCTGGCTCTCTGGCACCGTCTCTGCAGGGCCACCTGTGTGTCACCATGGATCTGCCTCGGCTCTGTCCCCTAGGTGCCTCGACTTCGCTACCATCCCCCAGGGATCTGCTTCCAACAGGGCCCTCCGAGGTGCTCCCCCGGCCACCCCAGCTGGGCCCCATGGCCCTGGTAGCAGCAGGACGGCTCCTCACTGGGGCTCTGTGTCCAGAGAACACCCGAGGGACATTCATCTCCCTTCTCAGTTTTCTTTTGGAAGCCACCTTCCCTTCTCTTACGTGGACCGATTTGGTCGGGGTCCACCCCTTCCCCAGATCCAGCGATGAGCACATCATTCAAGTAACGACAATGAGAAACAGCTGCGGGACTTCCCTGGAACACTTGGGAAAGCAGGTCTTCATTCTGCCTTAGTTACTTGTCTGTTAGGCTGCTGGGGACCATCCCTGCCTTATGAGGAGAGAAACTGCATGAAAACGAAGCCAGTATTGAAGAAAGCATGAGAAGAAAAGAGGCATGGTTGCCTGTGAATTAGTTTAGCACCAGGATCCAGCCATACCTGAAATCCAAACTCCCCCCTCCTCCAGAGTTTCTATTATAAAAACAAATAAATTCCTGGTTTGGGTTCCAGTCACTTGTGGGGGAAGGCCTGATTGATAATAAGATGGGCAGGGAGTCAAGTTTAGGTACTTTCCCCTCCAGGGATGTGGGCAGATGCTTCCTTTCCCAGAAACCACTCCTCCCCTACAGACTCCTGTTGTAAGAGACCTGAGTGTTTGAGGTTTGTGCAACCCGAGGCAGAAAAGCAGAGTCAAAGCAGGAGGTCAGAGGTCGAGCAGCTGCAGGAGCAGCCCGGCCCCCCGGCAGCAGGAACTGGGAATCTGCATTATTAATAAGAGATCCACTTCCCTTTACTCTCCTCCTGGGTGGGCAGAGCCTTAATTTTATCAGCCTGAATTTATTAACTCTGGCCACGTGTTCAGGAGAAGCAGCCTCAGCCTCTGTGTGGCCCACGCCTGACAGGGTTCTCCAGTCCCTGGTTAGGAACTGGTGCTGGGAAGGGCTGTGCCACCTGGGACCCAGGACAGGTGAGAGGAAACCCCTTGAGGACCGGTCAGCGGGAGGCTTGGGATGGGGGGGGGGGGATGGTTTTGCCTTTAGAAAAGCAACGCAGGACTCAGCAAGGCCCTGAGCAACTCAGTGAGAGCCTGTCTCAAAAATTTTTTAAAAAAATCAAAAAAGGGCTGGGGGTGGGGCTCAGGGGTAAAGCATCCCTGGGTTCAATCCCCAGTCCCCCCACTAAAAAATAAATAAATAAATAAATAACACAGGAGAAAGAAACTTCATTCCCCCCCCCCCCCAGAGAGCGTGTGGCCACGCGGAGAGGCCTTGATGGGCGTGGAGCCAGACTCTCTCACACTCTCCACCCAAAGCAGACTTACAGCACTCCAGGGTTTTCTCTTTCCCTGCATCTGTGTGGGAGAAGAGGGGGTGGGTGTGACACTTTTCTGGCTTAACAAAGGAAAAACTCACAAATATTTATCCTTTTTGGAGTCTGTGTGCCAATTGAAGCATTAGTCCCGGGATGAAGAATTATTAAGGCAACACAGCAGAATGACACACTTGGGAAGGTTAAGATTTCCTTACTCGAGATGTCCCGATGGTCTCTGAAGTCCCTGCCGCCTGCAAAGAGCATTTTCCAGAGGAGTTTTATGATGCAGATGATTTTCTGCAGCTGCAAGGAAAGAGTCCATCCTCCCCACCGCATCTCTTTGACGTTGCTTTCACTAGCACTCAGAAGAGCTAGAATTTCTTTAGTTAGTACAAAGAGCAAAATCAGAGCGGCTACACACTTCGATGAAGGACAGGAAATGGGCAGAGTCCATTTTTAGCCAAAGGAAGTGTCGGGTTGTGAAGCTTTGCATCTGTAGAAAACGATGGCTGGAACGATGGCAGCCGTATTGCTGCCCTGAGGGATGATTAGGCCAACATGCCCAAAACCCTGAGTCCAGGAAGACACCATTTAATTGATAGATATATAGCATCTCCTTACCTTTGAGGAACTAGTTGTTTTTGTAAAATAATAAAGGCCTTCATTACTTGCAGCCAGCTGTGTCTTACATGATGCACCTGGGGTGAGTAATGCACATGAGATGGGTAAGCCAGTGTGGCACAGGAAACTGAGAGGATGGCCCGGTCAGTGGCCCTTACTGGGCATTGTCCCAGCTGTCTGTGTTGAGACAGACTCCCCGATCCCTTCCCGGCCCAATCACGGCTGTACTTGATTACGGGGACCATCACGTAGAAGGGAGTCATGAATATTTTTTCTTCAGTTCTAACCATCAACCACTAAATTTAATTAAGGTCATTCCCAGAACATGCTACTCATCAACCCTGATAATTCAGCTACAAAGAGATAAAAATATCCGAACCGCAATTGCCTTTGGGGGTGCATTAGGGCGTGGAGATTAACTGGGAAGGGGCAGAAGGAGACTTTAAGGGCTGATGGAATGTTCTTTGTCTTAGCAGGAGTGTGTATTACATAAAGGTGTACCTTGGTCAAAAGTCAGCAAGTGTGCATTTAGCTGGGCACAGTGGTGCACACCTGCAATCCCAGCGGCTTGGGAGGCTGAGGCAGTTCAAAGCCAGCCTCAGCAACTTAGTGAGGTGCTAAGAAACTCAGCGAGACCCTGTCTCTAAATAAAATGCAAAATAGGCCTGGGGGGTGTGGCTCAGTGTTGGAGAGTCCCTGAATTCAATCCCTGGTACCACCCCCGGAAAAAAAATAAAAATAAAATGGTGTTAAAATTGCATATAAACCTTGCATTGTTCTTTCATACACTTTACTTACTTATTTGCGGGGCTGGGGATCAAACCCAGGGCTTCACACATGCCAGGCCCGCACTCCGCTTCTGAGCTTCCTCCCCAGCCTATGCTTCAAACCACGTCTAGCTCACTTCTAATGCCTCAGAAAATGTGAACGGTCTATCAATCCTTGTTCTACGGCTTTAATTAGGGGACAATGACAGTGGGGAGCAAAAAGGGCTATACAACTTCAGAACAGATGCAATGGTTTTTCCAGATTATTTCCCATCTCGGACTCCGCAGGTGCAGGCCCCACGGGCATCCTGCGGGCTCAAACCTGCAGCAGTCTGTCTCTCTCAGTGACATCCCAGCCAGGCCCTTCTCTCCCAGCCATGTGGCACCCAGAGGTGTTGTCCTCAGTGGCTGGAGATCACCAGGCCACCCTGCAGGCCTGGGAAAGGGAAGCGCAAGGAGAAATGGAGATTGTCTAAAGCGGGAAGGTTACAATGAGAAATCAGAGATGCCAACACCCTGCCCCGAGGTGGCCCCGCCTTGCTCTGGGCGGTTTGCAAGGCTCCTCCAGGTGCCCCTCACAGCCACCCTGAGGTGGGTGCCTTCTGGTTTGCAGATGTGGAATCCCAGCCCCTGGAGAGGGTGCACAGTGTCTGCAGGGAGCGGTGGGTATGAATCAGAGTCGCCCCTTCCAGGCAGGAAGTCAACAGAGAAGGGCTTTGTGGGTGACAAGGATGAGTCACAGAAGAGCCTCAGAGACATCTGGTTAGAAAAGCCTAACGGCAGGAGCCGGGCTGCTGTTGGCCTGGGGAGGAAGGAGGAGGGACAGGGAGGATGGGTGGCAGCACCAAGCGGCTGGCCGGCCATTCAGGCCAGAAGGCCACAGGCCCAGGCTTGGACTCCAGAGCGCTCCCCTCACCACCCCAGCATCACCACAGCCATTCCGTGAGTGTCCCATCCTCCCCACGGTGTCCCAGCAGAGGGACAATAAAATCAGAGCAGGGGACTGAGGTTTGGGGACCAGCCTTGGGGCACAGACCTCCTGCCTGCAGGAGGACGCCAGCTTGGAACGCCTGGAATATTCCACTTGATGCATGGAATGTTCCTTTAGGGGGGCTTTGACGGTCCTCCCCAGGGTTGACTGAGACACACCCACCTACACCAGGAAACCGGACTGAGGCGGGTCTGGGTGTGACCTCTTCCACACCCTGGGGCATGCAGGCAGATCAGGTGACCCCGTGACAGACCACAGCCCTGGGGAGCGTCCTCTGGGACCTCTTGCCATGACAGATCACTGCAGAGGAGGTACAAACCAAAAATGGGACCCCCTCCCTGGAGTCATCCCCGGGACCCTCACTTGGATGGCAGCTGCACTGACCCCGACCCCAGCTGGAGAGGACGGCAGGACCCAGGCACCCCCTATGGGAAGCCCCGCCTGTCTAGCAGGCGTGTTAAATGCCTAAATCTGCAACATGGGGGTGGTGGTGGCATTTAGTGGAGAACCCACAGAGGGGTTGGGACACACACGAGCCCGTTCTAACGTCAGTTCTTGTGAGAAATAGGATATGGCTTTGATTAAAAGAAAAAAAGGGGGGGGCTGGGGCTGGGGCTCAGTGGTGGAGCACTTGCCTAGCATGTGTGAGGCCCTGGGCGCAATCCTCAGCGCCGTGTATAAATAAATGAATAAAATAAAGATAATATTTTAAACCCAAAGCTGGATACTGCGAGATAAGCCTGTAGTCCCAGCTACCCCGGAGGCTCAGGCAGAAGGATCACCTGAGCCCAGGAGTTGGAGACCAGCCTGGGCAACACAGTGAGGTCCCATCTCCAAAAGCAAAAAGCACACAGATCAACAAGTAAGCAATAAGCCGGGCACGGTGGCGCACGCCTGTCATCCCAGCGGCTTGGAAGGCTGAGGCAGGAGGATGGCGAGTTCAAAGCAGCCTCAGCAAAGGCGAGGCCCTAAGCAACCCAGGGAGACCCTGTCTCTAAATAAAACACAAAATAGGGCTGGGGATGTGGCTCAGTGGTTGAGTGCCCCTGAGCTCAATCCCAGGTCCCTCCTCCCCGCAAAAAAAAAAAAAAAAAAAAAAAAAAAAAAAAAAAAAAAAAAAAAAAAAAAAAAAAAAAAAAAAAAAAAAGAAAAGAAAGAAGAAAAGAGAGAGGAGAAGAAAACATTTTAAGAGCCAAGAGGAGGGTGGAGACGGGCGTGGAAGGAGAAGGCCGGCGGCAGGTTCAGGTTTCCAGGATCCCCACCGCCGGAGCAGAGGGTCGGGCCTTGAGGAGTGATGGCGGTGGACCTGGCCGCCCAGGGGCTGGAAACACTCGGACACCCGCCGCGGGGATGGGAGCCAGTGACCTCTGCCTCCGAGCCTCCGAGCCTCCGAGCCTCCGAGCCCCCGTTTCCCGCCCTCCCGAGGCCGGAGCCCCGGAGCCCCGCAGCAGGGGCCCTCCGCGGGCAGCAGCGTCTCTGCGCTCGGAAGGCGGCGCTGCGTTCCCGGTTCGCACTTGGCAGACAAATCAAAAAGCTATAAATAGGCGCATCTCGGTTTCTCATAAATGCGTTGAAGGTGCCTTGGCGTCCTGCCCAGGCTTCCTGTCAGGGCGCGGGGCGAGGACTGCTGTGCGGGGTCTGCGGGTGTCAAGGTCACGGTCACGTGCAGGTGTTGAGGCAGGACCAGAAGGAGCCTCGGAGGCCCCCGGGCTCCAGGTGTCGCCCCTCCCACCCCCAGGCCCTCCTTGGCGTGGGCTCAGGGCCCTGCCCAGTGACTCAGGCCCAGCGCTGCCCGGTTGCCTGGACCCGCCCCTCCCGCCAGCCTGCCTTAGGTCTATCCATCTGCAGTTCTGGGAAGGCTTTGCCAGGCCGCGGGGGGAGGCAGGCGCAGGGCCAGTGAGAGCCCTGGGCAGCCCCGGGTCCCCTTCCACCTGGCTTCACAAAGTTCTCAGAGGCCGCAGAAGCAGATTCCAGACTCCGCGGCCTGGGTTCAAGTCCTGGCTGCTCCAGGTCACTGCGGGCTTTATCTACCCACTCACCGCTTCCACTTCCCCATCAATGAAATGGAGATAAAAACAGTGACCACCCAGCAGAGTTGCTGGAAGATTGAACCCAGGGGTGCTTAACCACTGACCACATCCCCAGTCCTTTTTATTTTGAAATAGGGTCTTACTAAGTTGCTGAGGCTGCCCTTGAACTTGTGAGCCTCCTGCCTTAGGCTCCCAGGTAGCTGGGATTACAGTCGTGCACCCCCACACCTGGCTTGCTGGAGGAATTGAATGGATGATGATGATGATGATGATGATGATGATGATGGTGACGGTTATGGTGATGGTGGTGACAGTGATGGTGATGGTGATGATGATGGTGATAATGATGATGATAATGGTGATAGTGGTGATGGTAATGGAGGTGATGGTGATGATAGTGATGTGATGGTGATGGTGATGATAATGATGATGGTGGTGATGGTGATGGTGATGGCTATAGTGGTGATGGTGATGGTGGTGATGATTATGGATGGTGATGGTGATAGTGGTGATTGTGATGGATGGTGATGATGATGGTGGTGGTGGTGGTGATGGTGGTGATGGTGGTGATGGTGATGGAGGTGATGGTGATGGTGGAGATGGTGATAGTGGTGATGGTGATGGTAGTGATGGTGATGGTAATGGTGATAGTGATGTGATGGATGGTGATGATGATGGTGATGGTGGTGATGGTGGTGGTGGTGATGGATGGTGATGGAGGTGATGGTGAAAACGGTGATAGTGGGGATGGTGATGGTGGTAATGGTGATGGTGATAGTGATGTGATGGATGGTGATGGTGATGATGGTGATGGTGATGAATATGGTGATGATGATGATGGTGGTGATGGTGGCAATGGCGATGGTTGTGGTGGTGATGGTGGTGATGGTGATGTTAGTGGAAGTGATCATGATGATAGTGGAAGTGATGATGGTGATGGTGGTGATAGTGGTGATGGTGGTGACAGTGGTGGTGACAATGATAATGATAATGACCTTCTAACAAGGGATAAAGTAGGCACATAGTAGCTGCTGTGAATAACAATTTGCTACTATTAGTATTTTTCTGCCGGACTCTGTGATAGTCAGAGCAAGGACCCTGGAGCCAGGCTGGGTGTAACTTTCAGCCCCTCCACTTAGAGTCAACGTAACCACAGACATGGAGTTAATCTCTCTGTGCCTCAGTTTCCTCATCAGTAAAATAGGAGGGGTGATTAGGAGGATAAAATAAGTGAACCCTGGCCAGATCCTGAGAATAGTGACCAGTGACTGTAAAATATTCCGTTATTATTACAACTATTCAAAACACTGATGTTTTAGGAAGTGTGTGCTCTCCTTCTGCGGAGGTGGCCTGGCCGCAGTGATGTAACGCTGGAGCTGCTGAAGGACGGCTCATCTTCCCTTGGGAAACACCTGCTGAGGATCAAGACAACGCAGAAGAGAGTGGACTGGAGATATGGAGGGAGAGAACTCTGAAGGACATTCTGTGAGCACCTCCGTCTAACTGTGCCTGAAGCAGAACCTTATCCTGGGGCTTCTCAATTCCAAGAGCCCATCAATTTCTTCTTAGCTTAAACCACTTTGCTTGAAATTCTATTACTTTCAGCCAAACACATCCTAACACAGAAGGCTGTGGGAGGGCTCAACTAGTAGCTAGGGAACATTCGTGAGAGGGTGGGAGAGGCTGAGGAAGAGGAGTAATACAGCTTGGGAGGAGCAGGCTGTGGGAGGCCAGTGGGCCTCCTGGGTTGGAGGCCCAGGGGTGCTACTGACTGTGTATGGCAGAGTGGCTGACTCCCCCTCCTCCCCAGGAGTGCTCTTACCCCGTGACTTTGCCTTTCTTCTCATCAAGAGATGGAGTCTGTCTCCCACCCCTTGAATCTGGGCCAAGCTTGCAGTTTGTTTGGCCCCTAGAACAAGGCGAACGTGACACTCTGCGAGTTCCAAGCCCAGGCTTTGGAAACCTTGCGGCTTCCGTTCAGTGTCTTGGACATTTGCCATGATCTCGTGGACCTAACTGGGCCAACCTGAGGGAGGATGGGAGGCCGGATGCTGCCAGCCAGCCTCCTGAAGCAGAGCCACTTAGCTACCCAGAGCTGACCACGGAGGTACGGGACAGCCATGCCAGGGCTAGAAGAACGGCCCTGCTGAGCCCAGACTCGACCACCCACCTGCGGAGCAAGGAGTAAAGCACAGCCCTGTTTGAAGTCCTGGGTTTTGTGTGGCTTTTCATGCAACTGTAGATAATTGTTTCATCTGGTTCAACCCAGTTTTGCCTGGGAATCTTCCCAAATCCTGACGTTCAGGTCACATGCAAACTGAGGCCTCCCCAGCCCAGTCCCTGGTGACAGTGTGCTCATGCTCTGTCTGGGCTCAAGTGGCCTTATAACTTCACGAGCTTTCTTGGATCTTTGCCACCACCTTGTGGACAAGGCTGGGCTGGCCCTTTGGAAGACAAATCCTGTGAAGGAGAGCCCAGTTGTCCCAGCTAAGGTTGACATCTAGCTCGGGAAAACAGTCTCCCAGATAAGAGATCCCAGCCAAGATCAGCAGAGCCAAGCCCAACCCACTGCTGATCAGAGAAGCACCAACAACTTCAGCCAAGACCAGCACAGCCCGGCTAGTTTGGAGACTTATAATAATAAATGCTTTCTGAAATCCAATCAGGGGATATTTTGTTTTGCAGCCCCAAAGTGATAGCTGAATTTTGCATCCATGGAAAAGTGACTTCACCTCTCTGGGGTTCAGTTTCCTCCTGTGAAAAATAGGAACCTCTTGGAATGGTTATGAAGATGCCCGGAGCCCATGTTCCTAAAGCTCAGATCCTGTCTTAGTCCCTTAGGCTACTGGGATAGATTGCCATAGACTGTGACTTAAACAAACGTTTAGTTCTTTTGGTTCTGGAGGCCAGGAAGTCTAAAAAGAAGAAGAAGCCAGGTTTGATGTCTGGTGAGGGCTGCTTCCAGGTTTGCAAATGGCAAAGAGCAGAGAGTAGAGAGAGGTAAAGTGAGCTCTTTTGTGTTTCTTGCAAGGACATGATCCTATGGAGGATTTAATGACCCACCTGCTGACACTATCCCTTTGGAGGTTAGAGTTTCAGTGAATGGAGTTTGGAGGGACCCAAATATGCAGTCCTTAGCCACTGGTGGAGACTGGAGCAGTTCAATGGCAATGATTTTTAAACAGAGGCATAAGGAAAGGCAGAGTCAGCTGAGAAACACTCCTTTCACCCAGAATCTCCTTGCCTTGTGCAGTTAGCTGTGGATTACTCCAAGGTAGATGTCCAATTGCTCATAGGCTTCCTAGTCCCTGAGTCCTTAACACCATCAACACAGAGACATTCCTTGGTGGGAGAGTCAAAGGCCCTTAGAAAGAAGTGCCAGGAGCTGGGACCCTGAGATCCTCCTATTCAGGTCAGGTGGCAGCACATGTAATAACAAGTTCTGGACTCAGACCTGGATTCTGAGCCAATCTCTGCCACTTATCTGTCATGTGACACTGAGCATCCAGTGGGACCATTCTGATT
Source organism: Urocitellus parryii (assembly GCF_045843805.1). Lineage (NCBI taxonomy): Eukaryota > Metazoa > Chordata > Mammalia > Rodentia > Sciuridae > Urocitellus > Urocitellus parryii. The sequence continues at coordinate 17,018,426 of NC_135545.1, read as the reverse complement.
TTCCCTGCCATCCCTGTAAAATTAAGATCATCAAACCTACTTCCTAAGATTATTATTCATTCATTTCTTCCTCCAATCTGTTGACATAAATTTATTGAGTTCTTACTGTGTTCCAGCTCTTTCAGGAGCTGGGGACATAATGGGGAAACAATTCCTGACTTCATGGTGCTGTGAGTTTAGCAGGCTAAAGAAAATATTAATTCTTAGTGATAGAAACAAGTGAAAAAATACAAAAATGACAAGTTTTTTTTTTTTTAAATAGATCGTATCAGTCAGAATGTGCTCAGTTATGCCGTGGTAACAAATATCCCCCAATGTCTTAGTGGTTTGCAATAACAAAAGTTTCTTTCTCACTTATGTGCTGTGTCTATTGTGGCTTAGTTGGAGCTCTGCTCCCTGTCTCTTCAGTTCCTCAGTCCAGGCTGGCAGAAATACCTCCATCTCAAGCTTTCTGGGTTCTTCACAGAGAGAAAGAGAACCCTGGAGGATTTTACTCTGGCTATTAAATGTGGTAATAGCTTCTGTCCACCGGTCAATGGCTGAAATTAGTTGCATGGCCCTCTGCACAGTAAGTCCAGAAAGAATCCTTCTCTCCAAAGCTTTGGAGGTGGAAATCCAGGAGATTCCCAGAGCTGCACTGATGGTTCAGAAAGTGTGTGTGGTGGGAAGGTTTCCATGATGGTGCAGGAGCTGATCCCGGAGGATGAGAACTAACTGAGAGGAGGGAAAGGGAGGGTTTTCTCGATGGAGGGCACAGAACAACGAGGAGGTAATGGTGGCAGAGAGGTGGCAGGGAAAAGGGAGGAGTGAGCAGCTAACTGCCCGTCTGTACACGTCCTGTAGACCACAAGGAGAGGTGGTTCTGACTCAAGGAGCAATGAATGGCCATTACCAGGGTTTTAGGCAAATGTAGGGTCTTCTTAGATTTGCTTAAGAATTCAGGGAGAACATGGCCAGACACCCACATAAAGGCCAAGAGCGTGTGTCTGGAGCTATTGGGGAGGGATATGGAACCTCTGAAATTCTCTAATAGGACTGCAGATTCAAAGCTGCATTTTTACCTAAATATAAGTGAAGAGGTAGATCCCAATGATCCTCTTATCTGAGCAAAGAAGCAGTGAGTATATATGAGGTTAGAAATTCAGAGAAGTTGCCAGGTGTGGTGGTACATGCCTAAATCCCAGCAACTTGGAAGGCTGAAGCAAGAGGATTGCAAGTTGGAGGCCAGCCTCAGCAACTCAGAGAGATGCTCAACAACTTACTGTGGACTTACCTTAAAATAAAAAGGATTGGGATGTGGCTCAGTGATAAAGTGCCCCTGGGTTCAATTCTCAACCAATACCAAAAAAAAAAAAAAAGAAAAGAAAAAAGAAAGAAATTCAGAGAAGCCCATTTATTATTATTATTTTGGCCAGGAAATACTATTTTGGGCAGTAAGTAGATTTTTTTTTCTTTTGGACAGGAAATTTTTAAGAGAAGTAAATTTAAATATTAACCTCAGGTAAATAGATTATTAGTGTGTACAAGGAGTCAGAATTACAGATGCTTTTTGGGGCTAGGTCTGTGGCTCAGTGGTGGAGTGCTTGCCTCGTATGTGTGAGGCACTGGGTTCGATCCTCAGCACCATGTAAAAAAATGAAATATAAAAAGTTATTGTGTGCATCTACAACTAAAATTTTAAAAAAGAAGAAGAATTACAGATGCTTTTTGGCAGTTCAAATTTTCTTTCAGAGGACACGGCTTCAATTTCTGAAACCTGACCTGTGGCATTAATTGGTCACATGCCCAACAATTTGCCTTCTCTTCCTAAAGGGATTACATTTCCCAGCTTTCTTTGCAATTAAATGGGGAATCATATGACTGAGTTCTAGCCAATGTAATATAGAGAAAACAATTGACCCTTCCAGGCCTAGTGGTATCCTTGATACCTGATTTTCTGTACTGTCTGCTCATTCTGTAGTGATCTGGGAAACCAACACTTCAGATGAAAGTCTGGATCCCTGAGTCACCTGACTCAACTGGAAGAAGGTCATTGAAGCTGCATCTGATTATAATGTGAGCAGGAATCAAACCTTTGTGTTGATTCTGGAGCCTACTTATTACTGCGGCAGAACTTATCCTATACTGACTAACCCAGAATCATGCAGAACTTCTTTAATACAGTAACATCTGCCAGGACAATTTCATGATGTGAAAAGTGTCTGTATTCAGGTTGCCTTGTGGAGTTGTGCCAGTCAAGCACTGTGCAAAGTATCCAGCCAAGGGACAAGTAGGAATTCAATCCATGCTCTATTCATCAAGCCAATAAGTACCCTCATATAGGGCTGTGTCCATGCGGAAAGAGCCTTTATAAAATTTACACTGAGAAAATACATAGGCTGTTGGCAGCCTTGCCTGCATTTCTGTGACTTCAAAAGAAAAAAGGGACTATTTTCCCCTTCTCATCCCCTCCTCAGCAGGTCAGAGGAGCTAGATAGCAGGGCCAAGTACAGTAGCCCCACCTTATCCACAGGAGTGTATTCCACAGCCCCACTGGTGCCTGGATCATGGATAACACTGAACCCTATAGATACCTTTTCCCCCTATATGTCAGTACCTATGATTAATTTATAAATTATGCATAATAAAAGATTAACAATAACTCATAATAAAATAGAACCTTTATTATTATACTGTAATAAAAGTTATTTATTGATAATACATTTATTAATCACTTCTGGAATTTTCTATTTAATATTCACAGGTCACAGTTGACCACGGATAACCAAGAACATGAGTGACTGATACCGTAGAAAGTAACACGGCACAAGGAGGACTACTTTCCCGGAATAACATTTATTAGCAATTTTTTTTTTTCAAAAAAGTAAGCCTGAGAAATTTTTTTTTTTAAAATGACGATACAGAAGGGAAAGGGCAGAATGGATGGTTAAAAATGGAATAGCTGGGCTCAGTGGCATGCAGCTCAAGTCCCAGCTACTTGGGGGATTGAGGTGGGAAGACTGTTTGAGCCCAGCATTTTGAGACCAGCCTCACAACAAAGTAAGACCCAGCTCAGAAAACAAAGATTGGAGTGTGGGGCACACTGTGTCTTATGCTCTGCAGTGAGGCAGAGGGTGTCCAGGGCAGGCCTGACCACTTGGTGGTGACTGTTTCTCATTGTCCTATTGGTCACCTGAAAGTGGTTGCTACTTCTCATCCCACCCTGTCAGAAACACCACTTTAAATGGACATTCAATCATGTCCCTCCACTGCTCAAAACTCTCCCAGGGCTCCCATCTCATTTCTAATAAAGACCTGCTCCCGAAAGCTGGGCATGATGGCACACACCTACAATCCCCGTGGCTTGGTAGGCTGAGGCAGGAGGATTGCAAGTTTGAGACCAGCCACATAAATTTAGCAAAGCCCTAAGCAACTTGGCTAGATCCTGTCACAAAATAAAAAATACAAAGGGCTGAGGATGTGATATGACTGAGTAATTAACTACTCCTGGGTTCAATCCCTGGTACCAAAAAAAACCCTGACTCTGGCCCACAAGGTCCTACAGGATCTGGCCCCTGGATATTTCCTGGATATTCTTCTCCATCATGGCTGCCTCCATATCCTAGTCAGCTTCATTGGAGCAGCAAACATGCCCCCCACCCCCAACCTGATATATACTATCTCTACAGAGTTCCCAGGCTACAGCTTCTTGCCACATGGGCTTCCTCAACATAGCTGCTATGTTAGTCAGTTTTGTGTTACTATAACAAAATACCTGAAACAATCATCTTTTAGGGAGGAAAGGTTTACTCTGTCTCAGTTTCAGAAGCTTCATCCCATGATCAGTTAATCCAGTCGCTTTGGGGCCTGTGGGGAGGCAGCACCTCATGGTGGGAACACGTGGTGAAGAAAGCTGCCTATTTCATGGTGTCGGGAGAACAGAAGAGAGAGACAGGGAGGGGCAGAGTCCCAATATCCCATTCAAGGCCATGCCCCAAAGACCTAACTTTCTCCCATTAGGCTCCACCTTCCAAAGGTTCTACCACCCCCAATAGAGCCACAGGCTGGGGATGAAGTCTTTAACACATGGGCCTTTGGGAAACACTTATCCAAACCACAGCAGCTGCTTATGTCATCAAAGCAGCAAGACTCTGTGCTCCGGGCTGCTGAGGCAGGTCTTCTAGGACCCAGCCTCCTCAGGAATGGCCGTCTAACGCCGTCAGCACATGCTGTGGTCAGAAGCAGGGTCACAGATCTGGTCCACACAAGGGGCAGAGGATTGCACAAAGATGTGGGTACCAAGAGGTGGAAAGTCACGGTCACCTCAGGGGCTGCCCGTCACAGTACAGCGCTGACGGCCTCGGCTGTGGGTCACGAGACCTTCAGTGCTGTGTAGACCAGTGGGGGCTACTGTAGGTACAGGACATGGGCTGGGGGTTTCCTAGCAGCCAGCAAGGAGCCGATATTTCCTTTCAGTGTCCCCTTCCCAAACTCACTGCGTGACCTCAGCAGGTGGCTGCGCCTCCCGCACCTGGATGTTCTCAGCTGCAGAACAGGGCTCTAGTGGCAGCAGCCTCGTGGGTGGCTGTGGGGACATGATGTTGATGAAGGGTGCAAGTTTTAGCCATGCCTCCTGAGGGCCAAAAAGGTTGATTCTCATCATCATCGTATCCTTGGCCTCTGCCTCCCAGGGAGTCCCCGGGAATGCTCAGGGGCCTTCCCCTCGTCCTGCAGGAACCTGAGAGTCTCTGGGTACCAGGCCTAGCATTCTGGTGCCTGGTGGGGGGTGCTCTGCCCTGTCCTCCAGGACCCCAGGGCTGCCCTGGGAGAGTCTCAGGTCTGTCCTGTCACTGCTCCACAGTGAGGTTTAGAGCCATGAATTTTAAAAGGCGTCCTGTTTCCTCTCTCGCCCGGCACCCTGCTCGACAGTGTGAGCGTTTCTGGGCTCAGCCAGGCCTGGTGACTCCCATGCAGAGCCAGGCCTGGCACCTGGACCCATTGGTGGTCCCGAGGGGGCTTCCTCCACTGCAAAAGACCGGCAACATGAAGGGTGTTCATGTCCTCCACTTTGCACCCTGGGCCCAGACTTGGGGCACGGTGGCTTGAAGGCTGGGACAATGAACAAGCAGGAGGGGCCGGGCAGGCCTGGAGGACCTGGAGACGGCCTGTGGTCTCCATGTTGTCCTTGGAGAGTGGATTGACAGGAAGCTGCGACTGACCACACCTGAGACTCCCCCGAGACCAGCCGGGTGCCATCCCTCACACTGCAGCAGGGCAGGGCCTGCTGTTGCCCGGGGCCGTTGTGGCCCACAGGCATCTCATCGGGGGACGGGGGTGGGCACGGGGTGGGCCCGGGGTGGGCAGGAGCTATCGGAGGGACAGCGGAGGCCATAAAGGAACAGGAAGCCGGGTCCCCTTGGGCAAGCAGGCTCGCTTTATTTCACCAGCAGGACGGAGTTCTTCTTCTTGTCCCAGGCAGGACGGAGGGCCCTGAAGAGTAGCCCGGCCAGGGCCAGGACGAAGACCATGAGCAGCATCAGCTTCAGCCCCTTGAGAACCGAGTCGGCCTCCTTGGGCGGCACCAGGACCTTGCCCACCTGCCACTGCTGCTCCTCCTTCTTGTTCTGCTCCTCCAAGGCCTCGGGACCCATCACGGGGCTGAACTGGGCCATGAACTCCTGGTGGACGTAGCACTTGTACGTGGCCGGCTGGAAGATCTGCAGCTGCCTGCCGCCGGTGGAGGTGTCCAGGACCGTGTTCATGCCCTGGCCGACCAGCTGGCCCCGCCAAGTCAGGGGGATGCCGTTGACCTCCCACATGATGGGCCTGCGGGGAGGACAAGGTCAGTGCCACACTCTACAGGGAGGCGGCTGGGCCGTGAACAGGGGAGGGCGGGGCTGTCTTGGGAGCCCCAGAGCGCCACCCCTTCCTGGCTGGGTGACCTGAGCCACGGCCTCTGTCCCTTCCCGCCTCTAACCATGGAAACACAATCAAGCATCGCACCTTTCATGGAGTTATTTGGAGACATCAGTAAGCCCACTCCCTAACGGGTCCCCTGTGTCCCCTCACCTACCTGACTTCACCTCCTCCCCTCCCACGAGTCATCTGCCCATCCCACAACATGCCCAGGGCGTCCAAAGAACAGACGGTGTCCCAGATGTCCCTCAGACATGCTGGGTGCCCTCTGCCTCAGGACCTCTGTCCTGGCTGTTCCCTCTGCCTGGAACTCTGTTCCTCGCTCCATCCACATGGTTCCTTTGCCTCCTTTTGGTCTTGGATGCAATGGCATTGTCTCAGAGAGGCCTTCCCTGACCCATTTCCAATTTCCATGTCCTCCTCTCCCTTTGACTCTTAACATCATCCAAAATATTGTGTTTTATTCGTTCTGAAATAAAAATACAGTGGTTGCTGCCAGAGGGTGAGGGCGTGGGTATGTCTGCTCAGTACCGGGTCCCAGGCCCCGAGGACCGTGCTTGGCACATCAGGGAACAGGCCCCCAGCAAGGCTGGTGCCGCTGTGGTGGAAGGACAGAGTAGACCAGGCGACAATATCCCAGTCTCCTCATGAGGCCAGGACCCAGCGGTGAGCCCTGGACTGTCACTGGCCCTCTTAAACATCACAATGACACCCTGGGGCTGGGGTCAGCCAGGCCTCAGGTGCTGACCACTCCTTCCCCCACCAGATTGATACCCTCCCCAGGATATCAATTGCCGAGGTCATTAGGTGAAAACGAGGTCATGCTGGGGTAGGGTAGAGTCCTCCTGGAAGAGGAGGCTGGACAGGGAGGTCAGACCTACTGGAAGAAGACCGAGCGGTGACGACGGCCAGATGCAAGGACTGGAGCAACACGGGGACAAGCGTCAGGATCTCTGGCTGCCACCAGCCACCGGGAAGAGGCAGGGAAGGACTGAGGAGGAGCCCGGCCCCACGGACACCTGGGTTCAGACTCCCAGCCTCCGGGAAGGCGTGAGAATAAACGTCTGTTGTCGTAAGCCACCCAGTTCAGGGTACTTTGGCATCACGAATGTGAGCCCAGCCTACGGATGAGGAAACTGAGGCTCCGAGGGAAGCCCTGGGCCCAAAGTCACCAAAGTCTGGAAAATGGCAGAATTGGGTTGTGAACCCAAGGTGGGCAGAATCCAGAGCCCAAGATCAAAATCTCACCAGAAAGGCCGTCCCCTCCGTCCCCTCCGTGCCTTAGAAACAAGGGCCTGTGGTGGTCTCTCTGTGCCGTCCCTCCCTTCTTATCTCATTCCCTGGGCCTGGGACCTGGGAACTCCTCGTGTGACATGGAGTAGGTCTCCCCAGAGAGGGAGAGGGATCCGCACTCCGTTCCTGCCTTCGTGAACTGGGCTGGTCTCAGGAAAGAGGCCGTGGCTTTTATACTTAGAGGAGGAGGGAGGGGGACAACAGGGTCCCAGAGCGAGGGGGAGGAACGGAAGTCACAAGAGGACCCAGTGCAGGTGCTGAGCCCGGATCCCACAGAGCTCCAGATCAGGCTCCACCCGATCATGGCCCCGGGCCATCAGGTGCTGCCCGCCCTGGGTGTCTGCAGAGGGTAGGAGGACCCCAAGGCCAATCCTCATTAAAAAATGACCTCCTTCAATCAATCCCCAGTATGTCCCCCTTTTCTCTTTTCCTCTTTTCCCTATGTTATGTATATCAATATTGAACTAATATAAATAAATAAAAAAGAAGAATCTACATTCTGAAAAAAAAAAAATGACCTCCTTGGTGTCCCCACCTCCTGAGGCAGGAGGGTGGAGTGGGAGAGGACATTGTCCTGGGGTGGCCTCCGATGCTGCCACCCGATGATGGGGGAAGGGTGGGAAGCGGGGATGGGAAGAGGAGGAGGCGCGCAGATTGCCCAGGGTCTCGGGGCAGGAAGGTCAGGACGTGAGAGTAAGCTCTGGGGAACGGGCACTGAAGGACAAGTGGGGGCCACTGTCCTGTCCTCTAGGGCCTTGCTGGCCCTTCTAGATGGCTCAGGGCCTCTCAGAAGCAACCCACCCCCACGCCCAGGTTCCTGGGCAGCCCATTGCTCTGCCAGGGCTCCTCCCAGCCCACTCTGGCCACCTGGGCTGTGTCCCCTGGGCTCCAGCCTGAGGACCCCTGAGCTGGCGGAGCCGGCCCGCACAGAATCCCTCCCTCCCTGCACAGAGGAGCCACAAAGACGGTGGGGCTGGAGGAGCCCGGCCGGGGGCCAGGACAGCGCTGGTGACCAGGTCCTATCACCTGTAGATGGATCCCAAGGAGCAGGTGAGCCACAGAGCTTCCGACTCCTTGCTGAACCTGAAACTGTCAAAGACCGTGTACTCGTGGCGGTAGGAGCGTTGAGGGTCGCAGGGCACGAAACAGGCCTCCACCTGCATCTCGGGCCGCAGGCGGTTGGACTTCAACTTGGCCTGTCCCAGGAAGATCCCACAGGGGACGGGCTCCTCCTGGGGCTCCCGGATGTAGCAGTAGCCCAAGCGCTTGCGCTCCCCGGGCACGTCGCAGCGGTTACAGTCCTGCCAGGGCTCCCAGTGCGTGAAGACCGTCTCCTGACGACCCAGTTCCAGGGACTCGTTGTGCAGGGGATCTTGGTCCAGGCTCTTGTGTGTGATGTGCAGGGAGCTGACATCCTGGAAATCAATCTCGTACTGTGTCTCTTGGGTGCCATTCTTGTTCCAGCAGCTGTAGAGGCCCGTCTGGGAGGGCAGTGGGTCTCTAATGAGCAGGTGACCTACGGGCGTGGTGACCATATTGGAAACACTGGTGTTGGTGGTGGTCCAGCCACTCCTGGTCTGCAGGAAGAAGTAGTACCAGTGTGCCCCAGCAGAGCTGCATTGCAGGAGTACATCGTTGCCGGACAGCAGGGCCTTCTGGCATTGCTTGCCATGGGGACAGCTGACAAATTTGTAGATCCCCCGCACCGGGACAGCAAAGCTGAGCAGCAGCCACAGGGTACTCAGCATGGTGGACTGAGGCTGTGGCAGCGGGCTGAGCCCCACTCTGGTCATTGTGAGGTCACTCACAAACTCAGACCTCAGCCCTGAGCAGCAAGATGAATGGCAATCTACCGCAGGGGGCTGTGAGGTCACCATCCCCTTTTGATTTGTGTCCAGTTGACAACCCCATTTAATATCTGTTCTCAATCTTCTGTTTTGCTGAGACAGGAATAAACTTAACTGATCTCTTCAGGGTTTTCCCTACCACCTACCTCCTCTTGGCTCTCCCAAGAGGTGAATTTACATTGCCAGGGATGGTCAAGAATTTAAGAGTGTCACACGCGAACACTCAACACATTTTTCCTGAATAGGTACTAAGTTCCAATTACGCTTCTTAGCACTTGGGACACAGCGGTGAACAGATCCTACCTGATTAGTGTTCTGAATTCCAATACTTCTCCCACCAACCCTATCTCTCTAGACATGCTGCCCCCCACTTCAGTTTCTAAACATGTTATTTAAGCTGAGGGGCTCCTGCCTCAGGACCTTTGCACATACTAGCTCCTGGCTCTTTCCCCAGATAGCTGCATAATTCAATTCATATTAACAAATATTTTTTATAAGTTGCTCCCTTTTCAAATCTTTTCCTCAACTCCTTTACAGACCTGAAAATAAAAATTATTGTGTGGGCTTGATTTTCTGCCATTCACTCATCTTATAGATGTTCACTAAATGTCTATGGTGTGCCAGCCATTACTCACTCTAACCATAGCAGTGAGCAGGTTAGATAAAGCCTCTCCCTTTCTTAAGCTCATATTCTAGTGGAAAAGATAGGCAATAAACCCAATGTCACATATACTTAATTCCATTACTCATGGCAGTTATGAAATGTAGTTGCCAGAAACACTAAAAATACGTGAATATTGAATAATTGCCCCGAGGAGAAATATGGGGTTAAGTTCCTCTGAGCCCCTGGTCACGACATTTTTGTCAACCAATCAATAATATGTGTAACCTTGTTTTGTGTGCATTTTTGTTTAAAGGCCACAATCACTTAATACATAGGTAATACAATAGTGTTGATTTGTTGACATTGAACTCTGGTAGCACTAAAACTCCTGAGCAAATGTGTGTGTTTTTTTCTTTTTCCCTTTTTTTTGGTACTGAGAACTGAACCCAGAGTTGCTCTACCATTACGTTAGATCCCCATCCATTTTTTTTTTTTTAATTTTGAGACAAGGTCTTGCTAAGTTGCCCAGGCTGGCCCCAACCAGGTGAGCCTCCTGTCTCAGCCTCAGAGTTGCTGGGATTACAGGTGTGCACCACCATGCCTGGGACACATGTTTTCTTAAACACGCATATCACAGCCTTCTTGCACTTAGGAACACTAGACTACACTCTGGCACTCTGTTGGGGAGCCACTTTGAACAGCAAAATTACCAGAAAAGCACAAAATGGTGAAAATCATGGACTAAATAGATCACCAAAAGGTTGCTTCTGAACAGCACGCAAGCTGGAATGAGAAGGCCGAGTGTCACCTTGTTTGACCTTGGGCTGGGTATATGAAACGCTTTGTGTGACTCAGAGTTCTCGCCACCCTGCACATGATGACAGATGACCATGGACACACTATGCGCATGGATTTCAAAGTTACAAATAAAATTCAGTGAATAGGAGGCAAATTTGCAAATACACAATCTGCAAATAACGAGAACTGACTGTAACCATGACTGCTCAAAAGAAAGCTGGCAGGGAAAGGAATAGGAATAGAAAGAAATAGTGTGCGGGCGAGAGCTGTTTTAGGCAGAATAGCCAGGCACTTTCTGAGGATGTGAGGTTTCCCAAACAACTGGATGGAATAAGACAAGGAGCCTCGAGGCTTCCTGGTGAGTGTATCCAAAGGGCACGGAAACCAGAGTGGACAAGGGAGGAGTGGACAAGGGAGAGGTGGTGAGGTCAGGGGTTCATCTAGGTCTTTGCTAAGGTCTCTATTTGTCTCCTATCATTTCCAGTCACACCCCTGCCCCCTGCAGGGCCAAGACTACAATCAATAGTTGAAGAGATATGAACATTCCAAAAATTGATGAAAGACATTAAACCACAAATCCAAGATCCTTAATCTCACACAGGATGAACTTAAATGAAACATACCTAGGTACCCGGTAGTGGAAGCACTGCTGAAAAACAAAGGGAAAAATCTTTTAAATACCAGAGGAGAAAAAGATGATTATTTTCAAAGCCACAAATATAAGATTTTGATTGAGTTTTAAATAGAATAACCGAAGCTAAAAACGATGGAATGATGTCATCAAGGCACTAAAAGAAGATAAGTGCAATTTTAACATACAATTCTCAGTAACTGACAGAACATGCTAATAAAAATGCAGTAGAGATGCAGGAGACTTGAACCACATGATAAACAAATGACCTAATTCATGCATATGGAAAACTGCACTCAGCAACTGCACAACATACATTCTTTTCATATGCATGCAAAACATGTGCTTAAGAAAACCATATTCTAGGCCATAAAGTAAGTCTTGATAAATGTTCAAAATTGGATCATATTTTTTGTCTGTGGAATTAAATTGGACCTAAATAACAAAAAAGAAAACAAGAACTTGTACAGATATCTACAAATTATGCAATATAATGTCTGAATAACCAATGGGCCAAGAGAAATCACAACTGAAGATAGAAAGTAATTTTTAACTGACTATTGATAAAAATATAACCTGTCAAAACTTTTGGGATGCAGGGAAGTTGTGCCTAAGTGAAATTTATGGCCTAAATACAAGTTTAATGGAAAAGGATGAAAACTAGTAATCTCAGGAAGCACCTTAGGTAAAGAACAATGTTTAACCCAACAAACACAGAAAAGGAAATAATGAACCAGAAACCAAAGAAATAGAAAATGAAAGCACCATAAAGGAAAACAAACAAAGCACATTTGGTTCTTTGAAAAGATGGATGAGGTTGTTAAAGCCCTAGAACAAGACTGATCGAGAAAAAAAGGAAAAAGGCGTATCTCAGTGATGAAAAGAGAGACAGTACTACAGACCCTATGGATATAAAAAATAATGACAAAATATGATAACTTTTAGCCAAAACTTATGAAAATTTAGACTAAATGGGTAAATTCATGAAAAAAAATCAACAACTTAGCATAAGGAAAAAAAATGAATAGACCTATATTTACAATGAAAGAGACCAAATCTGCACTTAAAAGCCTGTGCACAGAAGCTCCTCTAAGCCCAGGAAGACTTGCCAGTGAGTTCATCTGAATACTTCTGAGACATTAAGACATGATATCATCTGAGCATGGTGGTGGTGCACACCTGGATTTCCAGCTACTCGAGAGGCTAAGGCAGGAAGATTGCAAGTTTGGGGTCAGCTTCCACAATTTGGTGAGCTCCTGTTTCAAAATAAAAACTAAAAAGAGTGGGATTGTATCCCAAGTGGGAGAGCACCCCTGGGTTCAACTCCTAGTACCAGAAAAAAAATGACATTAATATTATAAAACATTTCCAAAAATAGAAAACGATGGAATGCTTAGGACTTCTATGAGGCCCACATCACTTTGATACCAGAACCAAAGGACATCACAAGAAAAGAAATCCTTAGGAAAATCTATTTTATGAACACAGACACAATATCCAAAAAAATTAGCAAATGTTAATTTTATCCAATGATAAAAACAAAAGCAAAAAGAAAAAGAAAGAAGAACATCATGACCAAATTGGGTTTATCCCTGTAAGGAAAGTTTGAGTTTACATGTGAACAGCAATTCCTTGAACAGCAATCAATGTAATTCACCACATTGACATAATAAAGAAAAACATTATTATTATTTCAAGTAGATGCAGAAAATGCATTTGATAAGATTCAACAACCATCTATGGCTCAAAAGTCTGGGCAAACTAGGAATAGAGGCAATTTTTTCTTAATTTGATAGTGTTTCTATGAAAACCCAGAGAAAACTGTATTCCATACAAAAATATTAAGAATAAGATAAGTATATCCACCATAGACTTCTCCATGTGATATTTTACAAGTGAATTTAACAAAACAATTTAGATACAAGGTCATATACAAATATCAACTATAATGTAAATACAAGTAATATAGAACTAGAAAATGAAATTTTCAGAATTTAATAGTATGAAAAACTAAATATCTAGGAATAAACATAATAAAATATATGTCAGTCATCTACATTAATAATTGCAGATTTTTGAGATATAGTAAATGGGATTGTTTACCATATTCAAGGATGGGAAGACAATATTTAATATTGTAAAACAATGATTTCCCCACAATTTATTTAGGTTCAAAATAGTCCCAATTTTTTTTTTTAAATAGGATTGCGGCGGGGGGGGGATGAAAACTACATACTGATTCCAAAATTTTTACACCAAGGACCAAGAGTAACCAAGACAATCTTGCAGAACAATATTGGAAAATGTTCACTGGCTAATATCATGACTTATTGAAAAAGCACAATCATGAAGATAATTGAACAGATGGCCTTGGTACAACGATGGACAAATCATGTTCATCGGGGTCAAGTCAGGAGACAGAAGCCATTCAAGTGTCTATGTGGGCAAGATCAAGGGCCCGAGTGTGTTGGTCTCTAGGTTTTATATTTGAATGGCAGGTGCCCGTGTGGGCAAAGACCAGGTATTTTTAAGCTGCCACACTGTGCCAAGATCACTCGCCCAGGGCCCGGCTCAGAGGCAGCATTTGGGAATTCTTGCCCAGTGAACATCTGAGTCCGCCACTGGGCAGACCCGTTCCTGCCCAGACTGACCCTGAAAGCTTATGGGCTGGAAGAAAAAAGCCTGGTTTTCTACAGGAGGGCAAACCCATGGGCACAGGAAACAAAGCTTGGGTGAGGGCCAAAGGTAGGGCTGCCATCCTGGTCCTGTCACCTGTAGATGGAAGCCAAAGGGCAGGTGAGCCACAGGTGGTTGGTCAACTCGCCCAGCTGGTAAATGTCATAGATGAAGAATGGCTGTTCGATTTCCTTGCCGGGGTCACAGGGAACAAGGCATCTTTCCACCTGCATCTCGGGCCGCAAGCGGCGGTATTGCACCTTCTCGTCCCTCAGGTAGAGCCAGCAGGGCATGGGTTTTTCCGGGGGCTCCTCAACATAGCAGTACCCCAGGCGCTTGCGTTCGCCTGGCTCCCCACAGCGGTTACAGTCCTGCCAGGGCTCCCAGTGGGTGAAAATAAGTACCTGGCCACCTAGGTTCAGAGTTTCATTCTGCAGGGGCTTTTGGCCCAGGTCTTTGTGTGTGATATGCAGGGTGGTGGCATCCTGGAAATCAATCTCATATTCTACTAGGAGGGTGTTGGCACTGTCCTCACAGCGAAAGAGGCCTGCCTGCGAGGGCTGAGGCTTGGTCAATTGCAGGCTGCCCCCAGGCAGTTTCTTTATATTAGGCCATGAGTTAAGCAAGAAGATATTCTCCCCAAGAATGGAAGAAAAATACCAGAGTGCCTCCTTATGGTCACAATGCAGGACAATATCGTTGCCCGAGAGCAGTGCCCGCTGGCACAGACTCTTGTAGGAGCAGCTGATCAACGTCTGGGCCCACAGAATGGGGAAAGCAACACTAACCAGACACAGGGAGGCCCACATGGTGGACCAACTACAGGCAGAGTCTGGGTGCCACACTGGGCATTGTGAGGTCACCCACAGAACTCAGGAATAACGCTTGGGCAGCGGAATGAACCTTGGCTCAAGGTGCTCCCGGAGTGCCATGTCATGTCCGCTCATGTCATCCAGGGGCTGACGAAAGGATGTAGCGTCAAAAACTCAGATGTCCCCAGGAGCTGTCGAGGAAATGAAATGAGTGAGCCTAAGTCAGAAAGGAGTGGACTAAAAAGGCAAATGATTCAATATACAATGATAAAATGGGAGAAAAGGCCTTCATGTCCACCAAGATGGAGAAGGAGGGGGGCACACAGAAATCACTGTTCTGTACCATTCCTAATCCCAGGGAGAAGACCTTCTAAGGGCCTCCAGATCATAGATGGGGAGGATTTCTTATTAGCCTCAAACCAGCTCCTTGATAGAGTCAGACACTTCTGAACCATGTTCTCTGAGGTTCATACCTCTATCCTCCAGGGACAGATCTCCCTCCCCATCATCCTCCTTGGATATGTCTGAAGCAGCGTTGGAAGACGTGCCTCCTTGAGACATCATCCGTTTCTCAGTCTACTTTCTGTTCCCCAAAGTTTGATACCTAAGGATTCTTACAAACCTCTAAGCAACTCCCCCCCTCTCTCTTTCCTTCTTCTCCCTCTCCCCCTCCCTCTTATTTCTAGGTATCTTAACTCGTTTCAGACTTCATCAGAGCCCTATCCTTCATCTCTATTTCAATGAGGTATTTGTCTACCTGGAAGGATTTCCTGATAGTATCTTAATTTATTCCCAGATTTGGAACTCAGGGGCACTCGACCACTGAGCCACATCTGCAGCCCTTATTTATTTATTTATTTTAAGTTGTTCATAGACTTTTATTTTATGCATATGTGGTGCTGAGGATCAAATCCAGCGCCTCACACATGTGAGGCAAGTGCACCACTGAGCCACAACCCCAGCCTCCCAGCCCTGTTTTGTATCTTATTTAGAGACAGGGTCTCACTGAGTTGCTTAGCGCCTCTCTGTTGCTAAGACTGGCTTTGAACTTCAGATCCTCCTGCTTCAGCCTCCCAAGCCACAGGGATTACAGGCTTGTGCCACCACACCTGGATATTCCCAGATTTTAACAATGGTTAGTGATGATTCAACCATAATCTTTTATTCTTGCCAAAATCTGAGTTCTAATTGGACTTTCAAAGGATTTCTCAATTTTCAGCCACCTTTGGCCAATATCCACTCCTAATATGCTGTATTCCAACTGCTTCCCCTAAAGCTGCAAGTTCATTAAATACATTACCTGTATTACCAAGTATCTCAGGCAACAGTCTCTGGGTCCTAATAATTTCCCTTGAACCCAAAATGTCTAAGTCAATGCCATCTATTTTTAGTTCTGAGTACAGTAGCCCCCTACTGCCGGCACTCATTTTGGTATCAATCAAGAGAGGTTATTTGCTACTATAATAAACTTCCCCCAAATCTGAGTGACTTTCAAATAGCAAAGGTTGGCTTCTCAGTGATGCTCCATGTCCACTGTGGACAATGGTTCCAGCTCCAAGCTTCACCTCTCTATGCCACACACATTCACTTACTACCCAAATAATTACTGATGACCCACCTTGCACCAGGTACCAAGGATCCAGCTTAAGTCCCTGACCTCCTGATGCTTACAGTCTAGTGGGGATGTATTCGTCGGGTTAGGTTAGATTATCCTATGTAACAAAAGAATTCTGGAATCTTCGTGGCTTAACACAATTCTTTTTTCACACTCCATGTCCCAGTGTTGGTGAGTGGAGCACTCTATTCCACAAGGTCCCTAAAGATACCACTGGGAACACCACTAGTTGCTATGGCAGAAGAAGGGAGCAAACTGAGTCACATACTGGCAATTAACTGCTTTGGCTTGGGAGGCGTCCACCTTAGTTTTGTCAACAGGCCACCAACTAGAATTAACCACCTAGCCCCACCTGACCATGGAGGGGCTGAGAAATGTAGGAATGCACGTGGGATATTTGTTGAGTGATGCTGTCTTTACATTGAGAGAAGATTAGATGACAAATAAAGAATGACTCATAAAACATCAGATGATAGTAAATGCAGGAAAACAAAAAGTGGGGACAGAGAAATTAGAGATAGAGCCTGTTAAGGTATGTATGCACCCCCCCGACCCCAAATGCAAATGTCCACGCCCTAACTCACACTCTCACAGAATGTGACTATATTTGGAAATAGGGTATAAGCAAAAATAACCAACGCGGTTTCAGCACCATTATGAAAACACAAAGAACCAGGACGGAAGCAGACCTCAAGCGGATCAGCAAGCTTTCTTTTATTTTGCAGCAGAGTCAATCAATCAGGCACGCTGGGGGAGGGGGGAGGGGGTGTCATTTTCTGTGTAGGAAAATAGCCACCGGTTCCAGAAGGAGTCTGAATTTTATAGTTTACAATGAGGATGGTTGACTTATTGGCAGGTCAGTGAAAAAGTTGTAAAAAGTCCCAAACTTATTGTCACTGGGAAAAGCTCAGAACTTGGTGTTCCCTGCTTCTCTTCTCCCTCTGGACCCACTGTTACCCAGAGCTTGGCTATTTGCTCTTCCCCTTCCAGGACTCATTGGCAACGGGACAGGGTGAAAGTCCAGGGCCCAGTGTTTCAGTGCCACCCTCCCTGCTGGTCCCACTGTGGTTGGGAAGGGGTGAATGTTTGCTGGTGGTGGAGATGGGAGGACGAACAGGGGAGGGATCAAAGTTTGCTTTCTTTCCCTTGGGGCCCATTGTTACTGGGAAAGGACTTACTGGGAGAGGATTCATGGTTGCCTTCCTGGTCCCTCTTCCTCGGGGTCAGACAGTTTGGGGGAGTTGTCATTTCCCTGTCCTGGGGGTGGTCATATCCTTCAGAGGGAATTTAAAAATGCAATTGAACTAAAATGAGATTGCTAGGGTGGGCTCTAGTCCAATGCGATTGACATCCTTATAAGAGGAAAAAAATTAGGACACAGAGAACACAGATAGAGGAAGACTATGTGAAGACGGAGTGAAAAGCCAGAGAGAATCCTCAGAATGAGACCAAACCTTCCAACATCTTGATCTTGGCCTTTTAGCTTCCAGCACTGTGAAGACATAAATTTCTGTTGTTTAAGTCACCTGGCCTATGGTGTTTATTATAGCATCCCTCAAAAACTAGTAGAGAGACTATTGTAAAGGGGGTAGGGAGAGAAGGTCTCTCTAAAGAAGTGATATTTGAGCAGTTCTCCATAAAATGAGCCATGAATATTCCAGGGGAAGGAAGTCTGGACTAATCACACAGCACATGCAAAGTCCTTCAGGTGGGCACAGGTTTGACATGGGTCAGTATCCTAAGACTCGCAGAAGCACACCTGTCAACAAAGTTGGATTTATTTGACTCACTGCAGGGAGGGAAGAGACCATGGGAAATGATACAGTGTCTCAGAAAGATGAGCTAGAGGAGACGTGGAATGTGAACTCTGTTATGTGACTTTTGAGAAAAGTCTGAAGATGTGGGGAGTTGCTGGGATGGGGAGCTGCCAGGAAGTATGACTAATTCTATCTTCTTCAGGAGATAAGAAAAATGGAGCACAGCTTAACTTAAAATGGGTGAAGAAGCAGTCGTCACACATCATCTGGGATGGGGGATTTTTGATATCTTGTGGTTTGGACAATGTTCCTGCTTTGTCTGTGTTCAGACATGATAAAGACCGTTATGGCCAGTCTTAGCAACTCAGCAGGGTTCTGAACAACTTGAGCAACTTAAGGAGACCCTGTCTCAAAATAAAAAATTAAAAATTAAAAGGGCTGGCGATGTGGCTCAGTGGTTAAGCACTCCTGGGTTCAATCCCTGGGAGGAGGAGGAAAGAAGAAGAAGAAAGAAGAAGAAGAAGAAAGAAGAAAGAAGAAAGAAGGAAGAAGAAGAAGAAGAAGAAGAAGAAGAGAATTCTAAAATCAAAAAAACTTATCCTCTAACAATCAGGGAGAAATTAAGACATCCTCACATCCACAAAAGCTGAAGGAATCTAGTACCACTAGACTTGTCCTATTTAAAAATGCTAACAGGATGTTACTGTTTATCATCCAAAAGATAATAAGCAGTAACCTGAAGCCATATGAAGAAGTAAAGATCTCTCGGAAAGTAAATACATGTGCAGTTATAAAAACTAATTTTATTCTAATTTTGGTCTGTGATTTCAGTTTTTATTGCTTACATGATATAAAAGAAAATGTATAAAATAATAATTAACCTTTGTTATCAGAAAAACTCAGGCCACTCCAAGTCCTCTGAGAAAGAGCCACCGGAAGGCTTTGAGCGGAGGCAGGTGATCGACTTAAGTTTTACAGGACTCAGTCGGGAACTTGCCTGGGTCCCGAACCCACCAGCCGTCTGCAACCTCCAGTGGTTGTGGGGGAAGCGCCTGAGTCGTGTTTCCCAGGATGCGCTCCCCACTTGACGCCACGGGGAGGCAGCAGAGTCGCGCCTAGCGCTGCCCCGGTGGCTGGCAGAGCAGCACCCCGCCCGGGCGCAGGTGGCCAGTCCCAAGGAATTCCTGGGCGGAAACGGGTCCCGGGCCTCGCGCTCTGCTCGGCCCCTTTAAGAGCCCGAGTTTCCGGAGGTCTGACCTAGGGCGAGGGATGCCCGGGGGCTGAACCACCGGTGGAGGGTAGGGGGAGGCGGGAAAAACTTCCCAAGTGGAATTCTAACTTTTTCAAGGGTTGAGTCCCATCAGGCGTCCCTAGAGGGTCCGAGCTTCCCTTCTGGGGACTTCATTTGATTCTTGAGGTCATCGAACTGGGAGGTGTATGAAGCCCGCAGCGCCTCCCCGCACCGGGGCGGGCCGAACCCCACTGGCTGGAAACCCGGGCGGGACCCGCCGAGGCTCGCCCCTCCCCGCAGGGCGCACCTAGGCGGGTCCATCGCCGGCCCAGGAGAGGGGTGTGCGCAGGCAGGGAACAGGTGCGCGGCAGGGCCCGCCCCTCCTAACAGGTGGCTCTCTCCGAGCAGGTCTCTGTTCCCGTGGACCTCGTCCGCTCGGCTTGCTGGGGGCAGGACAGGGCTGCACGAGGCCCGCAGTCTGCGGGCGCCCTCCTGGAGGGGCCGGTCACTTGGTTTCGGCCCTGGGGGCAGAGCGCACCTGGGTCAGCCCACTTCCGGGGAGGGAGGCCGAGGAGCCCCTCCCCGCCGCCCACCCCGAACCCGGCCGGGGCTCCCACCCTGTGTACCTGGGCCGATCCATTCCCAGGGGCGCGCCGGGGGTGGAGCGGCTCGGAGACGCGCCGTGGGTCTACCCAGTTTCTCCCCGAAAGCTGAAGGCGTCCGCTTCATCCACGTTATTTTTGTTGGTCGAACTCCTCGAGCGCGGCGGGAGAGACTTGGAATAGAGACAAGGAGCGGAAGTGGAAAGGGGAGGAGCGCGCACCCCTCCCGGCCTCGGTGCTCGCCGCGCCCCCTACCCTCCCGGTACTTGGGAGGGGACGCGCGGGGCCGACGCGCCCAGACGGCCGCGATGGCGCGGGTGGCCTGTCGGCATTCCTGGGCGCCCTGCAACCACCGGGTCGCGGTGAGCTTCTTGTGGCTCTTTTTCGGTACCTGGTGCACAGGTAAGCGACGTGGGGCCTCGGGTGCTGGAGAACCGCGGGAGGGCACCACACAGAGGGAGGTGGATTCAGTTCTCCGCGGCCCAGGAGGTGGGAGGACAAGGGCGAGGCCGGGGGGTGGGTGCGGAGGCGCAAAAGCTCAGGACCTCCAGATCCTCCGGGTTTGGGGAGACCTCTGCTGAGCCCAAGTGAGGGAATTCCCCACCCTCTCACCGAGCGCTCCCCACGCCCTGGTCGGAGACAGCAGGAAGTGAAACTCCCGGGATCGTGTGCCCTGGAGCGGCTGGGAGACGGGGACCCTTTGTGGGGTAGCGATGAAGGACCCTCGATCACGGGAAAGGCTGAAATGGGGTCTTGGGCTTCCCTGGAGAAGGGTTGGGGCAACGGGGAAATGTTAGATTGAGGGGTGAATCAGAAGTTTCCTAAAGGAAGGGATCAAGAAGTAGTGCCCAGGCTTCGAGTGGGCGTGGGATGGGGACTTCCCACCACCCCCGGCCCCACCCACCCCGCGCGGGTTCCCTGGTATCTGTGCGTAAGAGACTGGCAAGATGGACTTATGGACCCGAAACCATCTTCCGCAGGCCAGCCCTGAACTGGATTGGATGTTCGCCCTGGTGGGGGACAGGGGGCTTTGTCTTTCAGCAAGCATATTTAGGTGTGTGTTTGGGATGACTTTGGGTAGGGTCAGGTGGGATGTTGACAGAAATGTTGTGGGGGCTTTAGCCACTCCAGAGAACGCAGGTCTAACTTCTCCAAAATTCACAAAACCCGGATAACTTGGAATCCTTGGGAAAGTTCTTTTTGAGCTGAGGTTTTGAGCCCTGGCGCGCCTTGCGGTGGCTATTTGGTCTTGCCCCTACAGGCCACAGAGGGAATGGGCAAGGGAACAGAGGGTAGACTGGGGTGATTCAGAGGCCACAGTCTGGAAGGATGGACAGAACATTCCAGTAAAATGGCCATTGACCTCATATCTGCCACTTTTCAACCCCAAGGGTCTATAAAATGGGCATGACTGTCAGAGCTACCTCACCAGGCCTGGGAATTAAAGAACAATATGTGCCAGGTGCTCTGGACAGCCACACACTTGTGGCAGATGATGTTGGAGGCAAGTGATGTGACTCATTCTGTTGAAGTTCTTTCCTGAGCTTACAATGATCCCTACTGACTCTCCTCTTGCTCTCAGCCCCTGCCAGTGGCATCCAGGTGACTGTGTCTGACCCCTACCACGTAGTGATACTGTTCCAGCCTGTGACCCTGCCCTGCACCTATCAGATGAGCTCGACCCTCCCAGAGCCCATCGTAATCTGGAAGTACAAGTCCTTTTGCCGGGACCGCATTGCTGATGCCTTCTCCCCAGCCAGTGTGGACAACCAGATCAATGCCCAGTTGGCAGCAGGCAATCCCGGCTACAATCCCTACGTGGAGTGCCAGGACAGTGTGCGCACAGTCAGGGTTGTGGCCACCAAGCAGGGCAATGCTGTGACCCTGGGAGACTACTACCAAGGCCGGAGGATCACCATCACAGGAAGTATGTGGGGCCAGGGGGCTGGGAGGTTGGCTTGGGTGGGTGGTGGGGCAGGGTTCCTGGTGCCCAGCCTGGAGTCCTCACCTGGAAGCTGGCAATAGAACCTGAAAGGACCCACAAAGGGAGGAGTCCTTCCATCCATCTATTCCTTATCTCTACAACACAGATTTAGTGACCACCTGCTGTATAGCAGGTGCTGTTCTAGGCTCTGGGAACACGGCAGTAAACAAAACCATCCAATCATTTCCCTCATTGGCTCATATTGCATCAAGGGAAACAAACATAACATACACTGACAAATGCTTGCACAGTAAAAAAATGCGGTAGTGAAGAGAGAGGCAGGGGTGTGTTCTATAATAGGACCAATAATACCAGCAATAAGAAGTAAAATTTAAAGAAGTAACCATTGTAAAGGGCCTGCTATGTGCAAGGCTCTAATCCAGGTTTCCATGGATTAACTCATTTACAGAACTTGAATGAATTGAGTCTATTATTGTCATTTTACGAGGCCCAGAAAGAAAAAGTAACTTCCACAGCTGATCACTGAGCTGCTAAGAGCTGAGTTCCCACTCAGCCACTTTGGGCCAAGTCTCTAAGCTCCTAAGCTCTGGGCAGGGAATCAGCAGGGGGCCTCACAGAGGAGGTGAGGGGAGTAATGACACTGGCAGGCAACTTAATGGAGAAAGCCTGTGCCTTCCCAGGCACGGCACATGCATTCTCCCATTGAGTGGTCTCTAGTGCAGTTCACACTCAGGACCGAGGTGCAGATGGGTTAAGGAACCTGTTCGGGTGCACAGGTAGTAAAGAGCTGGTGCTGGGATTCCAATCAGGCAGCCCTGAGGGCCCTTGTTCTTAGCCACATTGCTGCCTCCTGACAGCCAGTGCCTGTTGGGATTAGTGAGGGGGAAGGTAGTTCGTGCATTCAGTATTTATCAAGCATCTCCTACATGCCAGGTGCTGTTGTGCGTACTGGGGGTGGAGTGGGGTTCAGAATGGCCAAGGTCCCTTCCCAGTGACCTTGGGAGAGAACATTCTAGTGGGGTGAGACTGGTAACAAATAAACAGATTAAGAAAGAGCAAGGGAATTTCAGATTGTGCCAAGTGCCACGAGAACACAGCAGCGGGGGACGTGCTGTAGGGAACGGCTTGGAGGTGCCTGCCTTACAGCCTGTTCCAGTGAGATTTGAGGAGGTGCTGGGACCAGGCCCTAAAGAATCCAGAAGGCAGAGAGGAAGGGCCGAGCAGCAGTGAGCCAGGGATGAAGACTCGCGCACAGAACTGTGTGTCCTCAACCCTAGGCATGGGACAGAATAGGAACGAGAGAAGGGTGGATCCCTTTGCAGACCCCGAGTGACCAGGCCGTGGAACACTCTCCTTCTCCCACTGTGTCAGACACAGGTGATAGGCAGGGTTCCAGGGACTGAGCCCGGTGTTTCAGGGGAGGGACAGGCTTGCTCTGAATTCGCATGGCAGGTCAGCCCTAAGCATCCTGCCATTTTTGAGGTTGGAGGGCTTCTTGGGGGTTCACTCTATATGGACACCCTCTCCAACCCGGGGGCCTCTCCAGCATGGATCAGACACACGTGTCTAGCCCCTATCAGGACAAACCAAACACCGAGCCTGCCCTCGAGGGCCAGCTGGAATCACATCTCCTCTGCTGTGCACAGGAATGGCCTCAGCTCTACCGGGGAGGGGGAGGGGAGACCCTTTGGGCTCCAGAGGCCTCAAAGGCCTGGGCCTTCCAGACTCCCTAACCCTGAGCCAGTGTTTGATATGGGCCATGACATGCCCTATGTCTGTCCTTTGAGGAAATCCAGTAGCCATGAGACCTTTCTCCACTTCAGCTTTGAGGACAGGGAGAAATGGACTTCTGTGGTGCTCCTTGGGTCACCAGCCTTCTTGGTTTTTAAAGCAAAAGCAGTTCTGGGCAAACCAGAAGGCGCCTCTCCACTTGGAGTGGATCTGCTTCTCTTCCATTCTTCCCTGCTCTGGGCAATGTGGGGTGCTAGTGTCGGAGGCCCTGTTCTACCTCTTCAAGCTGCTTGGGGCCATGTGAGTCCCCTGTCAGCCCCACTAGAGCAGAGACCTTGGATTTCTGAAATCATGAGGGCCACCTCTGTGGTAGGTAGTTAAGGAACCTGAGGCCAGAGTCATAGAGGAGATCCAGCTTCTGTCCCCATTAGAGACCAGAATCTTTTCTTTGCACCTAGAATAATTAAGACAGTGCCCAGTCCCTGTGATCTCAGGGCCAGCCCTTGACCAGGAACAGGGTGCGCCTGCAGGAAGGAAGTGGGCCCAGGCCTGCCTTAGGATCAACCAGAAGAGGCCGGAAAGTCCTATTTGCTTGAGTTTTGAAACATGCAGGCCAAGCAAAACACACCAAGACCCACAGGTCCGGTCCTGGAGACCCCAGGTTTCAACTTCTGGTCTATATAATTGTTTGCCGTGGTGGGGGGTTCCTGTCCGCCTCTTTGGCTTTGGGCTGGGCCCAGCTCTTGAGCACTGTTGTTGGAGGGATGTGGTCAGGATCTCATTAGCAACTCTGCCTTAGGCTCATGGGGGACAGGAACAGGGTAGAGACGATCCAGCCAGGAGAGCCCCCATAGCTTCATGGCCACATTCTTCCCAGCTAAGCACCTCCCCTTGGCCTGACCTAATGCTCCCCTTTATGGTGGCTCTTTGAGAGCATTAACTGTGGGTGCCCCAGTCCACAGCACTACCACCTGCTGATGTACCTCAGAGATACAGGTGGAAAATGGTGGGCCCAGAGGTCACTGCAGAGAAGTCTGGTGTGTTTAGGAGAGTCTAGTTCAGAGTTTTTGAGGATTCGATGAAAGGCTGGATCTATACAAAGAAACTCAGCACAGAGTCAAAGCTCTATGAAGAGTGGCCATGTGCTCCGGAGGTCACCTCTGGCCTTCCCTGGTTTCCTTATTCAAAACTGCACAGCCCACCTGCATGCCTGGTACTTTCTGCCTTCCCTGGCTCATTTGCTCCAAACTCTTTATCACTACGGAATATGCAATATGGTGAAGTTTTGTTTTGTTTTGTTTTTAATTTGTCTCTCTTTCTCAGTTAGAATCTAAGCTCCATAAGGGCAAGTTCTCCATAGAAGTGATTCTTATTCTTGCAGACGTCAACGTGTTTTTGTTTTTATGGCAAGCAAACTGAGAGGAACTTTAAAAATATTTCAAATCACAATGATAAACTCATTATTAAAATAACATATCTTTTTTAATATTTTTATTTATCAATGGACCTTTATTACATGTGGTGCTAAGAATCAAACCCAGTGCCTCGTGCATGCTAGGCAAGCACTCTGCCACTGAGCCACCACCCCAGTCCCCAAATAACATATCTTTATGACAAAGTAACTTACATTTTCCAAAAACAAGTCTTTTTTTAATGAGAAGAGTGGCGTTTTCTATTTTTGCAAGTCTTGTTGAATAGAAGAAGCTGGATCCTCAACCCTGCTTCAGTCTATTGTGATATTGCTCAAATGTCACCTACACTCTGAAAAGGCCACAGCCCACTCATAAGAAATGAAAGGGAGGGGAGCAAAGAATGTCCAAGTATTATGAAAATAACTTTGACCTCACTGATCCCCTGAAAAGGTCTTGAGGAACCAGGAACCATGGTGCCCAGATCATTTTGAGAACCATTGTTTGGTAGTATACCAGGTGCCTCAAATAGTGCCTGAAAAACAAGATGCATTCAGTGGTTATTTGTTAAATGTTGAATGGATGAGTCAAGTTCTATTTGACTATAGCTATGTGCCCAGAGTACTGGAACAGGCAGCGGAAACCAAGGAAGGTCAGCATGAGGAGAGAAGGGGGACATTTCTGCACCTTGGCCAGCCCCTGTGTCTGGCCAGCAGTGACCAAGACAGACTTGGTTCTGTGTGCAGTGCACATTCTTGCAGGGGCAGAGGTGGGCAGGCAGCACCTAGGTGATGGAGGTCAGCAATTGGGCAGGAGAGCCATGGAGGTTGGGATGGCCAGAGAACACTCCTCCCTGTTGAGACTTGAGTAATGGGAAGGAGCCAGCCTGAGAGGGTCTGCAGGGACAAGTGTGGGAGGTGGACCAGTAGAGGGCAAGCTGAGGCAGCTCTGAGCCCAGTATGTTGGGGACAACATGGAGGCCAGCCTGTGCAGAGCCCAGTGAGCAAAGGAGATGGCATGGATGAGGCTGGCATGGAAGCCACTGGCCAGAACATGCTGAGGACACGTGGTGGGTCCAGGGAGGCTTTTGGAAGGACGTGGACAGTGTTGAAAGGCAGGTCTTTCTGAGGACGTGAGGCTCCAGTTCTGTTCTTCCCTCAGCACTTAGTGGCTGTTGTCTCACTAGGTGCTGGGTGCTGAGGATTGGGGCACCACAGTTACGGCTCTTGGCACTATCGTGGAGAAGGACATTGGGTCCACGGGGCCAGGTGATAGGCAAGGCAAGGCTTTGGGAGCCAGAGTGGCTGGAAAGAAAGTGGCCCTGAACTGGGGCTGTCCTGGCTGGATTACCTGACTCTAGCCTGTTCCTGTCCCCCATGGGCCCGAGGCAGAGTTGCCAAGCTGGTGCCACCCTGTTCCACACTGGTGTTGGCTGAAGGGATTTAACTAATGAGAGCCTGAGGAGTCCAGAGGAAACCGGATGTGCTGAAAGACTTTCATTAGTGGCATAATTAATAGGCTCCTGGCCTGAGGCTGCTTCAGACTGAGCTTCCCCAAGCCTTGGGCCTGGCCTGGAATGCGGGGACAGGCGGGGAGGGTGTGGGGGTGGACAGGGAACTGGGAGAGTCGTCTCTGTCTCCCACACATCACGCTGCTCTTCCTCCTGCCTGGGCATCTCCTATCTCGAATCTGGCCTAGTTAGCTCTGCCTCCTCCCTCTGGACCCATCCCCAGGTCTGCACCAGGCCTCGGGCCGTTTGTGTCAGGAGATCACACCTCGATTTGGAAAGGTCCTAGGGAGGATGGTTCTGAGCTGAAAAGCACTGACCCTGCCATGAACCTGACCCTGCTGTGCCATCAATGAGCTGTGCCACTTCCGGTGGATCAGGTCATTCTCACACCACCCCAGCTTTTTTTTTTTTTTTTTAATTATTTTTTGTTGTAGTTGGACACAATAACTTTATTTATTTATTTTGATGTGGTGCCGAGGATCAAGCTCAGTGCCTCATACACGTGCTAGGAAACTATAACCCCAGCCCCCCACCAGGCTTCTTGAAGTGCCCCATGTTCCGTGTTAAGAACAGTGCTCGAGGAGCACCCAGCCCTGCCCCCTTGCTCCCTCCCCGCTGTGCCCACGGGATGGGGGGGCTCTGCTCCTGTCGGGGTTAGACATCCCCTCTCATGAGGGGCCCTCACACCATCTCTTCCCGTCTCAGATGCTGACCTCACCTTTGAGCAGACGTCTTGGGGGGACAGTGGTGTGTATTATTGCTCCGTGGTGTCGGCCCAGGATCTCCAGGGGAACAACGAGGCCTATGCAGAGCTCATCGTCCTTGGTGAGTGGGGCTGCTCTCTGAGGTCCTTGGAGGGGGGGGGGAGCAGGCCCTTCTGTCCTGTCCCTTCTGTGTCCTTACTCTGCCCTCCAGCCCACTCCCTGGGCTCTTTACCTGCTTTGCTCTCCCCTCATGCCACCGCCAGTCACTTGAGCTTCTCTGTGCCCTGCACCCCAGGAAGGGTCCCTTCGCCTGCAGCCTTCCAAGTCAGCCAGAGCCGAACTAAGAATGGAGAGAACCGGGGCTCTACCTCTTCCCAGTCTCCCTTTTTGAAAACAGACATGCTCAGATGTGGTTGACAAGGAGGGAGGAGGATGACTGTGTGTGTCGTATGGGGGGGGCGGGGGGGTTCAGGACCCCACCCCAGAACCACAGTCCCAGGATGCTCCTATCCCTTATGTGAAAGGGTTTAGTTTACAAAGAACCTTCCTCTAATTCTCCGGTGTACTTTAAGTCATCTCTTGGTTACTTTTAATACTTGACACAATGTAATGGGTCAGGAGTTGTTACACTGTATTGCTTAGGCAATGGTAACATGGAAAAAAGTCCTGTCCATGTTCAGTAAGGATTTTTTTTTTTTTTTCCCAGTCCTCCCTGGTCAGGGAGGGCCGACAGTGACATAGTGTAATTGAGAGGCTGGACCCACCTGTTCTCTCCTCATAGGTCCCTAGGGCACTTTGGAGTCCCTTGACAGACACAGCATCTTTTGTCTTTTGACTGCTAGGAAGTGTGCAAGTTTGTATGTAAAATGAGGGTGTCCACCAGCAGCTCCCACGTGTGGCTGGGTGGTCTCGGCCCTGTGGAGCAGGTGCTGCCATGGGCCGGGTGCTCTGTTAGAAGCAACGCACAGCACAGTAGTGTGTGCTAGTGTGAGCGGTGCCGTGAGCTGAAGGGTGTCGTCCCCTCACGTGTGTGACAGAGCAGGCACGCCAGGGGGGCATGGGTCAGGATGCTCTTGCACCCGCAGTCCCGCCACCCGGGAAGTTCTGGAAACGTACACCGTGGCAGCAGCGATTCTCTGAGTTTAACCCCAGGGCCTGTTCACCCTGGAACATTCTGAGACCTCAGAGTAGTCGTTCAGGGTCTTTGAGGCTATGTCTATAGTTGCTTAGTGTGTTAGAAACTGAAACTGGCTACTTTTTAAAGCATAAGATACACAAGTGCACAAGCCATAGCTATCAAGGCAATGACGTCATTGTGTCACAGAGGCTCTGGAAAGCCCCACATGAGAGAAGGAGGGCAAAGAAGGCAAGTAATGCCTTGGTGTCCTGAAAAGGGTCTGGGCTTAGAACCAGACTCACATGCTTCTGCGCCTCACGGGGGTGTGTGATGCCACGTGGGAGCCCCGCGAGAGCTCTGTGGTGAGGGACCGCGTGTGTGGGCTCCCGCCATGTGCTGCTCGCAGGACGCAGGCCCCCATGGCACCTGAGGGAAGGCACCAACCGGGTCAGGAAACATGCACATGTGACAGAATGCACAAACAGAGGATGGAACCCTGGTGGGTCACAGGACCAGGATCCCATGTGACTTCTATGGGCCACAGAAGCTTCTGCCTTTGTGGGCCCCTTCCTCCATTTAAACAAAACAAAACACACAAAGACATTCCATTTTCATATACTTAGTATTATACATTTTTTTCTCCAGATTAAAAAAAAAAAAAAAAAGCATGTTTCTGGGTCCTAGGGTGCTGGGCCTGTTCTGCTTGACACCACGGGATCCTTGCTGTTGCCTGTTGGAACCCTTGGATGGGAAAGATAGTGACCGGACTAAGGTCAAACCTTCGAGACCTGTGGCGTGTGTTGGAACCTGCTGGGGCTGACAGCAAGTGGATTATGTGATGGTGGCCTTCACACCACCAGCACCCACGTGTGAGCAGGGGTGGAGGGCAGGCACCACACGCCAAGTCTCTTCTAGGCCACCAGCCTCGCCCCCGCCTGCTTGCTGCAGGACACACCTTCTACTGAGCAGCCTGGAATGGGGCACTTTTTAGGGACAGGACTGCCTGGGCCGCTCTGGCCAGCATAATCTCCTGTTCTCTTTTGTCCCTCCAGGCAGGACCTCGGGGGTGACTGAACTCTTACCTGATTTTCAGGCGGGGCCCATGGAAGGTATGGGGTGGAGTCCTCAGTGGGGCTTCTCTCTGTCATTCTCCTCCCCCCTAATCACTCTCGCTGTGAACCCCACTAACTCTGACCTTGTGGCATCTAGTGGCCTGGCTCTGGGCTTGGAGGTGGGCTGGGCTGGCTGAGGAGGGACCTGGGGTGTAGGCAGGGGTTCCTGTGACTGGCGCCAGCTGTGTTCTTCAGGGGTTGGGTCTGGGCTATGGCTCTCTGCCCTCCTAGAGGCTACACTCCATCTTGCTTTGGCCAGGTTACTCTTGTTTTCTGCCTTGTCCATTTGAAGCCCGAGGGATCCTTAATTTGGGGATTGGCTCTGGTTATAGAGGGTTCGGCATCCCTCTGTACTGTGCCCCCAACTCTGGCACAGAGAATCCAATGAGGGCTGCAGGTCCCCCTGCCCAGGTTGGCTCTGTGCTGCCCCTGCAGAGCCTCTCTGCCCCTGTTGGATTTTCCCGGCTCAGGGCCTCCTCTGGTCTCCCTGCAGACTGGCTCTTCGTGGTCGTGGTGTGCCTGGCTGCCTTCCTTGTCTTTCTCCTCCTGGGCATTTGCTGGTGTCAGTGCTGCCCACATACCTGCTGCTGTTACGTCAGGTGCCCCTGCTGCCCGGAGAAGTGCTGCTGCCCCGAGGCCCGTAAGTGCTCCTCATGCCACCTTCATGCAGCCTCCCTGCTGGGCAGGTGCTGCTTACCCAAGACAGTGCCCTGATCTGGAGGTGAGGAGGTCAGCACTAGGGAGACAGGACGCCAAGGAGGACCTGCTGTTTTAGATTATCACTTACTTACTTCAGCTTATATTTTTCATTTATTGAGAGTTTTCGGTTTTTTAATATAATTTATGAACATGGTAAAAAAAAAAGTCCAACAATATAAGATTATTCACAGGGAAGCAAGGATCCCTTTAAAAACAAAATCTCAAGTGTAAAAGTTAAGAAAACAAGGTTTACCGCACCATGTAATTTCAGCACATTTTAAAAAACACATATTCACATGAACACTATACATTTTACATGAAGCCTGCGTTTAGGGGCACTCCTGATGTATCAGAGTGGGGTACCTGTGGAAGTTCAGAAACAGAAGTAGGACCAGAGATGAAGTGGGCGGAGGACACAAGCAAAGAGAAAGAAAGTGAGTCTCCCTCCCACCTCTGCCCGTTTCCCTCCTCAGGGCACCAGCTGTTACCAGTTCCTTAGTCCTTCAGGAAGGCGAGTAGATAGACCACTACTTCTGCACACAACCCAACGAGTATTAACGGGAAAACAGGCAGTTATGAGCCTGAGTAGGTGGATGTTTGAGGTTGGCCTGATAATGCCTAATGGGCTGGCCCAGTGAGTGCCTTGCCCTTCTCCTCTGTAAAATGGGGCTCATGGCAGAGCTCACTAGGCAGGGTGAGTCAGGGATGTAGTGAACTCAGTTCACAGCTTTCAGCACCAGGCTGGACCTCTATAGTGTTTGGAGCCTACTAGCTGTTGGACATGGGTTTAGCCTACATTAGCAATGCCTTCAGGCTAGGGTACAGCTCAGGGCCCCCCATACACTGTGACCTCTGACCTGCACCATTCCCTTCTCTTTGAGCTTGAAGGGAAGACTGGGAAAGTGCCCAGGAAGCTGCAGCTCTGTCCATGCCAGTTGGTACCATGGTGGGCAACCCGGCTCCTCAAAGTCTCGCTCCCATCACTTAGTTGAGAGCTTTGGCTCAGGTGGTGGGTGTTAGTCCATTTTACAGATTCAGAAAAGAACTTTAAAGGGCTGCCACCAAGTTTTCAGTTAGCCCACTGAGGCTGAGGTCCACGTGCACAGGCCTGTCCCCAGGCACACCTCCTCCACCTACCGCCTATCCCTGTTACTTCAGCTCTAGCCCCAGCCACAGCCCCCTGCAGATCCATCAGGAAGCAGCTCCCACTGCTAATTATAACACAGCAAATCAGTCACCTGAGCTGATGTAGGGTTTTGTCCTAGGTGGGGCTCAGCACTTATTCTTCTGCTTTTGAACCAAATCAGACTAGTAGGGCGTCTCCCAGGGCCTGTGGAATACCAAGGAGGAAGTGACTTGCCTAGAGCCCAGTGACTTGGCCACAGAGCAGCCATGGGACCCCACCTCCTGCTGTGGGAGGAAGGAAGCAAGGATTTGCCCTTGAGCTGTCAAGCCTAGAGCCAGGCTGGCTGGCCCTCTGGGTGAGAGTGGGTGGGGCCAGGAGTTGGAAACCCTGGAGGAGCTATTTTGCTCCTGGCTGAGGCGGCCCAGTTAACTCCTGGGGCCCTTGTGGCCTGTCTCAGACCAACTTCCTTTCCTTGCCATCTGGCTCTGGAAGATGACCCAGCAGGCATGACAGCAGAGTGGGCATGGGATATCTCCCGGGCAACTCCCTGTTCCAGAGTAGGGACTCTGCCACCCAAAGGGAAACTTGGTTTCAGCCCGTGGGATAGTGTAGGCCCAAGAGGTGGCTTTGCTCACTGTCGCCTGTAAGCACACAGTGCAGCCAGAGCTTTAGGGAAGGTAGCTGGAGAATTGGAATTTCACATAAATCTTTTGACAAATGTTGGCAAACCACAAGGTCAAACAAAATGTATTGGCCTGCCAGATTGGGGACTGTGGACTGCCAGTGTGCCACACGCCCCCTATTCTGAAAGCTCCATGAAGAATCACAGGAGGCGACAACCTAAGTATAGCTGATGTTCCCTGGCCTCGGGGTACTGTAATAATGCGGTGGGGGAGGCAGGCGCACAGCCCTTAGAACCCCCCTCACACAGCAGCGTGGCTCCTGGCCGCCTTCTCATGCCAACTGTGCCCTCCCAGTGTATGCAGCTGGCAAAGCAGCCACATCAGGCGTCCCAAGCATCTACGCTCCAAGCACCTACGCCCACCTCTCCCCGACCAAGACCCCACCTCCACCACCAGCCATGATTCCCATGGGCCCTGTCTACAATGGATACCCTGGAGGGTACGCTGGAGACTTTGACAGGAATAGTTCAGGTGAGGGCTGACCTGAGTGGGGCTGGACTGGGCACTGGACACAAAGGGGGCTGGGGTTGGGAGGAAGAGTGGGTGGGAGGTACTGGGAAGGCAGGGCTGGGGGGGGGGCAGCCACTGACCACCAATCTCCTTCAGTTGGTCACAGCTCCCAGGTACCCCTGCTTCGGGACACAGACAGCAACACGACCTCTGGTGAGCACCTGTCATTCCCAAGTTGGATATGCCTGGAGAGGGAAGCTGGGTGGGTCAGCATCCATCTTCCCAGATCCATCATCTTCTCCTATCCCTAGAAGTCCGCAGTGGGTACAGGATCCAGGCCAGCCAGCAGGATGACTCCATGAGAGTCCTGTACTACATGGAGAAAGAGCTGGCCAACTTCGACCCCTCTCGACCTGGACCTGGCCCCCCCAATGGTCGTGTAGAACGGGGTGAGGAGACCTGGGGTCTGAGGGGGATGGGGAAGCATGGCTCCTTGATACCTGCCCCAAGGAGACTGTAAACACCTTGAGCATAGTTCCTCCTTCCCTATCATGTCCCCTAGGGAATTTTTGAGCCAGGGGGTGACAACTGCTAGCCTAGCCCTGGCCCCATCCAGCATCAGTGACATTCCCCATTCCCTACAGCTATGAGTGAAGTCACCTCCCTCCACGAAGACGACTGGAGATCCCGGCCTTCCCGGGGTCCTGCCCTCACCCCAATCCGGGATGAGGAGTGGGGCCGCCACTCCCCCCGGAGTCCCAGGAGATGGGAGCAGGAGCCCCCCACAGAGCGGCCAGGGGGTGGCTGGGGGGGCAGGCGGCCCCGGGCACACTCCGTGGATGCTCTGGATGATCTAACCCGGCCGGGTTCTGCTGAATCTGGGAGGAGGTCTCCCCCAAGTAGTGGGAGGAGAGGACGTGCCTATGCACCCCCACGAAGCCGTAGCCGTGATGACCTCTATGACCCAGATGACTCGAGGGACTTTCCACATTCGCGGGATTCTCACTACTACGATGACTTCAGATCTAGGGACCGCCCTCAGGTGGACCCCAGATCCCGCCAGCACCGATCCCGAGACTCCCGGGATGAAGGCTCTAGGTCGGGGGACCCGCATTATGATGGGCGTCTACTAGAAGAGGCCTTAAGGAAAAAGGGGCCAGGGGAGAGGAGGAAACATTACAGGGAGGAAGAGGAAGAAGAGGAGGCCTACTACCCTCCACCGCCTCCCCCGTACTCCGAGACGGACTCCCAGGCCTCACGGGAGCGGAGGCTAAAGAAGGTGAGCGAATGGTCCTCCCCGAGGTTAGACCCTGCCCAGGCCCCTCTTCTCAGTCCCTGCCCAATTTACACTCTTCTTTCTCCTTTGCAGAACTTGGCCCTGAGTCGGGAAAGTTTAGTCGTCTGACCTCATGTTTTGTATGTAGTTTTTGTACTTTTTTTTTTTTTTTTTTAATTTGAGGGAGTATTGATGAAGATCTTCTTGTAAATCTAATAAAATTGATAATCATAAAAGTGATGTCTTGAGAAGCATTTGTTCTGCTGCACGAGGTGGGGGACCTGGGCAGCTACCGTGTGTCTGAAAATGCCATGTCCCATTTCTCCGGGAGCTGGAGTCCTGGGTCAGAAGGAAGGGACCCAAGTCAGCCTTCTGCCTTCTACCTCTGCCCTGGCCAGGAGTACGTGCCCCACGCCGCCTCCGCCCGGCCCCTGCGTGCGCGCCGCGGCCCCGCCCAGACGTGCGCATGCGCCTCGCGCCTCCGCCTTCTCGCTCAGAAGCCGGGAGCGCGCGCGCGCGCCCCTCTCCCCTTCCACCCTGTTAGCCGCCCCCCCCCACCCCCGACCTACTTTGCTGTCTTCAAACCCTGGCAGCTTCCCTGGCCCCCTGGCGACCACAGTCCCACCTCCGGGTCCCCCGGCGTTCCATCTGGGCCCGCGTTCCATCCAGCGGCGGGCCCCGGGCGGCTGTGGAAGGCTGTGGCGGCGACCTCGCGCCCCGCCGAGACCCGGGCCCGCGCGCGCCCGCCTGCCATCGGAGACAGACAGCGCGCGCGCTCCCCGGGGGCTGCCCTCCCCCCGCGCGCGTCAAGCCCCGGGCTCGCGCCGCCGCCGCCGCCGCCGCCGCCGCCGCGCGCGCGCAGCTCAAGTAAAGGAGGAAAAAAAAGGGGGAAAAAATAGAAAGCGGCGGTGGCTGCAGCAGCGATCCGCCGCCGAACGGGTCCAGGCCGGGAGGCGGGCGCGCGAACCGGCGATCTCGGGGAGAGGCGGCGGCCATCCAGAGCGGGCCTTGTTAAAATAAGTCGCGGCGGCGGCGGCGGCTGCTCAGGGAAGGAGGCCCGAGGGCCGCGTGCAGCGGGCGGGGGGCGGCTGCGCTGAGTCCCGGAGCCTCGGGCAGCCCGGAGTCGGCGGGCGGGCAGAGGCGGCGGCGGCAGGAGGAGGCGGCGGCTGCAGGAGCGACGACGGCGGCGGCGGCGGCGGCATCTCCTCCTCACATGACCCCACTGTTTGTCCCCGTGATCAGCGCGAGCGGCTCCCGTGTCTCCTCCGTCCCCTCCTGCCGCGCGGCGTGAGCGCCGGGCTCGGGGCCCCCCCGGCCGCCCGCCCCCTCCCCTCCCTCCCTCCCCCCTCCCCTCCCCCCCCGGGCCCCGCGCCCCCCCCGCCCCCACCCCCCCCATGGACATGCTGGACCCGGGTCTGGATCCCGCTGCCTCGGCCACCGCTGCTGCCGCTGCCAGGTAAGAGCGCCCGGCAGACCGGTGCCCTCGCGCACCCGGGTCCCGGCCCTTCGGCCTGCCGGCCGGGCCGCCATGATCCGGAGCGGCCGCCGGGCCCGGCTCAAAATGGAGGCCGCGAGGGAGGGGGCGCCCGGTGCCTAGCGCCCCCGGCCCCCCACTCTGGCGGCGTCCGGCCCCATGCGGTGCCGGGCGGCGTGGGGCCCTGCCCCCGGGCGAAGGGGCTCGGGCACCCCTGACCCTGACCCCTCTTCCTCCTGTCCCTGCCGCAGCCACGACAAGGGACCCGAGGCCGAGGAGGGCGTCGAGCTGCAAGAAGGTGAGTGCTTGCGGGTCCACTGGGGCTGCGGCCCACGCCCGGAGAGGGGCTGGGGGCGCTCTGACCCCAGGCGACCGCTGATCATTGCTCTCTACACTCTGACCGCAGGCGGGGACGGTCCTGGGGCGGAGGAGCAAACGGCGGTGGCCATCGCCAGCGTCCAGCAGGCGGCGTTCGGTGACCACAACATCCAGTACCAGTTCCGCACAGAGAATAATGGAGGACAGGTGAGGCAGCGGGCCGGGAGCCCGGCGGGCCAGTGGTGGGCTGAGCAGAGGGCGGGCGCGCGGGCGGGCTGAGAGGCTCTGACCTGGCCCCAGCCCCGGCCCCAGCGCCGGTCTCGTCGCTCTGCCGCCCCCTGCAGGTGACATACCGCGTAGTCCAGGTGACTGATGGTCAGCTGGATGGCCAGGGAGACACAGCTGGCGCCGTCAGCGTCGTGTCCACGGCTGCCTTTGCGGGGGGGCAGCAGGCTGTGACCCAGGTGGGCGTGGACGGGGCAGCCCAGCGCCCTGGCCCCGCCGCTGCCTCTGTGCCCCCAGGTCCCGCAGCACCCTTCCCACTGGTAGGTGCCCAACAATTTCTGGGAATATGGAGAGGGATGCTAACTATCCTGGAAGCTCCAGGGGGTGGGGCAGGTGAGGTGGCACACATGCCACCTTTAGGCTGTCGGATGATGTGGGGTCAGGTGCCTTTTGGGCAGAGGGAATCCTTAAATCTCTTGGAGTTTTGTCTGTTTTTCCTGTAAAATGGGGATGATGTCTGTAAGTGAAAATCCTCTTGGAGTAAAAAATGAACAGGTTTAGCAAGTGAAGGCTGAGTCAAGGTGCTTGGCTGTCACACTGTCACAGACACAGGACAAAATAGTACGCTCAGAGGGCTTCCTCCTCCCCACAGAAAATGCACCAAAAATCAAGTACAGCAACAAGGGGGACAGAGATAGCTAAGGGTGGCCTCTGTGTCCTCCTACTCCCCAGGCTGTAATCCAGAATCCCTTCAGCAATGGTGGCAGCCCAGCAGCGGAGGCTGTCAGTGGAGAGGCCCGGTTTGCCTATTTCCCCGCATCCAGTGTGGGAGATACCACTGCTGTGTCCGTGCAAACCACCGACCAGAGCTTGCAGGCCGGAGGTAAGGAGAGGAAGTGGCGAGGGTGGAAGGCAGGGGAAGCAACAGGCCTATCAGGGAGGGAAGTCCCCAACCAGTTCCAACTCTGCCCCATCTTGGTGCTAACCCCTGCTTCCCCTGCAGGCCAGTTCTATGTCATGATGACACCCCAGGATGTGCTGCAGACAGGAACACAGAGGACGATCGCACCCCGGACACACCCCTATTCCCCGTAGGTGCAGGAGTCTCAGTCCCAGGGATGCTGGGAGGTCTGGTATTGAGACCAGAAGAAGGGAGGGTTTTCTGGTCTCTGAGCTGGGCAGGTCAGCACACAGCAGGCACCAGGTGCATTTTTAGTCTGTTTCTACGTCTGAAGGGCAAGTAGAGAAAGACCATGCTCTTGCTTTCTGCACATGAGTTTACCATACAAAGATAATTGCAGAGTCTGACTTTTCAAATAAATGCTTAGGTAAATGAGCCTGAGATAATAGGTGCCCATTTTTTTTCTCTTCTAGAAAAATTGACGGAACCAGAACACCACGGGATGAGAGAAGAAGAGCTCAGCACAATGAAGGTAAAGACAGATGAGGCTCCTGGGTTGGCCCAGGCTGCAGCC
The DNA here is from genome assembly GCF_045843805.1 of Urocitellus parryii. NCBI lineage: Eukaryota > Metazoa > Chordata > Mammalia > Rodentia > Sciuridae > Urocitellus > Urocitellus parryii. The sequence continues at coordinate 16,981,411 of NC_135545.1, read as the reverse complement.
TCCCAGGCACAGCCAGTCCTGGGTTTGGCATTACAGACACAGAGGCAGCTGAAGCCCGTCACCAGACTCATTCCTAGTGTTTGACAGGTGCTTGTTGAATGCTGGAACAATCAAAATGGAGGGGCAAGAGAGGAGAGCATGGGCTCAAAAACAGGGAGGCAATTGGTACTGGCCAGCTGTTTATGTGGTACCCGGCTCCTGGTTTTGCATTGGTGGTCAGATTTTACATTCACATAGAGATTTCTTGAGAAATTGTGTTGATCTGGCTGCCCTGAACCAACCTGGCAGCTGTTGTGTCCTTGCACAACATTTCCATGCCCATCTGCCCTCCAGCAATAGCTCTGGTCCCCTGGGCACACACTCAGGGGTGAGTTGTAGGAGGCTGTGCCTCTGGCTGGCTGAGCCCAGACCCTCCTGCCCTTCCTAGAAACAGCACATCCTATCCTGAACTCTTGTCCCTTGGTGCTGTCCTTGGGTCTTCCTGCCTTAATCGTCGTCATTGCAGATACGGCAGCCTATAGGTGCCAAGGGAGCACTGATACCCAAACAGACATCACTGGATAAATATTTACTGACCCTGCATCCCTGGCGTGGCAGCACAGGCCCTGTGCCAGGTCTAGAGCCTGGCCTGAACATGGAGGCTCAGAAGAGGGAGGACCTGTGGCTGAGGCTTTGAGGTGCAGTGATGTGAGGAAACCGGGAAGACTTTGTGAGCAGACTGGGGGGGTCATATTGCTTCAGGAGTGCTGGTTCAGTTGTAGTAGAGGTTCCATGTGGTGGCCTGGGGAGCAGAGCCTCGAGGGTGAGGAAGGCCTTGGGTGCTAGGCAAGGCTGTGGGTCCTGAATCATTTGCGGTGGGTGGGGTTGCTCCCCGCGCGTTTCTGTTCTGAGTCGCTGGCTGGGTTCAGGCACTGGGCCGACAGGTGCGTACCCTGGCAGCCCAGAGTTCAGGCCCACGGGTGCAGCGGATGATAGAGTAGACGAGGTCTCGACTCTCACAGTGTGCACTGTGACCTGTGACGGTAGAAACAAGTCACATGAAGCTGCAATGTGGCTTTAGGTGGCATGGTGGACACTTGCTTCTGCTGGGTGAGGAGGGTGAGAGGAATGATGGCTGTGTGCTCTGAGGGCCTCTCAAGGGGTAACATTTGTGCAGAGGCATGAATGGACCTTAGGGAATGAGACACTTGGGGATCTGGGAGGAGTCCCAGACAGCAGGGAGCATGGAAAAGGCTCAGGCCCTGCGCTGCTGCCCAGCTTGTGTGTAAGAAGAGAACTCATGGAAGGAAGGAGGAAGGGGGCGCTGTCCGGGCCAGATTCCTCTGGGCCTTATGAGAGGCTTCCTGGGTAGCTGTCCCTGCCCCTGAGTGAGGTTCTGGTGTGACAGGAAGCCAGTAGAAAGTTCCCGAGTGGGGACTGATGGTAAGAGTGGCAGAAACCAGAAGTTTTGAAAATAGGAGGTGACCACAGGTGTCCACCTGAGACAGCCAGGTGTGGAGAGAAGACTCCCATTGCTGAAGAGTCAGGGCCTTGGCTGAGATCAGGTTGCTTTAAAGGGACAGGGTGATTTGGAGCTTGGTTTGGGTTGATTTGAGGGGCTGAGGTTTGAGGGCCCTGCAGTGGGCTACCAGAGCAGCCATGGTTCCAGCCTCCTGGCCTCAGGCCAGCGTTGAACGTCTCTGCCTGTGTTGTCCTTTGGAAAATGGCACTAATATGCTTACTCCGGGGCTCCCAGTGGAGATCAGCGAGCTGAGGTTGGGAGGCCCCACCATTGTTGCATGGGAAGCTGGAAGTACACATCCCTGTCGCGCCCTCCAGCCCCCCCACCCTCCTCCACCTCTCCCACCCTCCTCCACCTCTCCCACCTCCTCCACCTCTCCCACCCTCCTCCACCTCTCCCACCCTCTTCTACCTCTCCCACCCTCCTCCACCTCTCCCACCCTCCTCCACCTCTCCCACCCTCCTCCACCTCTCCCACCCTCCTCCACCTCTCCCACCCTCCTTCACCTCTCCCACCCTCCTCTACCTCTCCCACCTCCTCCACCTCTCCCACCCTCCTCCACCTCTCCCACCCTCTTCTACCTCTCCCACCCTCCTCCACCTCTCCCACCCTCCTCCACCTCTCCCACCCTCCTCTACCTCTCCCACCCTCCTCCACCTCTCCCACCCTCCTCCACCTCTCTCACCCTCCTCCACCTCTCCCACCCTCCTCCACCTCTCCCACCCTCCTCCACCTCTCCCACCCTCTTCCACCTCTCCCACCCTCTTCTACCTCTCCCACCCTCTTCCACCTCTCCCACCCTCCTCCACCTCTCCCCGCAGTTCATCAGCCCTCAAGCGGTTTCCAGTAGTCCTCATTCTCCAGAAAGCAGTTTTCCTCCTAAACTTGCCCTCACCCTCCAGCACGTCCTGCCCTCCCACTCCTACACTCCTTAACACTGGACCCACCATCTGCCCATCCTCCTTTTCCCGTGGCTGTTTGGCCCTACAGATGGGCTCCGTTGAAGGTCACCCAGGATGACCTCATTGCCAAATCCACTGGGTTCCTTTCCCATCTGGCTCCAAGCATCTGACCATGCCCCACCTCCACCCCCTTTCCAGGAATGTCCCCTTCTCTTCTACCCTCTCTGATTCTTTTACAGTTCCACGACTAAAACATGCAGGGTCACTCCAGGGGAAGTGGGCTGCACGAAATAATCACACAGAGACAGAGAAATACCTTTTTATTTGGGTTCTGTGACGGCTCCTCTCACCTTGAGGGTCTTTGGAAAGAGTGAGAGGAGCTGAGCTGAACCCTTTTAATGGGGAGAAGCCATTCAAATGAGGCAAGGGGTCAGGTTTCAGTGGTTGAGTCTAGCTTGGTGATGTCTGCTGTCAGCAGATTGACATCTAGGGAGGCCACGCCCATCTCATGAGCTGTGTGGAGATCTTGGCAGAGCAAGCAAAAAGACCAGAGCGAGGCCCCCAAAAAAGAGGGGCAGCATCGGTTCAGTCCACCCTGTGCGCTCAATGCCCATAGTTCACACACACAGCCCGTGGCTGGCTTGCCACAGCGCCACATTCTCATTGCTCAGGGCTAAGGGGCGCACGGTTCCCATGTGACAGCTCCCAACATTCCAGCCTTTGCTTCTTCTTCTCCATCTGTTCCTCAAAGCAAAGTCCCCCAACTTTTCTTGGAAGGTTTATTAACAATCAAACTCTCCAAGACCCTCCCTGCAAGTTCCAAATGACTAGATCAGAGGGGAATCTATTTCTGATGCATGTTCCAGGTACTTCTTCACATCAGGCAAGTTTGGAGAATGGCTTTGGTGGCTGGTGTTTCTTAAGATCTCTTCCATCTGCCTCAGAAGTATGACTCATGAGGTCCAGGGATGGCCCCTCAGAAGCTCTGGTTGGTCAGTGTCCCTAATACTCTGACCCCAGTTATAAGAACCTTCCATTCTCTTCTCCAAGAGTCTATGGCTCACAGCAGGCTGAGCACTGCCTCTGTGTCTGCCCAGGGTTTTGCCCACCACCTGGATCCTGGTGCTGTGCAAAGCTGTGCTGACTCCATTCTTCTCCCTTGGACTCTAGACCCCTGTTTGAAAGTGCCACTCAAAATCTCCATCGCTCCTGTCTGAGATGCCTCAAGATCAACTTTGTCCAAAAGAGAACTCTGTCTCCCCTCCCCAGAGCTTCCCCTGCAGCACTTCCTTGTCCACAGCAGCGGAAGGCAGTCCTGTCAGTCACCCAAACCCGAAACCCGAGGCCAGAGCAGCTTGCCACTCTTGCCCTGCATCCACGTCTTCAAGGCTCTGTGTAAATCAGCTTCTCCTCCTCCTCCCCACCTTGGCCGCTCTGCAGGGGCCTCTCCCAGGAGGACGCCTGCAGGGGCCTGAGGGAGTGCCTTATGTTTGGTGTGTCACAGAGGGGGACAGGGGACCCCAAATGAACTGGGGTGCATGGGTCAGCCTGTGGCCAGAAATCCAAATCTTTATATGAAATCTGACTTAAATACCAGATTGAATTGCTTTTTGTATTTCTTAGTTTTCACTATTAATATTCCTAATTCCTTTCATCTACTTACTTTCAACTTCAATTTGCAGGGTTTTGTTTTTTGTGTTTGTGTTTCTTTTCTTTTCTGACTCCCTCACTTTAAAATATGATTTTAAGCCTTGTTTCCTAATGCAAGCACTTATAGTTGTATATTTCCCTCTAACACTGCTTTTTATTTATTTATTTTTATGTGGTGCTGAGGATCGAACCCAGGGCCTCACTCATGTGAGCAAGTGCTCTACCGCTGAGCCCCAGCCCCAGCCCTCTAACACTGCTTTAGATAGGTTGTGTCTTTATTATCCTTGAGTTCAAAATATTTTCCAATTTTCTTTCTGATTACTTCTTTGACCCTTGGGTCATTTATAAGTGTGTTGCTTAACTTCCAAATATTTGTGGTTTTTCTGGATATCTTTTTTGTTAATTGATGTTTAATTTAGTTCTCTTGTGGTCAGAGAGCATACTTTATGTGGTTCCAAATTCTTTGAACTTTCTGAGACCTTAGGGCCCAACGTGTGGTCTAGCTGGGTGAAAGTGCCGTGTGCACTTGACTGGCCGTGTGTCTGTGGCTGTGGGCAAAGGTTCTCTGTGTCAAGGAGGCCAGTTTGGCTGAGTGTGGGACTTTTCTCTCCTGGTGTTATTTTTTTGTTTGTTTTGTTGACTTTTTCTTGCGGTTGTTGAGGAATGTTGACTTCTCAGACTAGATTTGTGAGTTTGTCCATTTCTTTCTTCAGTCCTGGTAGGTTGTGCTGCTCGACTGTGTTTTAAGTGTTGCGTGGGTGTAACAGAAGTTCTCCCATGGAGTGAATGTGACCCTAGCCTCCTCCATTCAAAAGTGCTCTGATGTCTTCCCAAGCCACAGGCTTGATCCCGTCACCACTGCTTGGGGTGACAAGCCCTGGGCCTGAGGGGCTAGAGCTCTGGAGGAAGAGCTGAGGTCCAGCCCCACCAGCAGAGCATGCAAGACTTGACCACCTGTGGCACCTCTTCTCGCTCCCCCTACCCACCCACATTGTGTTTTCATGTCACCATTTCTGGGCTCTTGCCACCTATCACCTGATGCCCCTCCTCACGGGAGCCAGCTCAGATGTTCTCAAGTCTCCTCTGAAGATTCATCCCAGCCTCAGTCCCAGGCAGAAAATTCTGCCCACCCGGCCTTCCTGGGCACTGTGTAGTCATCAGCTGTGGGGTCACTGTGGCCCCGCAGCGGTGCTGAGTGTCAGCAAGACAGGACCAGGAGTTGATTCCACCCTAGATCCCAGCCTCGTGGAGGGTCCCACAGGCCACCATGAAGGCAGCAGGTTTTTTCGGAAGTAAATGTAAACTACAGAGGCCACCCCCGCCCCTATCCCTGCCCCTGCTGGCCTGGAATGACAGTGCCGGGAGATGAGTCTGCAGCCAGCGCGGGCTGGCTCGGAAGGCTGAGGTGGAGGGAGAGGAAGCTGAGAGGCAGCTGCTATTGAGAGCTTTGGGAAGAGCGCCCTGTGGAGGGACATGGTGGTGGTGCTGCCAGGCCTGGGGTGGACTCCGCTTTGCTGCTCCTTTTGGCCACAGAGTCCCCATAGGTGCAGCCACCCTCCGTGGCAGACCCTACTCACCATGACGGTGATGGGAAGCGAAGCTGCACCAGAGCCCAGCACAGAGTGAGAGAGTGAGCTCGGCCCCACAGCAAGTGCAGCCCCGGGCACCGGGCATCGTTCTCAGCATGGTGTTGGGCAGTTTCCAGAGGAAGGGAGGACAGCGAGGAGAAGTAGGGCTGGGAGGAGAGACCGGAGGGGAGAAGAGTCGTCCTTGGAGGGTGATGTCACCCAGGCCAATGCAGGAGGCTTTTGGAGGCAGGAAAGGCTGGTCAGCAGGAGTGGACGAACGCAGAGAAGACAGTGGCTCTGCCCCCACGGGCCATGAGCAGCCCTCGAGGGGTGGCAAGGCTGGGGGGAGGTGCTGAACTCCGGGGGAGTGAAGAGGGTGCCCTCACTCGCCTCCCTTCTCCCCCTGCCAGTTTCCCGTCACCACTCTCCGACCCTTAGAAAGTGTCCCCTTACCCACTTTTTAAGCTCCCCACTCCACAGACTTCTTGAGCCTTCCTGGCCAGAGGGTGGGGCTGGGGTGAGGGCAGCTGGGAGTGCCTGGGGCTTCTGTGTCCCCAGGGGATGTGGTCCTGAACGGGGCTGCTAATGAAGGCTTGAGGCAGTCTGGCCTCTGGGAGCTTGGGAGGATCTGGGGTCCAGTGCACCTGGCTCCTGGGGAGAGCAGGATAGGGACTGAGTTTGGCCAAAGGAAGAGCACACGGCCTGCCTGCAGGGGTGACTGCCACCCAGCTCAGCTGCTTCGGAGTGACACTCTAGAGATTATAGAATAAAATCTCAAACCCGGACTTTCCAGGTGAAGTTCTCTATTAGTTCACCATTTGGCCTTCAGGGTATAGGGTTCCTGCTCATGTTCCATCGTGCTCCCCAAGAGCAAATGACCTTGGGGAGCCCTTGAGAGCCATGGGTACCAGTCTAGGGAGCTGGAAGTTGTTGCCAGGACTCTGGAGAAAGACTTTAAATAGGGGCAAGATGAGATTAGACTTTGATTTTTAAAGATGAGAGGGAAAGCCAGATGGTGGTGGCGCACACCTGTAATCCCAGTGGCTTGGGAGGCTGAGGCAGGAGGGTTGCGAGTTCAAAGCCAGCTCCGCAACTTAGTGAGGCCCTAAGGAACTCAATGAGACCCTGTCTCTAAATAAAATATAAAATGGGGCTGGGGATGTAGCTCAGTGGTTAAGAAGTGTCCCTGGGTTCAGTCCTTGGTACCAAGAAAAAAAAAAGTGGGAAAACAAGATCATGGGACCCAGAGTTTCTGAAACGATGTAGAGAATCAAACATAGGGGTTGTGGGTACAGGAGTGTTATAGGATCCTGTGTCAATTTTGCCTCCCAAGAACATGAGCCCACTGTGCCCAGACTCCATCTTTTAAAAGAAGCCCAAGATGCCCATCATGAGTGAAATTTTTAAATTTTTAAATGTTGACTCAGATTCTGTCAGTACGCTGGGCAGGCCAACAAAATGGCCACTGTCCCTGGCTTCTGCTTTCTGCCAGGGTGTGAGGTGTGCCCGAGGTGTGAGGCACGTGGGGGTCAGGGTTTGATCCTTCCTCCTTGTGAAGCAGCAAAGCCAGCTTGGGGGAGGCCTGTCAGGGTTCTCGTCTCTGCACTTCCTGGCTATAGGCTTAGGCAGGGCCCTCGATGTCCCTTGGTGTGCTCAGCACGGACAGTCTGTACTGCCAGGCACACGAGAAGTGCTGTCCTTGTAGCCGGGACTGTTGCTGTTTTTCCTTCAGTGGAGCGGAGGCGGAGGGACAAGATCAACAACTGGATTGTCCAACTTTCAAAAATCATTCCAGACTGTAATGCAGACAACAGCAAGACAGGAGCAGTAAGTGCCCGCCGCCCTCGGTGGCCCAGTTTCCCAGGCCTCTTCCAGGAAGTCTGGCTGGCAGTGGGCACAGAATTGTCCTGGGATGGGATGGTGGGCAGTGCTCCCTCTGATGCTCTTGCCCACCCGCTGCCCCAGAGTAAAGGGGGGATCCTGTCGAAGGCCTGCGATTACATCCGGGAGCTACGCCAGACCAACCAGCGCATGCAGGAGACCTTCAAGGAGGCCGAGCGGCTGCAGATGGACAATGAGCTCCTGCGGCAACAGGTGAGAGCCAGGCTGAGGCCAGACTGGGGCCAGACGGGGGCCAGACGGGGACCTCAGGAGCCAGCCCCGGCTCACTCCCTTGTCCCCTGTCATGTCTGCAGATCGAGGAGTTGAAGAATGAGAACGCCCTGCTTCGAGCCCAGCTGCAGCAGCACAACCTGGAGATGGTGGGCGAGAGCACCCGACAGTGACGTGACGCCCGCCCCCAGTGTGCAGCCGCTGGCCTCTGCTGCCCCCTCCCCCAGCCCTTAGCACAGAGAGGGACAGACGCCCCTCCCCCAGCTGCGTTTTTTATAGTAGATTTTTAACAAAAACGGGGAGAAATAATGCATTTCTGTGGATACATTGCCCACCGCCCTCCTCAACTTGGAACGATACCCCTCCCCGTCTGTCTGTCTGTCGGTCGGTCTCCCTTCCCCTGGCCCTCACCATGCCTGGCACTTCTAGTGGTCTCACCTGGAGGCTAAAGGGAGGACAGAGGCCCTGCCGCTTCCCGCTGCTTCCTTGGTTTCTAGAGGTGCTGAGACAGGGTGCTTATGGGAAGGAGGGAGCTTTAGGGGGGCCATCCCTGGGACCTGGACCTAAGCAGGGAGGCCATGTCCCACCCCACCTCTTGTTTCTGGATCCCTGCTCCCTCTGGGTGTGTGTATGTGTGTGTGGGCGCGTGTGTGTGCGTGTGCGTGTGCGTGTGTGTGTGTGTTTGTGTCTGTGTATGTGTGTAATTTTCTTTATGGAAAAATGGACAAAAAAAAAAATAGAGAGAGAGAGGTATTTAACTGCAATAAACTGGCCCACGTGGCCCCCGCCTTGTCTGTCTGTGTCTCTGCGTTTCAGGTGTGGGGAGGGCTGGCGTCTGTACAGAGCTCCCTGAGGCCAGGGCCTCAGCTGCTGTGGTCATGGCTGTGTGCCAGTCCTTGCCATTCCATACCAGTGGGTACCCAGTCTGTGTGTTGGAGACCCAGGGGACATGGATGTGGGGTCAGGGGAGCTGGGGTCAAGGACATGCTGCATGTTGGAGAAGAGGCTGGGGTCCCTTGTGTCAGCAATTCCTGACAACGGGCCTGGCTCCCAGCCTTGCCCTTGCCGAAGCCCTCCCCTCTGCACCAGCCAATGATGGGGCCTGGCCTTGAGCCCCCCACCCCCAGGGAGGGCAGATGGCCAGGAAGCCAGGCTTGGCCCGTCAGCCTGTCGCCTCGCACCGTGGCTCTGGCGCCTGTGCTGTGACCCCTGGCCCTGGCTGGTGATGAAACCTGGTCTGAGCTGTGACACAGCCATGCTGCTAGGGCTGGGGACGCTGCTGTCTCGGGGTGAGCTTCCCATCATTCATGGCCTCCCCAAATCCAGGCCTGCTGCAGGTCACCATGCTGAGCTCCCTAAGTGCCTCCAACTGGCCTCTCCCCTCTGAGAGCCCTTTTCCTGATCATCCCCCTTTGAAGTCGTCCTTGAGAGTGGGTGGCAGGAGGAGCTACCTAGCAGAGTGACGGAGGGGCTGTGGCAGGGAGCAGCCCTCACTCCCCCAGCACCCGTCTATTTTTGTGGTTTAAAATGGGTCCTGACAGCCTGGCCAGAAGTGTCACTCCTTGACAACATCATTCCCAAGTTTCCAGTGGATTGTGATGGCATGAGTCAAAATGGCCAACAGCCTGTCTCCAGAGTTGAGGTCGGTGGGTCTCCTGAGCCACATGCATCGTGAGGTGGCTAGATGGGAATGAAGGCACCACACAGCCCTGGTCATTCCCCACCTAGGAGCAGCCTGGGAACAAGCTCAAAAGCAATACAAAACAAAACCTTGCTGATTTCAAGGTGCAGGTGTGACACCATGAAATACAGTGTTGGGATGGGTGGGCGCCGGCTGCCCCTGTTGAGCCAGGTCTAGTGCTACTGTGCCCTGCCAGGTTTGGGCCCTGGAGTCAGAGATGCCAGGACCTGGGGTCAGTGTTGAGAAGGCAACCAAGGCCCCCAGATACAGAGCAGAGCCCAGGTTGGGGAAGTCGGGGGCTACCTAGGTGGCACTGGCTGACACAAGTGAGTTGATACAAATGCTGGCATAGAAGATGCAGCCAGCAGATGCCAGCTGTTGCCACGACTGCCATCTTTCATGCTCAAAAGTTCACTCAGTCATTTTCCAGCGACTAGGCCCATGTCTCAAGGTTCTGACACTTGGGAAGCAGCACAGGGGGTGTTGGGGACTCCTGTGGGCCGAGTTCCCCAGGCACCTGGCTCTCCAGTGTACCCCCCAGAGCCTGTGTGAAGAGAACACTAAGGAACGGGATGCTCTCCCCGCAAACCATGCCGGGCCCTTCTGAGGGGCCCATGAGCAATAGAGAGGTGTGAATGAGGATGCCAGGGGGGGCGGGACAGGAGCCAGGGGCACCCCTTCCGTTCACAAGTCTGGAGACAGCGGGGAACACCTGAGGACCACCTGAGAATCTGACAGCAGAAGATGGTCCTGGGAGACAAGGTGGAGTTTTCTACTCACAAACCAGGTCAACTTCCGGGACAAAAAGTGGAATTTTTCTTTCTTTCCCTGAGATCAACAGGGTGACGTTATATTGGGGAAAAAGGTTCTCCGGGTGACTGGCTAGACGCCTGTGTCTGTGGCCCCGTCTGCCCCGCCCCCTGAACACACCTCTGCTGGCTGAGGGTGACACAACCCTGTTCCCTGTCACTCTGTTCCCGCTTATCTCTCCCGCCTTTTCGGCGCCACCACCTTCTTGGAAATGAGTTAGGGCAAAGGGGTGGGGGCTCAGACCACTGCCTCCAGCAGGCCCCATAAAAGCCACTGTAACTGCACCCCAGTCACCACAGCAAGTCCTAGACCCAAGAGCAGGTCAGACAGACAGACAGCACAATGGCACTGAACACCCAGATCCGGGCTGCCTGCCTCCTGCTCCTCCTCCTCACCAGCCTGGCCACTGCCTCCAGCCTCCAGCAACAGGTAAGAGCCCCTGGGGCCAGGACGGGGATGGAGGGTCAGCCCCTGGGGAGGGGCTACTGAAGGCAGCCAGAGGACCCCTAGCACTGAGCAAAGCTCAGGACAACTCAGAGGGACTGGCAGTTGCTGAAAGAACAAGGATGGAGTGGCAAGTTCAGGGGACCCTGATGTAATGACACAAGTATCACTGAGGGCCTCCTCTGTCAAATCTTATTGTGTACAATGGGGATAAAGCAATGTGCAAGGCAGAGACAACATCTTTGCTCTTATGGAGTTTATGTCTTGGTCAGGTCATTAGTTAATGAGCAATTAAAACAAATAAATAATTCTGTTTAATAAATACTATCCACGAATGATGTAAAGGACAGTGGTAGTGTGACCACAGGGCAGGGGGACGAGAGGTGGAGGCAGGGGCCCACAGTCAAGCAAGAGTGTTCTGTGAGAAAATTCCAGTCGGCCTGTGCTTTGGACGGTAGCAGGTGAGCAGGAGCGTGGAGCTCCTGAGGATGGAAGGAGATGGTGCCAGGAGACAAGGTCGGGTGGGCAGGACACAGATCGGGCCAGCCTCGTGGGCAGCTGCTTGGACACTGTGACTTTTCCTCTGAGTGCTTGGGAAGGGCTGTAGGCTTTTTCAATTAGGAAAGCCACATGGTAAGAGTCTGAGTGAAAGTCACTGGATCATAAGGGGGCCCGGTGCAGGAAGACCTGGCTGATGCTGGCATCCAGCCAAGGGAGGGTGACCACCCCGAAGAAGAGGAGTGACTGCAGAGAGTGAAGGTGACATATCTGGGATGCTTTTAGGAAGGCAGGGAGGAAAGCAGAAAGGCAAGATTCCCTCCTCCGAGCCAGCTGGATGATGAGGTCACCAGGCACCTGGGGAGGAACAGGTTGGTGGGAACAAGTCCAAGATCTCTGGTGGACTCTGCCATCCTCAATGCCCCCTTCTCTTTCACAGACAGGGCAACTCACGAGGCAGCCCGCAGAGAGCCACCCCCAGTACACAGCTGTGACCGAAGCCCACTTGACGGTAAGAGTGGTTGAACTCCCTACCCTGTCCCCTCGCCTGCCCAGGCCACGCTGCGTCCCGCCGCTCACTCTCCCTTCCTTCCCACAGCCCGTGAGCCAGAGGCTAAGGAGGCGAGACACCCACTTTCCCATCTGCATTTTCTGCTGCAATTGCTGTACAAATTCCGGGTGTGGAATTTGCTGCAGGACCTAGAGTCTTCCTGTCCTGAGCCCCTGGGCCTCCCTCCCTCCCTTATTTATTCCTGTTGCCCTCCAACCATCGTCTTGGAATAAAATGCCTGGTTCTTTTATTTTTCAAACTGGAGTGTCTGCTGTCCTTTTTTGCAGCCCCTGCATTGCAAGGGCCAATGTTAGATTGGTGTGTTACGGGAGCTTGCCAGAAAGTTGGTGAAGTAAATTTGTTTTCTGTTCTCTCCCTTCTTTCCCCACTTCAAAAGACCTGGAATTTATGTTGCAACAGCAAGAAATGAAAAGTTAAACAAAGTTGCCTCTCCTCAGAATCTTGGTGTGTATCAATTGAAAACTCTGGAGCCCTCTACACTAAGCTCCATCTCCAGCCCTATTTATTTTTATTTTATTATTTTATTTTTATTTTGAGACAGGGTCTCTGTAGGTTGCCTAGGCTGTCTTTGAATTTGGGAACTTCCGTCTCAGCCTCCTTAGTATCTGGGGTTATAGATGAGCACCGCCGTACCCAGCTCTTTGGAGTCTTCCTAAAACAGGGGTCATAAACTCTATTGCCTAATAAAACTTCTCCTAGTAAGATTCAGGGACTCCTTCCAGGGCTCCATGAGGTGGAAACTACTAAGACGTTATTTGCCGTTTTTCACTCTCCAAAGTGTACAGTGTTGTGTTTGCAAGGCTCTGTGACACGATGACATCATTGCTGATAGCTGACGGCTTGTGTGCTTGTATATCTTGAGCTCCAAAATCTACCAACTACAATTTCTATTACATTAAGCAACTACAGCTTTAACATACAAAAACTTAAAACAAAATCTCTCTGAGATTCTCAAAACTTTTTTTAGAAGAGTTCAAAGATCCTGATACCAAAACATTTGAGAATCACTGACCATCGGGGATCAGAAAGGTACAAGAAGTGAGTGAGGAATGTTGGATTTGCTTTACGGGAGCATCTTAGGTTGTGTTCTCTCAATATGACACACTTTTCACGTGAAGCACATAGGAATACTGTTCACCTTTACAGTAATGAATTTCCCTGAGTCAGTCTCATTCTTATTGACCTAATTTTGGTAGAAAGAGATTATCTCCCTCCCTCATAAGATTACAATAGCGCTTGCAGGTCGATAAAGTGCCTTGGCCCTTTGATAGGAAGGGTATTGTCAGGAAGGAAGGAGGCCTGGGGCCCCCTTAAGGGGACCTTCAAAAGATGGCAACCAGACCCAAAAGCAGGCCAAAGTGTGAGAACTTCTGATTTCATCCAGAGGAGATGGATATTTTTATTTTTTAAATGAAATGTTCTGATTTTTTAAATATTGACAACTGGTACGAGGGGGCAAATTTGTGATGTATGCAGTCAAGGAGGAGAAATAAAGAATGTCCACACATTTCTGCCCTTTTCAATCCTTTATTCACTCAAATCACTCAATACCATTTCACTCTATAGGTTCTTAATCAAGAAAATGACAATCCTTAATGCTGGGCACTGCCATAGACATAATTAATACACAGAAAACAATTCTCAATCAATTCTAAGCACAGCAGACACACTGAATCATGCCAGGCTAGTGCCACACCTTCCCTGTGCGTGCTCAGTTCTAAAGTCTCGAGCCTCAGGCTTTCCGTCCAGCAGATACACACTCACTCAGACCGCGGTGACCAGGTCCGGACCAAGGCAGGCTTCTCCTGGGAGGAGTGGACGACCGGTTGAGGAGAGGGTCGCAGGGAGAAGTTGCTGCTCTCACCAGGGTCCAGATGGTAGAGTTTGAGGGTGGTGAGGATCACACAGAGGATCGGGCAAACGATGACAAGTGATGGGATGTCAGGTCCTCATCAGGCTCTCCAGCTCCAGTGCATCCTTGTTCCTGCTGGCTGAATCCCTGTTCATCAGCTCTATTACTTATACTAAATTTGGGGGCTTTTGACCCCCCTTTCAATCCTTATCAGCTACCACCAGATTTCTCCATGACGTCATTTACCCTGGGGTCAGAAACATCTGGTCTGGTGCTCTCCACCCTGATCTTCTGGCCTCTCCCTCTTATCAGGGGAGGACCGCCTGCCAGGGGCTTCACTGTTTATCAGGGTGGGGGGAAGTGATTTCTCTGAGGCCACACTGGAGGGCTCTGCTCTGTGGGTGTGCCTGGGGAGACTGCAGGTTTCAAACTGGAGCTTTGAAAATGGAGTTGCTTAGGCTCAGGCCTAGGGCCATCCTCACAACAACTGATTAAAAGAACCTTTTTTTTTTTTTTTTAAATCAACACTGTGTTAGCCAAACTAAACCCATCCGGGAGCAGGGCAGCCCTGTATACTACCAACTTTTTTGCCTTCTGCCTTAGAAGCCATCAGAGGCTGGACAGGGGGAAGACGAAGGGATGGAGGGCCCCAGCGGGCCAAGGTCATCACTCCTATTTCTTGTAACCTTGTCATTTCTGCTTCACTAATGTCTCAGGTAAGCGTAACCCAACAGACACTAAAACCACAAGCCCTGATCCAGTTGAAAGCAGAATAGGGCATGTGCAGTACCATGAACAGTGGACATTCCCTCTGCGTGCTCCGTTCAAAAGTCTCCAGCAGCACGCCTTCTGAACAGTGATATTAGGTGTCCCACCCACCCTAATTAGAATGCCCAAATCCCCAAGCCCCGCCCCCTCAGAAAAGGGAGCATCCAATAAGCTCCTCCCCATGGCCTGACCCCCATCCCGCCCCTCAAGACTCCCCTTCCCCTCCTGCTAATGTCAAGGCTATAACCTATGAGTACCCCAGGAGAGTGGAGATGTCAAATAACACCCCCTCTCCTGGACAGTCCCATATCCCATATCCGCCAACAACTTGTCCTTGGAGAACTTGGGTCCTTCTGGTGGCCATATTGTCCAGGTCCCTGAGTTGCTCAACTCAGATTCCTGAAGGAATCCCGAAGGGCAGCTGGAGGATCCTGCAGCCGATTCAGTCTCCTCAGAGCCACAGCCCGATGCCAGGTCTTCGCCCTTCTGCAAATGGCGTATGGGGAGGAGTATGGAGAGGCTGGAAACTGTCACAGACCCCCTAAGTGTAAAGGGCTAGTACTCTTTTATGAGTATTGGTACTGAGAGAGAGAAGCCCTCCCCCACCTCTCTGATAAATACCTGGGAGGTGGGAAACCTGACTTTGCTAATTAAACTGAATGACAACCGCCCCCCTCCACACCCACCTCCCATACAGCTCCCTGCTCTTCTCTCACTTCCTGAGGCCGTTCTCCTGGGGGTCCTAGGGAGGTGAGAGGATCTGAAGCAGCAGTATTCAATCCTCAGGGTGCCTCAGAGGGAATCTCCAGGGCCTAATAAAATGCAGGTTCCCCTGAGTTCCTCGTTCCACAGGTGAAGCTAGAGCCCGAGAACTTGTATTTCTCACAAGGTCACCCAGGCAGTGTCAGGGCGGCTGGCCCTAAGGCCACAACTTGAGGACCTCTGATGTGAAACTGCCAGGCTTGACTAAAAGACTAGTAAGTGCCTGTGGGTTGGATGAAGTCCCAGCGCCCCCTCCAGAGAACATTAGGGGAGGGCAGTGGCTGAGAGCCACACTCTACCTGGAGATGAGTTTTCCTTGTTCTGCGTGACATTTTAGATAAAATTGCACTAATAACTACAAATTAGAGCACTTAAAAAATTAGACTCTTATATGCTGAACCGTGCCCTCTCTGCCCAATTCATATGTTGAAGTCTTAAACCCTGGGCATCTCAGAATGTGACCTCAGTGGAAAGTAGTCTTGACTGAGGTCATCAAGTTAAAATGAAATCATTATGGTGGGTCCTGACCCCATCATCCTGGTTGAAAGGGAAAATTTGGACAGATATAGGTAGAACACCATGTGAACATGAAGACAGCCATCTACAAACCAAGGAGAGAGACCCGGAACAGATGGTTCCCTTGTGACCCTCATCAGGAACTATCCTGCTGGGCGAGGTGGCACATGCTTGTAATCCTAGTGGCTGGGGAGGATCTCGAGTTCAAAGCCAGCCTCAACAACTTATCGAGGCCCTAAGCAACTCAGTGAGACTCTGTCTCTAAATAAAATATAAAAAAAGCTCAGTAGTTAAACACCCTTGGGTTCAATCCCCAGTAACAAACCAAAAAATATTTACACATATCTAGGAACCACCCTGGCTAACACCTTGATTTTGGAATTCAAGTATCCAAAACTGTGAGATAATACACTATTTTTTTTAACCACTCAGTTTGTGATGTTTTGTTAC
Source organism: Urocitellus parryii (assembly GCF_045843805.1). Lineage (NCBI taxonomy): Eukaryota > Metazoa > Chordata > Mammalia > Rodentia > Sciuridae > Urocitellus > Urocitellus parryii. The sequence goes on along the minus strand of NC_135545.1, from coordinate 16,965,326 downwards.
AGCAACTCTAGCAAACTAATACACCTGCTTTCTCTCAAAACATCAGCTGATTTGCCAGTTGGATCTGCCTGGCAGCTGGCCCCTTTGGAGAGGACACTTGCTCTCTGGTTCCTCGGCCCCCTCACCCAGCCTGTCACTCACTCTCACACCACCTGCCTCACTCCTGCATTGCGGAGGGCAATGGCAGATCTTGGCAATAATTAGCAGGATCCTTGTGTGATACCCATGCCTGTGCGTCCTTTCCCTAGAAGCAGCCTTCATTTCATGCCCAGAGAGTCCCCAACTGCAACCCCAGAGGGTTGGTGTAGATGGATGGTGGTGACACATGAGTACCCCAGCATCTCTGTGTCCTCCCCTAAAGCCCAGGCACCAGGCCCTTCTCTTCTCCAGGACCCAGGCGTTCAAGCCCCACCCCACTTTCAATGGGCCATTGTCCCAGACTGGGAAAGGCACGGGCAGAGTCTGACATCATGAAGCCTGAGGTGGGGGTGGGACTCCCCCTCCCCCAGCCTTCCCTGATTCCTCGCTCTGCTCTGGGTCTGAGGGATTTCCCTGCCCCTCACCCCCACCCCCTCCCCGCACCTCCCCAGAGCTCTGGCCACCACAGTGCAGCTGACCTACTTGTATCAAACCTCCGCTGCTCTTAATCAGACCACCTCCTTCCTGTGCGCCTGCCTGCCCGCCTTGTAAAGGTCACCACCCAGGGCAGGGCCCCGGGGCCTCAGGACCCCTGTGGAACCTGCACACAGAGGGACTTCATGCCCAGTCCTCCTCGCACCACACACTGTTCTGAGGACACAGGGTGCAGAAGGCCGCTGAGATCCTGCCCTGGGAGGTCGAGGCTGGCCCAGTAAGCAGAGGAGGAGCCACAGCTCCAGCCCCAGGTGCCTCGAGTCCCATGGGAGGAAAGGACGGCATTTAAACAGAGGGGCAGGTAAGGAAGTGGTGTCCACGACACGCTCCGTGCTGAGGATGAGTGGGCTGTGGCCAGGGCGGCGTGGGCAGTGGGGTGAGACGGTGACCGCTTTCCAGGAAGGAGGAGCGACACTTGCGATGGCCCTGAGTCCCAAGGGGTCACGGGGTATTCGAGGAATGTGTTCGGTCACCCACTGGCCGTTCATCAATAAGAAGGGACACACTCAGAATAATGTAAAGAGGGCGTGTCCCCATGCCAAGAGGCAGGTCACACCTCAGGTCATTTGCACAGCAAGAGCCAAGAGGAGAACAGAGCCGGAGGACGGAGGGGAAGTGACGGAGACAAGGCAGAGGTGACACTGAAGCTGAGGGTGGGAAGGACCTGCCTCCTCTTCCTCCTGCCCACTCTGGCTTCTGCTGGCCTCTTGGTACCGGTGTCACACCTAACGTTGCCACAGCTCCCTGAGGACAATGCCTCTGTTCCTCAGCTTGGGACTTCCATAGAGAAGAGACCGTCCACCAGCAGGGACTCAGAATTGGGGTGCACAGTGATGAAGGAGGGGGAAGGAGTGAGGCAGCCCCCCACCCCTTCAGGAAGGAGCTAGTAGAACCCAGGCGTCAGGCCGCCCAGTCCCAGCCCTAGTGACAAGGGCCCCTTTGTGCCCCCCTCCCTCGGGGGCAGGGAGGAGCTGGGCCCTGGAGGCAGGCGGCCCCTGGCACCCAGGGGGGAGGGGAGAGGCTGGCCAGTGGGGGCCTAGACCCTGGGAAGCCAGGGGACTGTGAGCTGGGCCTGTGGAGCCGAGGGCGCAGAAGCAGCTTCCAAGTGAGTACCGCGAGGGCCAGGGCACGGGCGGGGCACAGCACCCTGGGGAGCTGAGAGGACGGGCAGCACCCAGAGCATGTGCAAGGTGAGGTGCTATGGGCGATGGAGGGTCACTGTGAAGGGCCACTGATTCAGGCGGGGGCAGTTGCTTGGGACTGCTTTGGGAATGTGTGGGGCCCACAGTGGGGACAGCGATGGGGTTTGGGGCTGAGACCAAAAAAGAAAGTGCAAGAGACCCTCCTCAGCACCCCTGGAGGCTGGAAGTTCTGCAACAGTGGTTCTCCTGGGGCCCCCAAGCTAGGGACACATGAGGTGGCCATGGTCTGGGGAGGGCAAAGGACAGAAGGATGCCCAAGTGATCAGACACCTGCATGCGGTCATCTGGTAGTGGGGAAGGAGAGCAGGCTGTGAAAGAGCAAGTTCTAATATCTGGCTGCACAGCAGGTGTGTGTGTGTGTGTGTGTGTGTGAGAGAGAGAGAGAGACAGACAGAGAGAGACAGAGAGACAGACAGACAGACAGACTACACCTCGCCTATCAGTCTACATCAGTGTTTCCAACTTTTTTCATTATACCTCACTAAACAACTTTTTGCATAACTTTTTCCTATGTCGATCCCTCCTCCGAAAGTTTAACCTGCAGATGTGCTGTCTGCCTGTGAATGCATGTGGGTCTTTAGAGATCCATCGGCCATTGTCACGGCCAAGATGGTCTGGTTCCCCGCCTAAGACCAGTGTTGGCATCCCTTGAGAAATGGTCTTCATGTTCATCTCACATATCTGCCCAGGACGTGGCTGGTCCTCACCTGTGCCTGTCTCCTGTACCTTCCTGACACAGGTGCAAGGGCCATACCTGCCATGGCTATGAGTCTGGGTGGACCCCTCCAGGGTTACACCTCAGCGTGTGCATGTCTGTCCTTGTGTCTTGTGAGCAGAGCCGGGTGTGTGTGTGTGTGTGTGTGTGTGTGTGTGTGTGTGTACCTGGAGTCCAGGCCCAGGTCTGTCCAGGTGTGGGGGCACAGGAGGGAGGGCAGCCTGGAGAGCTGCAATGGCATGGTGCGATAGGAGGCACATCAGTGTGGACACAGGGGTCACGGTGCCCACGTCCTCAGGAGTCTGTTGGGCGAGCCTGCTCCTTCTGGCCGTCACATTTCTTACCAGAGCTTGCCTGTGTCTGTGCATGAGTCTGTGTCCGTGGGAAGAGGGCAGCAAAGACTGGGAAAGCAGCCACTTGGAAATCCTGGCTCCAACCCCCAGGCGACCCACAGAGTAGCCGTGTGCCAGGGGCTCGCTAACCCCTGGACCTGCCTGGCCCCACTCAGAGCCCAGTCAGGAGAGTGTGACTCCTCTCCCCTTCCCACCTACCCCAGGAGCCCCCCAGGACGAGGAACCCGCACCCTGAGGGAACAGGGCTCTTTTGTACTGGGCACTGGCCTCTGGTGAGGGTGGGGACACCAGGGCCGGCCGCAGGGTGGGAGAGGGCGGCAGGAATTCACGCGGCATGTTGGGAATGCTGATGCTGTGAAACCCCGTCATTGATGGGGCCGGGTCCCTGCCTGCCACCCCCAGGCCTCGGCGGTGGGACATCTGCTCCTTCACCCCACTCACCACACCCGCCTGTTCCCCCAGCCCGATGCTGCGGCTCCCATTCCTTCCCACAGTTCTCCCGCCTCCCCGGTTTTGGGGGAGGTGTAGCCTTAGAGTGGCTTGGAGACTGAGTGGGTGGGTCCCAGCATCTATAGCAGAAGAGGACCCATGGGCAGACTTACGACAGGGCTCAACCCGCAGAGAGAAGGGGACAGTGGGTGCTTAGGCCCCCACCCCCTGGCACCTGTGTGACTCTTGTTCCAGGTTGGTGACTGGCAGCTTAAAGTGGAACTAGAAGATATCCCCAACTCAGGGAGACCGAGGTAAGGGACAGGTACCAACTTCCCTTTCCTCCTGGCTTGCCTGGCTTCTCGCTTCTCCGTGGCTGGCCCAGCCTCAGCACTGTCCCTGGAGATCCCCAGGCACATAAGGATGCTGAAGATCATTTATCAGTGTATCCCTACCACACAGAGACAAGGGACTTGGTGGCTGAGATCACAGATCTGCTGAGTGGCCTCAGGCAAGTTACTTAGCCTCTCCGGATCTCAGTTATAAAATGAGGATAATAATTCTTCCTACATTGAAGAGATCAGAGGCGTTAATGTAGCAGAGTGAGGCACAGGCCTGGAACATGACCGTTGTTATATAAGTATTTGTAATTAAAATAACAGCAGCAGCAGCAGCAGCAGCAGCAGCAGCTCCTTCCTGAGGCCTTTCAAGAAGCTCTGCCTGTCACTTCCCTGGCCTCTAACCTGCCCCTCTCCCTCTCCAGCTGTGGCTCGCTCACTTGCCGCCCACAATGATATTCCTCACGGCTCTGCCCCTGTTTTGGATTATGATTTCAGGTAATGTCTGGGGGGAGAGGGTGCTGGGGATCTTGAGCCTTGGTCTCAGGACCCCCAGGCCAGTGGCAGGTGATGGGAGCTGGAGGGGGTTATCTGGTAGGAAGTGTCCCTCAGCCTCAGCTGTCCTGCCTGCCCGCAGCCTCTCGAGGGGGTCACTGGAGTGCCTGGATGCCCTCGTCCATCTCCGCCTTCGAGGGCACCTGCGTCTCCATCCCCTGCCGCTTTGACTTCCCGGATGAGCTGCGGCCGGCCGTGGTGCACGGCGTCTGGTACTTCAACAGCCCCTACCCCAAGAACTACCCGCCCGTGGTCTTCAAGTCCCGCACCCAAGTCGTCCACGAGAGCTTCCAGGGCCGCAGCCGCCTCCTGGGGGACCTGGGCTTGCGCAACTGCACCCTCCTGCTCAGTACCCTCAGCCCCGAGCTGGGGGGCAAGTACTACTTCCGCGGGGACCTGGGGGGCTACAACCAGTACACCTTCTCAGAGCACAGCGTCCTGGACATCATCAGTGAGTCCCCCAGGGGTCGTGCAGGCACCAGGGGGTTGGGGACAGCGCTGGGGTGGGCAAGAGTGTGAGAGTCGGTCCTCCCCAGCATCCCTCCAGGGAGGTCTTTGGCAGATGCAGGAGGAATGGGTGGGGGGTGCAGACCACATGGACTGCCCACATGACCCAGATGAGCAAAGAAGGACCCTAAATAGACTAGCTGCCCTCGGAGGAAAATGGTTGCTCTTACTCATCTAGAAACTTCTGGAAGTAAAGGAAGTGGGGCCTAGGGGTCAGGGGCAACCTCTCTGGATCGATGCTTTAACTGGGTGGTCTTGGGCATGTTTTTTAACTTCCCTGGGACTTGGTTTGCTCTTCTGTAAAATAGAGATAAGAACAGCACTTGCAGCCAATGAGTGAATAGTTGTCAAGTGTCCCTGGTGGTGCCTGGCACCTGGTACCCTGCTCAGGCTAACAGAATGCAGGGCCACTACTGTCAGGCATTGTGAATTTTCAAGGGAAACCAAACTGTCGATTTTTCAGTGTAAACTCCTAATTCCTAAATATTGGTGCTGATTTAGATATACTTTTTAAAAAATCCTGGACCTGGGGTGTAGCTAGTTGGTGTGAGACCCTGGGTTCCATCTCTAGCACCATAAAATTAAAAAAAAAAAATCCTGTAGGCCAAATAAAATGTGGCTAACTCCAGATTTGCCAATCAAAATAGAGCCTAATTTCAGGCAGTGCCACTGCCTAACTTCTGGATGGACTTATTACTTAGAGATCTAAGATTCAGATTCCCCAGGAACACAAGGTCTATATGGGGAGCTGGATTATAGCTCTGGTGTAGAAAGAGACCACATCGCACACACCACACAGTGTGCACATACTATATACACACATGACACACACACAAACTGCACACACCCCACACATACACAACGCACACACACACAGGCGGGCAGGTCAATCAAAACAAGCATGGGGGCAACGCAAGGTTTCTTAGAGAATATACTTAGTGTCAACAGCACTGATGCTGACTGCAGGTGGCAGGGTTTGAAGCCCAGTTTTACCCTGTGCAAGCTATGACCTCAGTTTCCTCCTTTGCAAAATGCGCAAAATAATAGCGTGAGCTTTTCGCATTGCTGGAGGGATGGGGTGAATTAAGCACCCACGGTGAGTATTCAGAACACTTTGTTGTTACTTCATTATTATTGCACCCCGATTGGGTCTGTGGAGGGCTTTGGGGTGACCAGGAGGAGGGAAGGTATGGAGATTTCGGTATTCAGGGACCCAGGTACCAGGAATGGAGTTGGACAAAGTGGGGAAGCCCCGGAGCCCAATGCTGTCTCTTGGACCCTCCTTTTCTTCACTTGGCCTAGACACCCCCAACATCGTGGTTCCCCCAGAAGTAGTGGCAGGCAAGGAAGTGGAGGTCAGCTGCATGGTGCCCGACAATTGCCCAGAGCTACGCCCAGAAATAAGCTGGCTGGGCCACGAGGGACTCGGGGAGCCGACCGTGCTGGGTCGGCTGCGCGAGGACGAGGGCACCTGGGTGCTGGTGTCGCTGCTACACTTCGTGCCCACCAGGGAGGCCAACGGACACAGGCTGGGCTGCCAGGCTGCCTTCCCCAACACCACCCTGCAGTTCGAGGGCTACGCCAGCCTGGACGTCAAGTGTGAGCCTGGGTGCGGGCCGGGGGGCGGGGCCGGGGGCGGGGCCACGGCGGGGCGAGTCTGCAGCCCCCGCCCACCTGCTGACCCGCGGTGTCGGTTCAGACCCCCCGGTGATTGTGGAGATGAACTCTTCAGTGGAGGCCATCGAGGGCTCCCACGTCAGCCTGGTCTGTGGGGCCGACAGCAATCCCCCGCCACTGTTGACCTGGATGCGCGACGGAACGGTGCTCCGGGAAGCCGTGACTGAGATCTTGTACCTGGAGCTGGAGGAGGTGACCCCCGGGGAGGATGGCATCTATGCCTGCCTGGCAGAGAACGCCTATGGCCAGGACAACCGCACCGTGGAGCTCAGCGTCATGTGTGAGTCCCGGCCCTGTGCACCCCAGGCACCCACACACCTCAGCAGGGGACAGATAAGAGCCAAAGTGTTCACTCCAGGATCCCTGGGACCTGCCGTAAAAGTGGTGGTGGTCGAAGCCATGAGCCAGCCATAAACGTGCAGGGGAGGACTGCAGATCAAGGTGTTCCTTTGTTTTTCCCACAAGTGTCTATCTGGTGTGCTCCTGTTCTGCACCACTCTTATTCCAAGGACAAGACCGGAGGACACCGATTCTGTCCCTGCCACCTAGGAAAGCCCTTTAAATGGTTTCCTGGGGTCAGCCCTTGGCTGATGAGAGCAGATCTGGGCGTGTGTGTGTGTGTGTGTGTGTGTGCGCGCACTTGCTTGGAACGGATCTACCACTGATCTACACCCCAGCCCAGGAATCTGTGTTTTAATCTGTTAGTTTCAGGGGGAACCCAGCTCCATTGAGTGCACTGTACACTGTGAGGAGCTGTCAGAACCGGTTCTTAGCAGTGAACCAAGCAGAGGCCATTCATTCATTCATTCATTCACAAATATTTATTGAGGCAAAGTGCCCAGGATTGGGGATAATAATGACAGCCACAGCCAATGTTTACTCAGCACTTCCTGAGTGTTTACACGCATGCTCTTCCCCCAGCATCCCCTGCCCACCTCCTCCTAGTCTCCCCAAGCCTTCTCTAGCTATCCTATTTTAAACCATGACTACACTGACTTTTCCTTTGTTTTTCCCCACACTTACCCTATTTTGTAAATATATTTGCTTATAGAGCATGTGGACATTATTTAAGCTAGAACAATGCCTGTCACTCAGCAGATTGTCAGTGAATGCAGGATAATCACCCCTATGAAGATGGAATTATTATTAAGCCCATTTTCCACATGAAAAAAGTGAGGACTGGGAATGCACATAGGTGGGAAGCGGTAGGTAGTGCCGGAGCTACAGATAAGCATTCTGGCTGCAGAAGCACCTTCTTATAAATTTATAAGACAGCCAGGACTGGGGTTACCTGTACCATCCTGAGTGGTTGAATTAACTTTATGGTGCTATGGTGAAAGTCGACTGGTAGGGGCAGCAGCACTGCCTGGTTTTTGACCATCGGTTCTCTGTCCTGTCCCCTAGATGCACCCTGGAAGCCGACCGTGAATGGGACAATGGTGGCTGTGGAGGGGGAGACAGTCTCCATCCTGTGCTCCACACAGAGCAACCCGGACCCTATTCTCACCATCTTCAAGGAGAAGCAGATCCTAGCCACGGTCATCTATGAGAGCCAGCTGCAGCTGGAGCTGCCCGCAGTCACACCGGAGGATGATGGGGAGTACTGGTGTGTGGCTGAGAACCAGTATGGCCAGAGGGCCACCGCCTTCAACCTGTCTGTGGAGTGTGAGTACCCCTTCTCTTCCACGCGGCCTGCGCAGTGGTTTCATTAATGAGGTTCTAGGCATAAAGTTAGTTAGACGAGATCGAAATAAAAACACAAGACTCAATTACCTTAATTCTATTGCTAGGTCCGAGACGGCTCCCCTCTCTGGTTTGCTCCTCTAGCCGCCCAGCAGGGCAGCAAGGATTACTCAGGGCTAGCAGGAGAGAGAGAGCGAGCACGCCGGGGAGTAGCCTTTTATTAGGGAACCAGAGATTCAGGGGAGAATTCCATCCAATGAAGGTTGAGGGGGGGCTGCACTCCAAGGTCAGGGTCAGCGATTGGGTCCCCGGGGTCAGTGGTCAGGCACACCCCCACACGGATGGGCTCTCTCATCAGGAGAGGGCCGGGAAAAACTTCAACTTTTGCCAAAGTGCCTCAGACCCTCAACGGGAGGCACCCGATCACGTGCGAGAATGGCTCCCAACACCCTTCCACACACTGGTAGCCCTCACTCCCTTCACTTGTGATGGGCGGTACAGCCACCTGCCATAAAAGTTGGGGACACCTGGGAGGGACACACACATTTCAGCCAGGGAAAGCTTTGCAGGTCCTCATCAGCAGATGAGGATGGGGGTGTCAGGGAAGCTGAATCCATAGCAAAAAATCCACAGCTAATACTGTGTTTCCACCTGTCAGCGTGGAACTATGACCAAGGGAGGTTGCAGGGTCCTGGGGCGACTGCCCCTCTACATGAACTAGAACAGAGACTCCGTGGATCATTCCTATGTACGAGATGCTGTTGGAAATACTGCCCAAGGACCCACTCATTTCATCTTCACGAGGGAGGTTCTATTACTGCCCCTAGTTTACAGAGAAGGAAACTGAGGCTTGGAGACGTTATGCCACTGGCCCAAGGTCACATAGACAGCAAATGACAGGATTTGAGATTCAAATCCAGGTGATCTGGTTCTACTCTTCTGTACTATCCAGAACGGGCCTCATCCTGTGTTACTACATCAGAGTACATGGACTGAGAAGTTGTTTTGTGCTAAGGGCTGAGCGGCTCTGTGGGAGGTGGGTCACGGGTTTAGAAGACACCAAGCTTATTAACAGATACAGTGCAGCTTGAGTGGTGAGAGGGATGCTCATTAAAAAAAGCTTGTCTTGGCAATGAAATGCATCGTTCCGTTGCAAACTAAGGCCTCTCTGACCTCCTCTCTGCAGATAGCACCCTCTGCTCCCGCCTCCCCACCCCAGGCCAGCACTGCAGGTTGTAGCAGCCAAGTCATAGTTTCCACTCCCCTTGGGCAAGTAACTCCCTCTGGAGTGTGTCACTTCTGGGTTTCCATTCCCCTGCTTCCTCCTCATCTTTACTTGGCCTTTGGCGCAGGTCTCTCCGCACTTCACCTCACTTCACCTCAGGCTTCACGTGAGTTTACCAGTGAGATTCGACCTGTAAGTTCAGTAGTGTCTGCCCCACAGTCTGGGCTCAGTATTCTGTTCGTGGCAGTAATTAGGACATAGTGGATAGGAGCGATCATGAAACGCCATCTCCTGTGGTTAAGCCTTGGTCAGCAGCTCCTCTGTTGACCTATAATTTTGGGCACCATCCCCCCCATCACTGCCCCCTCTAACTTCCTCCTGATTATAGCAGATGGCTGTGCGGTGCTCTGCTTTCTCATATGTGCCATCCCGGGCCCAGTGTCCCCTCTGCTTCAGCGCCCTTTCCCCCATGCTGCCCCAAATCAGTAGTTCTTATATTTAAGGGCCGGAGAGAACCCTCTGAGAATCTGATAGACGCCTCAGAACAGACACACCCCTCCTGGGTCAGAAGAGGGGGCCGGACACTCTCCTTAAGGGCCTGCCCCCGGCCATGGAACCAGTTCTTCGCAGGCATTATCTTGCAAAGCAGATACACCTCATCATCATCCCCTTTAATTGAGAAGAAAATGAAAGGTCAGAATTCCCTGCGACCATGTAGCCTTGGCCATGTAGCCTTGGCCATGTAGCCTTGGCCATGCAGCTAGGAAGGCAGTGGATGTGGTGGATGTCTAGGTCTTTAGAGTCCTGACAGCTGGCCTCGGCTCTTAGATCTTTGGCTGCTTCTCCTCCCTCTAACCCTTGACACAGGAGGACTCACTGAATCTTGTTTTGAAAGCAAATGACCAAATTTGGAGCAAGAGGCCTTCAACCTACTGGAGGCAGGTGCAGGGCAGCAGTGGCCCTGTCCCCTGCCCCGCCTGCTGAGGTCCTCCTTCTTCACCAAGAACTCTGTAAACTGCTTGCCCCCAGATCCCTTCTGTCCATGCAGTCAGTGTCCCCATATGGCATGTAGGAGGCAGTCACCTTTACTGAGTGCTGACAATATGCAGGAGACCTGTCTGAGCAAGGTGCCCATATTGACTGACTTCATTGTCACACCACACTCCGGGGGAGAGGGGACTGTTCTTCACCGCAGCTTAATAGAAGGAAACTAAAGTTTTACTGGAGTCCCGGACCTGACAAAGTTGAGCAGACCTAGGACAAAATCCCAGCCCTGTTTTCCTTTTTTGATGCACGATTCCAGGCAAGTGACCTCAGCTTTGCTGAGTCTCAGATCCTTCCTCCGTAAAAAGGGTATGATCAACAGTAACAGTACCGCACAACAAGCAAGGCTTAGAGGACTAAGGGATTCGTGTTGAGCCTCCCAGCACCTGATGAGTCCTGTGCACTCTATATGTTCGTTTTCAATCTCTTTTCTCATCCACCTTTTACTGGGACACCAGCTTGGGTATTTGTCACGAGTTCCTGCAGCCGAGACCTGGCTCATGTGCTATCTCTGCTAGGATGCTGCTATCTACCTAACCTGAGTAGGACTCTAAGTATTTACAGTGCACTCATGCACCAATCTGCAGAGCCCAGAAGCCCTTTGCAGGTTAAGGACCACAACCCCTGTTTGTACAGAGAAGTCCCTCGGGAAGGCCCAGGGAAGCTGGGTGATATCACTTAGCCAGTAGATGGCAGAGCTGAGACTCAAGCCAAAGCCATGCCACCCCCAACTCCCCATTCTTTGTTCCCCTTGGGATTTATACATCACGTCAGGGTTTCATAGGTCTTCCAGGTTCCCTGCAAAGCTGCCAAGATACTGAGCACATGTCCTGGACTAAGGTGTTGGCCAGTGTCCCCCATGGTCCAGGGTGGATGCTCTACCATGAGAGTGACAGCTGTGCTGGTTTGAGTGGAAGGGTTTTGGTAGAGTTCACTCTCCATCATTTTAGATTGATGGTTTTTCATTTTCTGTGGGCTGTGTTGATGGGTCAGTAGTACAATGAGCATGATGCACATTTGTCTAAATGGCATTTTGGGCCTTCTGTATTCACTTGGTAGACTAAGAGACAAGTGCATTGAGATTCTTATTGGAATTGTTCCTGGTGCAATCTATCTGCTCATGTGACTTCCTGGCCCACTCTTTTGTTGCTAGAAATTGAAAATTCATGGGGTCAGTCGACCAAGGGTCTTTGCCTGCATGTAAATGGATTTGGGTCAGAATTAACAGGACCAGTGTTCAGTCCAGAGTAAGCAGAGGAAAGTACCAATTTTTCAAGGGGGATGAAGAACATGGTTTAAAAAGCAAGATTCAATGTTCTCATATCATTTCATATTTTGAAAAATCAAACAATAAAAATTCCAATACAATATTTGTAATCAAATGGTAGCAAAGAAAAGCTCAACCAAATGGCTTGGGATGGATTTGGTATTTGGTGCTGGTGGCAATGGGGAGCCCAATGAGAGGGGAGCAGGGGGATTCTGGGGGAGGAAACAGGTGGAAGTCGTGTGATGGTTGGACTGAAAGTGGGCTGGAAGCCAGGAAGAAGGCAGGAGGCTGGATCTGTGTGCAGGATTCTGGGGGCCGGGGAGAATCCAATAGCTCTTCCCTTCTAAGTGTCTGAGGGAGACACAGCAAGACCCAGTCTTGGAAATGAGAGAACAACCATAATCAGTATATAACCAGGTGGGGCTGAGTGCCCGGAAGAAAACCTGAGCAAGGCAAGGGGTGAGTGGTCAGAGAAGGAGCTGCCTCCTTCCTATGGAGGGAGGGAGATGGGCAGGTGTCCCAGGGACATTCCAGGTAAAAGGAGGAACCACAGACCTGGGGGTGGGAAGGTGCTCCATGGGTCTGAGAAACAGCAAGAAGGCCACTGTGACTTGCAAGGGAAGGGACCAAGGTAGAAAGGAAGGAGCCAGGGCAGGGAAGAGTGAGGACTCGGTGAGGTCCCTGGGGTTTTGTAGACCAAATAATTGAGGTGTTTTTTTTTTTTTATTTTGTGTTTTTTTGGCACTGGGGATTGAACTCAGGGGCACTCAGCCACTGAGCCACATCCCCAGCCCTATTTTGGTTTTATTTAGAGACAGAGTCTCACTGAGTTGCTTAGCCTCTAGCTTTTGCTGAGGCTGGCTTTGAACTTACAAATCCTCCTGCCTCAGCCTCCCAGGCCACTGGGATTACAGGTGTGCACCTGGCCTGAATTGCGGTTTTATTCTAAGTGATCCAGGTAGCAGCTGGAAGAGGGCTTTGAGCAAGGAGTGCTCTGTTTATGTTTCATAAGATGAAAAAAGTTAGAGATGGTGCAAGCGGGGAGGTGCCATTCATCCCTGTGACATGATGTCTTGATCTGGCCCATTTTGAGGTTGGAGTTGCCCCCAAAGCAGTGGCAGGAGGACATCCTGAACCTTCCAGAGCTGGGGCCAATGGGGTTCTAAAGGAAGAAGTTCTGAAGGCCAGAGTGGTCGGTCCAAAGCATTTATTAGAGAGACTCTCACACAGATGGTGGGGGGTCCCATGTCCTTGCCAAAGACAGCTAGAGAAAGGGACATTCTTCCTAGGGATCTCTGTCATGAGGGTGTTGGAATGTGGTGTTTATAAGAGGGTTGAAGGAACTCGGCTCAGGGCCGGGGCTGAATTGTTTTTCAGTGTTTTGAGGAACGTCCTAAACATCTTTATCAGTGCCTGGGAACGTTCAAGGCCCTGGCCTAGGTTCAACTCTGCAGGGAAAACCTGCAGCTGGCCGGATCACACAGGGGTCAAGGCGCTCTGTGTTTCTTGGTCAAGACAGAGAAAAAGAGCAGGGAGAGCCGGGGATCCCACACACAGCTACCACCCCCACCCTGGCCCTGCCCCCGGCCAAGGAGGCCTTTGAGGCCCAGCCCTGGGTGGGCTCCAGCCCACTCCGTCTTGGTCTTGACCCTGCAGTTGCCCCCATGATTCTCCTGGAGTCGCACTGTGCGGCGGCCCGTGACACGGTGCAGTGCCTGTGCGTGGTCAAGTCCAACCCAGAGCCGTCTGTGGCCTTCGAGCTGCCATCGCGCAACGTGACCGTGAACGAGACGGAGCGGGAATTCGTGTACTCAGAGCGCAGTGGCCTCCTGCTCACCAGCATCCTCACACTTCGGGGACAGGCCCAGGCCCCGCCCCGAGTCATCTGCACCGCCAGGAACCTCTACGGCACCAAGAGCCTGGAGCTGCCCTTCCAGGGAGCCCGTGAGTTCTGGGGCCTTGGGGTGGGAGCCCCAGGAAGCAGAGGGCCCCTTTTCCATCCAGGCGCCCCCCTCTCCACCAAGGTTACTTGGATACGGGTCAGTGGTGCGGATTAATAAAGCAGCACAAGCTACTGAGGAGCAGCTGCCCTGAGTCTGCCTGCTCTTCTCGAGCCCCTTCCTGAGCCCTCTAGCAATTTCTAAAGGGATCCTGCATAGAGCCGGGAGCCTCACGTCGGCCAGGCATTGCAAGGATGTGTCAATATTTTGACTCTCCCAACCTGTCTTTGGAGACCCCAAGTGTCCTCATTACCACCAGCATCCCTGAGGGCACCTGGGTCTTCTCTGTCCTCAGACCGACTGATGTGGGCCAAGATTGGGCCAGTGGGAGCTGTGGTCGCCTTTGCTATTCTAATTGCCATCGTCTGCTACATCACCCAGACACGCAGGAAGTGAGTGCGGGGGCGGGTGTGCTGATAGGGGGAGGGGGAGGCTCCAGGGGATGGGAGCGGGAGGTGCAGCAGAGGCCGGGGTGGGCAGGGAGGGCAGCCCTGCTTGAGTGGGGAGGCAGATTCTGCTCCGGGAGAGAGAGGGCTCCTGCCTTCGTGGGTCAGGGCCCAGCCTGGCTGAGCACGTGGATTACACAGGACCTGCCTGCCCAGCTGTGTGCTCAGCCTCCCTGCCTATAGGGACAGTCCCCTGCTGTCCTCCGCCAGGGAAGACGCCCCAAGGCCAGGAAGGGTGGGCAGCTGTGAATGCAATGAAGAGTATTTGCTCTGGTAACAGAAAGAGAGGGCGGGGGGCCACTGTGGGGTCCCTTGGGCCAAAGTCCTAAGGTGGATGTGGGTGCGGAGAGCTCAGGGAGAGGGCGATCTGGGCGTGCCACGAGGGCTGACATGTCCTGCCCTGCAGAAAGAACGTGACAGAGAGCCCCAGCTTCTCGGCGGGAGACAACCCTCATGTCTTGTACAGCAGCGACTTCCGCATTTCTGGGGCACCGGAGAAGTACGAGGTGAGGGCCAGAGCCCCGTGGCTCTAGGCTAGCCAGGGGACCTGGATGTCAGGGACACTGAGGGCCTGAGCAGGGCCCGCGAGGCCAGGGAGCAGAGCCGGGGGAGGAAGGAGTCGTGGCTGGCTGGGCTGGCTGGGAGGTGGGGAAGGGGGTGCCAGGCTGAGGCTGTGGGGGGACCACGAGGGACAGGGCTCAAGACCGCCCTTGCCCTGCCTACCTGCCTGTGTCTATGACTGCCTTTCCTTCTCCAATAGTCCAGAGAGGTCTCTACCCTGCAGTGTCACTAAGAGCCCCAGGAGGTAGGTTCCGGGGCCTCAGTGTGCCTCCCTCTGGGCCCTCCGCGGTCCTGGGGTCGGCTTGCCTGTGTGTGTCCTGTCAGGCGTCTAAGGCAGTCTCTGGTTTAGTCTGGCCCTGCCCAGCAGCCCCGTCTACTCTTGCTGTTGCTGCTCCCTCCGTCTGTGGCTGCTGTCCCGTGTGTGTCCAGATACCTGGGGGGTGGGGGTACCCGGTGCAAAGCATCATGGGAAGATGAAGTCACACCCACAGGTCCTCCCAGATGGAGGAGGGAGACCACGCCAAATCCAAACGGGGGAGTTTGGAAACCTCTGGAAAGGTGGGATCTGACTGAGTAGACTTCACCTGGAAAGGTGTTCTCGGTGGCAGCATGTGGCCCTGGAGTCCCTGTTGAAGAGGTTTCCTGGAGGAACGGACTTTGTAGGCCAGGTTCAAGCTCTGCAAAGAGAAGGTTGTGGTGTTAGGAGTATGGGCACCTGCAAAGGCCCCGGAGTGGGACGTGGTGGCTGTGGGGCTCCGCGGGCTGGTGGTCCTTGAGAGAGGAGGCTCGTGCAGGGCTTTGCGGCTGAACTTGGGGACCGGGGAGGTGCCAGCACTCTGTCATTTTTGCATCACTTACTGATGCAAAGGAAAAAGAGGGAGAGGACACTGCTGAGGGGTTGTCACCTCCCACAGAGCGAGAGACGCCTGGGATCGGAGAGGAGGCTGCTGGGCCTCCGGGGGGAGCCCCCAGAGCTGGACCTGAGCTATTCCCACTCGGACCTGGGAAAACGACCCACCAAGGACAGCTACACCCTGACGGAGGAGCTGGCGGAGTATGCGGAAATCCGCGTCAAGTGAGGGGCCGGGCAGCCCGTGAGCCAGCCGCCCTCAGGACCCTCACGGCCCCCCCTGGCTGTGGGCTCCCTTCCTCCTGAGAGCTGTGGGGGATGGGGCAGGAAGGAGCTGGGGCAGGTGACACTGAGGTCCTGGGGGCCTGGCCTCCCTCTCCTTCCTAGCTGCCCCCTCCCTGCCAGCACCCCACGTCCACATTACAGCTCCCCTCTATCCTCCTCTAACCTCATCTGTCTGGAGGGGAGCTCTGTCTGTCCATGTTATTTATTGCTGCCTCCCATCCCCACCCCACCTGGTCTCCTGTCCCCACACCTGGCCCCTGGACCTGTACAAAAGGGACATGAAATAAATGCCCCAACACCAAACCCGATGATTTCTGACTTGTCTTTGGGGAGCCTGCCATCCTGCTGCTTCTGGAATGATCTCAGTTGCTCCTCACCCTCTGCTGGGCCCTGGTGTGGGCTGAGCCCAGGGAGTCTGTTCTCCTCTCTGGTGGCTGGGGCAGGGGTCTGTTCTGGCTTCTGGGGGATTTCACGTGACAATCCTCCTTCCTGCTTTGGCAGCAGTCAGGATAACTGACAGCACCCGGGTTCCCATTTGCATGAGGCTCACTGAAAGGAAGGCAGGTCCCTGAAGGGCGCAGGGTCCCATCGACCACAGTCCCCACCGCTCCCTCTTGTCCACACCGACTGGCTTCACTCATTGACATTACCTTCTGGTCCCTGCAGGTCACGTGGGAGCCCCAGACCCAGGCAGCTCATGAGCCTGTGTTGGTTTTTCTCCCACCCTTCACACTCAGGCTGCACCCTGCAGCTTCCCAACAAATATTAGGTGCCAGTTGTATACAGAGCCCCTTCAGGAAGCTCAGGCCATCCTGAGACAAGACTCCCAGAAGAAGGCTATGAAGATGAGTTTATTGGGACTGGAGAAGACGAGTGATTTTTTTCCAGGGTCCCAGAGCCAGAGAATGGTGTGGCCAAACTCTGGACTCGGTTCTTCTGGTTAAAATGTGCCTCGTTTCTATCACACCTGTCAGGAATTTAAAGGGCCAGTCTCTCTGATATAAATGGTATTAATGACACCATTTGTTGATTGCTTACTGTGGGCCACAGGATTCTGTGCAATTTACATTAATTAATCTTTGATTTCCTTTTCCTAACAACTATGACAATGGTTCCCAAAGTGCAAGTCACCAGCCAGCAACATAAGCATTCCCTGGGAAACTCATTAGAAAGGCCAGCCGTGTGTGTGTGTGTGTGTGTGTGTGTGTGTGTGTGTGTGTTGTGTGTGTGTGTGTGTGTATGTGTGTGTGTGTGTGTGTGTGTGTGTGTGTGTGTGTGTGTTGAGGCCTCTGGGGGGTGCTGATGCCCACTGATGTTTCAGGACCTGGAGTTGCTAATGCACAGAGAGATCAAGTCTCCTCCTCTAGGCCCCCCAGCTGGTAGGTGTGGAGCCCAGACTTGAGCACCTACCCGTGGCTCAGAGGCCACCCTCCTATCAGCGTTTTGTCCTGTCATTTTGGTGAGAACAAACTTTGCAGGGTCCTGGGGCCTTGAAAGAAGATTTAGAAGGAAGCTGTGGGGCTGCAGGTATTCAGGAAGGGGATCAGGAATCAGGGAACGAAGACAGCAGTTGTCCCCGGTGGTGGAAGATGACAGAAGATACAGGACCCAGATCAGGGGCTGGAGCTCTCTTCACGAAGGACAGGAAACAAATAGTCTCTGTCACACAGGATACCAAACAGTGACATGGGACGCCTGCTGCTAGGGAAAGCGAGGGGCTTTCAGAGCATAGCATGAAAGTGTGACTTAGGGACTCAGGAGAGGCTTCCCAGGGGAGGAAAATCACGCCTGGGTGAAGGACCCAGAGAGGAATGTGATTGGCAGAATTCCAGGAGCTGAAGTGGCAGGAGACGTGTGAAATGGGGCAGAGAGTAGGAGGCTCTCTTGACCGGCAGGATGGAAGTTTCTTCCAGTTACCCGCACACGAGCTGGTGGGCCCCACCCTGGCGCACCTGTCCCCTGGCAACAGACCCTGGCTCCAGCAGGTCTGGCCCAGTAGGAATGTGCTCTGAGGACTTCGCCCTGAAGAGCAGAGTAGTGTCAATAACCAGGGATCGGGGAATGACATCTGGCTGCCCAAAGTGCAACCCAAGCGTGATGGTGGCCCTCGAGATGATCCCAGAGGGGCCGGCGTGACTTTTATATTACTATTTGTACTTCATTTAGTCAGTCTCCCAACAAAAGGAAACCAGCGTACCCAACAGGCAATTTAAAAATAAACGATTAAATAAAAGCAGCGGAGGAGACTAAGCTAAAAAGAATAAAAAAATCAAGTGAGTTGTTTTAAAGAAATGTATTAAATGAAGATATTTCCCGAGGTTTGCAGACAGAACCCAAGTCCTGAAGATTGTGGGAAAATCTCTAAAGTTTGGGAAACGGTGAAGTCATCTGATGGCAAAGACCATCCCTTAGGAGAGACGGACACTCCAAGATGATACCCAAGTAGGACTCACGCTCTTGGACTTTCTCCACCCAGCTCCTGGACCCTTCCAGAACTCAGTACGTGCTTAGCCAGGCCTGTGGATGGACCCCAACAGAACCAGTCTCTGCCTCTTGGAGCTGACATTGTGAGACAGAGACAGACAACAGTGAGGTCAGCAAGTGCCACATTATTGTACTTTAGATGGTAATCATACCAATATGGCGCCCGAGCAGGTTGGGAGGCGAATGTGTGGGACAAGCCTGCGTGTGAGGAAGAGGGGTTATTTTGAGTGGAGCCCAAAAGGAAGGGAGAGGGGGAGCTCTGAGAAATGTGGGTCCAAGGAACGTCAAAAATCAGTGGCAAAGGCCCGTGGTGGGAGGGTCCTTGTGGTACTCATGGAACAAGAAGGAAACTAGGGAGTCTGAGCGAATGAGGGAGCCCAAGGCTGCCAAGCCCTGGATCAGAGGGCTTCTATGCCAGGGGCAGAGCGTGGGCTTTTACTCTGAGTGAGTCGGGAAGCCACCGGAGAATGGGACTCAGAGAAGCGTCCTGGGCAGGCTCGAGGTGTAGCAGACCTACTGGCAGCGGCATAGGTAGGGTGCAGAGGTGACCCTCAGAAGCAGAGCAAGGACTTCAGAGGTCCTGACTGTTGTCCAAGACAGAGGAAGTGGACTTGGAGAGAGGGGCCAGGCCGGGACCCTGGAGGAGGAAGAGATGGGAGAAGGGGATTCCCGAGGGAGGGAAACCAGAGGCGATCCCCTGTTCCTTAGGTGCCAGAGGAAGAGAGAGGACAGGTTCAGTGGGGAACACAAGAGGGGTGTGTTCTGGCCTCATTCAGGCCCGGGGAGGGGCTGCTGGGGACCGGAAAGGCTGATGGCATCCTTCCCTGGAGAACCCGTGACCCAGTGACTCACAGCCACCAAATCAGAGACACAGATAAACTCCAGAGATGAGCTGTGGGCGGGCCAAACTAGAACTGAGCAGGTCTCCTGGTGTCAGATGCGGGGAGGGATGGGCTGCCACACGCAGGAGGGAGGTCACCCAGGCACCAGGGACAACTCTCCTCCTATCAACTCCTGACATTGAGTTACTTCTGGTTCAGAGGACCCCACCCCCAGCCTGTCCCTGGGACGGTGCCTGGGGCAGGCATCTCCATTATCTTCCTGGATGAAAGGGCTCCAGGCTGCTGCTGCTCCTCCCAAGCCTCATCCAGGCAGGGTCCATGGTTGGAGGAGGACTGGGCTCTGGATGGGCCCCGGCGGGAGCTGACAGCGCAGGAATAGCCAAAGCTCCTGCCTTCTCCATCTCTTCCCTCTCAACTCCACCTGCTCCCCAGACTGGAGGTGACCCCCTCATCCCAGGCAGAACAGCAGCCAAGCAGAAGACCCTGCCCACAAACTCACTGGGTTTAGAATATCTTCCCTGGGGACAAGGAGGGGAATCGATTTGGTCTCAAAAGCCCTCTCTATCAAACTCAGGCTAGGGTCGGATATCCAGAGGGGCGGAAACCAATGTCACCACGGAGCCTTGTTCAGCAGAGCCAGTGACAATGTCTATAATAACAACAGCTCCCTTTTCAGAGTGCCCTTTCCGTGACAGCTAGCACACAGTGCTACAATGCTTGTGACCGTGGTAAGAGTGATGCTACAACACACCCATGAACTCGGTGACATCAATGTCATCCTTAGACAGAAACTGAGGGGATAGCACTGTGACGAATGGAGAACTGGCATTTGAACCCAGGGGAGTGGCAGTCTAGTTGCCTGGCTCCGCAGCTTCCCTAGTAGGAGTTGACAGGCAGGTCACCCCAAGTGGAGACCATATACATCATTAAAATAAAAGAAGAAAGGAGGGGCTGGGTTATGGCTCAGGGGCAGAGCACTTGCCTAGCATGGGTGAGGCCCTGGGTTTGATCCTCAGCACCACATAAAGATAAATAATTAAAGGTATTGTGCCCAACTACAACTAAAAAAAATATTTAAAAAGAAGAAAGTATTAGCAAGGGCATCAAAACTACCTCTCTTGGGAACCCTGCAGCCCAGTCTTTGCCTTCTCCACCAGGTTTCCAGAAATGAAGGCACGTCCTGGCACCCAATTTCCTCCTGGCATTGTGGCCAGCAGAATCCTCAGACACTCTTCTCAGGTGACGAGCAGCGATCCAGTGAGTCCCCTGCCTGAGACTTTTGGGAGCTGGAAGATCTCAGTCCCACACTGAGATCGCTGTTTGTTTTTTTTTTTTTTTTTTTAATCTTCTATTTTGAAATAATTATAGACTCACAGGAAGTTGCAAAGATAGAACAGAGAGATCTGATGTTCCCTTCACTCAGTTCCCCTCTGTAGATGCTCCTTACATAATTACAGTCCAATATCACAACCAGGAATCTGACCTCGGCATAATGCACGTGGATGACCCCACATCGTTCTTATTGTGTCTGCACATGTAGACCCATCGCTGCAGTCAAGGTGCAGAATTACTCCCTTCCCCAAAGAGCTCCCTCCTCCTCCTTCTCCACCATCCCTAACCCCTGGCAACCAGTAATCTCTTCTGCATCTCTGTAATTTTGCCCTCTGAAGAATGTTACAGGGTATGACCATTTTGAGACTGGTGTTTTTCACTCATTAAAATGACCTTCGGAATCATCTGTGAAGGTGCGTATCAATACTCCATTCCTTTTCCCAGCTACAGAGTACGGCCAGCCCTCCATATCTGCAAGTTCCACATTTGATTCAACCAACTGTGGATCAAAAGTATTTGGAAAAAAATTGCATTTGTAATGAAGATGTCATTTTTTGGTCATTTTCTCTAAACAATACATTACAGCAACTATCTACACAGCATTTGCATTGGTTTAGGTATTCTAAGTAATCTAGAAATGACTTTAAAGTATATGAGGGGCTGAGGATGTCGCTCAGTGGTAGAGCACTTGTCTAGCATGTTCAAGGCTCTGGGTTTGATCCCCAGCATAGCAATAGAAAAAATAAAATAAATACATTAATATATTTGAATAGTTGAATGCAAATAACACCACCAATTTATATAAGGAACTTGAGCATCCACAGATTTGGGTATCTGCTGGGGATGCTGGAACCCAATCATCCCCAAATACTGAAGGACCACTGTCTTCTCTAGTATGGATGCTTCCCAATTCTTTTAAATACTGACTTCTTGAAAGACATGTTGTTTGCTTCCAATTTTTTGTTATTATAAATAAAGCTGAAGTGAATAATTTGAATAAGTTTTTGTACAGATGTAAGTTTTTTTTTTTTTTTTTGTTGTTGTTGTTGACAGAATGCCCAGAAGGGTAATTGCTTCATCATCTGACAGGTGTATTTTTTTTTCCTGTTTTTAAATAAACTCTTTTTTGAGAGCGGTGGTCCCGTTTTGCATTCCCACCAGCAACGTGTGACCCAGGCTCACTGCCTCCTACCAGCCCAGGGTGTTGGCACTATTTTTATTTTATGTGCTGATCTCTTGTCATGGCCTTAATTTGCATTTCACTAATGGCCAGTGATGTGGAGCACCTTTCTGTGTGGTGAGTTGCCACCTGTTAATCTTCTTCTGTGAGCCATCTCTGTTCTTGATCATTTTTTTTCTTTTTAAACATTTGTTCTTTTTAGATATACATGACAGTAGATTATATTTTGACATGTTATACATACATCATTCTAATTAGGATCCCATTCTTGTGATTGTCCATGATGTGGAGTTTCTCTGATTGTGTATTCATATATGAACATAGGAAAGTTCTATATGATTCATTCTACTATCTTTCCTGTTCCCATCCTCCCTCTCTTCCCTTTATTCCCCTTTGTCTAATCCAATGAACTTCTAATCACCTCCCCCACTGTGTGTTAGCATCTACCTTTCAGAGAGAACAATAGGCCTTTGTTTTTTGGGGGACTGGCTTATTTCACTTGACAGGATAGTCTTCAGTTCCATCCAGTTACTGGCAAATGCCATAATTTCATTCTTCTTTATGGCTGAGTAATATTTCGTTGTGCATATGACCACATTTTCTTTATCTATTCATCTGTTGAAGGGCACTTAAGTTGGTTCCATAACTTAGCTATTGTGAGTTGAGCTTTATAAACATTGATGTAGTATGCTAATTTTAAGTCCTCTGCGTATATACTGAGGATGAGCTAACTGGGTCAAATGGTGGTTCCATTTCAATTCAATTGTTTGAAGTATATTAATTGAGTTATGAAAATCACCACAACCAATTTTAGAACATTTTATCACCCCCAAACAATCCCATTCCCATGAACAGCCAACCCCCTCCACTCTCTGCCCTGGGCAACCACTTAGTCTACTTCTTGCTTCTATAGATTTTTCTTTTCTAGGCACTTCATGTAAATGGAGTCATAAGTATGAGGCATTTGTGATTTTCTTCATTTCATGTTTTCAAGGGTCATCATATTGTAGCATCTATTATCAAACCTTCCTCACTTTTTATTGCCAAATAATACTCTGTTGTGTGTATATACCATGTTCCATTTGTTCATTCATCACTTGATGGAAATCTGCATTGTTTCCTCTCTTTGTATTTCATGAATAATATAACAATATTATTATTACAATAATAATAATGTGTTATTTCATGAATAACTCAA
Source organism: Urocitellus parryii (assembly GCF_045843805.1). Lineage (NCBI taxonomy): Eukaryota > Metazoa > Chordata > Mammalia > Rodentia > Sciuridae > Urocitellus > Urocitellus parryii. The sequence goes on along the minus strand of NC_135545.1, from coordinate 16,942,520 downwards.
CTCTTGTTTCTATCTCGGCTATTTGTATACCTAAGAGTATAGCAAGTGTAGAATCCTATATTAATTCAATGCTTAAGCTTTTGAGGAACTGTTGTGAGAATTTTTTTCCCAAAGTGGCTGCATAATTTTTTATGCACACTAGCAATCGAGAAAAGATTTAGCTTGTAGCATTTGATAATGCTACTATTTTTAATTTTAGTTGTTTTAATAGATGTGTCACGGTGATTTCCCATTGTGTTCTTAGTTTGCTTTTCCCCAAAGAATGATGGTGCTGAACATCTTTTTATGTGATCACTTTCTGTCTTTATATTCTCTTTGGTGAAATGTCTTTTCATTTTGCTCATCTAATTGGATCATTTTATTTATGTCATTTTAATGTTTTTTTTTTTTTAAATTTGTTATATATTCCTTCTAGATAGGAGGTCTTTGTCAGATACAAGATTTGCAAACATTTCCTTCCAGAATGTAATTCATCCCTCCTTTTCTTTTCTTTAATATTTATTTTTTAGTTGTAGTTGGACACAATATCTTTATTGTTTTTTAATGTGGTGCTGAGGATCGAACCCAGGGCCTCACACGTGCTAGGTGAGCGCTCTACCGCTGAGCCCCAATCCCAGCCCCAATCCCCTCCTTTTCTTAATGGTGTTCTCCATAGAGTTAAAACTGCTAATTCTGATCAAGTCTAATTAATCAGTTTTTAGGGACCATGATTTTGGTGTCATGTCTAAAAATACTTCATCAAATACTAGTTCCTAAATATTTTCTCCTATATTATTACCTTCCGAAAGTTTTATAGACTCATGTTTTACATGTAAATCTATTGTCCACTTTAAGTTTTGTACAAAGTTTAGGTTGAAGTTCATGTTTTTGCCTATGAATAACCAATTGTTCTGTCACCATTTGTTGAAAAGGCTGTCTCTCTACCTTTGAATTGCTTTTGTCTTTTGTCAAAAATCAGTTGGCCCTACTTGTACGGGGCTATTTTTTGGCTTTCTTGACTGCTCTTTTGATCTGTGTCTATATCTCCACCAATTACACACAGTTTTCGTTACGTATATTAATTCTATAAAAAGCCTTGAAATCGGATAGAATGATTTCCTTTTATTCTTTTTTTTCCAAGAATTTTTTTCTATTCTTGTTCTTTTTTCTTTCCATATGAATTTTAGAATAATCATGAATATATCTATAAAAAGGCTTCCTGGATTTTGAGAGTACTTTTATTAAATCTGTTTCACAGTCTGGGAAGAAATGACATCATTCTTATGCTTAGTCTTCTGATTCATGAACATGGTACATCTCTCCATTTACTTAGATTTTTTATTTTTTTTTTCAGGAAGCAGTATTTTTAGTTTTTAGGGTACACATCCTATATATGTTTTGTTAGATTTATATCTAAGTAATTTTTAACCATTGTAAGTGGAGTTGTGTTTCAAATTTCAGTTTAAACAAGTTCGTTTTAGTATAAAGAAATGCAACTAATTTTTGTGTTGATCTCACTTTCTTCAACTTGCTGAAGTTACTTACTAGTTTTAGAAGGTCCTGGGGGCATAAAGTTCCCAACTCTACTCTCAACCTTCTCTGGCATCACGCCTATTGAGCATAGGGAATGGTCTAGGGGCCTTTTTACAGCCTGGAAAGGGTGCAGGTCTAGGTCCCCACTTTTGCCAGCAGAGATGAGAGGCTGCCCGGGTTGTTTGTGTGTGTGTGTTATTTGGTTGGAGTATGGCACTTACTGGCAGAAAGAATTTTTCTTTTTAGGATGCCTATTTGTTGTTTCTTTGGCTAAAATAGAGTTTTGCTGGAATTTTTTCTCCCCCAGTATCATCTTCTTCAGCATCCAGTCTAGGACATATGAAGAAAAAGAAATATCCAGGGAATTCATAACATATTATCCCTGTGTCCCAAGACCCCTAATCTGTCTGCCTTCTGTCTACCTCTCAGTCTTTATTTCATAATATCAGGGGTTTTAATTGTACTCAGTAGAAGAAATAGGGAAGAACACCATCAGCTCTCTGGGTCCACAGGTTTGGTATCCACAGATTCAGTCAATCATAGATTGAAAATGTAATTAGGACTGAGCAGGTGGTGCAAGCCTGTAATCCCAGCAGCTTGGGAGGCTGAGGTAGGAGGATCACAAATTCAAAGCCAGCCTCATCAAAGGCAAGGTGCTAGTCAACTCAGTGAGACCCTGTCTCTAAATTAAATACAAAATAGGGCTGGGGGTGTGACTCAGTAGTCAAGTACCCCGAGTTCAATCCCTGGTAAGCCTCCACCACCATCAGAAAGAAAGAAAGAAAGAAAGAAAGAAAGAAAGAAAGAAAGAAAGAAAGAAAGAAAGAAAGAAAATGTAATTAGGTTTACCATGATTGCATCTAAAATAAAAATGTATGGACTTTTTTTTCTTGTTATCATTCCTTAAACAATATAGTGCAACAACTATCAACATTGCATTTGCATTTTATCAGGTATTATAAGTGATCTAGAAAGAACTTGAAGTATGCAGAAGGATATGTGTAGGTGATATGCGAATACTATGCCATTATATATGAAGGAATTGAGCAGCTATGGATTTTGGTATGTTAAACCATGACACAAATAAAAGACCACCAACTCCAATTTAAATCAAGTTAAAGCAAGCTTGTCATCCCAACCAGCCGAGACTGTCTCTCCCGAAATCCATGGGTTAGAGAACAGTATCCCAGCTCTCTAGGAGCGCAGTTTTATAGCACAAAAAGTTGCAAAAAGTTGGGTGTCTTGAGAACTTACAGATAACAGGATTTTGTCAAGCATAATACAAAGGTAGGTAGTAGTTTAATGGTCTAAATAGTTCAGCACTTAGGGAGTAAATTTAGATCCCAATATCAGAATTTATGAGGTGCCAATAGGGTTTCAGAGAGGGTTGTTATCTGGTCAGGGAAAACCAGACATGGGTGAGTTCAAGGCATGGGCAGGCATTCCAAGCAAGTTTAGAAATCACAGTAATTTATAGTAAAACAGAAATTAACTTTTCATGACTTTGTGATGAGATGTGTCCCAATCCTAAAATGGAATTAGGCTGGGTTCATCATTCCCCCTTGTCTTATGTGTCCCTTTCAAATCTTTGATGGGGTAGAGGAAGAGCTCTGAAGGTTACATTTTAATTTTAATCCTTCTTGGACTCACCCAAAACTGGCCTCCTTGATCCGACCTGACTAGATTTACCTATCTATATTGACTGTCCATCTATTTCTGGCTTCACTGTTGTAAGGAAAGGGGTGGCGCTTGTTCTGGCTTCTTCGGAGCTGAGAGGGGGCGATGTGGGGTTCAGGTCAGATTGAAGTCTGGTTGGGGAAGAACAGGTTGTAAAGTTCTGTGAGGATGGGTGCTTCTATGAAAGAGAAACAAAAAACATGAATACTGAACAAGTATTGCTGCCTCTGGAACATGTCAGTGAATATCATGAAGACGGCAGAAGTTAATATTTTCTCACCAGGAGGTGTGAAGATTGAGAAGCTGTCCCCATAATAAGGCCAGAGTGGACAAGGCCTTTATATAGGAGTGTAAGTTTTTAACATCTTTAGAATTATCAGGAATGTAAACACAACATTTAACTTTTAATGTTGCAGATGTCCATCCCCATGAGATGTAGTTAAACTACTCAATGTTATCTGATCTTGTAAAATTTTTGCTGGTATGACCTCCATGTCTAGTAGAGAACCCTTTATTTCTGTTACTTAGGGCTGGATAGTCATACTCAAATTAACTAAAAATTTCTGACTCTGTCAGTTCCTCTTGATAGTCTCGTTTGATAGTTATCAGGCATTCCTGCCTGAGAATCTCTCTTTGTAGCCTCCAGTCTTACTTATCTTGGGGGCTAACATAAGTGTATATGTTAAGTTATATTTAACTACTATTATTTATCTTTAAATGCCCAGGAGTGGCTATCTTTTGGTTTTAACTATTTTTGTTAGGTGTTTAGGATGAAGCAAGTCAAACTGACTTTTGTTTCTATCTATTATTAAGAGTCAGCTGAGTTCCCATAGGAGTCACTCTTGTGGGGACTTGAGAGCAATTTCTTAGTTCTGCTAGTGCCATTTTCGCTAGGAGGGATCCAGGTCTTGCAGACCATGTGGCTTCCCTGGGAAGCACCAGGGATGTCTCCCTTCTCCAATAACCCTCCTCTTCATGGCAAGTGCATCGATTGGCTTTCTGTTCTCCAGGGGTCTCATTAATCTCCCTGATCGGGAGGTTATGGGGCCCAAAGTTGCAAAGCTCTTTAGAGAAGTTACCTGTTCCCTGGATTCAGACTGACTCAGAGGGCAAGAGCCAAATATTGGTTCTTGGCCCCTTTTAATTTAACTTTAATTTTTAAGTCTTGATCTTAAACATCTAACAAGTCAGTCTCACCAGTCTTAAATTAAGAATACTGGGCTTTAACTTTAATGTCTATAATCTCACATTAATTGGGGTCTGTAATATCCTATCTGTCCTTTGAGTGAAGGCTTATTATCTTAAATTAACCCAGGTTGTGTGTTCTTGAAGCAATACCTCTGTAAAACATTAACAGGCAACATTTAGACAGTTTATAAGGAAAATACAAAATAAAATTAACCAGAGTAAAAACATATTTAGTTTGTGTAATATCTACCTTGGACTTCGACTGAGTTATATTATAATCCCTATTTGAGATCCTAGTAATCTTAACAACAAAAATCAATCTTTAAATACAACTTTAAATGAACTGAAGTCTGGCCTGCTGTGGAGTCATCTGACAAGTATTGAGGTGGATGAAAAGTATTAAGAGCCTTATCTTAGGTAAGGCAGGGCTCTTTATAAATCTTAAGTAAGCTGTTCTAAAGTTTACATATATTGTTGCTTGAAGTCACATGAATACTAGCTAACACAATATGATATTACATTTAAAACATGAATTATAGAAAGGATGAGAACTTTTAACCTTTTGTGGAAAAGTTGCAAAATGTTTGAGTTCTACAATATTAACCTTTACATACATTAGGCTCTCATTAACTTAAAAATACATTTAAATTGTACCCCAGTAGGGCTGGGGCTGGGGCTCAGTGGTAGAGAGCTTGCCTAGCATGTGTGAGGCATTGGGTTCGATTCTCAGCACCACATATAAATAAATAAAATAAAGGTCCATTGACAGCTAAAAAATATTTAAAATAAATAAATAAATAAATAAATTGTACCCCAGTATAAAAAGTAACATAAAACTTTAGATCTTATTGATAACAGGTCCAGTTATAGAACATTAAATGTTATAAATAAATCTCCAATAAAGTTTATCATCTTTATAAGCCCCAAATTACTATACCACTTTAGTTTGGAGAACACCAGCTTGATATAATGTTCTTTTAAAGTTTCTACCTTAAAAACTTGTATACCTGGAAGATATGAACATATTTAATATATAAATAATAGCAGTAGCACCATAATTACCTTGATATTTTTATATTAATTAAGTTTAGCTCTTAAGGAAACAACATAATATTTTAAAATAACAGTTGTTGTTTAACCATAATTGTATAATCCTTAATTCCTTTAAGATTACTTGCTCAAAAAAAACCCCAATACTTAATAAACACAATGTTATAGGTAATTCAATGTTTTAAGAAATCTTCATTTTTTTAACATATAGATTAAACTTTGGTTTATATCAGTATATTATCATTTGACCTTAAGGAAAAGCTTCAAATAGCCTTGACTAATTGTTTTATATATATATATATATATATATATATATATATACATATATATAATAACAATTATATATATAATATAACCAACTCATATAATTAATTTAATTTTAATTTCTCTTTTCTGTTATCCCCCTTTTTGTTCACAATATGAAACAATCCTTGTAAATTTTTGAGTTTAGACAAATTATTTCATTTAAAAAAAAAAAGAAACACTTTGTTGTTTACATCACTCTTAATTGGAAGAGTGGAAACTTTTGGGCCTTTGCATATTAAAATCTTCAATAAACCTTTGTATATAGAATTACATCTGTTTACAATTTCATGAAAACACAATGTTTAAGTATATAGAATTATGCCTGTTGGGACTTTAAATTTTTAGTAAAACCTTTTTGGTGATGATAAAGCAACTTTTTTGTTCATTTACCAATTCATGAAAACATCAATAATGTTACCCAATGGAATTTAAAGAGTTAAGAGTACTTGATAGTATATTTAACAGTTAGCATTTTAACCTTGTAAATTAATCAGATGTCTAACAAACAAAATTACTGATAAAAATGAGTAATCTCATGTCAAATCTACTTTACTTATTTTTCCAAAATGTCAGAGAAGTATATTGAACAGTATTAGCCATTTTTCTCTGTTGAAGAAAATTTCTAGAACCAAGGAATATTAGACATGTTATAGACATCAATGTTTTATTAATTTTTTTGACCACCTAGAGAGACTTGTGGGTTAAGTCTAATTTTAAAGATATTTATTTTCATCTGTTTACCCAATTTAAATTAAACCATTTTAAATCACGTGAATTAAAGGTATTTGGATTCATTTTTTTTCTAAATTTTATGAGCGCTCCTTATATATCTACCAATTTTCCTATCATGTACATGATATATGGACATATGCACATATAGACATACAACATATAACAGAAGTGTGCACACATAACACAATAGCAAAGGCCTTGTAGCTTTTTTCAGGTGAAATCTCCATTGCATTGTTTAAAAACTCCAAACTCCATAGCTAAATAAAAAATAGAGCTGATTAGAAAAACATTAACCAAGTCTGTGGGATCAAAATTATGAGCTCAAAACTTATACAGAATCTAAGAAAAAGCAAGAATCCTGGAAAAAAATGACCAGCCAGTAATTAGTAAAGTATCATACAATTTACTTTTTGGTTTAGTCTAATATAAGTTCAGGTAAAGGGCACTTTTACTCTCCTGTTTTAGGGTCCGAGACTGGTCTCTTAGTGCGCCTCCATTTGCATTTCAATGTGAGTCCTGGCTTAGGTCAGGAAGGAGCTGGGAAAACTGTTATTCTGAGCAGAAACCTCAAGCCTCTAAGGCATTTTAACCATTTTTTCCTAGTTGGTGGTTGGACAGGTTTGGATATCTAAAATCATGATACCTTACTTCCTATTGACTTTGGGAACAAAGCTATGATGTTAAGTTCCTTACTAAGAGGAACTAAGCCATTTGCTGTTGACATGTCCACTTCCTTGTGTGGCTATTCCTAGGTTTTGTCTTCCTCTCTCAGTGACAAACAGGATAAATCTTGCTCCAAAGCCTGCTCCTAACTCACGGGAAGTAAACCTTTTGGTAATAGGCTGTTCGGCTATTTTTAAGAGATCTAAGGTAAGAGGTTGAGAACAGAAAAGCTGGCACTTCTATTCGAGGGGAAATGACTTCTGGCCCCCTACGGAGAAGCAGGAGAAGCGTACCTGGGGCATTTGAGGTTAAAGTTTGGCTGAGGTTACCTCCACACATCTAAGGCAGATCAGAACTTGGACTCTGTGTGGTCACGACCACTGCTCTCTGGGCCTGGACAGAAAAGTAGGAAACAGCTTCAGAAGGCAGAGCCCAACACTCCTGCTCTGTATAGACGGTGACTGAGAGCTACCTAGGCTGGGATACCTTTGTCCTGAATTTCCAAGAGTTGGGGCTGCATTAGCTGCATTTAAGTAGCCATCGGGTGCTCATATCATCCTCCAGAAAGAAAGAAAGAGGCGGAGAGGATAAAGAGGAGCTGAATTATGGTTGGGGGAGGATCCTCCTGAGAGTCCTGCTGTGCTCATGAATTAGAGGCAGCACCTTTGCATCCAACTCAGCTTTTGACTGTTAAGACTCCTTATTAATTACTTGATCTCTGACAAACCAACTTTTAACTGCAAGAATGTACCATGCTTCAAAAACCCATTCAGATACCAGATTGTTACAGTAAAACCTCATCTTCTTAGACACATTTACATCTATAAGTAGCCCATTCAGCCAAGATTATTCCCAAGAAACAATCTATAATATTAACACATCAGTGCCCATGTCTTAAAGGGCCAGAAATAGATATAAAGACAATGACAGACAGACAGAAAGGAGCTCCAAACTATGGCTGACAGACAGGAGCCTTTAAAACAGACCAGATAAGGGAAAAATCTCCCCAAGTTTCCAACTCCCATTTACCATGACTCCCACACCAGTGGCACCACAGATGTTCCCACGAGTGGACCACAAAGGGGGAACCAGAAGTGTAAAACCAAGGGTCTCAGTGTGGCAACTTGACTGCATTCAGTTTCCTTTTTTTAAAAAGTACACAGAGATGGAGCAATCCTCACAGTGCAGGGAAGGAAGGCAGGGGTTCCCCCAAGCAACAGGGGCTTCGGCAGCTGCTGGGAGTCCCTCAGTCCCTCCTTTTACCCACAGGAATAGCTCCTCTGGTTCAGAATGACCCCAGGCTCGCTCGCATGTCTCCTAACTTTCCAGGAGTCAGCTCTCAAAAAGCTCATCTTTCATCCTTGGCATGCAGCTGCTTGGAGTGCTAGGCTTCCCCAAGAAAGCAGAGTGGGGGCTCCTCTGGAATCCCACCTGGGGTGTCAAAATCTTTAATTGCAAGTTTGGTTCCTGTCCTCAAAGCCAACCAATGCCAATTTCATAATGAGGAGAGGGTTCTGAGAAAAGGGAAAAGGTGGTTTATTGCTTTGCTAACAAAGGAGAAACACGGGGGGAATCCGTCCCAAAGGTTGTGACGCTCTTGATCTGGAGGAACAAGGGGTTTTAAAGGAATTTTTCAAGAGTTAATTTTGGTAGGGGTTCCCAGGGTGCCCTGATGGCAGGTTAATTTGGGAGATATTCATTTCCCTCTGTAGTGGGTGTACTCAAGGCAGCCAACTAGAGGAAGAAAACATTGTTTCCCTAATCCCACTTAACTAAGGGGGGTGAAGTTTACCAAAGTTCCTTAAAACACAGCTCAAAGGGGCGTCGGGCTCACTTGCCTTATTACCCATTTTGATGTTCAATTGTCTTAAGTTTCTACTAGAGAAGACACACAACAAAAAGGCAGAAAAAACATGGAGAACACAGAACAAGACACAAGAAAACAAGAACCAGGCGCCAAAACCTAGGGAGCAGGGGCAACATCTTGCTAATGTTCCCAGACAGGAGTGTGTGCGTACCCCATCAGGTACCTCACTGTCCTTCGGGAGGAATTCCTTACCGAACCAGTACCAGAGCGACACTTTGCTACTGTCCTGGACAGGAGTGTATGTGCCTGGCCAGGCTCCTCTCTGTCCCCAGAAGAGATCTCTCTTAACCGGATACCGGATGTTATAAGGGTGCCACTTACCTTTGGAGGCCTCCTCCACCAAATGCTTGCTAAGTGTTTTAGGGCTGCAGTTCACTCCAGCAATCTGATAAACCGGAGTCACACCCCAGGGCCTTGGAATATCTCAAGGTGCGCACTCCCCAGAGCGGCTCTCCAGCCTGGAGTCCCAGAGCGAAGGTCCGGCTTCAGAATTTTTGGTGGTCTGATCTCACTCAGGCCTCCAAATGTTAAACCACGACACAAAGAGCAGACCACTAACTCCAATTTTAAATCAAATTAAATCAAGCTTGTAATTCCAACCAGCTGGGACTGTCTCTCCCAAAATCCATGGGTTAGAGAACAGTACCCCAGCTCTCTAGGGGCGCAGTTTTATAGCACAAAAAGTTGCAAAAAGTGGGGAGGGTTGTCTTGAGAACTTACAGATAACAGGATTTTGACAAGCATAATACAAAGGCAGGTAGTAGGTCTAAATGGTTCAGCACTTAGGGAATATATTTAGAGCCCAACATTAGAAAATTCTGAGTTGCCACTAAGGTTTCAGAGAGGGTTATTATCTGGTCAGGGAAAGCCAGAATTTATGAGGCACCATTAGGGTTTCAGAGAGGTTGGTATCTGGTCAGACCAGGCAAGGGTGAGTTCAAGGCACGGGCAGGCATTCCAAGCAAGTTTAGAAATCGCAATAATTTATAGTAAAACAGAAATTAACTTTTCATGACTTTGTGACGAGATGGCTCCCAATCTTAAGACGGAATTAGGCTGGGTTCATCAGGTCTCTGAGGGGTTCCGGAGCCAATCGCCCTCAGATTCTAAGGGACAACTATCCTCCTACTCCATCTTTCAAAAATAGCACTACTTTTTGAAGAAGTTGTTTTTTACTCTTTCAGTTTCCATTCCTCTGGCCAGTGGCCCTTAACGCACAGTGGTGTCAAAGTGAAGACTTCTCAGAAGCCTCTTGAATCATCTGTAGGATTTGCATAGTTTTGGCTGCTATCTTGTTCTGCTCCTGAGATACTCAAAAACAAGAAACTTGATAAAAGTGGTGAGGTTTCAGTACTGAGACTTTCCCACTCGGCGACACTTCATGCGAGATCGCCTTTTCCTTCCTGATGGCGACGCGCTCCTCCCTCCACCCTGGGGATTCAGAAGCAGATTTCCCGTGTCACTGAGCAGATTTCCCGCCATTTCTGTCCAGAATGGAAGGTCATGGGAATGACTGTAACCAGACAGTGTCCCCAAACTACAAATACCTTTAAGCACAAGGATGTGAAGAGTGGTAGAGGAACCAGCTTGGAAATTTGACACAGAAAACCCGTCCACTGACCCTAAGACCCGACCGTAGAGATGGACGTGCCCCTTTTCAATCTGACCCCAGGCCCACCTTCCTTCCACTGTTTCTTTTCCCTACTCTCCACATCATGATGCCTCTTGGTCACCCTCAGAGTCATGAGAGGCAGGAGGTGTGGCCAAGGAGAGTGAAAATCAATCGTTGGAGACTTCAGTGTACTTCCTGTTTCACTTGCAGAAGTTGCCAGGGTCTCTGAGGAGGGAAGACACGAGGAGACAGGTAAAAGCCTCATTTTGTTTTTTCTTTTTCTTCTTCTTTTTTTTTTTTTTTTTTTGCTTCAAAGCAAGTATGGAGAGGCTACTATGTGTTGGGCACAATTCCCAGAGCTGGGAATGGGGGGGGGGGCCTCCTTTCCTCTTTCTTGCTTGCATGGCAACAGGTTGTAGACAGACCCTGCGTTTGAGCTCTCCCTGGCCAGGTCTGGTGAGTCTTCTGAGATTGGAACGGGTCCCTGGATGCTCAGGAGGGAATGATGGAGTTGGAAAGCTGGCTCAGAGGTCCCACAAAGCCCTAATCTGGCCCTTATTGAGCAGGCAGCTCTGGACAGGTGCCTTTTGAACCTAATGACATGTTTCCACACACCTGCCCCTTTAGCCTTACAGTTCTTATAGGGCTGGGGTCTCTCTTCCTTTTTTTTTTTTTTTTTTGTTCTAGGGATGGAACCCAGGGGTGGTTAACCACTGAGCCACATCCCCAGCCCTTTTTATGTTTCATTTTGAGACAGGATCTTGCTAAGTTGCTCAGGACCTCAATAAGTTGCTGAGGCTGGCCTTGAACTTTCGATCCTCCTGCCATAGCCTCCCAAGCTGCTGGGATTATAGACATATGCTACCACACCTGGCCTGCGTCCCCATTTCTTATGCTTCAGAGACTGTCGGGAGATCCTTAGGTGGGCACACATTGTGTCCCTTTCCCACTCAGCCAGGACCTGATAGAACATGACTAGTGGGTGCCGCCAGAGGGGTACAATGGCCCAGCCCCTGTTGTCACCTAAGGGGAACTCAAAGTTATCTCTCAGAAAATGGCCCTGTGACTTTGTGAAGCTTTTGGTGGAAAAGGTAAAATGATCCCGTGGCCAAAGAAGTGTAGGTAATATATTATACTCTGGCCCCCATGTCTGGAGATTGCTGATGTATATAGAGCTTATTAAAAGATTCAGAATGTTCTACAGTAAAGAATCTTACTTAATTTTTTAAGCTCAGCTTTTCCCAAGTGGCTGACTTTGAAGACTTTTTTTTTTTTTTGTATAAAACATTGCTAACGCCTGCAGAACTGAGGTCAGCTTTGCCTGGGAGGATCTGATCTGGCTTCCATCCCCTCACCCCTAATCCATGCCCAGGCCAGGCCAACCCCGACACCTGGGGACAGTGCACCTCCTGCCTTCAGCAACAGCCTAGCTTTCCCCTGTCACCAGTCACCCAATACCCCAGAGCCTGTACCCTGCAGCCTGGAGAGATCAACAGCCAGAGAGCCGGCCACTGATGCGATATATTGTGTGGGAAGTGTTGGTGGGGCTGGTGGAAGGGGCCAGGGTCTGTGGTGACACCGGAGACACACTCGGTTGACACATCCTGCTGGCTCTCTGGGGACCAGAACAGAGTTCATAACCATATAAATAGGGACTTCAATTTAACTCTGTGTAAAAATGTAGAATGGTTGAGGGTAAGGTTATTGCACAGGGAGGGAGAGAGGGAAGAAAGAGAGAGAGAGAGAGAGAGAGAGAATGAATATCAGTTGCCAATTGGTGGCATTGGGCTACCTCCAGCCCACAGATAAGTTTTGTTTGACCAGCCCTGTGTACTGGACTTTTTGTTGTTGTTATTGTTCTGTTTTGTTTTGTTTTGTTTACCAGGAATTGAATTGTACCACTGAACCACACCCCAGCTCTTTTTATTTTTTATTTTGAGACAGGATCTCACTGAGTTGCTCAGGGCCTTGCTAAGTTTGCTAAGGCTGGCTTTGAGCTCACGATTCTCCTGCCTCAGCCTCCTGAGTTGCTAGAATTATAGCACAAAGGCCCCGGAACCTGTGTATTGTTTTTAAAGCGGGACATTTAAATGTGCAAATGTGTCTTCTTCCTTCTCCTGAAACATTGGAAGGTCAGACAGTGCTGGGATGCTGATTCCCACTAGACAACAGTCGGCTGGATTGAGAGCCGTCATCTTTAGACAAGATATGACCTTTGCCCTCACTTGATTGACTGATGTTTCCTACTCAGCCCTGGGACGCATGAGCAGGTCTCCTCCCGAGACCTTCCAGCTCTCTGTAAATATTCTCCTTGGCTTTTGAACTTCATTATTGGTTTTGGAATGACTATTTTTTTCCTGGTCTTTCAAATCAAAATATGTCTTCCCCCTGTGCAAGGTCCTGCACCAGTAGTCCCCAAGAGAGCTCCCCATTACCTGGGAGCCTGGCTTTCAAGATGCCTAGGGATCTGCTCTATTCTGAGCCTGAGAACTGGGCAGGAATTTTAGAAAAGCATAGATGGATGAATGAACGGATGAAGGGAGAGAGGGAGGGAGAAGGAAGAAGGAGGGAAGGAAGCTCTTGGGCTGAGGGAGAAGCACAGCATACCCAGAAAAGACTCCATGAGCATCCAAGTCCCACATCCCCACAATGCAACCAGACGTGGCCCCCAGGATCAGGAGCAAGGGGTCAGAGCTCGGTGTGGATGGGCCAGAAGTGGGTGACCAGATGGCTCAAAGACACACTCTTCCCAACTCAGGCTCCAGCCCAGACACGACATCATGCATCTCCTCGGTCCCTATCTCTTCCTGCTTCTGGGTAAGGCTGTGGCCCAGGCGGGTACCTGGATTCTGGGATGTCAGCCAGTGGGCACTGGAGAAAGAGGACAGATGTGGGTCAGAGAAGAGGAAATGTGGGGTGGGCGGGCAGGCAGGGTGTACACACAGAGAGAGAAGCTTCCCTCTCTTGGTCTTGCTCCTCTGGGGTCTCCCCATGTCTCCCTCTAGCTTCAGAGAGAACTCTGTTCCTTCAAAAGCTCTCCGTAGCCCTAAATAATGCTTTCTGATCACTGTCATGGGTTTCAGAATATTTGGCTTTCTCTAATCCAAATCCGTGGATCTTCAAACACCCCGACACCTTCTATGCCTGGGAAGGGGCCTGCGTCTGGATTCCCTGCACCTACCAAATCCCAAAGGCGGATGCGCGAGTGGACAGGCTTGTCGTGTTCCACAATCCTGAGTACAACGTAACCGCCAAACGCTACGTGGGGACTGTCCTCTATAATAACACAGTGGACTGGAAGTTCCCTTCTCAGCAGGGAAGGGTACGGTTCCTGGGAGACTCAAAAAGCAACTGCACCCTGAGCATCGAGTCATTGTATGTCAATGACAGCGGCCGGCTGGGGCTGAGGATGATGACAAAGGACGACAAATGGATGGACCATGTAAACCTCAGCATCTCTAGTAAGGCCTTGGGGGATGGCGTCTGCTTACCTCAGAATAAGGAGGGGGGCTAGACAGAATCAACCACTGGGACAGGAGTCACAGACTGAGTTCCCTGCAGAGGTCAGGCAAAGGGATGCCCTAGCTATGTGATGGGGCAGCGTCAGATGGGCCAACTGCAGCGTGAGCACTTGTCCCTGCCCCTCCGCCCCCGCCCATTCTAGCCATCTGGGTTCCAGGTAGCTGGAGCTTCTGGTCTTTGATGGAGAGATGAATTTTCAAATGAAAACTCCCCTTGTGTTAATGTTGGGGACCAATTCTAATTAACCTCTCAAGGCCGGATGACACGCGGGCAGGGTGTGGATGTGACCCATCAAACGCAGCAAGGGACCTCTGCCCTGGCGAGAGTGGTCATGTCATGCCTGTTTCTTTGGTGGTCGGTTCTAAGCAGCCGTGTGTGTAGGGGGCGAGCTGTCACTCAGACAGGGCTGTCTGAAGGGTGGTCCCGCTGGGGAGGGGCTCCCTGTACACACGCTCACCTACTAAAAGGACGCGGTGCCTGGGTGCCTCCCATATTGAAGCCATTGAACAAATAGAAAGGTGTCACCAAAGCTAAGAAATACACATTGAACTAAACTTGTACAGTTCACCTAGCGGTGGAGAGAGTCATGAACTTGAAAGCCATTTAGAAAGCAAACATCAGCAAGTCAGAGAGAAAGAAATGGGAAATACGTCCCCAGAGAGGCTCAAGGTCCCCAGGGAACGACAGAGAGGATCTCAACTGAGCCAAGAGGTAGCTGATAAGGATTCCTGCCCAGGTTCTTTGGAACGGGACCTCTAAATACAGGTGTAAAAGACTGGGATGGAATCCAGGTCCCCAGGCCTCTAGAACTGTCCCCACTCTTTTGCAGAATCTCCTTTTCCACCTCGCATCCAGATCCCTCCAGAACTTCAGGAGTCCCAGACTGTCACTGTGACCTGCTTGTTGAACTTCACCTGCTTTGGATATGACATTGAACTGCGGTGGGTCCTGGAGGGGCTCCCCTTCACCCCTGCTTCCTCCACCATCTCCTCCTCACCTACCACCCAGAATGTCTCTACCAAGAGCCAGATCGACTGGAAACCGGAGTGGACTCACCACGGGAAGAACTTGACCTGCCAGGTGTGGCATTCTGCCCAAGTGCTCTCTGAGGAGACGGTGCAGCTGAACGTGAAGCGTGAGTCCCCCCCACACACCATGTTCCCACGGGAGTGACGCAGTCCTTGCCACCTTCTCCCTAATGCCCCATCGAGCCCCCGAAGGGTAAGAGGAGCCTTACCTTACAGAAGGATGCACAATCCATCTGCTGCCCGTCACCTGCAGCGTGGCATTGCCCGGCCTCTCTCCCCCCACTCCCCTCTCAGCCCTGGAATTTCGGGACACAGATTCATTTCAGCCTCCGCTTTGGCCTAACAGAAATAAAACAATCCATCCTCGCCGTGGTGTGGGATCATCTGGTTGGGTCTCTCTTTCACCCCTTGTGGGAATTCTTTTCATATCATTATTTTGTGCCTGATTCATTCATTCATTCAATAAATATTCACTGCACGTCTACCAGGTGCCGGGTCCTACAGTGGCCGCCAGCTGGAAGGGTGGATATAGCAGGGAGCCCAGTTCTTGCCCACATGAGGCTGGCCTTGCAGTGGGACAGGCAGACGAGAAATAGATGAACAAAGAAACACAGAACCTAGTTGTAGGAGTAGTATGTGTCTTAAGAAAAAAATAAATAAAGCAGGGTTAGGATTGGGGGGTGACGGGATGGAGGGGGACTTCTCTGAAGAAGGTGAATGTGTAGGGTGACCTTGAATGGAGAGAGAGACTGGGGCAGGTAAAGGGGGTTCCAGGGAGAGGAAAGAACAGGTACAAAAGCCGCGGGGTGAGACCCCAGTGTGTGTGTGATGAGGCCCAGGGCCTGAGAGGTTGGACTTCACAGCATTCGAGGGCCACCTGGCAGGAGAGGACTCTAGGTCTCCTGCACTGTGGAACATGTTTGGGGTTTGATTCTAAGTGTGGAATCCACCGATGGCTTCAAGCAGGCACTGACAAGCTCTGAATGACAGTTAGGAATCCTGGCAGATGCAGGTGGGGACCAGGGAGTAGAGGACATGTGGAGAAGGGGGAAGGAGAATGGAGTGAGGAGGCTTTGACAGTCCCCTGGGTCCACAAGGGAACTACACATGTCCCAGTCCCCTCCCCAATCACCCCTCTGTTCCTCCAGACACCCCGAAGTTGGAGATCAAGGTCTTTCCCAATGAAACCACTGTAATGGAAGGGGCGTCCGTGACCATGACGTGCCAGGTCACCAGCAGCAACCCAGAGCATGGCACTGTATCCTGGCTCAAGGACGGGACCCACCTGGGGGAGAAGAATCTCTGGCTAACTCTGTCCTCAGTGACCAAGGACAGTGGTGGGAAGTACCGCTGTCAGACCTCCAATGACATAGGCTTAGGAATGTCGGAAGAAGTGGCCCTCAATGTGCTGTGTGAGCCTCCGCGGAGCTGAGGGTGGAGGTGACAGTGGCTGCTTGCTCATGTCACAGGGTTCCCCTCACCTCTCGCCTCACCTCTGCCCCTTCTTCCAGATCCCCCGACAGTTTCCAAGGTTTACATCCACCAGACACCTGCTAAGGAGGGACAGTCAGTAGAGCTGGTTTGCACGTCCCCGGCCAACCCTCCTCCAACAAATTATACCTGGTATCACAATGGGAAGGAGGTGCCAGGAGTGACAGAAGAGAAATACTGGATCACCCAGGTCCTTACTGGGCATGCAGGGCATTACGCCTGCGTGGCAGAGAACAGGCTTGGTTCTGGACAGGTTGGCCAGGAAGCCGAGCTGGACGTCCAATGTGAGCAGTCACGGAGCCTCTGGTTCTTGGGAGAGAAGAGGAAAGTAGGGGGAGGAGGAAGACAGAGGGGGCAGAGGGGGTCCCCGGGTCCTAGAATGGAGAACAGGCAGAAGCCAGGCTCTTCCGACACAAGTTTGTCAGGGATCACAATTGTGTTCCCAGCATCTACCTAGCCCAAGGCCTGAGTCTTGGCAGGTGCTCAGATGTTTGTTGAATGAATGCATAACCGATGCTGGGCTCCATCAGGAACAGAGAGACTTGGCGCCAGGCAGCAGCTCGGTCCCAGAAAAGGTCCTGAAAGTTTCAAGAACTGGAGCAAGTGTCTCATTACCTCTCCATCGGTAGAACTTCTTTTACCTCTTTTCTAAGGGTTGCACTGGAGAAGTTGAGTCACTGAGATCATGAGATCTGTGGGCCCTGAAATGTCCCATGATGGGTAGGGATCCCCAAACTCTAGGCAGGCCGGATATGCAATAACAGCGGCATCCCTGGCATTGATGGGTGGCTTACTGAGCACTGCTCTAAGGCGTCCTCTTAGCTCATCCTTGAGAGAATTCTGCAAGGTGTGATCCTCTCAGGACCCCATTGGACAGGAGGGGCACACCGAGGCCTGCAGCCGCAGCCACACAACTTTCTGTGGCAGGATCAAATAGACACAGGTGCAACAGAGAAGCAGGGATTTCCCCCCACGGAGCAGCTGTGTGAATACAGGGGCAGGTGGGTCGGGGGTTCAGTCAGGAAGAGGCATATGGCTTGGCCTTCCTTTATTCACCTCTCTGGTCTACTCCCAGATGCCCCCAAGGGGGTAACCACTGTGATTGAGAGCCCCACACGGATTCGCGAAGGAGACAGCGTGACCCTGCGCTGTAGGTACAACTCCAGTAACCCAACAGTTACCCGGTTTGTGTGGAGCCTTCAAGGCTTGTGGAATGAGCCATCCCACGAGGTGATGAAGATTCAGAACGTTGCCTGGGACACCCCACCCATCTCCTGTTCTGCCTGTAACCAGTGGTGTTCGCCAGCTTCTCCCATCGACCTGGATGTCCAGTGTGAGTGACAGGTGGGGGGACCCGGGAGGTGGCCCCACGGGATCTGGGATGGAAGGGCGAGGAGGTGGGACCTGGGTCACAGTCTTCAACAGAGAATTGAGGGGTGGGAGATAGGCCTTGAGACCAAGGGGACGGGAAGTAGTGGAGACAACAGAGGGAGAAGAGATCTGAGAGGTCAGCATGAGCCCTGGCCCTGCAGATGCTCCCAAGGAGGTGAAGGTCCTGCAGATCAGTTCCCTGTCAGAGATTCATGCTGGGAACCAGGTCCGACTTCAATGCCACTTCTCAAAGAGCCACCCGGAAGAAGTCCACTTCTTCTGGAAGAAAAACGGAAGTCTTCTGGAAGCAAAAGGAAGAGAACTGAACTTTGACTCCGTCTCCCCGGAAGATGCTGGAAATTACAGCTGCTTGGTCAAAAACTCCATAGGACAGTCAGCATCTGAGGCCTGGAGGCTGCAAGTGCTATGTGAGTGGCTGGCGCTGGAGGCTGAGAGTGGAGACCAGCAGAGACCCAGAGACCAGCTGCCTGGACCCTGACTTGTTTCCCCCTTTCAGATGCACCTCGGAGGCTGTGGGTGTCCATTACCCCGGGAGACAGAGTGATGGAAGGGAGAAAGGCAGCCCTGACATGTGAGAGCGATGCCAACCCTCCCATCTCACAGTACACCTGGTTTGACTGGAATAACCAAGACCTCCAGCATTCTGGCCAGACGCTGAGCTTGGATCCTGTGAAGGTCGAGCACTCGGGCTCCTACTGGTGCAAGGGGGTCAACCAGCTGGGCGAGGGCGAGTCACCCCCCAGCACCCTCACCATCTACTGTAAGGCCCCTTTCTGTTTCTTCTCAGGCTCCTTTCTGGTGCTGACTGCGCTTGAAGCTCCTCCCACCCACTAAGCCTTTGCTGCTAGATCACAGTCTTTACAGTCCGCTTCCTCCCTCCCAGTTCCTGCCCAGCGCAGCCCAGCTACACTCCCTGCTCCATAGCTTCCTGCTGCCACCGCTGGAGCAATCGCCTTGTCCTGCTTCACAGGAGCCTCTCCATCTACCTCCCCTTCTGGACAGGGAATCCTCTGTCCAGGATTCCCTCAGGCTGCACCTATCTTCCAGGCTTCGTGAGCTCCTGCCTGGTCCCTCTCTCAGGAAACGTAACTGGCGCGTTGCATAGAAACGCCATGCCCTGGGTCTCCACTTTTTCGGACAACTTGAGACTTGCCTCTTTTTCTAAGGGTGGCACTGTGTCCCCTGAATGGATGCTGCCCATTTAGTTTCCCCAGCCCCCTCTTCAAGGCTGAGCAGGTAGACCCTTGTTTTGGATAGGCACAAGACACAAATGCCTAGGTGGAATTGCTGAGTCGAAGAACCAGTGTGTTTTAAGGGCTGATAGTGTGTCCAAAACGCCTGGAAAGTTGTACTTGTTTAGAAGGTTGAGGATGCTGCACTCTGTGAGGGCCAGGCCTGCAGAAAACTCCTGCTTGGGAGAAAGACAGCGCTTTCCTCCTAACCAGAGATCCTTCTCCTAACCAAGGGCCCTTCTCCATCTTTCTTGCCTCACTCTCCCATGCACAGAGGAGATGTGCTGGGAAGAAAAACGGGGGCTGGATGCAGAGATAAGTCAAGGATGCTGGAGTGCAGAGCGAACCTGTGACTTTTTTCTCTACTAGATAGCCCGGAGACCATCGGCAGGCGAACGACCATGGGAATTGGCATCTGCCTGGCCATCCTCATCCTGGTCATCGGGGGGGTGAAGCTTCAGCAAAAGTGAGCTCTTCCTGCTGCCCCCTCCCCTGGCTCATCCCATTTCCAGTTACTCAGTCCCAAAGCCTCCAGTCTCCTGAATCCACAGGGTCCTGTTCTCATTCCCTGACCCCCACCAAGTCCGTCTCTTCTCCTTAGCTGGAAGAGGACCCGGAGCCAACAGGGGCCTCAGGAAAATTCCAATGGTCGGAGCTTCTTTGTGAGGAATAAAAAGGTAGGATGGGAGGAAGATCAAATGCAGGGCAGCCCTTAAAATGGAGTGAGGAACCGAGGTGAAGAGCTAAAGAAAAGTGATCAAAAGTCCTCTGGGGCCGGGCGTGGTGGTGCACACCTGTAATCCCAGTGGCTCAGGAGGCTGAGGCAGGAGGATCAAAGCCAGCCTCAGCAAAATCGAGCACTAAGCAACTCAGCGAGACCCTGTCTCTAAATAAAATACAAAACAGGGCTGGGGATATGGCTCTGTGGCCGAGTGCTGCTCAGTTCAATCCCTGGTACCAAAATAATGTCCTCTGTGGGGTCAGAGGCTGGGGGAGGGTGGGGAGAGAGACTCAGAACTGCAATCCTGTTTCTCTCCCAGGTTAGAAGGACCCTTCTCTCTGAAGGGCCCCACTCCCTGGGATGCTACAATCCGATGATGGAAGACAGCATTAATTATGCTACTCTGCGCTTTCCGGAGACTGACACACCGGGAACTGGGTACTGAGGGTACAGGACGGGTGGGTCCTGCAGCCTGGGAGGGATGTAGGGGGGAAATAGTGGACTAGCTCTGTGTCAGGCACCTCCTGACACCATCTACCTATTACCTCATTCCTGTTCTATAACGACCTCTGTTAAGTAACAGGCCCCACAACGGAACCTGTTTCTACAAGCCAAGAGCATGTGTGCCCAGAGCCAACCTTTGTCACGGAGGCTAAGGCGCGGTGACTCATACACATGCATGCTCATTCATCCGGCACACATTTTTTTATTAGCCCCTACTGTGTGCATGGGGCTCGTGGAAGACAGCGAGTTTGTGTTTTCCAAAAAGGGCTGAGGTTGGGGTGCTGCTGGGGGGACTCAGGGAGTCGGGAGAAGGAAGAGAGTTCACAGGAAGCACTTCACTGATGGCTCTCCATCTGTTCTCCCTCTCAGAGGTACAGGCCCCTCAGAAGCACAAGGACCTCTGCCAAATAATGAAGACACTTACTCAGTGGTGCAGAAGTGTCATGTGGTAAGAGGCCAAGGCTGAGAAGGTTGGGGGGCCTGGGTCCTGGTCTCAGCTGGGAGCCCCACAGGGGAAGGACTTGGGTGGATGTCAGTGTGGCTAAAGCTAGATGTGGGCTGGGGGAGGTTTGTGGCCTTACTCTGTTTTCTGTTGCGATCACTCAATACCCGAGACAGGGAAATTTATAAAGGAAAAGGATTTATTTTGGTTCATGGTTCTGGAGATCCAAGGTCAAGGGACGACATCTGGTGAGCGCCATCTTGCTAATGGAGATTCTCCGCAGAGTTCTGAGGTGGCACCAGGCATTGCTCAGCAAGGGGGGGGGTGTGTGCCAGAGAGAACTCAATTTTATGACAAAGCCACTCTCTCCGTCACCCATCAACCCATTAATCCAATCACCTCTCAAAGGTCACACCTCCACACACCATTAGCATAGGAATCTGGGGATTGAATTTCCCATGCAATCTGGGGGACACATGGGCGGAGCCAGGGTAGGGACCTCTGTGTCCAAAGGCCAAAACAGCCAGTTTCTGGGCAAGGGGACTCTTGTGTGGGCTTTTAGACCTCCCTCCCCGAGTGGAACAAGGGCAAAGGCGGGGAGGTGGAGGGAGGCTGGCCCCCATCGCAAGGCCAGGCTCACCCCCGTGTGGCTTTCCCAGGGCGACTACGAGAACGTGGCTCCAAATCTTCCAGAGGATGACGGGATTCATTACTCGGAGCTCGTTCATTTTGGGACTGGGGAGCGGCCTCGGGCACCAGAAGATGTGGACTATGTGACCCTCAAGCACTGACAGCAGGACACAGGCTGTGTTGGATGTGCCCAGAGCCAATGCGGCCAAGGAAACCCCAGGGTGTCCCCAGCTGCAGCTGTTCAGCTGCTAAGTCACAGGACCTTTTTATCTCCCTGCGTGCACGCGCGCGCGCGCACACACACACACACACACACACACACACAATCACTGAGGAGAACCTGTGTCTGTCTGGTTCAGAGCCATTTTCCTTCCCAGGACTGGTAACCCTGACCCTCCTGATCCTTTTCCATTCTCCTTTCCACCCGGGAAATTCACCTATGCACCCGTCCAGGATGGCACAGCCCCCTGTGTCCCCCACTGGAGACACTGCCACCATCCATCCCCTCCTGAGCCCTCCCCTACTGCCCTGGCATTGATTTGACACTGTTTTGTCTTCCCTGTCCCTTGGACCTCCCCACCCCCACTGCCACCCACTAATCCTATGCTCACTTTCTGCTCCTGGGGAAATCCCAGGGAAGGGCAGAAATGAGGTAGACAGAGGCATGGTCCCCAGCTGGCTTCTCCTCTAGAAACTGTCTACAAGCCAGCTAAGCCTTCCGTGGAGGACTGTGCCGTGACAGCCCCTGCCCTCGGGGTCTCGTGGACTGCGCAGATGCACTGAGAAGAACAAAGATCATGTACAGAGTTGCACAATAAAAATGGCACAGAGGCCACTTCCAGGAGCCAGTGAGCTCTTTCCCATATGTGGAGTCAGAGTGGGGACGGGGAGCTGGGGATGGCATTGTGGGGTGTAGGGGGAAGGAAAAGAGTCACAGTTATCTCATGATCAAATCAGGGTCCCGTTGTCTGGCTGGGAGAAGCACACCGGCTTTTCAGTTGGGCGAACTTGAGCTTGACTCTGATTCTTCTGCTTCACCAGTTGAGTGATCTTGGGCAGAGTGCACCAACCTGCCTGCAGCTCAGTTTCTGCATCCGTAAAAGGAGGATGTCACTCCATACCATGCAGGTGGCTCATGGCAGGAAGTGAAGTCTGACCTTCAATACGCCTGAGTCACTTTATAGGAGGCCTAGCAGAGAGGCCGGAGGTCCTTCATTGAACCCAGGCACACTTTACCACTGAGCCACATCCTCAGCCCTTTTTACTTTATTTTTTATTTTGAGACAGGGTCTTCCTAAGTTGCCTAGGGCCTCACCAAGTTGCTGAGGCTGGCTTTGAACTTGCAATCCTCCTGCCTCAGCCTCCCAAGCCGCTGGGATGACAGCCATGTGCTCTCACACCCGGCTTTTGTTTATATTTCTAGAAGAATATTCAAAAGGAAAAAAAAAGTGGGGGAAGCCGATTCATTACCCACAGCTATTCTAAGAAGGGGATCTACCAAGTTCTTTCACAACCCACAGTTTCGGAACCTCTCAAAGGCCAACTGCCAGGAGAAGCCTCACAGTTCTCCTGTCCTTCACTGTCACCCCACCAGTTCTCTGTTCCGGGACATACTTGTCAAAAGACAACACTTCGCAGTCGCTGTCCCCAGTCCCCTTGACGCTTCTCAGGTTGAGTTCTCTTCACCCACTTACCTGCTTACCAAAGGACTAAGACCCATTCTGCTCAGAAGGCTGGAACAGGTGGCGAACCAACCACCAACGTGATGGACATACAGTTCCTGGCACATAGTAGGTGCCACCTTCCTTTCGGGCCCCCCCTCCCATCTCCACTCATCAATGCATGGGTCCTCCCTTGCCTTAAGCCCTCTTTGTTGCTAGTTTGATTTCCTGTGAGCATCGTAGGACTTCGAGAACTGTTTAAATGAAAGAAGGAGCGTTTGGGGGTTTCTGTGCCCCCCCCATTAGGTCCAGGGTCATTTGACCATTCATTCATTCCTGCAGCAGACCTTCACTGAACACCAGCACAGAGGCGGTTGTTGGGGTGCAAACAAGACACACTTCCAGCCTTGGGGACTTTCCGTCTAGTCTAGGGACCCCAAAGCTTTTCGGGGCGGAGACACCTGGAGGGAGCTGACGGCAGCCCTGGGCCTCACCAAGCCTGGCTCAGGCTCCCTGGCAACCACCGGGAGCCTTCCCCCCTGTCCCTGAGCCCAGCTGCTGACATAAACCTACTTCATGACCCATTGACCATGAGATGGGACTGTCAACAGGCATTGTTGAGGCGTGAAGAGCAGGCGGCCAGGGACTCCAGAACACAGGCACCCCCACCCCCACCCCCGCCCCAGGTTGGGTTTTACCATCCTCCCAGTGCCCGGAGCCGCTGCAGGGTGCCACACAATGGACAAAGCAGCCCAGAATCTTTGCCCTCCTGAGGCCAGCCTTCTAGCAGAGGGGCCAGCAAACGTGATGTGGCAGAATCACAGAGGCTCAGGATTCACACAATGCAAGATGGATATGGAGGGGGAGAGGGGGTGGGTTTGGGGGGAGAGATGGAGGAAGGCCCGCTGAGGAGTGGCGCAGGGCAGCGGCCCCAGCAGCCAGGTGGTGGGGGGGCTAAGCAGAGATCTGGAAGACCCCACGTCTCCCCTAGAGCTCAGCTTTTCTCCTAAATAGTTGTCACAGGAGGTAAAATGGCACCCTTGATTCTTTTCTCCTTTCTGTCCGTTTCTCAGTATTTGCCAAAGATAAAATACTAAGCAGTCGGTGGCACGTTCTTCTCCATTCAAAGTGAGGCGCCTTGCCACAGATGCAGGATTGGAGAGGTGCAAGCAAGATGTGAGGTCTAAGCCAGGCACAGAGCCGCAGGCCTGTAATCCCAGCAGCTGTGAAGGCTGAGATGGGAGGATTGCAAGTTCAAAGCCAGCCTCAGCAACGGCCAGGCACTCAGCAACTCAGTGAGACCCTGTCTCTAAGTGAAATAAAAAAATAGGGCTGGGGATGCGGCTCAGTGGTCAAGTGCCCCTGAGTTCAATCCCCGGTACCCCCTCCAAAAAAAAAAAAAAAAAAGAATCTGAGGTCTAAAAAGGAAGTTGGATAATTCTTCTGGAGGGAGTTGTTGATGGGCTGAGAACCCCATGCTGCTCACCCCTGCAGCCTGGTGAGAGGACTCATTATTTGGACGGGGGATTTGGAAGGGGCAGAGTGGCCTGGTGACTACCACACACCCTTAGGAAAACTGAAGCTGAGAAGTTGAGGCAGAAAGAGCCAGAGGCAGATGAAGAGGTGCAGGCACGGTTGGAGAATCAGAGAGACTGAGAGCATTCTTTTCCACTGACCAGATGTGGACCACATTTGAGAGAGAGCCAGACTGGAGCCATTTTAAGTCTTGCTTAGGAGATCTTTCTGGAAAGTCAAGATGACCTCCATGGCAAGGTAAATGGCCAGGCATTTCCCCAAGGTTGAGAAAAGCAAGCTAAGCAACCTGCTGGAGGCACCTCCTGTCCCCAGGGAGCACCGTCCAATGTCCCTACCCAAGCAACCTGGGGAGGAATCGGCCTGGACATCCTCGCTGTCCAGAGAGGCTGAGCTGAGGCCACAGCCCAGTTACTCCAGTACCCACCACACAGACTCTGCTTGTCTCTTCTTTCTTCTCCTGCCTTTTACCAACACTGCAAAGGTCAGCAGCTGCTGTCATGAAGCTAGGGAGAGAAGGAGAGGGAGCATGCCCACAGCCAGGGTAAGCTCTCCCTCGGAATGAAGCTTTTGACATCCCAACATAAATTGCTGCACACCAATGGGTTGGTGACTAAAGTCACTTGGAATGAGCCAATAAGGCAGGGGCCTGGCCCAAGTGTTCCTCCTGCACTGGGGAAGATGTAGCCCCTGGGGCAGTTTGAGTTGGCAGTGGCTAGGCATAGAGCTGTCCTCTGGCGGACCCCCACGATCTCGGCTTCACATGCATCACTTGGAAAAAAGCCCCATCCTATCCTGGCTCCCTTCTTAGCCCCCGGCCTCTGGCAGTCCAGCCTCGCTCCAGCCTGGGATGCCCCATTAGCTGCTCAACCAAGCTGCTAGTGCCTGAGGCTAATGGCCCTGCCACCCCGCCCTCCTCTCTTCCAGCTCACTGCCCATCCTGGGCATCCTCCTGCAACCCAGTGAGGGGACTCCTGAGCCTCAGAGACATCTGGCAGTACCAAGAGGTGAGTCCCTCTTTCTGTGGCTCCTCTTCTCACCAGTGATCCCCCAGGTCCCCTGCCTGGGGTGTCCCCTGAGATCGGCTAAGTTCCTCCCCCATGACATGGGATCTGGCTTACCCTGGGCTCTCCCCTGGGGACCTCCTCTGCTCCCTGTAGCTCCTATCCAAGCCCAGGGTCCTCCCTCACCTCTGCACCTGCCCTGTGGGCTCCCCACTGGCAGGGAGTGAGCTTGGGAGTGGGACCCATCCCCAAGGAAGCCACTCTGACCTCTCTAAACCCCTTCTCTCCCCAGAGCCTAAGGGAGCCAGAGGCCGTGCATCCTCCGTGACTGCATGCCTGGCTGTTTCTTCCTGTTACCACACCGCTGTCCTCTTCTTTGCAAGAGGTGACAGGGTGGAAAGACAGCTGAGTCCTTGCTGCTGATCCTGGCTCCACGGCTGCCTGGCTGCCACCTCCTTCAGCGGCCTCGGTTTCCTCTGCCTCACCCCAGGCAGCACCGAAGCCAGCTCTCTGGTCGCGATCTGAAGACCAAGTGGGACCAAGCGGAGTGCAGGAGCGGCTGCCTCATGAACCTGCCTCCGCAGCTCTCCTTCGCCCTCTACGTGGCCGCCTTTGCCCTGGGCTTCCCGCTCAATGTCCTGGCCATCAGAAGCGCGGCTTCCCACGCCCGGCACCGCCTCACTCCCAGCCTGGTCTACGCCCTCCACCTGGGCTGCTCTGATCTCCTGCTGGCCATCTCTCTGCCCCTGAAGGCCGTGGAGGCCCTGGCCTTGGGGGCTTGGCCTCTGCCGGTCCAACTGTGCCCTGCCTTTTCCCTAGTCCACTTCGCCCCGCTCTACGCTGGCGGGGGCTTCCTGGCTGCTCTGAGCGCTGGCCGCTACCTGGGCGCAGCCTTCCCCCTGGGCTACCAAGCCCTCCGACGGCCGCGCTACTCCTGGGGCGTCTGTGTGGTGATATGGGCCCTCGTCCTGTGTCATCTGGGGCTGGTCTTTGGGTTGGAGGCTCCGGGAGGTTGGCTGGACAACACCACCAGCTCCCTGGGCATCAACAGAGTGGCCAACGGCTCCCCCATCTGCCTGGAGGCCTGGGACCCAGCATCTGCCGGCCCCGCCCGCCTCAGTCTCTCCCTCCTGCTCTTCTTTGTGCCCCTGATCATCACCGCGTTCTCTTACGTGGGCTGCCTCCGGGCCCTGGCCCATTCAGGCCTGAGCCACAGGCGGAAGGTCAGGGCAGCCTGGGTGGCCGGCGGGGCCCTGCTCACGCTGCTGCTCTGCTTGGGGCCCTACAACGCCTCCAACGTGGCCGGCTTCCTGCGCCCCGACATGGGGGCCCAGTGGCGAAAACTGGGGCTCATCACAGGGGCCTGGAGTGTGGTGCTCAATCCACTGGTGACTGGCTACCTGGGAGCAGGTCCTGGCCGCGGGACAGTGTGTGTGGCAAGAATGCAAGGAGGAACATTCCAGAAATAGCAGCTTCTGTTGGGAGAAAGGGGCTTCTCCAGGCTCCATGTCGGGGCTGCCCCATCAGAACTGCAGGGCAGCCTTGCCCGGAGCCATCCCCGGCGCCACCTGTGGGAAGAGCTAAGCCTGGAGAGGACAACACCCCGTCCAGAGAGAGGAGTGGAGGCCAGGGGCTGGCACCTCCACACGTCCGCTTGCCTCCTGCCTCTGCCCACCCCTCGCGTCCTTCCTGCCCACTAGGAGGATGACGTTTGGCTTCTAATCCGGAGGAACACCACCGTGCAATGCTACCCTGCAGCCATTTGTGAGGAAAGAACATTTTAATTTCTAAAGAAGAGATGGAGGCACTAGCCAAGATAACGAGGCTGCCATACCACTTACAGATCACAAGGGGGCAGCATTCGCACTATGAATGGGAAGCTGGCCCAGAAAAGATGCTTGGCGAGAAGGGGCCCAGGTCAGCCACCATGCCCAGTGCTTTATAATGAGGGTTGTCTCATTTTATCCTCACACAACCCTCCTACTACCTTTATTTGTTTTTAAGAGGCAGGGTCTGCTCTGTTGCCCAGGCTGACCTTGAACTCTGTGCTTGAACTCTGGTGCTCAACTGATCCTCCTGTCTCAGCCTCCCAAGAAGCTGGGACCAAGGTATATGCCACGGTGTCCACATCACACAACCCTTGGATTTAGCCAGGTGACTGCAGCACAGATGGGCAGGCTGTTCATTGCACAGGGGCGTCAGGCAGAGGGGACACACACTGACTACTAGCCCGTGCTGGGCTCACTAAGCCGTGTGCCTGCCTTGCTTCCAATCAAGGGAAGGAGCCTCTCATTTTAATTTCAACAAAGACACCACCCGCTCCTCCAGTAGCGCCCCTTGGTGCAGGGTGGCACTCCCCCAAAAGGGTGCCTTATCCTCTTTGGAAGGCCTGCATGGGGTAGCCTCTGTTGGGGCCAGGTGTATCACATCTTCATTTTGTGGGGCTAACAAACTTGCCCAAGGCTTATAGCAAGGAAGAGGGATGAGTCGGATGTGATCTTTCCAAGCAGGCTCCCCCGAGGGTCAGGGGAAAACCTGGAGTGTCAGGATAATACCTGTATTGGTGACCCATTTGGGGAAGCTGAAGGGTGGCCCCACAAGGGGGAAGACAGAGAAAAGTAGCCGTAGGAGACCTGGGCATCTGCTCTAATGAGGGGGAGGAATGGGAATCAAATTTGTTCGATAATGCCACCGATGTTCACAGAGCCCCTATGGGGCTGTGTGGCTGGCATGTACAAACTGGGCTCTCCCAATGGTCTCTTGGCATGCTTGAGTGTCTACAGGTGTCTAGAAGAGCGATGGGCACATCACAGGCACTCCATAAATGTTTGCTGAGTGAATGAATAAATGCTCATAATAGCTCTCCAAAGAATGTTCTAGAACCCCTATCTTACGAATATGGAAACAGGCTAGAGAGGTTAAATAAGTTTCTACCAAAGACAGAAATAAACTCAGTCCCTGTGCAGAGGGGACATCAGCAGATTTTAGTAAAAACCCCAACTCCAGCCCAGGAGGCCCCTCTGCCCACCCTCACAGTGCCAGGGACGGCCTTCTCCTCTCACTGCTCTGGGGCATCTGCGAGGTGCTGGGCCGCTGCTCCCAGCGACCCGTGCTTCTTCCCACTTCGGGGAGAATGCAGTTCCTGCCTGGTCCTGTGAGGCCCTGCAGGATTTGCCACAGTTTCCTCTGTTCACCTTGAGCCCAGGAGGTCGAGTTGTATATCAGCCATTCTTCTGGCATGTTCTCTGAGACGTCTCTCTGCATCTTTCTTTTTAAATTGATTCTTTTTAGTTAGACATAGCAGTAGGATGTATTTGACATAATTATACATGCATGGAATATATATCTTTTTTTTTGTGGGGATGGTACCAGGGACTGAACTCAGGGGCACTTGACCACTGAGCCACATCCCCAGCCCTATTTTGTGTTTTATTTAGAGACAAGATCTCACCGAGTTGCTTAGCGCCTCACTAAATTGCTGAGGCTGGCTTTGAACTCTTGATCCTCCTGTCTCAGCTTCCTGAGCTGCTGGGATGACGGGCGTGTGCCACCACATCCAGCATGGAATATATCTTGTTCTGATTCAAACTCCAGGACCTCCTCCTTCCCTTCCTGTTCCCCTCTCCCTTCTTTACCTCCCAGGTATTGATGTCTTCATCAAACTTCCCTCTTCGCTTGTCCTCCTCACCAGAAGTTAGGACACCACAACTAAAACTTTGTTCAGGGCTGTACCTTTAACTTGAGATATCATTGGCATATAAAAGTCACCCCTGCCAAGTCTCCAAGGCAATGGTCTTCAGTAAATTGACTTCAGGGTGCTCTCCTCACCCTGCTCCCCACCCCATAAGATCCCTCAAGCTCAATTAATTTACAATTAATTACAATTAATTTACAATTAATCCTTTCCTCCCTCAGCCCCCAGGCAACTGCTGATCTACTTTCTGTCTCTAAAAAAAGTCTCTCTTCTAGACGTTTCTTATAAATGGAATCACCTATGGTGCGGTCTCTTATGTCTGCTTGCCGCTCTCAGCGTGGTGGTTTTGAGGTTCACCCTGGCTCCAGTGTGTGGTTCATTCCTTGTCATCGCCAAATAGAACGCCATTCTGCGGATGTGCCCGTCTGTTTATCGGTTCACAGGTGGACGGACAGCCCGTGATGTTTCCACTCTTTGTAGGAACTTTCAGGAGCAAGCTTTTGTGCACAGGGGGCTCCATTTCTCCTAAGTAGATATCTGCAGTGGGACTGTGGGGCCTTAGGGTAACTTTTTAAGAAACTGCCAAATTGTTTTCCAAAGTGGCTGCACCTGCAACAGATGAGGGCCCTGGTTTCCTCCCCTGGGCTGCTCAGTGCTTGGAACTGTCTGACTTTTGGATGATAGTCACCCTAATGGGTGTGAAATGGCATCACATTGTGCTCCTTCAGTCTTTAAGTGAATAAATACATTATCTCTGAAGCCAGAGAGAACTGGACTTTGAACCCTGGTGGTCTTACTTAATGAGGTTTATGCCCTGGAGCAAGTCACTTCCCCGGGGAGAGGCTGAAGGATTTCACACAGTGAGATAAAGCAGGGATCCCCTGAGGAACAGAGGCCTGCTGTGGATCTCCTGCCCACCAGGATGAAGCCGGTAGCAGCCTGGCCACCTCTGTCACTTGGACCATCGTCTTCATCATCATCATCACCCTCCAGAGACAAGCCTGCATCATGACAGGGACAGTTCCAAGCTCCATTGGAGGCACCTGGCCTGTGCCCATGTTTTACTCGGTGACACGGTTTCTATAACCATCCCTGTTTTATAGATGAGAAAGGGGACACAGAAGGGGGACCCTTGCCCCAAATCACAAAGTTGGCGAGTCACAGAGCCAGTTCCAGAGCCCAGCCCTCCATCACCGCATCACACTTCCTGCCCTTACAAGGCAAACTGGAGAAGTGCCATTGCTAGAGAAAACAGACCAAAATCAAGTGGAAAAGAGGAGAGAGGACCACGGCGTCATGGGAGCATGGGCCTGGACGGGACATCCTGGCTGAGGCTGCTCAGGCTCAGGAGGAGGCCCGTGGTGGAATTTGCTCTTCTTCTTTGCATAGGGACACAGCCCTGGGGACAGAGCTCAAGGCATCTTTTGTGCTTCTGTTCCACAGTGAGTGACGTCACGGGCACTGCTAGGTCTTTAGCATTTCTGCCAGATACAGAGCTCAGAGCACTTGTTCTGGAGAGGAGAGCAAGGTGACGTGCAGCAGAGGGCTTGCATCTTCAAAGAAGCAGGTGAGCCCGGTGCTGGGAGAGCACCTGGATGCTTTCTGTGCTGGGGGAGTGACAGGAGAAAGGGCAGGTCCCCGAAGGCAGGCTGGCTGATCCTGCCTGGAAAAGTATGTGGGGCTGTGTGACAGTGGGGGTGGGGCTGGCACTGGTGACAGAGTTCCTGGCTGATGGGTGAGGGACAGAAAGACCCCTCCCTGGACTAGTGCACTCACCTCTCCCCCTCTTAGCAGTGGCTGTGACCATGGAGACAAGCCCAGACAGGTTCTTCTTCCCGGGAAACCACTGGCTGTACTTCTCTGTGTACCTCTTCTCCTTCCTTGTGGGGCTCCCACTCAACCTGATGGCCCTGGTGATCTTCGTGGGCAAGCTGCGGCGCCGCCCGGTGGCGGTGGACATTCTCCTGCTCAACATGACCCTCTCAGACCTGCTCCTGCTGCTCTTCCTGCCGTTCCGCATGGTGGAGGCGGCCAGTGGCATGCGCTGGCCGCTGCCCTTCATCCTCTGCCCCCTGTCCGGGTTCCTCTTCTTCACCAGCATCTATCTCACGTCCCTCTTCCTGGCAGCCGTGAGCACTGAGCGCTTCCTGAGCGTGGCCTACCCGATGTGGTACAAGACGCGGCCCAGGCTGGGCCAGGCTGCCCTGGTCAGTGGCATCTGCTGGCTCCTGGCGGCTTCTCACTGCAGCGTGGTCTACGTTGCTGAATTCTCTGGGGACCAATCCCACAGCCAGGGATCCAACGGGACCTGCTACCTGGAATTCCGGGAGGACCAGCTGGCCTTTTTGCTGCCCGTCCGGCTGGAGATGGCCGTGATCCTTTTTGGGGTGCCCCTGCTCATCAGTGGTTTCTGCTACAGTCGCCTCGTGTGGATCCTCAGCAGGGGGAGCAGCCGGCGCAGGCGCAGGAGGGTGGTGGGGCTCGTGGTGGCCACGCTGCTCAACTTCCTCGTGTGCTTTGGGCCCTACAACATGTCCCACGTGGTGGGCTACATCGAGGGTCAGAGCCCCACCTGGAGGAGTTACGTGCTGCTCCTCAGCACCCTGAATTCCTGTGTGGACCCCCTTGTCTACTATTTCTCATCATCTAGGTTCCAAGCCGATTTCAAGGAGCTGCTGGGGAGGCTGATGGGCGGCTGCAGCCCTTGGAGGCTGGAGGTTAGTGTGGAGCTGAAGGTCAAGGGTGGAGGAGAGGGGCAGGTGCAGGACTGTGCAACCTAGAGAGCAGGGACAGACTCCAGGAAGGCTAGGAAGCAGGTAGCCCCAAGGTCTGGGCTGAGCGTGTGGTCCTCTGGGGCAGGGAGGTGTAGCAGATCCATGTCCCCAGGGCAGGACCATGCCAAGCCTTGACAGGACGACTGGATGTGGCTCAGGGGCAGAGCAGACACCCTGCCCCCTTAGGGATGTGCTCACAGAAGCCAGCTCTTGATTTTTGCCTCTTCCGGTTCTCCCAAGTGCTCTGGATCTGACTCTGGGAAGTTGTCAGGATCAGAGACTTCTCTGGAAGAAAATGACCTCCCCCAGTGTCCCCCCTCCCTCCTCCTGGGCCCTGAGAGCAACAGGCCAATTCCTGTGTCTTTCTGAGGGAAAAGAAGGAAAGAGCAGTGCCCAGGGTCAGAGGGAGTGGCCAGGCGACAGGAGAAGAGAGAGGGAGGAGTTCACTCTTCAGGTTGGGAAGGGAGCAGACAGGGCCCCAGGGGTGGGGAGCAACCTGCCCCCCCAGGGTGGGCTGTACGGGAAAGTTCCCAGTGCTCAGAGAATTCAGATCTTCAGGGACGGTTTGTGAACCATGACAGAGAAAAGTCACCCAAATAAATTTGGTAGCGAGCAAAAGAGAATGGTCTTTCCTTATTCTCTTTTTTCTCACGTGGTGAATGGAAGCATCAACACCCAGACTCGAAAGGGAAAGAACTAGAAGACAGGATGCCTCTGGCCAAGGCTCTGGGTCAGGGAAAGAGAAATAATAGTGAACCCATCTTAGGAGGTGGCTGGATTCATTACTCCTCAATGGCCACACGGTGGGGACGACATTATCACCATTTGGCAGAGCAGGGAACCAGCCCAGAGAGGCCAAGGATTCCCCTGAGATGGCAGAGCTAGCCTAGAGCGTGACTGGAGGAGGACTGGAAGTTGGACTTTGTGACTCCCAAACCTAAACCCCCAGCCCACTCTGCATCCTTCCTTCAGCTGTGGGTCAGTCTGCAGTGACCTGGCTCAGGCAAACTTCCAAAGTTGGGGGACCCGGTATAATCAGGAAAAAGTAAACAGGCCCCAAGGAGTGACAAAATCAGAGGCAAAGCAGGTCTGCTCTCTGCAGGTCCATTCTCCTCCCAGGAAAGAAATACGTGCAAAAAAAAATAATAATAATTATAATTAATTAATTAAGGTCATTAGCACAGTTGACTTCAGAGGGTTTCAAACCTTCTAAAAAGCTGTTTTTGCTGAGATGTGGTCATCGTGCAAGTTTTCGCTCTGCACTGAGGGGTGACACATGGGAAACAGCTGGCCAGGCCTCCCTTCCCCGAAGGGCAACCAGAGAAACGCTGGCGGCTGTTTGTACTCAGTCTTATTGCCAACGCATTTATTGATCACCTACTGGGGGTAGATGGTTCAGCTCAGAACTTTAGGGATTTCAGCACCAATGTTAAAAATGTTCGCTTTCTTCCCGGGAGAATGAGGCCTGGGTGTGGGCGGGGGCTGGGTTTGGGTGGGGAGAGGAAGGTGTAGGTTGTCACCCGTGTGGCCCAGGGCATTCTGCCACAGCGGCTGCTAACAAGGTGATGCAAACCTGGGTCCACCTGGTTCTGAAAGAAATCAAAGGTGTCATGAGTCCTGTGACCCCTGAATGGATAAAGCTGGGAACAAGTTGAAGACCTTACATTCTGAAGAAAGTGGAGAAGAACAGGGGCGTGACTCCTTCCCCTGGGCTTCTGGCGAGGAGGTAGAGGCAGGGTCACTGGCTTTGCTTGCCCTCCACCCTCACCAGGCAGCCCCCCGACTGCGTCTGTGCCCGTGACGAACTCGGGTGCCGGGAGGTTCGGTCATCAGAGTTTGGGGCGATCGTCTGGGTGGTGTGAGAGGGTGTCGGGGCATTTTCCAGAACTCTCCAGAAGTTAAGGGAAAGGGGGCCACTCTGGGACGGAGGGTGGATTCTGGGCCATGTGAGTGGGGGAGGGAGAGTGGCAGAGAGATGACAGTGGAGTGTCCACAGGTGACAGCAGCAAAGCTTTCCTGCTGGTAGGGCAAACAGTGAATCGCCCTTGGGGGAGGGGACGCGGCAAGGGCGGAGGTTCTGGGGAGATGCTAATGTTACCATCCAGAGGAGCTGGGTTCTTTGTCTCTGCTCAGGGAAGAACTGAAAAGCTGGACACAGAGGTCGCAAGCTGGCTAACAGCCAAAGCCACAGTCATAGACTTCCCCAAGAGGAGGAGCCCTGGAGCCGGGAGTCCAGGGGGCAGCTTTGACCTGGGTGGCCTTTGGAATTTCCTCCTTTCCTATCTCCTGCCCTGGCCACAGGCTCCTCACTATTTTTGATTGGTGCCCCTCTCTCCATGCATCTGTTTTAGTTTTTCTATTGGATTCCCCACTTAAGGGAAGGAGTACAGAAGTGTGTGTCTGATTGGGTCCCCCGCTTGTGCCCCCAGCACTTTCATCAAGCAGGAAGCTGACCTCATCAGAAGACCCTCTCCATGCCCCTTCGTCTGGCCCTGCCCCTGGCCTCCTCACTGGCCACCTTGCCCTGGCTGCCTAAGCCCTTCTACATCTCCCTCACTCGGAGTCGATCCAGATTGGATCTCCCTAGACAGAGAGGACCCACATTCTAGCTTCGAGGAAGCTGGTTATATTTCTTTCTCCTGCTTGGGCTTTGCAGCAAACACACTGCATATCAGTTTATGTTTTATGGCCATTTGGAAGGACACAGATCTTCCAAGACTGCTTCCTCTTCCTAGGAACTGATTTCCTCCTTTTGGGGGATGCTATTGCTCTGCAGAAGGCAGGGGCTAGAGAAGCAGTCTCCACCAGGAGGCTGAGGAAGCCCATCTCACAGCCAACCCCGTGAGACCGCAGGGGAGCTCACACCCCCGGAGAAGTGGGGCCACCTCCCCAAAGGAAAGCCAGGGTTACTGCAGAATTGGAGATAAAGGTGGAGCCAGATGTAAACGGAGCAGTGTTTGCTGAGCTCAGAGCAAAGCCAGGATGTGGGTAAAGAGGCCAATGGGAGTCAGACTGAGAAGCTGACTCAGAGCCATATTTCTTTGTGAAATTCAAAATAAGGATAAAGATACAATCGGGGGTATGCAATTATCTCAAGCTCCAGCAGGTTGACAGGCTGCTTCTCTGAATCAGAGACTCAGGTTTCTATTTATATATAATTTTGTTAATTAACTATGCGCGCGTCTTTAAAGGTTTACAAGAGCTGCCCCCGGGGAAAATATCCTCCTTCGACCAAACCTCAGGCAGCGCAATCCAGA
Organism: Urocitellus parryii; assembly: GCF_045843805.1. Taxonomy (NCBI): domain Eukaryota; kingdom Metazoa; phylum Chordata; class Mammalia; order Rodentia; family Sciuridae; genus Urocitellus; species Urocitellus parryii. Next base: position 16,907,028 of record NC_135545.1, on the reverse strand, counting down.
GGACAGAAGGGAGACAAGACATGACCCATCTCCATCCCAGATTTTATCGAGTCTGTTCTGCATGGGTTTCAGTGGGATGGCGTAGAGGTGGCCGCAGAGGTCTGACTCACCTGGAACCTTTTTCTTTTTTCTTTCTTTCTTTTTTTTTTTTCCTGCAGTGTTGGGGATTGAACCCAAGGCCCCTTGCATGCTAAGCATGTGCTCTACCACTGTGCTACATCCCCAGTCCCTATGGAAACCTTTTGTTGGGGGTGGGGGCGGATACTAAGGACACTTAACCACTGAGCCCCATCCCAGCCCTAATTTTGTGTTTTATTTAGAGACAGGGTCTCACTGAATTGCTTAGCGCCTTGATGTTGCTGAGGCTGGCTTTGAACTTACGATCCTCCTTCCTCAGCCTACCGAGCTGCTGGGATTACAGGTGTGTGCCACGGAGCCCAGCTCAAGTCCCATCTTTTTATTTTTTTTTTTAGTTTTGAGACAGGATCTTGTTAAGTTGCTTATACAGCCTCCCTAAATTGCTGAGGTTGACTTTGAACTTACAATCCTCCTACCTTAGCTTCCTAAGCTGCTGGGATTACAGGTGTGCCCCACTGTGCCTGGCCATCACAGCTTTTATTTACCTATAAAAATGATTTATTTGTTCTTTTTAGTTATACATGACAGGAGAAAGTATTTTGACATATTAAATATACGGGATGTCTAACTTCCCACTTTTGTGGTTGTGTATGAAGTGGAGTTACACTGGTGGTGTATTCATATCAGAACATAGGAAAGTTAGGTCTGATCATTCCACTGTCCTTCCTGTTCCCATCCCCTGTCCCTACCCCTCATTCACCTTTGTCTAATCCAATGAACTTCTAATCGCCTGCCCCACTGTGTGTTAGCATCCACCTATCAGAGAGAACATTCAGCCCTTGGTTTTTTGAGACTGGCTTATTTCACTTAGCAGGATAGTGTCCAGTTCCAGCCATTCACTGGCAAATGCCATAATTTTGTTCTTCTTTATGATTGAGTAATATTCCATTGTGTATATGTACCACAGTTTCTTTATCCATTCATCTGTCGAAGGGCACTCAGGTTGTTTCCACAGTTGAGCTATTGTGAATTGAGCTGTTATAAACATGGATGTGGCTGCATCATTGTAGTGATACCTGCCTTTTCTATTTCTATGAACAACATTGGAATTTTAATAGGTATTACATTAAATCTGTATAGTGCTTTTGGTATATGGCCGTTTTCATCGTATTAATTCTGTCTATCCAAGAACATGGGAGATCTTTCCTTAGTGTTCTGTAGTTTTCCACTGTAGAGGTCTTTCACCTCTTTTGTTGGATCGATTCCCAAATATTTTATTTTATCTGAGGCTATCGTGAATGCCTCAGCCTCCCAGCTTCGACAGCACTGGGGAGGTGACGGGGAATTAGAAGTCACCAAGTGTGACCAGGTACCCAGGAAGGCTACCCACAAAGTTATTAAAAACCCGCAGAGATGGCTCAACCCATCCCGACTGAAGACTGTGAATGGCCAGATCCTCGCCGGTTTCCTGTCTGACAACCTCTGACTGTTCAACCTCCCTGCATCCGAAGAGGGCAGAGCAGGAACCGGGGGTGGGTGGGCGCTGCCTTGTCCCCTGGCTCACGGTGACCTGAGCCTGGGGAGGATTCTGCAAAGGGCCTCCAGGTCTGTGTGAGTGCCAGGCGGGTCAGGGGACCCCTCGACGCAGAACAGAAGAGGTGGCTCTGTTTCAACTGGACCCCAGGAAGGAGGCAAGGACAAGACAAGGTCAGGGCCAGCAGAGGTGGCAGGGAGGGGCCCAGGAGTCTGCAGCAGCTATTATAAAATCATTAAAAAAAAAAAAAAAAGAGGAAACAGGGCATCAGTGACAGTAGGAAGGTGGCCGAAAGTCAGGCCACAGATTCTGGGAGAGGAGAATTGGAAGTGGGAGATCAGAGTCTGGGTGGGGAAACAAAGAGAAAGAAATAGTGAGAAAGTGGCCAACTTTTGACCTCTCTGGCAACATGACCCCTTTGGGTTAAAAAAAAAAAAAAAGTCCCAAGAAATACAGGTAGTTGTGGTCTCTAAAACTTCTTACAATCTGTGAGAAGCCTGCCGACTTCCCTTTGAGGAAGTTCTGAAAGATCATCTCCACAGGGAGGTAAAAAAAACCATTAAAGATGGTGGCCTGAGCTCTGGGGGAGGAACGCTGGGGTCACCTCTGGAGAGAGAAAGGGACAGGAGGACATGATACTTGGAGCTACAGCAGCCACATTGGGGCCATAAGGTTTCGAACTTCAGGAAGCAGCTAACTAAGGGTGGCAGAGCAGAAAAGTGGAAAGGGCCTGGGCCCTGGACCTTGTTGAGCTGGGACCCCCTTACCTCCAAACTCATCATCAATAAATGATCCTGTGGTTGACTCTATTGCCACATACTCTCTCACTTGCAATCAAATGCATCCTAACTCTAATAAATCAGCTGATCAGCCTGTATTTTGGTTATCCTGCATCCTCTCCGAACTTACGTGGTGTCTAAACTCTGCCTGATTGCTTTGTAGGATCTGTGGGGGATTAAACCCAGGGGCCTTTACCACTGGGCCACATCCCCCACCCTCTTTTATTTTGAGACAGGATCTTGCTAATTTGCTGAGGCTGCCCTTGAACTCGCAATCCTCCTGCCTCAGCCTCCTAAGCTGCTGGGATGACAGGCGGGCACCACCACGTCTGGCTGGGTCATCTCAATGTCTGCCTCACCTGTAATGACTGATCTCAGGGGAGCGTCTTACGGTTCCAGTCACTAGCTCTGGTACCAAGACGCCAGGACTCCCTTCATTCAGGAGGGGACATTTGATGGCCATCTGGCTAAAGGTGCATGGACACAGCACTCCAAGGACAAGCCAAAAACTTCAGGCTGGACGGGACCCTTTCTAAGGTCAAACACCATCTGACCTGCAGACTTGATTGCCACTTGCACTCCTATAGGTAAAGCTTCCCATGCTTATTATGGGATTTTGCTCTCTCTGTTCAGAGTTCTTAGAAGCAGGAGAGTCACCCTGCCCAGTCTTCTCGCCCACAGAGTGACCATGACACCCACGATGCTCATCTGAAGAAGGGTTTGCTTTCCTGAGAGCCCCATTTATTACCTACAGAGAATGCACTCAATCAGGGGCCTGCTGCTCGCTGGTCCCCCCCCGCCCCCGCCCCCGCCATTGCTCTCTAGCACGTCTCTGTGCTTGCAATACGGCTCTCCGACACCCTGAAAGTCTCCTTTAAAATCTTCATTGAAAGAACTCCCTGGGGCTTATTCTTGGAAAAACAATCAATCAAATGATTTATTTGCAGGAGCGCCGCTGCCCCCCCCCCCACACTCTCGTGAGACTGCGCTGGGATCTCGGGGCCAGGGCTTCTCCTGGCCCGTTGTCGGGCTGACCTTTTGATTCCCAGGGTAGCTTCTGACAGAAAGCAGACCCTGGTTGTCAGGGTGCCGAGTTGAGAGAGGAGGAGGAGACTGACGGGGAAGGTCCCCCGGGGCACTTTAGGGTGGTGGAAATGCTCAGTAACTTGATTATGGCGGGGGTCACATCGCAAGGCCAGTCGTATTGCACAGTGAGCTCCAAATGAAGGCGCTGTATTTTATGAAAAGTCAGCCTCAGCAGGGCTGAGTTTGAAAAATTGCATCATCTCCCCTCCACGTGCAAAATAGACAGGTACATAACAAGGTCAAGGCCAGAAGGGCTCTGCTTCGTCTGTGTCACTCTGCAGAAGCCGTGACTGCACAGGGATCTTGCAGGTTCCACCCAAGGGTAGAAGCCAGGGTGCGGACAGGTGGTAGAGGGCCACCAGAGCTTATCCTGGTGCTGGAGAACCCGACAGAGTGGTGGAGCTGTGGTGTACAGGAGAGTCATTCCACCCTGACTTGTCCCTGAGGGGGCTGTGGGCCACAGGACGATTGCACCTGCCGAAATTTCAAGCTGAAACTCCAGTGGTCATTGCTGTTTTGGGAATCTTACATTCTTACAAGCTGAAAACAAAATTCAAAATGTCCAAGGATTGGATGGGCTTCTAGGCTCCCAGGTTGTGGCCTCTGTAGTAGTGGAGGCCAAGGAGCCCCGAGATGCTGTGCCCGGGTCGGGAAGGTACATCGGGGGTCGGATTTTGCCATAAGCTCAGCTCAGAGATACTTTGGCCCAGAGGTGGAAACCCATACAGGCAGGCGCCAGTCACATTAGTGCCACTTCCGTCCATGCCGGATCACATGGATGATGGAGATCCATGAGGTTACGGTGGGTTCCTATCAGCTAGTGACGTCATGGCTGTAGTGACACAAGAATGCGACGTGCCACTCACATTTGTGCTGATGCTGGTGTTGACAAACCTGCGGCATGACCTGTCCCATAAAAGCAGAGCACACACAGTTCCGTGCCCTCTATCACGCTCGGTAATCACACTAAGTGACTCTGCTGCTGGTTTGTGTAGGTGTCATGCCACACTTTTAACGGGCTCCTATCTATTTTTTTAAAAAAAAGCTTACTGCAAAACCATCTGCTCCGTTGCCCTCCCAGCCTCCTGCATCTCGTGTTCGCTGACATCAAGAGGTCACATGGAGCAACTGGCCGGGACCACCGAGGTCTGTGGAAGTTCTCTCTGGGCTGTTTGCACCACAAGGAAACCAACTGGCCCCGTTTCTCAGAACGGGTCCCCATCCTTAGGCAGAGCACGGCTGCAGCCGGGACCTTCTGACTTTCTAAACAACGCTCTTACCAGGCCCTCGTTCTCATTGGGAGGTCCCTGCCACCCCTGCGGCCCTCCTCCGAGGACCCTCTCCCTCACCCACCAGGGAAGTATCTGGAGGACACAGGCCAGGCCGGGAAGGGAGCGCCCAGACTCCAGGTGGCTGATCCCCCCGACTCAGGCCTGGCCCTTCTTCCTGCCCCCGCCCTGGGAGGGCCTCCTCAGGCTCAGCCCTGGTTTTCTTGTGCCCTCCACCCTCTCCCAAGCATCTGATCCGTGACCATGGCTCTCAACGTGGACGACCTGCCCACGTCTCTCCCTCTCCAGCCCCAGATGGCCTGTCTCCAGCTCTGTGCGGGGACATCCCAACTCCAGGAGTCCAAACTGAGCTCTCCGCCTCTCCGTCTCATCCCCCAGATCTGGCCCCTCTACCTCTATAAATGACAGCCTCATCTCCCTGTCTGCCCTGCTGGAAACCCTGGAGTCATTCTTTTAAAAAAAAAAAAAAGATTTAATTCTTTTAAATTTTTTAAAAATGATTACACAAGCCCACTTTTCCAGGAAGGAGTGTGCCCTTCCGAGAATTTTGAGACATCTAGAGATTCCTGGAAGCATCCCCACAATGGAGATAAAAAAGGAATGTCGTCCCTCCCCCTGCCCCAGTGATAACCACAGGTCGGTCTCTATTGCTGAAGATGAAAAAGATTTTGAAAAAGCTTTCAAGCATGTCCCATAAATGAAACCATGTGGCTTGCTTCCTTGGAGCCTGCTTCCTTCACTCGGCATAATGTCTCTGAGATGCCTCCACATGGTGGTGGGTGGCGATGGCCCGATTCCTTTATTCTTGGAGGGGCTCCTGTGTGTGTCTGGATAACACAGTTGTCTATCCACTTCCCCAGGTTGGAGGGATTATGCTGCTCTGGGCACGTATGTCCCGGCTTTTGTGTGGACAGTTTTCATCTCTCTAGGTCTGTGTATTGACCCAGAAGAGGGGTCCTTTTTCATGTTTTATTTTGAGACAGGGTCTTGCTAAGTTACTTAGGGCCTTGCAAAGTTGCTCTGGCTGGCCTCGAACTTGAGATCCTCCTGCCTCAGCCTCTTGAGCCACTGGAATTACAAGCATGCACCACCGCCACCACCGGCCTAGGAGATCTGAACTTTTTAAAGATCTCTTCTCACTGTTTGCCACAGTAGCCATCCCTCCAGTAATCTGAGAGATCCAGGGCTTGGCACTGCCAGCGTTTATTTTTTTTCCTGGCCATTGTGACAGGTGGGTAGTGCCTTCTCCTTGATGTCCCACATCCAGTTCACCCTCAGGCCTTATCGCTTCTCTTTCTCGAACACGCCTTATAGAAATCTGCTTCTCTCCCACTCCACGACCACCTCCCTCGCTCACCCGGACTTCTGCGGAGGCTTCCAACCTGGTCTTTCTTCCCATCCTCATTCCCGTTAGTGCCTTTGACGAGGGAACTTTGAGAAGCGTAAATTGGATCATGTCCCTGCCCCGAATAAAACCTTTCCACGCTTCCCACTCTGACCCCCTCTCCCTGGCCTCTGAGGCTGTGTACCATCGGGCCCCACCTCCCTCTCTCCGATCCCCTGGGGCGCCCCACCCTCAAGGCCAGCTCTCGACATCACACACACCATTTCCTCCACGCTCCACCTGACTGGCGGCCGGCTTCCTCCAGCTTTCTCTCTAGTGTTATCTGTGATGGAGGGACTGTCCCTGATCACCCCGTCTCAAGTGCCCCTCTGGCAGTTTGATTCATGTATTTCATGAGACTCCTCCTACCAGCCTGGGAAGCTCATGACCACAGTCACCATGACAGCCATCTTATTTATTAGGATGGTCTTGCCTTGGTCCCTAAGGGGGACTGGTTCCTGGGCACTCCCTGTAGACCCAATCTGCAGATATGCAAGTCACTTATATAAAATGGTCGGTATTTGCATTTAACCAATTCACATCCTCCCATAGGCTTTAGGTCAACTCCAGATCACCTGCGATACCCAAGACAAGGCAAATATCATGCAAATCGTTGTTATACTGTATTGTTTAGGGAATAACGACGAGGAATAAAAACTCCGTTCATGTTTAATGAACGGATGCAATTAAAAAAAATTTTTTTTTTTTTAGATCTATAATGGGTTAAATCAGCAGATCTGTAACAGGCTAAATGAACAGATGTAGAACTCATGGATACAGAGATTGTTGTGTCCAGGGGAGTGACTAAAAATAGGCCTAGCACAGAGTAAGTATTTGGTATTTGACAAATGAATGAAAAAATCTCAAAAAGTGTCTCTGATTTTCCACTATTAAAAATAACACTTCAGGGGCTGGAGCTAAGTGGTTGAGCGCTTGCCTATCATGTGTGAGGCACTGGGTTCAATCCTCAGCACCACATGAAAATAAACAAAGGCAAAAGAAATTTAAAAAAATAACATTACAAGGAACATCTTTTTCACAAAAGGACTGGAGTACGTGAGCATTCTCTAAAGCAGTACTGCTGAATTAAATGCTCCATCCACTGAAGTTTTGTTAAATAGCAATAAATTACCTTCTTCAGCTGAACCAACCCCAACACTGTGGAAGAGACCCATAACCCTTTCCCAAAAAGAAAACATTGTATTTTTAAGTTTTTAGAAAGTTGATATTTAACATTTAGGAACATTTAGAGATCTCTAGAGAAACCGAATCAATAAGGATGCCTGTGTATATATGTACTCAGGAAAGAACGGCAGTTTTAGTCCAAAGTCCTGCTGGCAAACCAGGAAGAGCCAGAGTTGCAGATGAAGTTGAAAGCAGTCTGTGGCTGAATTCTCTCCTGTGGGGGGAGGCCAGCCTTCAACTGATGGGACGAAGCCCACCCACACCACAGGGCATATTCCGCTTTCCTCCAAGTCCACCCACTTAAGTGATAAAATGGCTGTGCATTGTGGCTCAGCCACGCCGACATATAAAATTAACCATCACACACAGCACTGTTTTAATTCTCTTCTCCCAGATGAAAAGATGGGTTGAGGATATTTGCATACTATGTATAGTTATTTAAATTCTTTCTGTACTTGCCTTTTCTTATTTGACTTGCAATATGGAAAGACAGTGGTCTTTGACTTTGTTGATAACCAATTTTTTTTTGCATAAGTTTTATGCTTTTATGTGCTCAAATTTGTCATCATTTGTTTGATGACTTCTCCATTTATATCTTGCTAGAAAAACTCTTTCTCATTTATAAGGCATAAAAATTTATATCATCCACATACAACTCTTATAGTTTTAAAAATGTATTTAATCTTTAATTCACTTGGTTTTTACTTTTGTTGTTTAGTTGTAATTCTTCCAAATGGGAAGTCAACTATCCCAACTTTATTTGCAAAATATCAATACATTTTTCCCCATACTGATTTGAAATGAACTTACATTACTTCAGTAGGAAAAATCCCCCACATGTAATCTAAAACAAACCAACAAAAATCATCATTTTAACCCATCCTGACTGAAAAAATATAAAAGATTCAAACAGCTGTGTTGGAAAAAGTGCACAGAGGGCTGGGGCTAAGGCTCAGTGGCACAGCTCTTGCCTAGCATGTGTGAGGCACTGAGTTCGATCCTTAGACCCCATTAAACATAATAATACACAAAAAAATTTTTTTAAAGATGCATAGAAGTGGATACTCTTATGTTCAGTAGGTGAAAATGTGAATTACTGGACATTTTCAGGAAAGTAATATGAAAATGTCTAGCAAAAAATTTGAAGTCACCTCTTTGACCTGGCAATGTCATCAATTATGTATCCCAAAATCCACTTGACGCCTTCTCAGAGATAAATAGTCACTGAAGCACTGCAGTAGATCTGAATGCACTGACATGAGATGGTCAACAGAAACACACATATGAGATGTGTGTGTGCATGCACACTTATATACCAAAACACACTTATATAGTACAATTTTATTTGTACATTTTAATCTGTACGTCCGCATATGTACACACAAGGATATAAACAAATTGAAGTTCCTTCCAGGAAGCGATAAGTGCCTTGGAGAAGTGAATGGCGTTTCATATTTTACTTCTGTTTTGTCGGATGTTTTCTAATAAGGTCATATGCATGCATTGTTATGCCATTTTTAAAAATTAAAGAAATGATGATGAGAGAACATTTGTGCCCTGGATTCTGACCAAACTAGTGCAGGTGCTGGCGCATGGGGATTCGCGGAGTTAGCTGGGATGAGCAGGTAAATCATTTTATGCGCTCCGCCTGCCCACACTGACCGCTGGAGCTGGGGAGGGGGTGCATTGTGCCCCCAGGTCTCAGGCGTTGAAAGCAGGAGTTTTTACTCTAAGAAAAGCAAGCTCCAAGTGCAGTACCTTGTCCCTCTGGCATTCGGCGTCCCCCAACATCTTGGCCAGCTGGAGGGACCAGACAGCCTGGGGAGGGAGGGGCTGCTGCCGAGCAGATCTCCGCCCTGGACAATCTGTCCCTGCCTGCAGCCTGGAGGGCCTCTGGCCCAGGCCTCAGGATCCCTCCCCTGGCACCATTCCTCAATGAGGTTAAGTACACTCACAGACGGGTCTCGACACAACCCAACGTTAAACCGATGGCCCATTTTCTGACCCTCTACTTTCAGAAACCAAAGTCCTAAAATGGATTTTTGAAGCCACACAATTCATTTCTGACTTCCTGTTAAGAATGCATTCTCCCATGTAAGCGCGTCAAAGATGGGGTGGCTTGGGTCGTCTCGTTTGTCATTTCGTCATTCCTTTTCTTCAGAGATGGAGAACCTCAAAAAAATGGAAGTGGTAGCTTTTCCTGACCGCTGACAGACCGTGTTGGGGACATTGGTCATCTTCCTACTCTTCTGAATGCCTTTTGTGTGGAGGGAACCGTCCAGGTATGGCTCTCCCACCAGAGAAGCTGGTCACGTTGGGACCTGTTTCCAAGCCTCCCCGACCCCTGCACGTCATCAGATGCATCTGCCCCGAGGTCTGATTCTGAGGTCAAGGGCACAGAGAAGGACAGAGTGGAGAGTTGCTTCTGGCAGTGGCAGTAGTGAATAAACGCGCCCTAGGTTAGAGTCCAGTGTGTGGGGGTGGGGGTGGGGGGGGTGGGACGGGGTCCTGTGTCCTCACTGGACTGGCCAGTGGCACGACATTTAATGTGGTCCCGGCTGCACGGTCTCCTTTCCTCTCAAAGCCCGGCTCTGCAGCTTTCCTGGCAAACCTCCCAGCTCCCCACTATCTTATCATTAAATTCCAAATGAGCCAGTGTCGGCCTCCAGGGCTGCAATTAAGAGCCATCACCGAGACACAAGTTCAGTACAGTGATTAGGAGCTCAGAAAGCCTGCAGGCTGCCGAGAGATGCGCAGCCCGTTAATAATCAGAAAAACAAGACCACACGGAAACAGCGCAGGGACTGCAGCAGCCCCTTTGGACTGGCCATCTCTGGCCAGCGGCGTGGTGAGGCAAGTGTGGTTGGGGATGTGGCTCACAGACCCAACTGCTTTTTTTCCTTGTGCATTCTACTTTGGTCCCAAACAAGAGCTCAACCAAAGAAAAGGCTGTCTGGATGGTGTCCCTGCACGGCTTCTCAATTACATGGGCAACCTCAGATCCCCGTGCTGGGCGACAGGGCACATAATGAATGCTCAGTGTGGGTTAACTGTGGATATCTTTTGCCTACACACATTCATTCATTCTTTCATTGATTGGTACTGGGGATGGAGTCCAAGGTTGCTTTATCACAGAGCTACATCCGTTTAAAATTTTTTTTCAGAGACAGGGTCTCACTTAGTTGTTGAGGCTGGCCTCAAACTTGTGATCCTCCTGCTTCAGCCTCCCTAGTCACTAGGATTACAGGTATGCACCACTGCCAGGCTTGCTTTTACTTGGGAGTAAGATTACACACACACACACACACACACACACACACACAAGCACACACACGCGCATGCACACACACACACAGTGCAGAATTCTTCTCATAAAGGATATACAAGGATCCACCCCAATGCCCAGCACCCCTTCCCAGGGACAGCCATTGAGCCCACTTTTAGGTCTCCTTCCCCCGAGTCTTCCTCACTCAGCATCCAGAGGGATCCTTTAACAGCGTGAAGCAGACCACGCCCCGACCCTGTTCTCTGGGGTTTTCCGCCATCCTCCCATCCTGGTCACAGCCACCAGGCCCCGCATAATCTGGGTCCTGCTGACTGTCCTGACCTCATTCCCATGACTCTGCTTTGGGTCCCCCCAGAGCCATTCTGGCTTCCTTGGGCCCCTCGGACACGCGGCAGCTGCTCTCAGGGCTGGCTGTCCCTCTGCGTAGATGTCCAGCCAGCTCCCACCCCACATCCTCCTTGCTTTCAGGAGCCTCCTCAGCACCAGCTCCTCGGAGGCCTCTTCCCCTTCCCCTGAAGCCCAGCCTCTCTTCCTACTTGGCCTGGCCCCAGGCTCCGTCTGTGTGTCCTGTCCTGCTGCAATGGAACTCGAGCGACTCGGAGCCCGCCCTCCTCCGCCACCTGTTCTCCCGCACAAGTGACAGCTGGGACGTGGGGCTGCTCAGAGGTACGACTGAGGGGAGTCGCAGGACGCCCCCTTCTCTTACAGCTTTTGGTTCTTCTACGTTCCTTGCTTTCTCTGCTGAGCAAATCTCGTAGTCTGACCTACACTAGCATCTCCAGGTCGCCTGCCCAGTCTTGGCAGCAGATGTCCTAGGTGGCTACGACCTGGACGCCCCACGGTTTCTACTGAACCAGAGCTTCTGCTGATGGACCCAGATTGCTCCCAGTCTTTTATTATCATAAAACGAAAATGTAACCTACCAAAAAACACTGTGATGAAAAAATGTTTTGTGCATACAAGAAAAGACATCTAACAAGGAATCTGTAGATGTCAGCCTGCTGTGTCAAATGGTGTGGCTTTTTTTTTAAATTTTATTTTGAAAGATATCATCCAATTGCATCCCCCAGAGCTGTGCCTCAAGGAACCAGAGGAGAAGAGAAGAGGAGGTCAGAGAGGACTGGGGGAAGGAGGCCGGCACTGGGGAATTCTGTCCTACCGTGTGGTAGTGTGAGCCTGGTGTGATCATGGTGTGATCATCTCCCGCAGCACACAGTGAGGCTCCCGATTTGATGATGGAGACACACTGTGAGATTTTGCATAGAAGAAGGAAATGACCTGCTTACAGCTTTTTCCCTACATTTTTAAGTTGGTGCATTATAGTTGTACGTATGTATGGGATTTGCTGCATATTGGTACATGCACTCAATATTAAAATGTAATTTGGCTAATATCACTCCCCAGCACTTCTGCCCTCCCTACCCACCCGCTCCCACCCCTGGTCCCTTTCCTCTACTGACCTCCCTTGTTTTCACGAGATCTGCCCCCATTTTTCTTTTCCTGTTTCCTCTCTAGCTTCCACACATGAGAGAAACCAGAAGGCCCTTAACCTTCTGAGTTTGACTTATTTCCCTTAACATAATGGGCTCTAGTTTCCTGAAAATGCTGTAATTTCATATTTCTTTGTGGGTGAATAAAACTCCGTTGTGTATATCTAGCACATTTTCTTTATCCAGCCATGCACTGGTGGACACCTAGGCTGGTTCCAGAGTTTGCCTATTGGGAACTTGCTGGTAAACATGGGTGTGCAGGATCCCTGGAGTGAGGTGCCTTTAATTCTTCAGGGTAGATACCAAGGAGTGGCAGAGCTGGGTCACATGGGGGTCCCATGTCTAGTCTTTTGAGGAGATTTCACACTGATTTCCATAGTGGCTGTGCTAACTTACAGTTGTACCAACAGTGTAAACGTGTCCTTTTCTCCACGTCCTGCCCAGCATTTGTTAGTATTTGTATTCTTGGTGGCTGCCATTCTGATGCTTGGGACGGAGTCTCAGTGTAGTTTTACTTGCATTTCCCTCATTGCTAATGATGTTGAACCTTTTTAAAATGTATTTGTGGACCATTTGTATTTCTTCTTTTGAGAAGTGTCTGTTTAATTCATTGGCCCCTTTATTAATTGGGTTATTTGATTTTTTGGTGTAAAGTTTTTTGAGCTCTTTATATATTCTAGCTACTTATCCTCTGTCAGAAGAGCAGCTAGCAAAGATTTTTTTTCCGTTCTAGGGGTTCTGTCTTCACATTCCTAATTGTTTCCTTGGCTGTGCAGAAGCCTTTTAATTTGATACCATTCCATTGATTAACTCTTGGCATTACTTCCTGAGCTTTAGGGGGGCTATTGAGAAAGTCTCTGCCTGTTCTTTACAGCTGCAGAGTTGATTCTTCATTTTCTTCTAGGAGTTGCATAGTTTCTGGTCTAATTCTGAGCTCTTTGATCCATTTTGATTTGATTTTTTTGCAGGTTGAAAGATAAGGGTCTATTTCATTCTTCTAGATATAGGTAACCTGTTGTCCCCGCACTGTTCATTAGTTCTAGAAGTCTTTTGGTGGAATGTTTTTGATCTTCTGTATATAGGATCATATCATCTACAAACAGTGATAACGTAACTTCTTCTTTTCCTATTTTTATCCCTTTTAATTCCTTCTCTCGCCAAATTGTTTTAGCTAGAATTTCCAGAAATATGTTAAGTAAGAGTGATGAGAGTGGACATCTTTGTCCTAGATGTTAAAAGAAATGCTTTTACTCCCCCCCCATTTACTATGAGGTTGGCTTTGAGTTTTTATTTTATATGACCTTCATGGTGTTGAAGTAGGTTCCTTTATTCCTAGTATCTTCATTGTTTTTGTGTTATCATGAATAGGTGCTAGATTTTGTTGAAAGCTAAGTGATTTTTGTCTTAATCCTGTTTATTTGATGATTATATTGATTTGCATATGTTAAACCATCCTTGCATCTCTGGAATAAAACTAACTTGGTCATGGTGAATAATCTTCTTAATATAATGTTGAACATGAGTTGCTAATATTTTTATAAGTATTATTTGCCATCTAAGTTTATCGGGGCTGTTGGTCTATAGTTTTCTTTCCCTGATGTATTGTATCTGGTCTTGATATGCGTGATCCTGGCTTGATAGAATTAATTTGAAAGTGTTGCTCTCCTTTCTGTTTCATGGAATAATTTGAGGAGTATTGCCATTAGTTCTTCTTTAAAGGTTTAGTCGCATTCAGCTGAGAATTCATCTGGTCCTGGGCTTTTCGTTGTTAGAAGGCTTTTTATTATTGCTCCTTTCTCATTCCAAGTTAGGTTTTCTGTGTCCTCTTGATTCCTTTTTGGTAGATTTTATTTGTTCACAGATATATCCATTTCTTCGAGGTATTCTGATTTATTGGAGTCTAAGTTTTCAAGTCCCTAATGATCTACTGGATTTCTGAGATGTCTGTAGTGATTTCTCCTTTTTCACCTCTAATTTAAATAATTTGGGCTTTTTTTTTTCTTTTTATTAGGTTGGCTAAGAGCTTATCAAACTTGTATATCTTTTCAAAGAACCAGCATGTCCTCTCCCTTTGCTTCCTCTATTAGCACATGTGGCTGTACATAGGACCAAAGATCTCTGTGTCATCTTATAATATTCCCTGTCATCCATATCCATATTCTCTCTCTCTCTCTCTCTCTCTCTCTCTCTCTCTCTCTCTCTCCCCTCACCCTCCCTCTCCCTCTGCTTCTCCCTCTGTCTTTCCCTCTAGGGATTGAACCCAGGGGTGCTTTATCACTGAGTCACATCCCCAGCCTTTTTTATTTTTCATTTTGAGATAGGGTCTTGCTAACTTGTTGAGGCTGGCCTTGAGCCTGCAGTCCTCCTGTCTCAGCCTCCTTAGTCACTGAGATCACAGGTATGTGTCTCTGCACCAGACTCTTCTGTTTTAGTGCCCTAGGTCTGACCTTTGCCCTATCTGTCACTGTTGAATGCTGGAGAGGACAGCAGGGCTCTGTGAACTTCTGTTTTCAAGACATCGGAAGTGGGCTAAACCAGCGGGGGCGGTCAGATTCTGACTGGCTGCTGAAGCTTATCAAGACACATCAAAGGCCAGGAGGGGAAGACAGGTCAACAGATGAGGCAAGCCTCGTTGGGGACACACTTTCACACTGCAGTCGGCACTCTCAGCTTGCTCCCATACACTCTTCCTCCAGCCCTCGAGGCCCAGCAGCCCGCCCTGCCTCTGTGTTCAGCCTCCTGCGCCTCCAACAGGGCAAGCTCTAGGGGCGCGCCCAGCCTTCATCCTGATGCTCCACGAGTATTTGAGTTCTTATCTTAGGTAAGGGACGGTGCTAGGGTTCGTTCCGATGGACAAACTATACAAAGACCGCTGCCAGAGGAGCCAGGGTCCCCCCTCAAGGCAGTGCCCTTTACCAAGGGCGGAAGTGGACCTATCAGGAGATTCCCACGGGCTTGGAAATGGCTCTTGGTCTCTACAGCTCTCCTCCTGACCTGGGATATTATTAGCTCACATGCTTGGGGATGAGGATGGGAAGAGAGAACCCTCGTCTAACATTTTAAGGTTCCGAGAGCAGCTGGATCCAGCAACCTTCACCTTTCCAGGGAGTTTCTGTTATTAAATCAAATGCAACAAAATGGCACAAATGAACTTGGCAGAGGCGCAAGAAGAGTTACATTGTTTGCTTGCTGTGTGTACCAAGCTTTCAAAGCCGTTTCCTGAACCCCCATTTTGGGAGGTACCGTGTGGGTTAGGGAGCAGGAACATGGGGAGACCACGTGGGTACAGAGTGAAGAGCGAAATGACAAAAGATGATTACAAGGGGGTAAACTTGGCTGCACATCACTTCTCCTAGGTCAGGGGGAAGAAGGACAGTCTCTGCTGGCAGGGACAGGCACCCAGTGACAAGACATCCACATTCCCCAAGGAGAGAGAAAACATTCTTTAAAGTGTCCATCTCTTCACCCTGAGGTGCCACCAGTGAGCAATGTGGGTCCTACACAGAACATGAGGGAACCACAGTGGGAACAGAGGGTGTCCCAGGCACGGCACGGCCCACTGGGGAGGGAATGAATAGAAAGACCCAGAACCTGGCTCAGCAATTGGACTCAGGAGAGTGCAGGTCTGTCATGGGAGGATTTGTAAGAAGGGACTGGAGCCGTCAGAGGAAGTCCAGCAAAGTTTGCAATGCTGAGCAGTTTGAGTTGGAGCTTCTTCGAAAGAGAACTGAAATCGATCAGGTTGGGGACCTCTGGAGAAAAGACGGAGAGGATCAGGTGGAGCAAGATGTGGCTATAGGTGCAGCATCGTTTGGGATAACTGCCCAGAAAAAGAAAGCACAAGGCAGCTTGTCAGGACACAGAGAGAAGAGGAATCTGAAAGAACAGTTGCAATTTGGGTGCTGGGGAAAATATGTTTGTTGGGGACAGAATTCAGCAGAAGACTCAAAAGGATGGAGTTATCCCAGGAAAAGCTCACCTCTTGACTTTCCTCTTTTTGACTCTCCCAGGTATAAAAGCCTGCTGCGAGAGGAAGAGGAGAAAGAGGTCCAGTTAGACAAGGCTCCACCTGCTCCTGAGACCCAGCCGATTTGACAAGCCATCTGTCTCTCTCCAGGAAAAGGCAAGAGACCAACCTTCGCCGGTGCTCAGGGAAAAGCCTGGTGAGGTCAGATGGCCTCCCTGGGAAGAGATGGGTTAGAAGGAAGGACTGTGGATCACTCTTGAAGAGCGGGCAGAGTGTGGGGTGGAAAGAGGTCACGGAGTGGAAAAGAGGCCAGAGCGTGTCTGTCGGAGAGATGGTGCTGGCCAGGGTCTGTGGGGCATCTCCCATGTGTCTCGTCTCTGCCTGCCAGATCTCAAACACTGAATGAGACATGCAGATGGGCCAAGGAATATGTTACCAGGACTAGGTGGAGGTCTCAGGTTTTATTGTATTTTAAATTAAAACAAATTTAATTTTTAGGCTGGGATTGAACTCAGGGACTCACACCTGCTAAGCACACGCTCCACCCCTGGGTCACACCCCCAGCCCTTCACATTATATTTAATTAATTTATTTATTTAGGCACTGGGGATTGAACTCAGGGATGCTTTACCACTGAGCTACATTCCCAGGCCTTTTTATTTCTTACTTTGAGACAGGGTCTCCTTAAGTTGTTGAGGGCCTTGCTAAGTTGCTGAAACTAGCTTCAAATTTGTGATCCTCCTGTCTCAGCCTTTGGAGTCATCAGGATTACAGGTGTGAGCCACCACACCCAGGTCCTCGGAGTTTATTTTAAATGTCACCTTGAATGATAAATTGAGCAGATTTAAGGTCACTCTTGATTTACTTGTACATATTCTTTCCTTAGGGATCAAGAGAGGGTGAGTTTGAAGTGGCATGCTGGGAATCGTGGTAGTTCTGGGGAATCATGGGCTAGGTGTGGTGCACGGGGAGTGAAGGCCATGCTGAGTGGGGTCAGTGACTTTCCCAGAGCTCTAATCTGAGGCATGGCTGGGACAGCAATCCTGGTGACCTGGCCCTGATCAGGCCCCTTCCATTTTTCCAATTAAACCCCCAGGCTTTCTTCGATAGGCTCCGCTTGGAATGGAGAAATTGGGCATCTGCCGCTCACCTGGGGCTTAAGCTGTTTTCCCCTTATTCTTAACCAAATTTGCACTTTCAAGGGTGCCATTGAGGAACTTGAGTTCCACACAAGGACTTGGGGAAAGAAAAGAAACAAGGATAAAGATAAGGAAAGACAAAACCTCAGATAGGCTGAGTAAAACTGGAGTAGAATTTGAAAACTCAAGACAGTCTTGTCCTGCTTCTTCATGATGAAGCCGCTTTTCCTTCCTCTCTGTTCACAGACCCATTCACCATCCCCGGATATTTGCTGAGCACCTACTATGCAATGCACACAGTTCTAGGTACTAAAGACACAATGGTGGGCAAGACAGATAACATGGCTGCCCTCATGAAGTGTCCTTTCTAATGAAGACTTGGATACCTCTGAACTTTTCCTAAGGAGGCTTCTGAGGCACCCAAAATTCTTAGGGAATTATTATTATTATTATTATTATTATTATTATTATTATTATTATTTTGCTGGGTGTAGTAGCACATTCCTGTAATCCCAGCAACTCGGGAGGCTGAGGCAGGAGGATCACAAGTTCCAGGCCAGCTGCAGGGACACCCTGTCTCAAAATAGAATAAAAAGGGCTCAAGTGTAGATCAGTAGAGTGCTTGCCACATGTGTGCAAAGCCTTTGGTTTGATCCCCAGTGCTGGGGGAAAAATCGTAGGGACCTAGTCCCCCCAACCCAGCTTTTTTTTGGTGGGTGGGGAGTGGAATAGAGAGGAGGAAGGTGCTAAGGAAGTAATTTGATGGGGAAGCAGTGTGGCCTTCTTTCTCCACCACCCAGAGCGAGCAGAACAAATGTCATTGGAAGGGTTGGTTTTAATTGCTCTGTGCGCAGGGTCTGACTACTGCAAGGAAGTTGATAATGGATTCGCCTTGGTTTGAGATTGATCCCATCAGGAGCCATCCTCTCTTTCCGTCTTTTCAGGAAGGATGGCCCCAGAGCCCCGAAGCTTGGGACTTCTCTTCATTTACTGCATATCTTTTTTCTTTGGTCTCCCCGCCAACCTCCTGGCCCTGCGCGCCTTCGTGGGGCGGGTCCGCCAGCCGCATCCCGCGCCCGTGCACATCCTGCTGCTCAGCCTGACAGTGGCCGACCTCCTGCTCCTGCTGCTGCTGCCCTTCAAGATGATTGAGGCAGCCTACGACTTCCTGTGGCCCCTAGGGAATGCCCTCTGTGCCCTCACGGCCTACGGCTTCTACAGCGGAATCTACTGCAGCACGTGGCTCCTGGCGGGCATCAGCATCGAGCGCTACCGCAGCGTGGCCTTCCCGGTGCAGTACAAGCTGTCCCGCCGGCCCCTGTACGGCGTGATCGCCGCCCTGGTCTCCGGCATCTTGTCCTTCGGACACTGCAGCATTGTGATCATTGTCCAATACCTGCCAACCCACAACGTGAGTGACGCCGAGAGCCTCCCGGTCTGCTACGAGAACTTCACCAAAGAGCAGCTGGACGTGGTGCTGCCCGTGCGCCTGGAGCTGTGCCTGGTCCTCTTCTTCATCCCCATGGCCGTCACCACCTTCTGCTACTGGCGCTTTGTGCACATCATGCTCTCCAGACCCCAAGTGGGGACCAAGAAGCGCTGGAGGGCCGTGGGGCTGGCCGCTGTGACCCTCTTCAATTTCCTGGTCTGCTTCGGGCCCTACAATGTGTCCCACGTGGTGGGGTTCTTCCAGAAGAGCAGCCAGAATTGGCGCGCGTGCGCCGTGCTCTTCAGCGCTCTGAACGCCTGCATCGATCCCTTGATTTTCTACTTCTCCTCCTCCGCCGCGCGCAGGGCCTTTGACAGGGAACTGCGGAGGCTGCAGACCTGGGGGGCTTCCCTGTCGGCCGAGTGGAGAAAAGCCAGGGAGGCGGCCGCGAAGAAAGGAAAGGCGAGTGCAGGCCTGGTCAACGACAGCTTCACCGGAGAATAGGTGGTGTCGCCTTTGAGGGAGGGGGCTCCAAAAGGGAGACATTGAGTCAGAACTGGGTGAGTTCTCCTGCGCCCCTCTGAACAGCCAAAGAAAGTCACAGGCACCTCCACCCCAACTCACCCAATGAGTGAGTGTTTTCATTTCCTTCCGTGGGGTTGGTGACATTTCCTACAGTAAGCCACAAGCCCTGGCATCCTGGGACATCAGAATCTTGGATTCCTCATCGTCACCACTCAGTATCTAGAAGGTCGTGGCATTTACTCACCTACCGCAGAGCTCTCGTCTCTGACCGTGGCCCTGATCCAGAAGAGGGGATCCCCAGGCTGGGTGCACATCTCAGCATGGGCAAGTCTGCAATGCAAGGTGGGCACCTGGAGGTTCCCCACCAGCACCCCAACCACAGCAGGTCTGCCGCAGCAAGAGCAAGAACAAGTGACCTGCGGGGACTCTTGGCCTGAAGAAGCCCAGGTCAAGGTTCTTTGCCAAGTGCTTTCCTTTTACGTTTTCTTCTTCTTTTTTCCCTAATCCATCTTGCCAGAGATCTGTCATTTATATTCTTTAGAAAGTCAAGACCCTTTCCAGCATTCTCTTTGTTGTCTATCTCATTAATCTTTATTCCTATTTATTTTCCTTGTGCTTTCTTAGATCTTTTTTAGTTGCTTCAGTTTTTTTTTTCTTTTTTAAGTTGGGGGTTTCATTAACTTCACTCTCTCTTCCTAACAGATCCTCATGTAAGTGTTTAAGTTCTTAGATTTCCCTGTAAGGACAGCTTAGAACAGATTTTGATTTGCAGAATTTTTATTAGTTTGAGGTCTGTGTCAGTTCTATTTTCCAAAGGACGTTGAGTTCTTTGGCTGTTGAGTTTAGAAATGTTTCTTTGTTTTTAGGCATGTGGGTTTTTACCCCAGGCTCTCCTTTCGTTTCTAACTACATTGCCCTGCAGTCAGAGAATATTATTGAAATGGGTCCAGTTCTTGGAAATTTGTTGAGTATTCCTTTTAATCCCAGAAAAATAATCAGTTTTGAAAAGAAGACAGATTCTACAATCAATGGGTTCCGTCTGGGTTTTACTACACCTCAGATTGAACTTGTCAATTTGTGGTGTTCAAAGCTTTATAATCTTTACATACTTTTTTATTGGTGGTGTTTTGGTTAACAGGGATTGAACCCAGGGGTGCTTAACCACTGAGCCACTTCCCCAGCCCTTTTAAAAAATATCTTATTTAGAGACAGGGTCTTGCTGAGTTGCTTAGGGCCTTGCTAAATTGCTGAGGCTGGCTTTGAACTTGAGATCTTTCTACCTCAGCCTCCCCAGCCGCTGGGATTACAGGTGCACACTACCACACCTGGCTACCTTTACATACTTTTTTGTCTATTCGATCTATCAGTGACAAGGAGAGGGTGTGAGGTGCTTTTCTAGATGGTAAATTTGACTATTTTCTCCTTGTAGTTCTGTCTTGCTGGTGAATTGAAACTTTGAGCATATTTTTTGCCTTAAAATTGATTTTGTCTGATATTAATAGAGCCACACCGATGTGTTTTGAGGTTGCTATTTGCTTGCTACATTTTCACCCATCCTTTTATTTGTAACATTCTATATTCTTGTTTTAGATGCATCTTTTATACATAATACGTGGAGTGGTTGGATTTTTTGGCAATCTGGTCTTTCAACTTGACACTGTGTGTCATTTAACTATATCATTTTGTTTATTTATATTTATGTAATAATAATTTTTCAATATATTTTGGATTATTTCTGTCATCCTATTTTAAACTGTTTCATCGAAGTACACACACATATTGAAATATACACGTACATTGCACAGGGCCAAATGGTAAGCAAACAGGGCAAATGAATTATCACAGAGTGAACTCACCTATTTAAATTTAAAAAAACATGAAATATCTACTTATGCTCTTTGTTTTCCGTGAGCTTTAATGTTTCTCTTTTCTTCTCTCTGGCCTTCTTTGGGGACTGAGGGGTTTTGTTTGTTTGTTTTCTTTTCTTGCTTCATTTCTTGTTCTCCACTAACTTGGAGAGTATTTGCTGTGTTCGTTTAGACATTGTAATATGCTGGGATTTCTCAGTCAGTCCTTCCCTTCCTTCCTTCCTTCTTCTCTTTAAATATCATACATTAAAGAAAAATCAGTGCCAGATGGTTTTGAACTGTGTCAGTCAAGTACAGGAGTTCTAGAGTGTGGTCTGGAGACCCTTTCAGGAGTCTGGGAGCTCAAAATTATTTCCATAATGATGCTAGCATGCCAATTTTTGTTTTTTCACTCTCATTCTTTGACGAGTGATGTGCAATGGAGATTTTTAGATTAGTCTGTTATGGTGTCACACATGTGACACCATAACAGACTAATGCAGGACGCATGGAAATACAGCTGTCTTCCAGGAAGTCAGCCCTTAGAGAGATCTGCAAAAATGTAAAAGGACGCCACCCTTCTCATTAATTTTCTGAAATATCATTATTTTTGTTAAAATGTGTTATTTTGTATTAATGTGTACTGGTTTTATGATTGCTATTATTTTTCAATAAATTCATACATGTTTTCATTTTTTTCTCTCTTAATTTTTTAATTTGGTGTATACCAATTAAATAATTCCAATAATTTTTTAAAGTATTAAAGGGCCCTGAGGGCTGGGGCGTAGCTCAGTGGTGGAGCACTTGCCAAGTATGTACAAAGCCCTGGGTTCCACCCCTGGCACTAGGGAGCATAAAAGCCCTCAGATGTTTGAGAATTGCTCATCTAATGAGATCCTAGATGTGTTTGTCAGCTCATTGTCAGTGTGACTAAAATACATGACAAGAACAACTTAGAGAAGGAAGAGTTTATCTATTTGGGGCTCATGGTCTCAGAGGTCTCAGTCCAGGGTCATCCACAATCCATCACTCTGGGCCTGGGGTAAGGCAGAATATGGTGACCAAAGGGTGTCGTGGAGAAAAGCGGCTCAGTTCTTGTAGCTGGAAAACAGAGAGAGAGAGAGAGAGAGAGAGAGAGAGAGAGAGAGAGAGAGAGAGCGCCAGGGATAAGACACGGTCCAAGGCTGTCGTGTTCCTCACGACAAAAACACTCAGGGTCACTCCAGGGGAACTAGGCTGCACAAAATATCCACACAAGAGACAGAGATACCTTTTTGGGGGGGTCCTTTGGTTCCTCTGACCTTATGGACCTGTGGAAAGAGAGAGAGGAGCACATGCTGAACCCTTTTAAAGGGAAGAAGCCATTCAAATGAGGGAAGGGAAGGATTACAAAGGAATGTGTGAGTGTGGCTCAAGCCCTGTGGGTGACATGCTACACCCGAAGACACACCTTGCTATCTGAGCTGGAACAACGTCCAAGTCACCACGAAATATAGTGATTGGCCAGAGCCTCGTGCTTCAGGACTGGAAGGTGAGGGTCATTCAGAGCAGCTTCCCATAGAAAAGATTTTAAAAGTTTGTCAGGGAAAAAGTTAGGAACAGACAGTGTGCTTTACTTTGGAAGGGGGATTTGTAAAACCCTACAAGTTCCTAAGATCTAATTTATGCAACTACTTCTGTTTCCTAGGACATTGTGTTAATGGGGGAAAGGGGAAGGGTTGACAGGAGCAAGGTTATCCTTGGCCCTATGTGGTTTTCAGGTCAATGCCAGGGAGGGTGAACGTCCACTGGATAGGGACCTAGATGTGAAGTCAGGTCACTTAGTTTGTCTAAACTAGGTAAAATCTTTCTCCTAAAGCAGGGTTCAAAACAGCACACCCCCATCAGTACTTCACATCTCTTTTTGTGTGTGTGATACTAGAGATTATTCGGCGTAACTCTCAGCACTCTTATTCAATATAGCACTTGAAATTCTAGCCAGAGCAATTAGGTAAGAAAAGGAAATTAAAGGGATGCAAATAGGAAAAGAAGTCAAGATATCTCTGTTTGTAGATGATGTGATCCTAGACTTAGGAGATCAATGGAAGGATTTCTCATGTTCCTGGATAGGCAGAATTAATCTTAAAACACACATCTTTTGATAAGTCTATGGTTTGTGTTCTGTTAAACAAGTATGATTTGGAAAGTACAAAATTATGTCAAACAGGCACTTTCAGACTCTATCCAGCTCACACAAAGCCCTTGCAAGATGCTGTTGAGTTCACCTGCAGGGACTACACCCCACCCCAGTGGAGAGGAGAATTGATGACTTATGGGAAATCTCCTCCAGGTTCCTTATGTTTACAATGTCACTTCTGTGATGCTGAAAAGTCTCATCACAGGGGACAGAGCAAGTGATAAGAAGGGGGTGTAAAAGAGCATATGGGGTGGCAGATCTGAAGATAAGAGTTTTATCACAAGGCGCCCTCCTGTAATCCCTTTTTAAAACTGAGCCAGCCATCAGAGGCAGGGATTTGATGTTAGACCTTCTTGGCTGTATCCCTTCTTCCTTAGCAACAGTATTCCTCCATCCCCCTCCATGGTGTGGTTTGGCAGAGCCAAATTCATGCCCCACCTTATACTCCAGAGGTAGATGTGTGACCCAGAACCAGGACCATCAGCAGAGGTCAGCCCCTAACTACAGTGATGGTTCACCTGTGGGCATGTGACTCAGTACAGGCCAAGGAAAGCCAAACTCGCACTTTATGCTTAACCATCAGGAGAAAAAAAAAAACCCTCTGAACTCAAACTTGAACTTGAACTTGAACTTAGCCTATCTCTTCTAGGGGAACTACTTTCAGCCTAAGAGGCTACTGAAGCCTGAAGCCAACTCTAAGGCAACTGGAACAGAGAGAAAACATGTCCAGGAACTTTATGTCCCAAAGCAGGTCTACTCTGGGGCTTTTCAGATCTGGGCACCCCCAATTTTCCCTCCTTAGCTTAAGGAAATTTGATTTTCAGATGTTTTCAACCAAAAGATAAATCATTACACAAACCATCCCAGTTGCAGCCAGCCTTTCTTCATTGCTTTTAAAATCCAGTTTAAGAATTTACACCTCGGATTCCACCTCTTGGGTCCCCTTCTTCCTCCGGGGGAAGTCTTTTCTGCTGTCCTTTAATAAACTTCTAATTTCTACTCTGAAAAAAAAAAGAATTTATACCTGAGCTGGGTGCCATGGCATGCACCTGTAGTCACACCTGTGCAGAAGACTCACACAGAAGAATCACAAGTCCAAGGTCAGCCTGAGCCACACAGGCAACTCAGTGCAACGCTACCTCCAGAAGACTCCCAAAAGCAAAAGATTTAAAAGTATGGAAACTAAAACCATAGCAAACAAGCGTACTTATCATGCAGAACCAATACACTGTGATATTTAGACACAGTCCTCCAGATTTCTAATGTTGGGGTCCCCATTGTGCCTCTTTCTCACTGCGTTTCCACCTTCTTTAAGAGAGACATTATTTTGGAGTGTAAGTGCATCCTTCCTGTCCATGTTTTAAACATGTACTTTGAACTTGAGTCCAGAAACACTCTTTGGTATTATCTTTGTCCATAAATACCATATAGGTCAGGTCATTCTATAACAACCCGTTTTCCACCCCAAATTGTGTCTTTCATATCTACAGATCTCATGGATTTCTTCTGTCTGCTATAATATTCCATCATATTAATATACCAAATTATATATTTTTCATTCTACTATTGATAGACATTTAGCTAATTTCCCATTTGCACCAGCATAACCATCCTGCTGAGAACATCCCCCAGTGTCTCTTTGTACGTGAGTGGCACAGCTCTCTACTAGGTGGTATGGAGGGTGCAGTTTCAGTAGAAGCTGTCAAGATGCTCTGCAAAGAAATGGCATAAATCTAGCTCTTTCTGAAAAAGGGCTCATCAGTGCAGACCACAGCAGTCTTCCCGAGGGCCCCCTCCCAACCCTGGTCCTCAGGCAGCACGAAGTACTGAGGAGCAGGGAATGTGTCAGGAAAGGCCTGACACCCTCAAGGTCACCCCGTGGATTGGTACACATGCCGCATACATGTCTGGATTGTGGTGGGGAGAAGTGGGGCAGAGGACCTCTCTAGAGCTCCAAGGAGCAGAGAAGCAAGTGGTTCATCTCCCTGGACCATGCCTCTCCTAACCAAATCCAGATGGGTCCGAACATTCAAGAAAAGCATAAAGATAACAGGATACAGTTCAATTCATCAGAGGGGTTTCTTCCTCAAGTTCACCATTTATAAAGAAAGGGCACATGTGTCAGAGAGAAATGGTGAATGGAAACTAGAAAATGTTGGTCCTGAAGATGGTGGAGATGGAAGAGAGAGAGAGAAAAGGGAAAATGAAGATGCTGGGATGGTGAGGGAGGATCTGGGGTGGTGGTCAGGCTTCCTGGCTCATGGGAATGAAAATGAAGCCACTGTTGGTCCTGGGTCATGTGATGTGGCCACGACAAGACACTGTCACCAGGCAGATGAAACAGAATCTGTCTGTATTCATGCGTCTGGGTCAAATGGCTTCCAAAGGAACTGGAGCCCCCCCAGATCTATATGGCTCCAGGGAAGAACAGGCGAGAAGAAGGCAGACAGAGCACAGGGGCAGGGGACAGGCCAGTGGGAGATGAAGTCAGAGAGGGAGACAGCGTCGGAGGCCCTGCCTGCAGAGAGCAATGGGCTGGGCCAGGACCCCTGGCCCCCTTCTTGGATGTCCTTGTGACTACGGGCTTTGGAAGGTTTCATGGGGTAGGGCTGAAGCTAAGCAAGTCCAGCCGGCTCCTGAGTAGGAACAACTGACCAGACAAGGAGAGTAGCCAGGGACAGGGCTGGGAGTGCGGGGGAAGCTGACCGATTGTTCCTGTAGAATAATCTGTCAAGAGGAGACGTTAAACAGGATGCCTGAAATTTGAGAGCAGAACAAGTCTGAAAAGAAGAATCATCAGGGTTTGAGACTGAGAAGAGAATAATTAGATTTGTGGGAACAGACTTTTGGGGGGAAACTCCGAGGGCTACGAGAAAGAGAAAGAGCTCCACTCTTTAACCAAGGGTTGAGAAAGAACTCAACTCTTGACCTTCCTCTTCCGGCCCACAGCAAGTTCAAGTGGAAAGGTTCTCGGCTCCCGGGTGACCCCGAGACGGCAGAGAGACACTTATTTCTGCGTCCTATTCCACACCTTAATAAACACCCCTTGAATGCCCATCTCCAATAGCCACCTGCTTAGGAACAGGATGAAGCTGATTACCTAAAATACTGAGCAGAAGAGGAAAGGCCGGGAGACCCAAGTGGTCAGCTCTACCCAGCTGGGACTAAAGGTCTTTGCCTACATCCCCAGTGGTGGGTGAAGACAGAAGAGTAAAAGTTCAAGAAAACTGAATGGGGACTAAGAGACAGACCAGTGGAGGGATTACCCCAGTGGAGGTGGGAGGGCATCTGGCAGAGTTGGTCACCCCTGTCAAGAGCACAGAATTGCCCCGGCATTCAAAAAGCCTATGATGTGACGGTCCTTAAGCCACTGTCACTGGGGACCTGCACCCACTCCCCCTCCTTCCAGTTTTCCTTTAGTCAATCCCTCTTTCTTCTTTGTGTCCATATGGCATGAGGTTTTGGGGGACAGGGGCTGGGGGAAGGTTGGCCCCACCCACTTGCAGGGGAGGGCACGTGGCCCTTTCCTTGGACTCATGAAGGATGTTTTCTAGAATATTCAGGAAAGAAACATTCTCTTTTCACAGGTTGTTTAGAAAGATGGAATGGAATCCTGGAGCTTCTAGAAGTCATCTTTGGCATGAGAACAAAGCCCGCAGAGGAGAGCAGCGCTGAGACACAAAATCAGATGACAAGTGGTGGCATTTGAGCACCCAGATACGGCTGTTTCTGAAGCTGTTTTTCCTCAATGCTTCAATCTCATAGCCAATAAATCCCAGAGTGTGCTTATTCAGCTTATGAATGGTGAACTTGGGGAAGAAACCCCTCTGATGAATCATGTGGAATCAGTTCATACTAAGATTTTTAAAGAGAACTTGTCACTAATAAGAGAATCATTGAGAATAGGTACCTTTGATTTTAATATTTTCTGATTTTGTAGTATAAATGAGAGCAGATTCAAGGCTATCTGTAGATTAATGTGTGATTCTGTTGCATTTTGACATGTAAGGGTTAGGATAGCCCCTGGGCCGGGCGAGGCACACAGCTCTGGGCAGGCAGGAGATTGCCCTCATTGCTCCCATAAATCAGATCCCTGGGTAAGAACAAAGACTCATATCAGAAGTGCGTTCTGCAGTTTTAAAAGTGTTTCTGCACATACTATAAAACAAGCATAAACCATCCTACATCATTGGTTTCTTATGCCTTTTCTTTTTCCTGGTACTAGAGATTGAACCCAGAGATGCTCTACTTCTGATCTATATCCCCAGCTCTTTTAATTTTTTTTTCCTTTTGAGACCAGGTGTTGCTAAGTTGCAGCAGCTGGCCTCAGGCCTGCCATCCTCCTGCCTCAGACTCTCCAGTAATGGGACCACATGCATGTGCCACCACACCAAGCCTCCTATGCCTTCTAATCAGTGAGGTCTACCAAATCCAGCAAGGCGAGATGCCTTGCTCAAAAATATATGCCAGACAGACATTGGAGCAGGAGGATTGTGAGTTCAAAGCCAGCCTCGTCAAAAGCGAGGTGCTAAGCAACCCAGTGAGACCCTGTCTCTAAATAAAATACCAAAAAGGGGCTGGGGATGTGGCTCAGTGGCTGAGTGCTCCTGAATTCAATCCCCGGTACCCAAGGGGAAAAACACACACACACACACACACACACACACACACACACACACACACACATACACACAGACATATCCAGACAGTGGCCACCCCTGCACCAGAATCTGTGAAGGACTCTGGATCCAATGTTCCTTCTGTTACACCAAGTTCCTCTCACAAGATAGTAGCCAGTATGTGGCACTCAGGGACAGCAGTGCAGAGGAAAGCCCACCCTCCCCAGGGGAGGCACTCATAAGGGTGCCCAGAGGAAGAACATGGCCCGGTTGAGGCTGGTGGACTAGGCTCCAGGAAGGCTGCGGACTCCATCTCTTCCTTCAGGAACTTACCTCCCTCTATTTATCCACCCAGCACCCACGGACAACCTTCCTGGGAGTCTGTGCCTCCTCCAGGTAGGAGCAGTAGATGATGACTTGCTTTCCCAGAGTCCCCTCTCATCTAGGACACAGACTGTGACAGAGGTGCCATCGAGTAGTGTCCCAAGTGGGAGCCGTGCTGCAAAGCTGTGCTGGGAAACCAGGAAGCTGTTTGGGGAGGGGACAGACAGCGCAGCCAGGTTCAGGGCCGCAGAGGAGAAGTCCTGGGTGGGCAGCAGCAGTACCCCAGGTGTGAGCTGCGGGGTCTGCGCCAGGCGTGTAGACAGCGCTGTGTCTCCAAGCACAACCTCCCCTCCTGCTCCTCAGGCTGTCCTGGGAGCCCATGGCTAACTAATAGTCTTTAACCACAAAATTCCTTTTCTGCTCAGCCAAGCAAGAGGGGAGCCTTGTATGTTCAGAGAAGGCTGGAATCAGAAGGCACGGAGGTCTCCATTTGGACCTGCCTCCTGTCTATGCCTTCAGTCCTTCTGAACCTCTTGGTCCTGCGTGTCCTCCAAGGAAGAAGCAGCCCAGCTCCTGCTGTGACTCTCGGACTGGGCCTTGGTCGGTCTTGTTCTCCTGGCCAGGCACCTCCTGGCTGGAGTCTGGTGCAGGGACAGGATTTGTTCTGCTCTGTTCATCTGCGTCTTGACCCTAGGATTCAGCAGCACTCTGGCCTGGGCCACCATAAGGGAACCCACCAGCCTCCATTTCTATATAAGAACGTTGTCGCACAATATGGCTGTGGGGCAAGGAACACGGGAAAACTTAATGCCAGGATCCTGGAGGGAAATCAAGCCTGCTGATGCTTCTGCCTGGGTCCTGCAGGAGCAGAAGCCCGTGAATACGGGGCCTTGGCACTGAGTTAAATGTTCCTTGTGCTCTGAACTATGCTAGATCCCCCCAAAGACTCCCACTGCAGGAAGACAAGGGTGTTCCCTTGTCCAGGGCACCTGCCTGCATCCTTATTCACCCGTCATTCCTTCCACCATCAGCTGGGTTCATGGAGTGCCTGCTCCATGACAGACATTAGTCAAGGTGCTCAGAAGCATTCCGGCTCTCATGCAGGTTAAGGTCCACAGGGAGTCATGGAGGACTGCTGGGTGGACCCCTTCTGGCCTGGAGTTTGGGGGGCTGCCCAGGAATAAGAAACACTTCAGACAGGGTCAGCGCTCCAGCAGATTGGCACAGGCAGAGCTAAAGCTCTGCCTAAAGCTCAGCAAGTAATGCCAGGTGTTAACAAATGGGAAGGCATCGAATTAAAAAGCTTCTGCACAGCCAAGGAAACAATTGGAATGTGAAGACAGAACCCACAGAATGGGAAAAAAAATTTTTGCTAGCTACTATTCTGATAGAGAATTAATATCTAGAATATATAGAGACAAACTTTATACCAAGAAAATCAAATAACCCAATTAATAAAGGGGCCAATGAATTAAACAGACACTTCTCAAAAGAAGAAATACACATGGTCCACAAATACATAAAAGAAATGTTCAACATCATTAGCAATGAGGGAAACACAAGTAAAACTGCACTGAGACTCCATCCCAAGCATCAGAATGGCAGCCGTCAAGAATACAAATACTAACAAATGCTGGGCAGGACGTGGAGAAAAGGACACGTTTACACTGTTGGTACAACTGTAAGTTAGCACAGCCACAATGGAAATCAGTGTGAAGTCTCCTCAAAAGACTAGACATGGGACCCCCATGGGACCCAGCTCTGCCACTCCTGGCATCTACCCTGAAGAATTAAAGGCACCTCACTGCAGGGATCCTGCACACCCATGTTTACCAGCAAGTTCCCAATAGGCAAACTCTGGAACCAGCCTAGGTGTCCACCAGTGCATGGCTGGATAAAGAAAATGTGCTAGATATACACAACGGAGTTTTATACAGCCATAAAGAAAAATGAAATTCTGGCATTTTCAGGAAAATGGATGGAACTAGAGCCCATTATATTAAGAGAAATAAGTCAAACTCAGAAGGTTAAAGGCCTTCTGTTTTCTCTCCTATGCAAAAGCTAGAGAGGAAAAAGGAAAAGAAAGGTGGGGACAGATCTCATGAACTCAAAGGGAGGTCAGTAGAGGAAAGGGACCAGGGGTGGGGGGGAGTGGGGAGGGGAAAGTGCTGGGGAGTGATATTGGCCTAATTATATTGTTATGTTGTGTGTGGTGTGCATGTGTGAATATATAACAACAAATCCCATAAATATGTACAACTGCAATGCACCAAGAAAAAAATGTTAGAGAAAATAAAATAAATAAATTATATGGTGGAAAAGAAAAAAAAAAAAACACTTTAAATGCTCAAACTGTAAAAGGCCCAAGAGAGTTTACAGTGTCATTTTGATATGCAAGTGGCTTCTTCCTCCCTGTTTCTGGGCCAAGAGGGTATGAGACAGCAAATAAAAATGATCTGTTGGCTAAACCTGAAAATATATTCATGTGTGCATTTCTTAATTGTTAGACTCCGTAAAAGAGTTTTTACTGGAGCAACAGAAAACCAGATCAGCTACAAAGAGTCAGGGTAAGTCACTCCAAGCAAGCACTATCACAAAGGCACAGATCTCCAGATGGAAACAAGGTCGACGTGGCTGCAGATGCACATCACAAGACATTGCATGACCACAGAGGAACGGCTCAAGGGTTCAGGAGAGGAGAAGCAGGGCAGGGTCCATGGGGAGAGAGAAGGCGGGCTCACATCTCTATTGGGGGCGGGCTCACCTCTCTGTTGCTCTGGAACCACAGCGGAGCACATAGGGACTAGTCAACCTATTCCAAGTGGCGATCAGGTCTGAGGCTCAAGGCAAGTGGTCCCGTGGTCTATAGCTAAGCCATGGGGTGGGAATAAAAACTGGCCGAGATGAGAAGAGGAGCAAGTAAATGAAAGCAAATCACTGGATCACACCAGGATGTCAAAGAGTCTAGAATAAAAACACAAACTCAGGCCCAGATTATGACCCAGATTATGTCCCTAGAGCTTTAATTCTATCAACCCCAATCTCCACTAAACCCCGCAAGATGGGCTCTGACATTATGTCCCCTTCACGGGGAATGAACAGGAGATTAAATGACTTGTCCATACCCACCCAGTTGAGGGGTCCCTAGAGGCTGGGACCAGGCAATCTGCCTCCCATCCCTGCCCTTGACCACCACCCTACACAGCCCTTGGAGAGCCCTCTCCAGATAACAGGAAACTGTCCACGTTCTCCACTTAGGAATCAATAGTGCAGACTCCTGGGATCAGTTCTGGGGAAGAGCTGAGATTTTTCAGGTTCTCTCCTGAGAGTAACCAACTGTGATGACACCGCCTATCCTGATGTCGCCGCCCATCCCTGAGCACAGCCAGAGGAGGCGGCAGTAGCTGCAACTCCACCATTTCCTAAAGGAAGTTAAAAACCCAGAATCAAGTGAGGTCCCAGGAGACTGCCTATGCTCTAGAGAATTGCTGATGGCGGGCAATAGAAGGACTCAGGAGACAAGGTCAGGGTTCAATCCCAAAGGACAGACAGAGCCAGGGAGGTACAGGATCAGAGAAGGGATCAGTGTTAGAGAGGTGCTGGTTATGGGCAGACCGCCTGGTGCTGAATGGGGCAGGGGTGGGGCACAAGGAACAGCCGAGGTCACAGCCTCCAGGCAGGCAGACATTTCTCCCTCTGACTCCGGGGCAGCCAGTGTTCTGTCTCTGGATCAGGAGTGGAGTGGGAGACGCTGTGGCTGGAAGGCTCTGGGGGTCTGTCTAGGATGGGAACACAATGGGTCCCTTGTGTGGCTACTGGAAAGAGGCTGAGGATGGCTCCTGTTAAGAGTCTGTTTATCTGGTTACAATTTATCATAGGGGAGTATTTTTGCAGTTTTGCAAAGCACTTCTCCTATGTTACCTCATTGGATCACTTTTTAGTTTTTGGCTAAGATCAAGTGTAGTATCGGTTCTTGTCAGTTTAACGTGTTGCCTCATTCATCCTCCTAAACATGCCTGTTCTACTTGCAGAGGGCTACAGTCTACATCAAGCCCCGGGAAGTGAAGCCACCCACCCCCGCCCCAGACCTCACAGATGATCCACACAGAGCATATGAGGGGGATCCAGTCTAGCTTCCCAATCACCTGGCCCGTCTGCCCTGAGCTCTGCCTTTGGAAGGCTCATGAGGGAACTGTTTCTGCTTCTCTTTTGCAAATATGAAATTATATTAATGATGCTTTTTCATACTTTTTACTTTATCCCGTTCCAATTCCTCTCTCTCCACACCCCCGCCCCCCCACAACCCTCTGCTCTTAAGGAGATGCATTGGCCGGAGCCGGGACCCAACGCTGGCCCATGCAAAAGATTCCTGATACTCCACAGACCAGCGTGGAGTCGTCTTTGGGGTGATCCCACTAACCGCAGAGAAGATGCCCTCGCCAGACAGGGGCAGCGTGCGTGCGTCATGGAAGCCCGGGGTTTCTGGGAGCTTATCAGACAAGAGGGTTGTAAAGGGGGAAGGAGGGGAGGCCGGCTTCTGGAAGCAGGAAGAACTCCACATGGCCTCAGCTGGCACTCCCAGGCCTGGCGCGCTTCCTGCTCCCCCAGGCTCACCACCTGGACAGGATGGGGACACACCTTCGGTGACCAGGGTGGGAAGGACAGAATGGCAGTGGTCATGGGAACCACTGGGACTGGACTTCTGCCCCAGAACCCATCAACGTCCGTGGCCTACAGAGCCTACTGTGTGGACAGGGGTGGGTAGGACAGCAGGAGGGCAGACACTCTTGAATGGGTCTTTAAAAACTGTCAGTCAGGAAAATGCCTCGTGAAGACAGGCAGTTTGGAGAGCTTCCAGAAGGAACCAATCATGCCAACACCTAGATTATATACTTCCAGGCTCTAGAACTGTGAGAGAATATATTCATGCTGGGTAAAGCCACCCAATTTGTGATCATTTGTTACAGCAGCCACAGGAAACTGATACAGATAAGCTAGGTTTGAATCCTAACTTTGCTAATGATTTTCATGAACGTGAGAAAGTAACAACTTATCTGAATCCCAGGTTCCTCATCTATAAAATGGAGATAATGGTACTTACCTCCTAGGGTCCTTAGGAAGATTAAATGACATACAAAAGTAAACTTTTGCATTGTATTTGGTATGCATAATCGCCGAATAAGTGGGGAAAACCACAACAGCCATAAATTAGAAAATTTCATTCCTTAACTCAAAACCTTCCAATATGTCTTCTCTTACTTTAAGAATAAAATCCAAATCCTTACCTTGGACTAAGAGCCCAATAGGAAGTACCCTTCCCAGACCACCACCACCCCTGTCACATCTTTGTCCTCCTGTCCCATCATACTTCCTCCTGCTTATTCCACCCCAGCCACACTGGCCTTCTTTCAGTTTCTCTACCATACCAAGCTCCACTGATACCTCAGGGCCTTTGCACAAACTACCTGTCCCCTAGCTCTTCATACGGAGGACTCCTTCAACCCTCAGCTCAAATGTTACCCATTCAGGGAACACGCCCTTGCCTCCCAGCTAAACACACCACTCCATCCTACGCTACTTTATTAGGTCCTTCTGTTTTATGTCCTTCATGGAACATGCCACTGTCAGCAGTTACCTTCTCTATTCGTGTAGATACTGTAGTATGTTCTCACCTCTCCCCAACCAGATTGCAAATTCTCTAAAGGCAAGAGCAACGTCTGTCTTGCCTGCTGTTCTGTCCCCATTCATTCATAGACGGAAGTGAGTGATCATCTGGTTGTCCCTTGCCCTCTGCTGCCTAATCCAAGGGACTTAGGGGAGAACTTGAGACTATGAGGGCTGTCCCAGGTCCCCAAAGCTAAGAAGACACTGGTGGAAAGAGATGAGGTGGCCCAGAAAGCAGAGAGAGTCCCCTGGGAAAGGCGGGAGTGTCTGAGCAGAGCGGAGCCCGTGTCCCGGGCAGCAGAGGCCACGTGGGGCCACCTGGCTCAAGAGGATTTTCTGGGCTGGCTGGAGCCCCTGCACTTGGACGTCGACATCCCGGTTTATATACAGTGTGCTCTGCTGCCCAAGGAACCAGGCGACCCAAAACCAGGGTCTGGAACCTGCCCAGACTGGATCATGTGGGAAAGGAATGGGAACTGGATGCTGCCCACAGCCGGGAAGGAAAGGGGTCGGAAGGGAAGGACAGAGGCAGGGGTCCCTTAATGGGGTGTCGGTGAAAATGACCAGGAAGAACCGTCCCGGGGGGCGTGGATGTAGGAAGAGCCTGGGGAGAAGACTCGGAACTTGGATTTCTGAGAATGATCAAGTAGATTTGAAGGGGCGGAGGGTTGGGGAGAAGCAGGGAGTGTCCGTCTGCCTCTCTGGAAGGGTGTGGGCTCACCGGCTGCTCTTCCTCTCTGTGACAAGTGGCTCCTGGAGAGACGGAAGTCCTCCATTCCTTTGAAAGACCAGCACTTGAGGCTGACAGGGTCGTCCCTTTCGTGAAAGCCCGAAGACCCTTCCCTGGGTGGACTGTGGAAAGCCCTTATGGTCCGAGGACCCTGACCCTGGGAAGTTCTGGGTCTCCGGGGAGGACCAAGTGGAGGGTGCCTTCCTGGGGGACCATCGGACTGGTAGCAAAGAAAAGAAGCTGGAGGTGCGTGTTCATGTAGATAGATGCCCACACGCTGCTGCTGCCGGGCCCGAGGGGTCACCCTGTGGATGAGCCCAGGCCAGACTCGTCTCTGCTCAGCTGTCTTCCAAGTCAGTGGTCCCTGGGCACCGGAGCAAGCAATGCAAGCCCACGGTCCCTGCCACATCAAAAGGACCAGCTTTTATGAGTTTAAGTGAACAGAGAAACAAACGGCACGAGGTCGGCTCTTACCAGGTCACCACCCCTGGGGCACCCCGCAGGCCACACAGAGGGAGGAGGAGGGCTCCCAGCACCACACAGACTGGGACAGCATCGCCACCAGTGTCACTGTCCTGACGCAGACCACCCTCCTCCTGTGCTTGGGGGCCCACCCTGACCTTGTCTGTTCCTGAGGCTGGAGCAGGGCTGCTCCCTCCCCTTGGCTGTGCTGTAGGCCTGGAGACACGCTCTGCACAAGCCGTCACCCGACATTGCCAAAGGCCACGGGTAGAATCATCTTCCTGGGGTCCCTCCACTCCTTAACTTAAAACCTTCCCATGGGTCTCCTCTTACTTTAAGAATAAAATCCAATCCTTACCTTGGGCTAAGGGCCCAATAGGAAGCGCCCTTCCCAGACCAGACTGTGTCAGAGAGACAGGCTGCGAAAGCTCATGAGTGAACCTGTCCTGGTCAAGGGAGGCCACCGATCATCCCATCGGGGAAAGAGAAAAGAGGCAAGTGGGAGATGGTCAGTAGACCAAACCTGGGGAGGAGACACATGAAATCAAGGCATTAACTCCACCTGGTTTATCTCATTCAAGCAGAACATTCTTGGAAAGCCTCACGCGATTCCATGTTTCTCTTGGTCCCTGAGAAATCTGGCAGCCTCATCCGCATCCTTTAACGGAACATGGCCAGACCTGCCACTTGGCCCTTTTAAGGGACCCGGAGGCCCTAGCCCACTGTTTTTTTGTTACCGGGGATTGAACCCAGAAGCACTTGACCACTGAGCCACGTCCCCAGCCCTGTTTTTGCATTTTATTTAGAGACAGGGTCTCACTGAGTTGCTGAGGGCCTCGCTAAGTTGCTGAGGCTGGCTTTGAACTCGTGATCCTCCTGCCTCAGCCTCCAGAGCCGTTGGGATTACAGGCCTACGCCACTGCGGCCCGGCCCCCGGCCCACTTTTGATGCTCTGGGCAAAAGCCCTGCCCCCAGCCTGGTCTTGCCTCAGCTTCCACGGCGTCATCCTCCGTGGTCCACGTCTCCTGGATGGACCAGCCCGGTGGGAAACAGCAGTGTGGGTTCCCAGGTCACCTCGGGCCCACGCATGCCCCACCACCCACCGTGGAGCAGCGTTGGC
Source organism: Urocitellus parryii (assembly GCF_045843805.1). Classification (NCBI taxonomy): domain Eukaryota; kingdom Metazoa; phylum Chordata; class Mammalia; order Rodentia; family Sciuridae; genus Urocitellus; species Urocitellus parryii. Next base: position 16,870,915 of record NC_135545.1, on the reverse strand, counting down.
ACCCGGCCGCCTGGCTCTAGTCCCACAGCGCTGTCGTGGATTGAGTTCTCACACTGGAAAATAAATGGTGCTGTGTCAAAGGAAATGACAGATAAAAATCATCTAAAATCTGCCTGATTATAGATTCCATGCCTTCATCTCTTTTTGTGTCTCAGAGATAAAACTGACTGCTGTTCTTGAAACCTGACTTGAATCACGTTCATCCAACCTCAGGAAGGGCCCAGATAGACGGGCCACAGGGTGGTACCCAGGTTACACCACCCTGGGTAGTAATTTCTGTGGCATCCCTTGAGGTTTTCCCTGAAAGGGAAGATGTAAGGTGGCCTCAGGTACACAGCAGGCCTGGGCACAATGCAAAGGCTGCAGAGTTGGAGGAGCAGAGGCTTATCTACCAAAGTTGCAAAAGTGTACTTTCAAAGAAACTATCAATTTCCTCATTTATTTAAAAAAAAAGTCTTATTTTTAACAGTACCCTGTACCTAGCCTTTTGCATAACTTCTTTCCAATGAGTTATTAACAAAAGAGGCGTTTCTGGGAAATCTCTTTAATTGAGAAGAGGTGAGTGTTTCTTCTCTTCTTCCTCCATTCTATTGCCAGGAACACAGTTGTGATGACTGGAGCCTCAGCTTCCATGTTGGGCTTACTGTGAGGACAAAGCCACCCTAGAATTTATAGAGCAAAGAGCTAGAAAAAAGGATGAGTCTCTGAAATCTTTCTGAAGCTGCTAAAGACAGTCTGGGCTGCCCTACACTGCAGATCTAGACGGCTTCTATATGGCTGAAAAATAAAATTCTATCACTTTTGCATCACTATCACTTTGGGGTTGTTCTTTTAGGGACAGCTGAATCTAGTTCTTAGTAATCGGAGGTTTCGTTCAGCACAAGAGAATAGAGTAGAAAGCTAGTCCGAAGTCAATTTTTGATGATATTATACAAGGAAGGTATTCAAAGAGATTTGGAATAATTTAAGGGGCAAAGGAGAGTAGCAATATCTCAGGGCCATGTGAATTTAGTCTTATTCTTCTTTGCTTTTATTTCCTACACCTATTATTTGTTTCTCTCTGACATTTAGGGTAGCTAATATCCCTCTCTAAATGGCAGAAGTTGGAGTCGTGGTTATCTTGAGGGTGGGTGGTTTGCTCACTGGGAAATAAAGGGGCCTCTAAGACGTTAACAATGTGTTCTATCTCTGTAGCGGTTACACAAATGTGGCACCAATGTGGTAACATCCAGCTGTATCACTGAGATCCGTGTACTTTCTTGTATGTGTATCACACATTAATAATAATGGTTCATAAAAGATCTCTCTAACAGCCTACAGAATGGGAGCGAATTTCTACCACACACACGTCGGATAGAGAGCACTAATCTCCAGGATGTATAAAGAACTCAAAAAACTTAACACCAAAAAAAGAAAATAACCCAATCAATAAATGAGCTAAGGAACTGAACAGTGCTCAGAAGAGGAGATACAATCTATCAACAAATATATATAAAAAAAAAGTTTAACATCTCTAGCAATTAGAGAAATGCAAACCAAAACCACTCTAAGATTTCATCTCACTCCAGTCAGAATGGCAGCTATCAAGAATACAAACAACAATAAGTGTTAGCAAGGATGTGGGGGAAAGGCACACTCAAGCATTGCTGGTGGGACTGCAAATTGGTGCTGCCAATCTGGAAAGCAGTATGGAGATTCCTTGGAAAACTGGGAATGGAACCCCCGTTTGACCCAGCTATCCCACTCCTTGGTCTATACTCGAAGGATTTAAAAACAGCACGCTATAGTAATGTAGCCACATCAATGTTTATAGCAGCATAATTTACTATAGCTAAACTGTGGAACCAACCTAGATGCCCTTCAATAGATGAATGGATAAGGGAACTATGGAATATATACATAGTGTAATATTACTCAGCATTAACAGAATAAAATCAGGCTGTGGTTGTGGCTCAGCAGTCGAGTGCCCTCCTAGCATGTGCAAGGCCCTTAGTTTGATCCTCAGCATCATATAAAAATAAATAAATAAAGGTATTATGCCCAACTACAACTAAAAAATAAATATTTTTTTAAAAAGAGAGAATAAAATCGTGGCATTTGCAGGTAAATGGATGGAGTTGGAGAGTATCATGCCTAGTGAAGTAAGCCAATCCCAAAAAACCAAAGGCTGAATGTTTTCTCTGATATATGGATGCTGATCCATAATGGGGGTGGGGAGGAGTGTGGGAGGAATGGAGGAACTTTGGAGAGGGCAAAGGGGAGGGAGGGGAAGGGAAGGGGAGGGCGGTAGGAAAGACGGTGAAATGAGACACATTACCCTAGGGACATGTATGAAGACACAAATGGTGTGGCTCTACTTTGTGTACAACCAGAGAAATGAAAAATTGTGCTCCATTTGTGTACTATGGATCAAAATGCATTCTGCTGTCATTTAAGCAAATTAGAAAAAAAAATTAATTAATTAAAAAACAAATAAAAGGTCTCTAAAATCCCACACCCTTTTATGACCACCAGAGCTATTTTAGTCTTAGAAGTGTTTTCGCTTCCCATATTTCTCTGCAAGTTTCGTATGATTTGGGTACTTTCCTCTTTTTTCCTAGTAACCAGACCCCAATTTTGACAAGTTGGGAAAGGGACCGATGAGTGTTCACTTTCCCAGACTCTCTTACATCCAGGAGCGCTCACAGGACATGGTGCTGCCCAGTGAGGACCCAGCAGAAGTTTGCTGAGTGGGACTACTAGAAAAGCAATAATCTTGCCAGGCACAACAGAACATGCCTGCAATCCCAGCAACTCAGGAGGCTGAGGCAGGAGGATTGCCAGTTTGAGGCCAGCCTCAGCAACTTCGTGAGACCCTGTCTCAAAATAAAAAAATAAAAAATAAAAAGGGCTGGGGATGTGGCCCTGTGGTAAGGCACCCCCAGGGTTAAATCTCCAGAGCAATAGTCTTGATTAGAGGAGAGGACAGACCCATCTCTCACCTTCTCTTGCTCTCTGTCCTCCCTTTCTGCTCAGGACCATGAAGCAAATGCTAAAATCTAGAGATGGTGGAGCAGAAGCCAAGAGGGAGCTCAGGTTGCGGATGACAGTTTGGAGCAGCCTGGGGCTCCTCATTTCCTTCCTGTTACACAAGAAAAATGAATCTCTGTGCATTGAAGCCTCTGCTGTTTGGGTTTTCACATTTGACAAGCCCTAACTGAGATATGAGGCTTTTATTTTTTTTAAAATGGCAAAGACTTCTAAAGACGAAAGAGAGCTTCTAGGTGCTAATTCACTATTGGCTTTGGATTATGGCATAGCAACAGCCCAAGGAGGAAAAAAAAATAACGTAAACCCCCGACCTGAAACTCCAAAATGAAACTCCCCCTGCAGCTCCCTCCCACCTTGTGTTGGTAACACTCTAGGGGCGGAACCCCTCCATCGGTGGAGGATGCTGAGGAGCACGACTCCAGGCAAAGATGAACTCAGTTCATCTAAACTGCAAACCAGTCTTCAAGTATTATGTCCGTTGCTTCACTGTTTCACAATCTATTTTTAACCAATTCCCGCTTCTGATAAACACAAACTTTCTAGTTGGCATTTAGAAAACCAGGGCTTTCCCCTACAAAATTTCCAAGCATTTTTGAATTATAGGTATGACCATCTCCCCTTACACACACACACACACACACACACACACACACACACACACACTGGAGTTTCAGATCCCTTCCCCAAGCCTCTTGAGAATGGGCAGTCTGCCTGGCACAGTGGCGCACGCCCATGATCCCAGCAACTTAGGAGGCTGAGGCAGGAGGATCACGAGTTCAAAGCCAGCCTCCGCAAATTAGCAAGGCCCTAAGCAACTCAGGGAGACCCTGTCTCTAAGTAAAATACCAAAAAGGACTGGGGATGTGGCTCAGTGGTTAAGCGCCCCTGGATTCAATCCCTGATACCAAAGAGAGAAAGAGAGAGGGTGGGGGGAGAAAATGAGGAGTCTCTCTGAAGTTCCTTAAGATTCTGCCAACCCCACTGACACCCTGGGCACTCCAGCCACGCCAAAGCCACAACTTCTGGGGGAAGATGAGTCACCTATGCCACAGGGGAGACCATGAGAGGAGAAGAGAGGGGAGGCCGGGCCTAGGAGAGGAAAGCTGAGTAGCCAGTTGCCCCCCGCCCCGTCCCGCCCCCTGCTCCGGCTCACCTTTTGCAGGCTTAGCCAGCACCTGATGGCAAGCTGTCCGCCACCACTCGGGGACTGGGTCACTTCCATGTCCAGAAGCTCTCCTACCTGTCCTCCTTTGTCAAAGTCCACACTGGCAGGCAGCCCAGGAAAACAAAAAGCTGCTTCCTGCCTTTCCAAAGCGTGGTGGGAGCCCCCGAAGGTGACTGGTGGGCTGGCCTGGGAGCTGAGTGAGGGGGCGATGGCGGGGCGCAGACCCATTCCTGGTCTGGAGGTCAACTCTGCACAGACGGCGGATGGAGAAGGGGATCAGGGGGAAGGAAAAGGCAGATGACCTCTCCAGGAGCCCAGGAACAGAGGCATGGTCCTCCTTCCAAGCTCTTAGTTCTGTTTTACGATCAAATCCAGACCCTTGTAAACATTCATGGCAACCATAAAAGCCAGATGATGCAGTAAATTGTTTTGAGATGGGGAGAGAGGGAGGGAGGAAGGGAGGATCACAAAATCTGGGATCTTGTAACAGAGCAGAGCTACAACATGTGAGAGGCTGCAAATCCCCCGGATCCTGAGGGACTGGGGTTGAGGGTCAGACCTTGAGTTTTCAGGGAGGGTGGAGGGTTACTGGCAAGAGGCCTGGGGACCACACACACCCAGGGAAGCAACTGGCATGGTCTCACAGCCCTGCCTGGCCCCGTGGTTCCCCCTCTGTCCGGTCGAGGGCCTCCTAGCCTGGACCCACACGGTGAAGAGTGAAGAGCCCCTTCTATATAGCCATCTCTCTGCGGGTTCCAGAATTGAGTCCTCCACTAACCAGATGTGTGACTTCAAGCGAAAATCACTTAACCTCTCTAGAGCTCAGCTTCCTCATCTATAAAAGGTGGTGAGTGTGTCAACCTGCCAGGACATTTTAAGAGTTACGTGAATCCATCTTTGTAAAGCTGTAAGCATGGAGCCTGACCCGCGGCATCGTAGAACAGCCAGAGTTGGCCGGTAGGTTAATTTCCTACCTCTGCTGTAACACATTGCCACAGTCTTGGTGGCTTAAAATAACAGAAACGTGTTATCTCAGAGTTCTGGAGAGCAGAAATCCAAAACCACTATCGCTGCGCTGAAATTAAGGCGCAGTGTCTCTGCACCTGCACTTTGTTCTGTGTCCTGACCCAGCAACACCAGGCACCTTGACCACGCCGTGACCCAGACAGCTGCAACTTTTCCCTGTGGGACTGAACCAAAGCCAGGGCTTGAACATTCCAAGGCACTGATAAAGGTTTTCAAGTTGTTCCCCAAAACACTGAAGGAAAATGGCCTCATCCCTGAGTCAAATCCCTTCGACTTGTGTATGAACTGCACACCCCGATCTTCTTGGGGCAGACACACAAGACGTCATCCCTCTGTTGGTAGGACATTCCTTTCTTTCATTGTCTGAAAAGGACAACACAGCCCTCTTTTTAAGTGAGTTCCCATGATAAATGCTTGGCAGGAGCCATCCTCGTATTCAACCCTTATTTTTTTTTTTAAATCCCAACTGGCCCCGTGCCAAGACAGTTTGGGGAAACAAAGTCCCTTATGAGATCTCTATGGCTATCTTTTGGGGAAACTCCAGCTGTAGGTTCAGCTGGGACAGAGCACCAGGTGTCGGCAGGACCATCTGAGCTTTTCCATGGCTCTGACCAAAAGACCTGACAAGAAAAATGTAGAGGGGGGAAAAGTTTATTTGGGGGGGGCTCACGGTTTCAGGGGTCTCAGTCCATAGATGGCCAACTCCATTGCTCTGGGCCCAACGTGAGGTAGAAGAACATGGTGGGGAAACAACTCAGGACATGACCATCAGGAAGCAGAGAGACAGGTTGTGTTTACCAAGGACAAAAAATAAACCCCCAAAGCACGCCCCAGACACCTGCCTCCCTGAGGCACGCTCTGCCCGCAGTCAGCACCCAGTTAATCCACTCAAGTGGATGAACACACTTCTTAGCTTAAGGCTCTCATGACCCCATCATTTCACCTCTAAACTTTCTTGCATTGTCCCACACATGGATTTTTGGGGGACACCTCATCCCTAAGCAGAATAAGGATCACCCCTTATTCCAGAGGCTTGAGATGAAAATCTATTCCTTGCTTCTGCCCCCCTTCTGGTGGCTGCTGGCATTCCCTGGCTTGTGGCCGCATCACTCCATCTCTGCCTCCTTGGTCACATGGCTTTCTCTTCCTGTGTCTGTCTGAAATCTCCCTCTGCCTCTTTATGAGGACATTCTCGAGGACAGGGCCAGCTCAAATGACCCAGAATGGTCTCGAGATTCTTAGCCCCACCTGTGAAGTCCTTTTTATCGTGGGCAGTAATATTCCCAGGTTCTGGGGGTTAGGATGAGGAACCATTATGCAATGGCCACAGTTGCTCTTATTGGCTAGGAGTGGAGTCTGATGAACAGTAAATAGGTGGACAGAGAGCGGAGGGAGGAGAGGTCGCCACAGCGTACTGGGATATACGGTTACCAGCAAGGGACAAGAACACCCCTGGCATCGGCTGAAGGGTATCCCAGGACCCTGAGACCCTCCTTTCTAGGCCATGGTGCTGGGGGGGGCTATATAATGCTGCAGAACTGGAGGGGGACAGAAGAAAAGCTGGACAAGTGGTGGCTCTGGAGGACATGCAAATACAGGAGGGTGGGGATTGTCACCTTCACGGCAGAGTGAGTTGCCCTTATAAGGACACTGCAAGGGCTGAAAAAGCTGAGAGACAAATAGAAGTTGGGCGCACTGTATGGGCACAGGACAGCAATGAAACCTCAAGATCCATTTGAACATACAAGTCTAGAAACGTCTTTCCTCTTCTTCCCTTGATCCAGAATAATCAGACTTTCATTCCTCTCTGGAATTCTGCAATTTTTCATTTATTGTTATTTGTTCATTTGTTTGTTTTTTTGGGGGGACTAGGGATTGAACTTCACCACGGAGCCACATCTCCAGCAACTTCTTTATATTTTATTTAGAGTCAGGGTCTTGCTAAGTTGCTTAGGGCCTTGCTGCGATACTGAGGCTGACCTTGCACTCTAGATCCTCCTGCCTCAGCCTCCCAAGCTGCTGAGATTACAGGCTCTTGTTATTTTTTTAAAGTTAAGTATCCCACTAACCACAGTATGAAATGTTGACTATTAGGGAAGAGGGTGGCTGTGAGGGAGCTAATGATGGTCCCGGGCAAAATCCTGGTAACAGATGATGGTGGATTGCACTGAGATTGGGTGACGGAGATCAGGGGGCGGAGGGGGTTCAGTAGGTCTCTGGGAAGTACACGGGATCATCTTCTGAGGCTAAGGAAGAAGGTATTTTAATTGACTTTCAGATTGACTAAGCTTGTGGCTCAGGGGATGAGATAGGAAGCGATCGTATGCCCTGAGATGGAGGATGCAGGAAGAAGGCTGAGTGAGCCCGGACATCCGGATGGCACTCTGGCCACCAGACACATGGATGCCAAGCTCACGGAAACCCAAGGTGGAGATGCCAGAGTTGGGTGTGCGGAAGATGGTAACGGAAGCTATGGGAGCAGGCACAACAGACAACAAAAAGTGCAGAGGATGAGAACAGGAAAAGAACCAGATTTTAAGAAACCCCAACTCGTAAGGGATGGGTGAGATATGGTAAGCCGGGAATAGGAACTAAGAAGTGGTCAGAGGAGGGAAAGGTGGGTGACCAGAAGAGCATCAGGTTTCTTGGAAAGAGGATGTTTCAAAAAGTTACCTTGGAAATGACATTGAATGTTAATCAAATAAGAAAAAAAAAATGTTTACTGGATTTAGTTGCTACTAACAATAGAAAGACAAGATCCTATAAAAAAATAGGGTCAGAACCCAAATTAGACAGGTGTGTGACGGAGAGCTAGGAAGCAGACATAGCACTTGATTTATTTTTTTCACATTATTTTATCGGTGCCAGAGTTGTATGAAATGGTGGGACTTGTTGTCACATATCCGCACATGCACACAATAGAACAATATATTTTGGCCAGTATTATTCCCTGGTCTCTGGCTCTACACAGCACTAACATAATGTGTCCACTCACAACAGGGCAAGTTGTAATATGACGAGAGAAAACTGAACTCGGAAGAAATTGTGAAAGCCAAGGCTTTTGTGAAAGTCTACCAAATTTAGCCCCGGAGATTACATTTCCCTTTCCTGTGATGTAGGTGGCCATCATGAATCACGGGTTCCAAAGTTTCCTTCATTACTGCCATCAGCAGGGGGAGGGGCATCCTCCACATAGATGACACACCAAGGTGACCGAGGAAGACTTGAGGAGGGGGGAGGCAGGCGGAGGCCAAGAGGCTGCCTGCTCCTCTACGCTTGCCTTCCTGCAAAATTCTGCTTTGCAGCTAAATCCAGATCCTCGTGAATATTTATAGACAATCGTAAAAGCCGAATGACACAAATACATTTGATAGCAAGCAACAGAGAATGGTCTCTTAGTGCCTTAGTTCCTCTGTTTATCTAGAAAGTGCCTCTGTGTGTGGAGGGAAGGAAATAGGGAGGTGGGAAGCCTTTATTCTAGAAGGGAGTAGAGCTAAACCCCTAGAGATCTGGACCCTGGAGTCCTGAGCCATGAAAATACTGGATGACTGAGCAGTGGACAGGGAGTAAGTGTGTCCTAGGGAAAGAATGGGGATTCTGAAACCCATCCCCTAGGTTAAAGGGAAACACAGGGGCTGGGGATGTGGCTCAGTGGCAGAGTGCTTGCCTAGCATGTGGGGGATGCCCTGGGTTCCATCCCCAGCATCAAAGAAAGAAAGAAAAGAAAAGATATTCTGACTAAACATGACTATCATGTTTCCCCAGCTGCATATTTCTACAGGATTTTGAGGAGCTTCTAACCTGGAGTTACACTGGAGAGAAAGGGGGACAGAGAAAGGACAAGGGTGGTCCAGCCTCAGGGTGATCCTCTCCTAAGGGAGAGGGAATACATGGAGCTCTGCTCTCCTGCAAAGAGGCACTTGAGCACCTGAACTCCAGCCTCCTGTATTCCTGACACTTTCCCAAGTGTGATGGCACATCTGTGCCCTGAGCCTCCGGATATTTTATTTACCAAGTGGTTCACCATCTATGAAGCTGGAGAGGTGGAACCGTCTAAGGGCATCCACCCAGGGCTAAGCACTGTGTGTCTGCCATCTCCTGGAGTCCCCACAGAAATCCTGAGGGTTCCCGCGCTCACTTGATGGAAAAAGGAAACCAAAGTTCAGAAAATTGATCTACCCCAAAGCCCCAAATGAAGGGACTTGGATTTGAGCCCACGTCTGCATGACTAAATCCCATGCGATTTCCACCACAGCAAGCCATGAGCTGGGAGGAGTCAATCTGTTTCAACCAAGAAGGCAAAAGACATTTGGGGTGAAGGGCAGGAGACCACCCAACAGTGGAGAACGGAAGGGTGGAAGGAAGCAGGGAGCCTCTTTCCTTGGAGTGAAATCAACCTTCTAGGCACGGACCGAGGAAATTGCCTGGAAAGGAGCAGAGGTTCTGACATGGAAGTGGGAAAATGCCTGGAGTTAAACAAAAACAAAAAAAAAAATCAGGAATCAGGAAGTAGATACAGAAAAATCTGTGTTTGGAAATCGGAACAAGGCTCTCCAGGGAGAGAACAGAGTTGCCGGGGCCCTTGACTTTGGTTTTGAGAGGAAACAGTGCTCAAGGACTGACCTGCCCCTCTCTGGTCACATGACCTGGGCTGGTATAAAAGCTTTCCATCAGCCAGGTCCCTCACGACTTTCTCCTGTGTGAAATGGGCAGCCGCAGTGGCTAAAGCTCTAGTCCTCTCTCCCAAGAGCTTCCAGACTTTTCTTCGGGACTAACTCCAAGAAGCCATCTCTCTGAAACGAAGACCAGGCAAGGCACCTTCGTACATGTGCTCTGGGATGAGATGCTGGGGTCAGACTCTGAGGGGAAGCCGTGGGAGGGGAGGGCTGGAGGAAATTGGTCAGAAGCTCCAATGGGGGCACACCATTCCCAGAGGCAGGAGTTGGCAGGTGGGAAAAGGAGCCGCAAGCCTGAGTGTGGGCAGCAAGGTTGCCACACTGAGAAACTGAGTCACCCCCTTAAGAAGAGGCGTTCTATTTAATAGTCAAAACACCAGGCTCAGGAACCTGGGGGCTTTTCTGAATATGTCTCTAAGGTCTTTGTGGGGACAAGCCACAATGCAGAGTGCTGGCTCATCCTTCCTCCCACGTTGCCCCGTGTGTACGTGGCCTCAGCTTCCCCTTTTCAACGGAGTTCCAGAGTGACTTGCAGGGGTGGACAGGTGGAGGAAAATCCGTGTTCTGCAAAAGGAGGGGACAAGGAGGTCGGGGACTGGGCTGTGGGGCTGGGCACCTGGGGCTTGGGAGACCCAGCCTGGGGATCACAGTGCCGGGCTTCTTGAAACTTCCTTCTGAGACACACCTTACAGCTCTCTGCTGGCTCCCACGTCCCTCTCCCACGGGTGTATGAGAAGGAAAAGCCTTCAGTCAGGTTGGATATTGATGACAGTGACTTCCTGTATCTGTGGGGCTGGGAGGGGAATTCCCTTGGGAAACCAAGGGTTGGTCTCCCCCAGAGACACAGGATGGCAAACGTAATAACTGCTGCTTAATATCCCGCCCAAGGTAAAGTCAATAATTGCTCTGGGCAGTTCTGGCAGGTGGTGTGAGCAAGCAGGGGTGGCAGCAGAAAGCTTGGGCCTGAGAAGGGAGTGTGCCAGGGACCATGTCCACATCGTGAACCAGGACAGAGAAGGGGCTGCAGGCCTCCAGCCTCCTGACCCTGCCCTTTTCCATCCTTCTCCAGAATGTCGCTCAGCTGGCACAGCTCCTTGATCCTCGTGGCCTACCTTGTCATCTTTCTCACGGGTCTCCCCGCCAACCTCCTGGCCCTGCGCGCCTTCGTGGGGCGGGTCCGCCAGCCCCATCCCGCGCCCGTGCACATCCTGCTGCTCAGCCTGACGATGGCCGACCTCCTGCTCCTGCTGCTGCTGCCCTTCAAGATCATTGAGGCTGCGTCCGATTTCCACTGGTACCTGCCTCAGATCGTCTGTGCCCTCACGGGCTTCGGCTTCTACAGCAGCATCTACTGCAGCACGTGGCTCCTGGCGGGCATCAGCATCGAGCGCTACCTGGGAGTGGCCTTCCCGGTGCAGTACAAGCTGTCCCGCCGGCCCCTGTACGGCGTGATCGCGGCTCTGATCGCCTGGTTCATGTCCTTTGGTCACTGCACCATCGTGATCGTCGTTCAGTACTTGAACTCCACCGGGGAGGCGGGAAATAGAAATGGAATGACGTGCTACGAGAACTTCACCAAAGAGCAGCTGGACGTGGTGCTGCCCGTGCGCCTGGAGCTGTGCCTGGTCCTCTTCTTCATCCCCATGGCCGTCACCATCTTCTGCTACTGGCGCTTTGTGTGGATCATGCTCACCCAGCCCCACGTGGGCGCCCAGAGGCGGCGGCGAGCCGTGGGGCTGGCCGTCATCACGCTCCTCAATTTCCTGCTGTGCTTCGGCCCTTACAACGTGTCTCACCTGGTGGGGTTTTACTCCAAGAAAAGCCCCCCGTGGCGGGTGGAGGCCGTGGTGTTCAGCTCGCTCAATGCCAGTCTGGACCCTCTGCTTTTCTACTTCTCCTCCTCGGTGGTGCGCAGGGCCTTTGGAGACGGACTGCGCTTGCTCCGAAATCAGGGCTCCTCCCTGTTGGGTCGCAGAGCCAAAGAGAGGACAGAGGTGACGAATGGGGACAGGGGTGTGAGCCAAACAGAGGGAGTGCCAAGTTCGGACTTCACCACGGACTAGTGATTTGCCTTCTGGAGGCATTCTGGGCTACACAGGAGTTGGGCAGCCTGGGAGAGAGGGGACTCCCAGAGACAGGAGTCCCCAGACCCAATCCACAACTGACACTTGGTCAGAACCTCTCTTACCGGCTGGGTAACCCTCCCTGGCTAAATCTTCCCTCCCCAGGGAGCATAGCTCAGTGGCACAAGAAGAAACAGACCTAGAAGCACTGTCAGGCTGGGGTCTCGAAGCAAGGTAGTAGCTATGAAGTTTGTCCTTGTGAGGTGGTTGGTGTTTGGAGGTGATGTGTTTGAAGGCTGAATCCTAAAGAATTCTTGCTACAACTTAGAAACCACATTTAGATACTGGTCTAGTTGTTGGTGCTAGAAAAAAAAGCCAATAGGAAAGAGATGGGAGAGAAATAACTAATTGAGAGCAAAAAAGTCCCCAAAAGGTTCGAAGCAAGGGGACTCCAAGGGAGGAGCAGGGGCTTAGATCTCTAATGATCTGGGTTTCACTGTGTCAGTTTGACCTGTTGCTTTGTAAATGTGCTCCATTCATTTGACATGTTATCTTGTCTCCCCACTTTAAACTGGGGGCTGTGTGAGGCCTGGTTCTCATCTTCCTTCTCCATGGTACCCCACGCAGGCCAGGATGTGGCTTGGTGCCCATCCACCTGAGATTGACACTGATTAGCACAGGAAAAAGCAATCTGGTCTGGCAGATTGAAAATAAAGGCCGTAAAACCCTGAAGTGAGTGTTCACAAGTTTTTGATGCAGGGTAAAGAACCAGAGGCCTTAGACGGAGGTGATGCTGTAGAAACCACAGAAAACTTTTAAGATGAACATGTCAAGAGGGTGATGCAAGTAAGGACACTGATGGAATTCTGTTTAGATGGATAGATTAGAGGATGCAGCTGAGTCTTGATTCAAAGATATCTGTTTATCACAGGGGCTTCAAACCGGGTGCCTCCTGCTCTGAAATCTGCTGTTCCTTATCATCAAAATTTGTCCTCCAAGGAACTCATTTTCTATCCATCCCTTTGCCTGCCTTGTGCCTCCTCTCCCTTCCCAAATCTACCAGCATAACTCATTTCTCTGCAATAAGGACCCCCTGGTCTGGCACTGTGATGCACACCTGTAATTCCAGCAGCTCGGGAGGCTTAGGCAGGAGGATTGCAAGTTCAAAGCCAGCCTCAACAATTTATCGAGGCCCTAAGCAACTTAGTGAGACCCTATCTTTAAATAAAAAGGGCTGGAGATGTGGCTCAAGGGTTAAGCACCCCTTGGTTTAATCCACAGTACTAAAATATTAATCAATTAATTAAAAACCCTAACTGTTCTCTCTAATTGAATGAATTAATCTTCAGCCCCCAGCCTCGTCCTTTTTGACTCAGGCCATATATTAGAATTACAGGTGGAGATCTGAAAATAATAGAGAGAGCCAGTCACCCCTACTGAGAGAAGCTCTAGGGGTGGGCCCCAGCAGGTGAGCTTCAGAGCATGACTAAGTCGGGAACGGCTGTCATGGCTCAGGAGCCAACTCATCCAAGAAATTATTCTTCAGGGAGACCTTCCCTGCATATATGTCCCCCCTCACCTCCACCCACCTTCTCCCATTTTCTGATCCCTCACTTGTCTCCTCTTAATGAGACCCCAGTCAACGTTCAGTTTCTCCAGAAAGCTTTTCCTGATTATCCCCCACCCAACTGTAAGATCATTTTCTGGTTTCTTTTCTCAAAAGAAGGCTGGACTGTTGATGTAAGAGTCCAGATTCCAGTGATGGTGCATCTTACTAGCTGGGGGACAGGGAGTAAGTCACAGCCTCCAACCGCCTTTGCCCTATCGTAATAAGAAGGATAATGCATACTTTCTGGGCTTATTCTGAGGCCTCAAATGTGATTGCAGCCGGAGGCGTAGCTCTGCAGGAGAATGCATCCTCAGCATTCAAGAGGCCCTGGTTTAATCTTAAGCACCAAACAACTTTATAGATACATTGTATATGTGTATATTATTTATGTGTTTAATACAAATGTACATACATATTTGGTTGCAGATTTTTAAAAATGTGATTGTGGAGGTAAAATTGCTGAGAAATTGTGGAGTATTATTTAAATCTAAGACATCCATCCATGTGAAGCACAGATGTACTCTCACTTAAAAGAAATATACGTTAAAATTTTTAAAATACTGGAAATAATATATTATGTAGCCAACTGTAGGATAGTTTGGCAAGGATATGTGAAAAAAATATATGGAATTTTCCAGCTGTTATGAGTCTATGATATATGACAGTTTCCAAAAAAGCTAATTTGATTTAGGTGGCATTAAAATAAATAAAGATTGAATAATTAAATAAAGATTGATAACAACATCTCTCCACTTAGGTGTAATCAGTCGTGCACTCAGCAACAAATGACACATTTGCAAGAAGGACACTAACTCAGAGAATTGAGCCCTCAAAAATTAGCCAAAATGTTTTGGAGACTTAAAACTCTATAGTAGTGGTAGTGGTAGTAGTTGTTGTTGTTGTCGTCGTCAATAGAGCATGTTAAATGGCAGACAGTAACACAGGAAAAAACCCAGAGAGGGTGAAGCCGATTTTCCAAGATTAATAGGTGAAAGAGGGTTTGGATCCAGGTCTTCTGACTCCGAAATGCCTGCTTTTTTCATTGACATGGGAGAAAGAAGCAAGAGAACAATGGCTGTGTGGCTATGTGGCCAGGACATGATAAGTTCCATTTTTCAGAAGACGCATTTTCTGTAGCCCCACAGGGAAGGGCAAAGATCATGACAGGGAGATAATTTCAAACAGCTTGTGCTGTTTAAATAAAACTGACTCCCCCAGCATGGTAGTCACTCCCCAATTTCCAGGAATACTCAAGGAACAGATAGCAACCACCTATCTCAGGACAGTGAGGAAATACACGTATGATAAGGACTGAACCAGTTAACTGCTAAACCCCTTTGAACTCCAAGATTCTCAGGTTCCTTAGAGACGCAGCTACTTTTGCTAACCAGGAAAGTAGAAAATGAAGTCACTTTGTTCTTAGTGGAGTAATAAGAAAATCATTAGAGTTGGTTTGAGACTTTCAGGGTGAGGCTTTAGCTATTCACTAGAACCTAGTCTTGATTAAGTGACTTCATACATCAGCCCATTTTTACCGGGAAATTAGTCATCCATTTGGTCAACAAGTTGAGATGGATTATCTACTGCAGATACTCCTTGATTTATGATGGGGTTCTTTCCCAATAATCCCATCATAATTTTAAAATGCTATAAATAAAAAAATGCATTTAAGTGACCTAACCTACTGAACATCACCTCTTGGCAGCATAGTGCTCTACAGACGAACAGTTGTCTCCCTTTGTGACTGGGAGCTACCACTCAGTGCCATAGCCCAGCCTCATAAGAGAGTCCCATACTGCATGTCACTCTCCCAGGAAAAGATAAAAATTCACAGTATGCAGGATGGTGTCTACCAAGGGCACTTGAATTTCCCACCATTTCCAAGTTGAAATGTCCTAAGTCGAACCTTCATAGGTCAGGGACCATCTATAGAGGTCAGACACTTTTCTGGGGATCAGAGTTTGCAAATGTACAAGGGACAAGGTAGGTGTCCTGTCATGGGGGCTTCCATTCACGTAGCAGGAAACAGTTAAGAAACAAGTAAACAAATGCACCCTCAGGTCCTTTCAGACTGTGGCAAATGGAAACTGGTTTCAAAGGGACAAGACAAGATTATGGGAGAAAGCACATGGAGATTTGAGGAGGTTTGGAAGATTCCCCTGAGCCAGGGATGCTCACCTGATGCCCATGATGTTCAATAAGCATATTGGCCAGGTATATTGTGCCTGAGAGAGTTAAGAAACCATAGAGTATTAAAGAGGGGTTGCCATACAAAGGCCCATAGAAGAACAGTCCAGAAACCAGAACTGCTAATGGATGCAAAGATCCTAAGAGAGAGAAAACCTTAGCATCTCAAGGCCAGAGGGGCTAGAAGAGTCGTTTTGAACTTAAGCATGTGTTAGAATTAATTCGGAAGGCAGGGGTGGTTGCTGAACCATGGATCACCATCCTCCCTCCCCCAGCACTTCAGAATTAGTAGGTGTATCGCTCAGGGTTCTCCTGAGAAACAGAACCAATGTCATATGATATGTATGCATATGCAAGAGAGGATCATACTGCATAGCCCTTGCCCAGGAAAAGATGAGACATGTGTATAATCTCATGTGCCATCTGCAAGATGGAGACCCAGGAAAGCTGATGGTGTAATCCCAGTTTGAGTCCAGAGGTCTGAGAACCGGGAGAATTGATGGTATAAGTTTTAGACTGATGATAGGTGTCCAGTACCACAGTTCAAGCAATTAGGCAGAGGGAGCAAATTCTTTCTTCTTCTGCCTATTTTTCTCAAACCCTCTATGAATTGGATAATGTCCACTCACATCGGAGAGGGCAATCTGATTTATTAGTCTACCGACTCAAATGTTAATCTCATCCAGAACTCCCTGATAGATACACCTAGAAATACTGTTTAGCCAAATATTTAGACACCCCATGGTTCAGTCAAGCTGACATGTAAAAAACAACCATCTGAACAGGTCTGGGCTGAATTTCTAATAAGTTCCCAGGTCTGGGGACAGCATTTAGAGAATCATTGGGCTGGAATCCTGTGAAATAGAGAGAGTGTGATAGAATATGGAGTTCAGAAGGCCAATGGTGATGATCCAAAGGCTTTAGGTCAGAGAAAGGAGTTTGAATGTATTCTAAGAACTTCTGAAAGTCATTCAAGCAAGAGAGGAGAATGATCTGATTTTTTTTCCAGTGTTGTGATTTGAACTCAGAGCCTTGTGCATGCTAGGCAAGTGCTCTACCATTGAGCTGTATCCCCAGCTTTGATTTCCGTTTTAAGAAGGTCACTAGAAGAGCTGTGCCTACCTCTGAAAGGAAGATCGAGAGGATGATATGCATGAGAGAGTTAGGAAACATGGAACTGTGCCTACCTCTGAGGATGATATGCATGAGAGCGTTAGGAAACATGGAGCATTATGCAAACATGCAGAAGTTTCATCAGGCTAGCAGCTCCCTGGAAGAGTGGTGTGGGGGGCTGTTTCCTCCTTCCTTGGAATCAGCCCTACAAGGATCCAAGAGATAGGAGGCAGCTTAACAAGTTCTCATGCATCTACCCGGTAGATGCATAATAGATGGATGTTTCCGGTGATGCACTGAAAAATAGCTCTTGGTAGTAAGGGGGAATAGGATGGAGAAGTGGGAGGGTGGAGGAGAAAGAAGGCCCTGATTTATAGCCCTTGCCAATTTCTGTGCAATCTACATGTCCCTCGGGGTTAATTTCTACCAACGTGAGGATACTAAACATGGGTTTGGCAAGCGATGCTACTAATCAGCTCCTCTAAGCCGGCTGGAACACATCCCTGAGCATATGCTCAAAGAGCAGGCTGATCGCATCCTCCTGGGGGAGGCTTTATCTTTCCCTGGCTACAGATAGAGCAAGGTTCTTGCCCCAGGCTCCTGACACAATTAACACTGTCTAAATGCGGCTGGCTGGGCTTGATCCAAGAGCATCCGGGTAGCTGTGTGTTTGTGGGGCTCGTCTGAATCCCCTGCCCTGAAGCAGGATGCCAGATGGGTAAACAGGAATATTAGTCTCTGGTTAATGAATAACTCGGACAGCAGCCTAGAGCTGCTACCAGGAAACAGAGGTGGAGAGAGAGCTGGCTCGGCTGGACCTGGGGGCCCAGACGACAGGAATAAGGAAGGTGGCATTGACTATTTCACTTCCCCTTTCTGGAAAAGATGCATTTGTGCCCCTGCTTCTGAACTTCTCACCTGACCACAGCCAGAATTCATAAGTCATGTGGTTTTGTGATAATCACTGAAGTCAGAGAAGCAGGAGCCATGAGGAGGGTCTAGAAGAAAACCTACTACCAAGACTCCAACTTTTCTCCCTTGAACCTCCCTGCCTGGAGCTCCAGGTCTCCGTGAGCGCCCCTGTTTTCACCCCGCTTTATCTCCTGTGGTTAAACACTTTTGCCCCAATTTTCTTCTTTTCATTATTTTCCTCTGGTTACAGGAAATGAGGACATTTCTCATCTACAAATTGCACACCCAACCAGGAAATTAGGCCAAAGATCTCTAAGCCCTTCGAAACCGTAGTCCAGTAACCCACTTGGCAAAGTTTGGAACATCTGCTGAGGTAGAGTATGTGAGGTCAAGCCTCAGGGGTGGGAGCCGATTCTGCAGACGCAGACGCAGACCCAGACCAGGGTCAGAAACCCACCATCCCCTGCCATCTGTCAGCCTGAGCTGTGACCGGCTCAAGGAAGCAGAGTTAGAAAAGTAAATACACCGCTCCCAAATGTAGAAGTTTTACATGAAAAGCCATCCGTGTGTAGGACAGTCTCAAGTTTGTAAAGTGCCACAGCAAACATGAGACAGTTTGAATTTCCACAGCTGTGGGTGTTCATTGATCCACAGACACTGCCTGAGGCTTAGTCAGTGCCAGGTCCGACCCCTGCTCTCACGTGGCCGGCATTCCAGCAGACAAACGGACAGACAGACCAGTAAAGAAGACACTGGGAGGGGACACTGAGTGCTGTGGAGACAGTAAGTCACAGGTAGAGAATGATTTTGGAGACGAAAGTGAGTGGCTACTTCTAAACCAGGGGCTTGGGAAGGCCAGTCTAAAGTCACATTTGAACTGTGACTAGAAGGATAGGAAGGAATTGTAAATGCCAAGAACTGGGGGGTGGGGAGAAAGCTCCAAGCCACGGGTTTAAGGCCAATGCAAGGCCTCAAAAAACTGAGCATGTGCCAAGGAAAAGACCCAGGATGGAGGCTGGAGCTTAGGAACCGCTGGAAAAACTGTCAGATCAAACTTTAGGAGAAGAAGCACAGTAGATACCATCACCTCGATTCACAAGAAGAAAAGCTGAGGCTCAGAGATGGGAAGTGACAGGAGTCTTAGGGAAGATGGGCTTCTGCCCCTGGCTCCCGACTCCCTCCCCAACACGCCCACTCTTTCTTTCTCCCTCTCAACCTGTTTACCTCGCTAGGGAGGGAAAGGAGGGCAGGAAGCATGACTCACGCCACAGCGTGCGGTTTTTTGGGTATAGAAAGTGGGGGACAGAGATGGAGGCTGATGGTGGAGGTTCTGAGAAAGCAAAGGTGACAGAGGTGGAACAAGATGCTGACGGCAGAGTGGAGACCAGGACAAAAAACGAGGCTGTCCCGACTGGGGACAGGCGGGATGCCTGGACTCAGAGAAAGGTTTGGGGGACCAAGGAGTAACTGAAAGCCACCTCATCCTGCTCCAAGGCCCCATGGCCTGCAACAGAGGGGACAGCTTGAGGACAGAAGGGTGAATGGCGGAGCTCAGGGGAATCCTCGTCTCCAGTCTCAACAATGGTTGCATTTCACGGTCACCAGGGGAGATTCTAAAATCATCAGTGCATTGGGCATTTGCTTTTCTAAAGGTCTCTAGGTGCCCATGAGCAGGCGAGGTTGGAATCACTCTGTCTAGTCTTGCTCCTCATCGGGCCAGGCAGAGATGTCTCCAGGGAGGCAGCAGGGTTTTCTTTGGGTACCAGGGATTGAACCCAGGAGTGCTTAACCACTGAGCCACATCCCCAGCCCCTTTTTATATTTTATTTAGAGACAGGGTCTCACTGAGTTGCTTAGGGCCTCACTAAGTTGCTGAGGCTGCTTTGAACTCGTGATCCTCCTGCCTCCGCCTCCCAAGCAGCTGGGATTACAGGTGTGCACCACCTCACCTGGCTGTGCTTTCGTTTTCTCACTGAACAAGAACAACAAAAATGGAGCCAACAGCATCTACATCATTACGTCATTAGGAGGATTAAAAGAGTCTAATAGCGCTCCTACAAAGTACTTGAACAATGTCTGTAGAACCCTAGAGCTACACCTTGCAAGCTCATTCTTGCCTCAAATCTTGCACTTGATGTCCCTTTTCCTAGGGCCCTATTTCCCCCAGATTCCGCAGGGCCATCTTCATCTCTCAAGCTGCCTCTGACTCAAACTCCACTTGCTCATAGGACTTTCCCCTCAACCCACTCCAAAGCTGCCTCCCTCGGCCACACTCACGTTATCACTGCCTGCATCCCTAGCCGACAATCGTGTTGCTTGATGTTTCTGGAAAAGTTATACGTGCACATAGTTTAATGAGTCAAAGGGTTTGCTGTAAAAGATAGCATCCTTTAGCCTCTCCCTCTACCATCATCCTTAACCACTTCCTGGAGGCCACAGTTTCCACCTCTTTTCAACGAAATATTTATTCCTTCCTTTCTTTAAGGAACTTGCTTATTTTATTTTATCTCTTCATTTTTCGATCTCATATTTTATCTGTTCACTTTCCCTGTGGCTAAGGAGATTTCGTTCTCATCCCTAATACATATAGTATGCATGCATCCTTCTACCCTGCATCTTCCTAATAAACTTATATTGCAATTATGTTAGAACAGTATTCAACGGTCACATTACTGTGACTACGTAAATGTCACTTACAGTGGAACTCTACCATGATATACAATTACTTTTTCTATCCTGCACATATTTTTCCTCCATTCCTTAGAATTAATACGTGTCTTGTTTTTTTTAATCATTCACTTAGTTTTTTATACATTTAGCATTAATTTTGACACCAAATTGTGTGTGAGATGGCCCCAGAGATCCTGCTGCTCACATCCTTTTATAACCCATCTCCCTGTGAGAGTGCGATGAGCAAAAAGTGATGCCCACGATCTAATCTCCTCTCAAGACCTTCAGAGGTATTCCTAGGACTCAGATTTCATTTTCCTAAGGAAATCTCAACCACAACTTCCTGACCTGCTCCAGTCTGACCTGGAGGTGGTTGATGCCAAGGGTACAGCTGGCCCCTGAATATCAAAAGCCTCTTTGATTTTCTGCCCTTGTCTTTCTCTTCTTTGGTTTACATTCTCTAGTAAGTTCTTTGGAAAACAAATATTTGGAGACTTTGCATGTCAGAATATGCCCTAATCCTACCTTGGTGCTTTATAGATATTTGGGTTCTCAATGGAATCCTGACTGGTGATCATTTTCCTTGAGATTAGAAAGGCATTGTCACGTGGTCTTCCAGCTCCTAGTCTTGTGGAAAGTTTCCAAGACATTCAGATGCCTTTCTTTGGTATGTGGCTTGTTGTTTTCTCTCTGGAAGCTTGTAGGATCCTTTCCTTCTTCACAAGTATCCTAAAATCGTATTTATTGTATCAGGTACTCTTTCAATCTGCAAAATAATATCCTTTGGTTTTAAGAGATTCTCTTGAAATGCTGTAATTTCTTTGCCTTCATTTCTCTTCTCTCCCTCAGGAATTCCAATTATTTGGACGTGTGTGAACCCCTAACCTAGCTTCTAATTTTCCCTTCTCTCCCATTGTATATTGCTGCAACTATTTGCTTTCTGTGAGATTTCCTTGAGTTTATCTTCCAGCTTTTCTATTTAATTATTTTTGCTATCATTTTTAAGGCCTAATTACCTTTTTATGGCATTTTGATCTTATTTTGTGGTTGTAATATCCACTCTGAACTCATTGGAGAATTTTCTTCTTCTTGATCTGAGTTGCTTTATTTGGTGTTGGTTTCTGTCCTTTATGTTAGGAAATGTCATCAGATAGCTGGTAATCTTTGGTTTTCTGCTCATATTGAAGAGAAGGAAGGGTGCTCATATTTTTTTTTAGGTACATAAAAAGTATATGAAGGTAATATGACCTGATGTCTAGACTTTTCTTTTTCTTTCTCTTTTTCTTTCTTTCTTTCTTTTTTTTTTTTTTTTTTTTTTTTTTGGTGGTACTGGGGATTGAACCCAGTGCACTGCTAGGCAAGCACTCTACCAAAGAACTATATCCCCAGCCCTAGACTTTTCTTTAATTGCTGAAAAGGAGAAATGGAATGGAAGAAGCAAACATGGCAAAAAATTTGGTGTTGAATCTGGGTGATGGATAAATTGGTTCTATCACACTATCCCCTCTACTTTTGATCATGGTTATTAATAGTCACAATAAAAACATGATTGTTGATGGCATTCAGTTTCCTGAGGGCTGTTGGGCTGAGGCCCCAGGTGCTCACTGCCTTGGGCTAAAGGCTCCTCTCATTGCCTTGCTACCTGGGCCTCTCCACAGGCCAGTTCACAACTTTTGCTTCATGGATTCCATGAAGCAAGCAAGTGAGGAAGTAAGAGAGGGCAGGACAGAAGGCACAGGCTCTTCATAAACATAATCTTTCAACTGACTTTCCATTGTTTCTTGCTCATCCCACTCTCAAAGGAAGAGGGATATAAAAGGATGTGAACAGAAGGAGGCAGGATCTCCAGGGCCATCTTACACCCTGCCTTCCACAGTAACCTATCCACAGGTTCTACCTGCTGATGGAGGCTGTGAGCACAAGAATCAGGCTACACTGTAGCGTGATTCAACTGGACCATTTAGCTGGAGAACTGCAGAGTCAGTGTTTGGATTGATCAAATTCCCCGGAGGAGACTCCTCTAATCTGCTAGAGGGTGAAAGTTGGACTGCCAGCAATTTAGGAGCCAAATGGAGAAGGCCAGGAATCTCATCCCCTTAATCTCCTATTTATATTTCTCCGTTTTCCAACTGTGTCTGATGTCCCACATCCACAAACCCTCTGTGCTATCCTCTCCAGAGAATAAAACTCCGAATTTTTCCTGAGTGAGGGGTAGTTACTTAACATCACAGAATTGGGGAAAATATTGGGGGATATTTTCAAACAAGCATCCAACCCATGTTCCTTGTGTTAATTTGCCCTTTGCCCCCTTTTCCAGAGATAACTAGTTGTCACCACCTCATGGGCCTGATGTGGATTCTACAATAGAAACTTGGTTGATGTTTGGTTTTCTCCAAACACTGGTTTTCGTCCAACTTTCAATGGTCTGTTAAGTCATTTGTCTTTTCTCCAGCTTCCAAAATTTTGGTGGTATTTCATCCTCTTATATTCTCCCTAAATTTATGGGTACTCCTCTATGAACTAGATCTTTACTGACATTATAGTGTGGTCCTAGGAGGCAGAAAAAGATTTATATATACATCCCACTACCATTGACCTAAGTACTTCCTCTTTATAGTACTATTTTGTTTTTACTATTTATTGTCTTCCCCTCTTGAATTTAGGGTCTAGGATAACCTGTCTATTTTGCTTACTTATGCATCCCCAGAGCCCAGAACCACACATGACACACAGTAGGCATTAAACAAAATGAACAGATCAATTTGCTGCAGCAAACTCGATGCTCACTATCTAAAAGTTGGTAGTTGACCTAGGTCTTTTGACCAGCCATGCAGTGCCCTTACCACCGTAGCATGGGTGAGGCATGGGTGATTTTGCTAACCAATGATACTAACTAGTTTAAACGTGCTTTACATGTTACAAAGTGGTTTCAGAAAGATGTCACTTGATCCTGACAACAACCCATGGGCCAGATGGGAAACGGCCTCTTTTAGTTCTGGGACTTACTTCCTCTCTTTCCAGTATCAAACCTCCCTCCCTTATCCCATGTCAACCCTTTCTCTATGCTCTACTGATTCAGCATTTCACGTTCCTGCTTTTCTTTGCTCCAATCTTGTCATAAAACTCAAATGTCCTCTCTGCTCAAAGCCCTCCTATCTGCACTTGCTTCTCTCTTGATGAAAAAGCTGATCCTGGATTCCCGAGGACTATTTGAGAGCAGACTAAGCCCTAAAGTCCCATCTGCAGAGGGGGTTCTGGGAGGACCCGGACAAATGTTAGGTGTCCTGGAATAAAAACTCAGGAATGAGCATGGTGATTTTTGAGGCCTCAAACATCAAGAGAGATCTAAAAGAGCAGTCGGTATGTGTATGGTGTGGAGAGAGGTGGGATCAAAATAACCATTTATCATAACTAGTAAATTCCCTTTTTAAGAAAAAAAATGAAAATAACCCTATAATGTAACCATAGAGCCAATTAAAGACATTCTAGACAGAAGGGTCTATAAAACAGTAGCATCACGCTCTCAGGATCCAGCTAGCTTGGTGTCCAGACAGCCTGAACTCTGCCTTGGGCCCCCAGTGGAAAGTGAAAGTAGAGCACATTGTCCCCTTGAAGGAAACAAGATGTGCCTCTAGATGTCACACCAGGTCCCAAGGACACAGGCCTCAGAGATAAAGGGGCTGGAAAAGACCCATATTTTATTTGTGCTATTTGCTGACCTCCCTTGGATTCTGTCTGCCACCTCCTGGACAGATAGGCTATTACCTGCCTCCAAAGCCTGGGAGGCTGAGGTACCACACAGGATGGGGGGCCTCTGTTATTCAAATCCAGGCAGGGGATTGCTCAGATGCAGAAACCTAGTGATACAGAGTTGAAAAGGGATCAGTTTTTAATCCTATATCAAATCAAGAGGAGTCTTGGTGTGGATAAGTGTGCCCCAAAGGTCCATGTCCTTAGGGCTTATATGCCAGCCTCTGGCACTACTGGGAAGTTTTGGAACCTTTAAGAGGTGACGCCTACTGGGAGAAAGTTAGATCATTGGGAGCAGATTCTTGAAGAGGATATTAGGACTTCTGTCTCTTTTCCTGCTCCTTCCCTTTTCTCCCTCTCCCTCTCCCCCTCCCCTTCCCCTCTCCCTCCCTCCCTCCCCCCAATCTCTATCTCTATCTTTTTGCTTCCAGCCACAATGTGAGCAGGTTGTTGTTCCATCCATAATGTGCTGACTCACCATAGGCCCCAAAACAACAGGGCCAACCAATCCTGGACTGAAACTTCCAAAACTGTGAGCCAAAATAAACCTTTCCTCTTTTTAAGTTGATAATCTCAGATATTTTGTTACAAAAAAAAATGGAAAGCCAACTAACATTTGGCATAGAAAGAGGTTAAAGATATCTTAATAAGCTCCAAAAACAGCTGCAGAACAGCCTACAGAAAACAGTACTCTCTGTAGTCTTAAAATAAGTATATTTAATAATAGCAGCTGAGAGTCTGAGATCTTGTTATGTGTAAGCACAGAGCTGATCCTTCTGCACACACCTTTCAGTGACTTCCTCCCAAAGGATGATGAGATGGGTATTGCTATGACTTCTCTGCTCAGAAAGGGAAGTTAAGACTTTCCCACTATCTCACAGCAAATATTGGCAGGGGAAGGACTAGAACCTGGATATTTATGATTCTGGAGTCGAATTCTCATCCTCCTCAAAGAGAACATTAATAGGTGTGCACATCATGAATGTGCGTGTGTTACATAGCCTTTACATAGTCTTTCAGATGTGTGTTTGCACATCTGAAAGGCTGTGTAACAGTCAAAAGCAATTGTTTAGGGATTTCGGGGAGGGGGGGGAAGGTCAACTTTCATTTTCTACTTTACATAATCCTGTACTATTTATATTTTTCCAATGAGCATAGATTGTTTCATAAAAAATATTTTAAAAGACTTATTTTCAGTTGAAATACAGAAACTCAAATTACTCTAGCATTTAGGCCCTGTTTATTGAGCAATTACTGTGTATTATACTGAGTGCTAAGCACTTCACATCCAAGACTTCACTGAATTCTCACAACTGTGTCTGGAGGGAGGATGTTATGATAATCCCCTTCACTAAGGAGAAATGTGAGGCTCGGGGATATGAATGAACCTCCCCAGAGCCACATCTTCTGGGACTCAATTCAGGTTTGACTGGTCTCTGAGTGCATGTTTTTATCTACTTCATTATGCTGGTGGGGGATGGGACAGAGAAAATTACAATCATGACAGCAGTACTTTAAGTATTTACAATGTACGAGACCTGTGCTTTTCCTAGATCTCATCAAATAGCTATAGCTGGGTCCATTTTACAGAAGAAAAAATGGAGATTCAACAGAGAGGAAGTCACTTATTTGCCCAGGGTCACCAAGCACAACAGAGAATAGAACCCGAATCACCAAAACAAAGCACTGGCATCCCCCCAATTGCTCAGACCAAAAACTCAGTAGTTATCTTTGATTCCTTCCTCTCTTTCTATGTCCTTCCTGTGTCTGATCCATTGGTTTCTGTTGGTTCCAAAGTGCATATTCACTTACTCTCCAGCTACTACCACTACAGTGGAAGCCCCCGGCATCTCTCATCTGTGCCACTAAGAAAGACTCCTCGCTGACCTTCCTGCCTCCACTCCTAGCTCTTAGCCCCCACATTATACACTCTCTGCAGTCAAAGTGATCTTCAAATCTCTTATTAAATACTTTCCGGTGCAGCCTTTAGAGAATTACACCCCTCAGGGAATGCTGAGTGACCTCCTCAATTTTCCCAAGGATGATACTTGCTAGCACCAGTCTCTAATACAATAAGAGATAACCTCATTCATTACATGCAATGAATGCCTTAGAGTCCTAGAATTCTTCCAAGGACTGGGTGGAGACAGTTGCAAAAGTTACTGGTCACACGTCAATACCAGTGACCACAGCCTACAAGTCCCTTGTGACCTGCTGTCCACCACACCTCCACTTCTGCAGGCTCATTTCCTACTACCCTTCTCCTAAGCAAGGAACTCTTTCTTTCTGCAATCATAATCACTTTATTCCTGCCTCAGGGCTTTTGCAGGGGCTGTTCCCTTGACCTGAACCCCTGTCCCAGGCTGTCCAGAGCCAGCACCTTCTGTCAATCATTCTGGTTTTAGCTCCAAAGTAACAAGCTCAGTGAGGCCCTCCCTGACAACTTGATTAAAGAGAGACATTACCAATTCCTGCTGCCCCTGTTTTATGTTCTTTACAGCACTTATTTATCATAATCTGCATGTCCCTTCTATGTTCACTGTATTGTGTGTGTCTTTGCAAATAGAACTGAACTCCCCAGGGCAGAAAGCTTTTCATGGGGAGGCCATCTGTGAAAGTACGTTAGAGAATGCATCAGACATTTATTATAAGTTAGTCACCGGGATAGGAGCTTTGCAACTTTTTGAACCCCAGCACTCTCCAACAGAAATAAAATGTAAGACATTTTAAAAAATTTATCTAATAGCCACATTAAAAGACGTAAAAAAAAAAAAAAACCAACATGTTCAGAGCATTGTCATCTTTATCTCAGCACATGATTGATAAAGAGCTATTGTACGTTCTGTGTAAAATGTGAGTTCTCTGGAAGGCCTGCCTCAAAGTTTGGGAATTTGCAGGCTCCCACTTCAGGACTGAACCTCAAAGCCCCAAACACTGTGTCTCCCCTTTCCCGCCTTTTCTGTACCAGTCTCAGTATGCATGCACCCTTCAGGGTCTGAAAGAAGGCAGGGCAGTCCCTCAGGGAGGATTCAGGGTGCCCACCTGTGTGTATGAGCTCAACCCAAACAGGTGAGATCAGGAGCCAGCCGTGTGCAAGCGGGGTCAAGCCAGGAAGGTATTAACCGGAAGTAGATAGGAGAGAGATGGTGGCCCAGAGTCAATGCGCATGTGAGACAGGAAGTGCCCGAGCAAAGACCGGAAGTGCCGAGCACGACTCTCCAGAGTTGAGGTGCGCCTGATGAGTGGAAGGGTATGGACTCGGGTGGTGAAGCCCATCGTCTGTCACAGGTCCTCAAGCCAAGGGACGTCAGCATTGCAGTTGGGAGCCAAGTAGACTTCTCCTCTGGGAGCAGCAAGAACTGTATGTCGGCCTTGAAGGGGAGGAGAATGAATTCTTGGTCAGGGTCTTTGTGGGGAGGGGCTGGACACGCATGAGTGAGGCCTTGGGAGGTTTCATTGATGTTTGTGGAGAAATGAATAGATGGGGAAGCAGATTTTGTTACAAGAATTTTGCAGTTCTTATAAATGTTGACACTGAATCAACCAGACAAAAACATACCCAGGACAAGGTGGCTGTGCAGTCTGTTCCATTTATAAGAAATGATAAGGTAATCTGGTAAAAGGACACAATTTTTAAGTGGTACAGTGATTGGGACCTCAGTCTCAATCCAGTTAGCCTGCCTCTGTGACCCCTGAACGATCTCATTTCAAGATAACTTGAGGAGTGAAAATTTATCTTAGCTCCTTCTCCCATGGATGAGGCTCTCCAAATATTCCATTAGGAATTAGCGAACAGGGCTATCCTAAGAATATACTGATAGGGAGATATGTGATCATTGGAAGTTCTCCTGAGTGATGTTCTTGATAGACCATAATGCTAGAGAGACATCCAGGTCAATCCCTGATAGTGGGGGTGAGTAATGAGGGATGATATGTGTGGGGAATGAGGTACCTTATAGTGGGGGAGGGTTTATCTGTGGGAAATACCATGGGAGATTAGTCATGCAAGGTAGGATGTTCTTTTCACTTCTCAGGCAATCTGAGGACTTTTCACCCTCTCACAGTTCTTGGGTTGCCCACACTTCCATTGATGGGGTTTATAGTTAGGCAAACCAGGCCCTCTGGAGGCCTGGTTTTTAGGCAGTGGACTGAAGAGCATCATGTCAGCCACCAGAATCTTCAGCCTGGTCCTTACAGCTGAATGGCTTTGAGCAGTTTGAACTTCAGCAGTCTTTATTATTGTTGCTTTATAAAATGTTATGAAATATTTCAAACACATGGAAAAACATGAGAAACCATACTAACAAAGTCTCATGAACACATTCCCCAGCCTTAATCCTTTTTTTTTTTTTTTTTTTTTTTTTTTTGGTACTAGGGATTGAACCCAGGGGCACTTTACCACTGAGCCACATCTCTAGCCCTTGTTATATTTTATTTAGAGACAGGGTCTCACTAAGTTGCTTAGGGCCTCACCAAGTTCCTGAAGCTGGCTTTGAACTCAGGATCCTGGGAGGAGGATCATGTAATCCCGAGCAGCTAGGATTACAAGTGTGCATAATCCTCCACCACACCTGGCTTAATTCTTCTTAGAATTTTGGTTAATTTGCTTCAGGCTTGTTTTAAAGGAATGAAACATTTCATCTGTAGGCCGAGATAGGAGGATCACAAGTTCAAAAGCAGCCTCAGCAATTTAGCAAGGCCATAAACAATTTAGCAAGACCCTGTCTTATCAAAATAAAAAGTTCTGGGGATGTAGCTCAGTGATTGAGCACCCTGGGTTCAATCCCCAGTACTGCTCCCCCTCCAAAAAATTTTAAAAATAAAACATTTCAGATAAAGTGGAAACCCTGGTTGCACTTTTCTTGATTCCATTTCTGCCCCCTCCCAGAGGTAGCACAATCCTCAAGTAAGTGAAGATTCTTCCCATCCATGTTTTTACACTTTTATTGCAAAAATAGTACCTATAGGCATATAGTAATGTTTTGCATGTTTTTAATCTTTACATAAATTTTCATAAAACTTTACATAAAGTTTCACACTGCAGGTATCATTTTGCAAC
Source organism: Urocitellus parryii (assembly GCF_045843805.1). Taxonomy (NCBI): domain Eukaryota; kingdom Metazoa; phylum Chordata; class Mammalia; order Rodentia; family Sciuridae; genus Urocitellus; species Urocitellus parryii. The sequence goes on along the minus strand of NC_135545.1, from coordinate 16,841,655 downwards.
TTGAGTTTTTATTTAGCATTTTGTTTTTCAGACTAAACTGAGTTGATATGTTAACATTCTCATTTTTGTTGCTGGATACTGGTATGAACACACCCTATTTTATTTATCCTTTCTTTTATTGATGGTCATGTAGCTGGTTTCCAGCTTTGAGCTATTACAAGAATTGCTGCTGCGCCTGCCTCTTTGCCCATACATGTGCAAAAGTTTCTCTCTAGTGGGTAGAGATGGTAGTTGCTGGGGTACACTTATCCACAGTTTTATACTTCAGTCTTGGTTTTATAGTTCAGGAATCCGATGAGAAACTTAAGTGACAGGTTAAACTCAGCCATGCTTTTGCTCCTTTGAGTTTTGTTTTCCTTTCTGTAAAATAAACATGGTAATAGTATCTACTTTATAAAGTCACAAAAATTAAGTGAAATAATGAATGTCAAGTACTTAATATAATATCTTACACATTGTAGATGCTCAGTACCTGGGAGAGTTTTTTCCTATGCCTATGGGACAGGAAATTAAAATTGAAATTCCTGGGTTCTGAAGTTCAACAGAAGCTGTGTTTAAACCTGGCTCTACTGGCACCTCTCTGAGTGTCCCTTGAGAAAGCCAATTCACCCTTCACCATCCTTAGCTTCTTCATCTGTTAGAAAAGGGAAAATTATTAGTTCCCTAAGTATGAACCTATTGGGGTCATGATCTGACTGGAGTTATATAGCATGTAATAAAAACAGCTACCATTTATTACTATGAATAAAACTAGGCTAACATTTATTAAGGGTTTATTCATCGCTATGAAGTATTAGTATTACTCCCATTTTGCAAATGAGGAAACAGAGGCCCTAACAGAATGGCCATTCAGAGGTCACATCCCTAGTAAAGTTGTGGGAATAGTATTTAAAACCAGTCTGATTGATTTTAAAATTCATGTTCTAACCACTAAGCTATAATACTTCAAATTCCTTCAGCAGCTGCCCATCATCCTCAGCAGTGGTCTCCAGACTCTTATTTCAAGGAATGGAAGCAATTTTTTCAAGCAAAGTCTTAAGTAAAACCAAGTTATAAAGTAAACAATGGCAGAACTATTCCAGTTAAAGAGGGGTAATGCCAGAGGCACAGGTTAATCCTGGCCCCACCAGGGACTGGCTGTGCAAGAGTGAACAGATTGCTTCATCTCTCTGAGATTCAGTTTCTTCATTTCTAAGATGGAGATAATGGTCCAGTGTTATAGATCATTGTGCAGTTCAATTGAGATAATAGATGTGCAGTACTTGGCATAATGCCTGCCTTGTGGTAAGAACTAAATAAGAGTGACTGTTGTTGCAGTTATATATGTAGTAGTCACCACCTTCAGGACTCTCTTCACTGACCACAGGATCAAGTGGAAATTTCTCAGCCCTGCATCCATGATCCTCCATCATCTGACCCGACCTGCATTTTCAGCCTTCAACACCTACACCATAACCAAGCTGAATTACAGTGTTCTGAATTCACTATCCTGCAATTCCAGTTCTGTGTGTGCTCTCTTCTCACTAAGGGGAACTCCTCTTCACTCCCCCTGCTCCAAAAGCATAGTTTTAAAAAAAAGTTTTGGAATTTTATTATAGAATTTTTCAAAATATGCAAGAGTAAAATGTTAATGTAACGAACCCTCATGTATCTATAATTTAGCTCTAGTAATTACCGGCCTTGTTTCCTATGCATCCCAACTCACCCATCTAAATTATTTCAAAGCAAGTTCCAAAGGTCATCAGTCAATATCATATATCTCTAAGATAAAGTGTTTTTTACCTAACTACACTAACACTTTCATATCTAAAACTTAATAATTTATTAATACCAGACTGTGTTCAGATTTTCTTCATCATCTCATAAATCTTTTTCTTCCCCAGTTGGTTTGTTTAGTTCAAAGCACAAACACTGGGGTTTTATTAAAATATCTACCACAGAATCTTTTCTGATGTTCCGCTCTATCTTCTTTTCTGCAATCTAGTACTTAGATCTAGATTTTAGGGGTTTAATCAGATTAAGGTGGACTTTTGGCAAGAATATTATGTAGGTGACGTTCTTAGTTACATCAAATTTGCAGAAGCATGTTTCCTTACCTCTCTTTCAGAGTTGGATAGATCCATGGGTTTACGGGTTGTCAGCCTGATTCACCATTATAATTTTCCCCATCAGCAGTTATTAATGTGAAGAGGATCAGCAAATACCACTCCATAATAAAAGAATTATTTGGGCTGAAGGTAATGAAGAAACAGGAGACACCACAGGAACTCTGCCCTCACACTTTCTTGCCTAAAAGCAGGTTTAAAGGAAACTTTGTGAGGTTGCCCCCACCTCTTATATCAAGAAGGGAAGACTCATCACTAGACACTTGAGTCTGCATAAACAAATCTTATCTTCCATTAGTTTCTCCTGTATACTTACCTTCTAACAGTTTACTCCTCCTAAAAGTTTAAATCCCCTTTCCTTTGTTTTTTTTCATTTTTCCACAATTTATTGCCCTTTGTTAAAATGGTATGTAAGCTCTCAAGCCTAACTACTTCTTTGTGTTTTCATTTCTTTTCTGTGAAGCATCCATCCATGTGCATGCTTAATAAACCTTTTCTCTTGATAATCTCTTGTGTCATCTTAACTTAGATGCCACATCTGTAGACCCAAAAGGATAGAGGAAAATATTTTTCTCCCCCTAAAGATACATCATTTTATTAAGTTTTGAAAATGATATTATTATAATTCTGTTCTTTTGCATTTATTAGCTTCAGATCCTTACATAAAGAAGACTCTGTTTATCCTGAAGTACAATCAATACAGGGAAGATGAAATAAATGCTTAATTTATTCCCTGTATTTTTCAGCTTTTTAAATGATCTGGTTCTGATCAGTCTCAAATGGTAATCAAGGGGTTTGCTTTTGGTTTTTAGTCTCTTTTTGAATGTCCAGCTCAAAAGTTACTGTCTCTCAATTGCAAACTCAGGGTAACTTAATAAAATCCTGTCTCAAAATAAAGGGGGCTGGGTTTCTAACGCGGTGGTAGAGCACCCTGGGTTCCATCCCTGGTACTGCAAAAAAAGAAAAAAAAAATCCTTCCTTTAGTTTTCTCAGCCTAATTCAAAATTTTTTCTCTTTTCTGTTTGATTTAAACACATCTTTTTAAGGTGGATGGCACTTTCTCCTTGTTTTATCTTTCTCTGGACCATAATCTCCTTGAAGGCATACTGCATAGCGCTCAGCATAATGACTAGGGCAGTGCTTCTCAAGCTTCATCTGTATATGAATCAGCTGGGGTCCTGTTAAAATTCATATTCAGATTCATTATCTCTGGGGTTAGCTGAGGTTCCAAATGCCTCACAGACAAGCACCAGATGATGCTGATGCTCCTGGATCACAGATCTTACTTTGAGTAGCAAATGGGTATGGTAAATGAAGAAATATATTTTATTCATTCAGTAAGAAGTATAGTATCTACTCAGACCATGGACAAGGCCTTAGTATCTTAAAATGCAAAAGATCTTTTGCATGTTTGTTTGCTTTATGGAGTTTTAGTTTTAATTTGGTTTTTTGAAATGTAAAGTGTACACCATAAAGAAAAATTTATCACAAGAAATCTATTTTATTCATTCAGTAAGAAGTATAGTATCTACTTCAAAATGTTGCACAATAGAAGTATATCACTCCCCAGAGGTTTCACTTGATGGTTGGCATTCACAACCTTAATTGATAATCTTAATTGATAATATCTATAACACTCCAATCACACTTCACACAATGACATATAGGTTACAGAAAGGCTGAGAAAGGATTAAGGCAGCCACAGAATTTAAAGAGATCATGCAAGGAATCAAAGACCAGAGTCATACAAGTGCAGTTACTGAAGGTGATCAGATAAGGGATTAATGAACCCAGCTGGCAGATCTGTCAAGGCACCAAAGAAAGGTCCCACAACAGTTTCAAAGTGAGCATCATCACAGGCAGGAAAACTCATACTCAGCAGAAGCCAGGGATAGAGAATTGGGAGTTCATCTCTGGTGATTTTCCTGGGCAAGGCTGGTGACAAATGACAAGGTGGTGGGTCAGCATTCCATGCCACGATTTGCATTGCCTCTCCTTTTATGGGTCTTAGGCTGCATCTGGTATGTTTGATAAGCTTGGGTGCCTGGGTTTTCTGATATCATTTGATCAGTCCATGCATCTATGTGCTCCTGATTTAATTTGATAAGTTCACAAGTGGTAATTTTTTATTTACATGAATAAGTTATTTTTCAGTCCATTCCTTATGGTTCTGCTGTGCAGCTGGGAGTTGTTTTTTGTTTTGTTTTGTTTTGTTTTTTTAAGTTGTAGATAGACATGGTACCTTTATTCTGTTTAAATAGTTTTTTTAATGTAGTGCTGCTGATTGATCCAGGGTCTCACACATGCTAGGCAAGCATTCTACCATTGAGCTACAACCCCAGCCCCCTGGGGGTTGTTCTTCTCAATAAATTCTGTGTGCCCAACATCTGATGGTTATTTACTTGCCAGAAAATTTACAAAGTCATTCTTCCTTAGCATTCACCTCAAAATGGAGGGTGCATGGCGAACTTCTGCTTTATAAAATGGAGTAACTCAGGGCAGGGCACAGCCTGCTCTCCACACCGTTCCATATCTTAACATATATCTCTAATTCCAATATAATGTGGTACAATATCTACATCGGTTGTTGTTTTTATAAAGCATACAGTGAAGAGTAGCTAGTTCCTGACGTCTTTATCCCATATAGGCCATTCCCCAGGGAGAACAGGTGTCCTGTCTTACATTGAACCTGGCCAACATATTGGTCCATTTCATTTTGTCCATTCACATCCATCACTCATTTACACAAGCATGTCTACATTTCTCTCTTTTTCTTGGGGTGGGGGGAGTACTAGGGATTGAACTCAGCAGCACCCAACCACTGAGCCACATCCCCAGCCCTATTTTGATTTTATTTAGAGACAGGGTCTCACTGAGTTGCTCAGCCTTGCTGATGCTGAGGCTGGCTTTGAACTCACAATCCTCCTGCCTCAACTCCCAAACCGCTGGGATATTGGGCATGCGCCACTGCACGCAGCTACATTTTTCTTTTATTTCAGATTCCAATCTCTCTAGACTCCAATTATGTCTTTACTCTGGATTCCCTCAGCATTCACAAGTTAGTCAGACATTATCTTGTTTTGATAATATATTATGAAAAACAGCATGCTTAAGTGTGTGTAAAATGTGTATACAGTTGTTCTTCAGTTGCTGGTATAAGGGTTCCAGGGCTCCCTAAGGATACCCAAATCCTTGAATGCTCAAGTCCCTTGTACACATGGTGTAGTGTTTACAAATAACCTCTACATATCCTCCCATACACTTTAAATCACCTCTTGATTGTTTATAATACCTATTGCAATGTAAATGTAATATAAGTAGTTGTTACATTATTTATGGAGTAATGACAAGAAAAAGAGTCTGTAAATGTTTATTACAGATGAATTTTTTTTTCAAATGTTTTCAATCTCTGGTTGGTTGGATCCATAGATACAGAACTCATGGATACAGAGGGCTGACTGTGTTTAAGGAAGCAGTGGAATATTATATGGTGGAAACCTCCTGTCACTCCTCCAGTTCCCCTGTGCCACCCTTGTATCACATAAGTATCTCTCTCCCTTAGAGATAACTACTAGCCTGAATTTTAGATAAATCATTCTCTAACTGTCCTTTGTTTGGTAGTTCTCAAGCTTTAGTGTATCAGACTCACCTGGTGCTCTTGTTAAAACAGATTGCTGGGTCCCACCCCTAAATTCTGATTTAGTAGATCTGGGGGTGGACCTCAAGAATTTGCATTTTTTTTATAAGTTCCTGGATGATGCTGATGCTGCTGATCCGGGGAAAACATTTTGAGAACTACTGCTTTATCTCAGTGATACTATTTAACTTGTATATGATGACTCTTAGTCCTCATGAAGACAAAAGGAGAATTTCTTTGGAAGCATTTCTCAAAATGGAGCTGGGAGGCCATTTTGGAAGCAGGTCTCCTGCAGGATTTCAGCTCCTACAGGGACTGTGAACTTGGTCACCTCCATCCTTTGACTGCAAGGCATCTGGAACAACCAAAGCAACTGGTAGATTCCTTTATATCCAGTGGCTCCAGATGCATAGTCAGAGGGTATTGGACTCTTGATTTACAGACATTTCCATTCTCTTTCTACATTCATTTCTTTGTCTTTTATCAGGTCACATAGCCCTTGTTTCTTCTCTCACTTTTTCTGCCTTCCTCAGGACACTGATTCAGAGCTATCTGAACCCATGTCTCCCAAATTGCCATTCCTAAGACCCCAAATAAAGTTCTTCTTTACTTCTAAGTTTCTGCACTTAGATTGGTCAACATCCTTTTAGGACCCATTAGTTCCCCTTGAAAACTCAATCACTCATGATGTCTGTTAAAGACCTCATCCCCGTCTTCCTCTACCCCATTTTCTGTCACCCAGTTTGTGAGTGTTCAGTCTTTATTCAGTATTTTAATTGATTTTTCTTTAACTTGAACATTTCCAGTTTTTAATTTTGTGTTAGTCATCCCATTTATGGGTTTCCTTTTTTGTATAATTGTTATTAACCAGAAGGAATAATATAAACAACATTTTTGTGTCTTGTTTAGCTAGTCTGTAAGCTCCTTGAAAGATGAACAAGACACACAAATGTTGCTTGTATTATCCCTTCTGGTTAATACAATAGTATAAAAGAGAAAACCCACTTCCTCAATTAAACTGCAGGCCAAGTTTGCAAATTCAGTGGCTACTAAAGGCCAAAAGGCAATGTAAATAAGTGACAATTGCCAGATGGAAGCCATGTCCTCTGCAAAGAGAGCAGCTATCACTTGGCTTTAAGTCAATTGCAGGCCCAGGGCTCTCCAGTTTCTCCCTTTTTTCAAGAGAAACTCGAGGTAATCTCAACTAATTCAACATTCTAAGTACAGGGAGCAGATTATACAAGATATATCTGCAGGAATAAAAAAAACTGAATCTATTTCATGACTTTTTTGCAATTAATGAATGGGTGGATGCGTGAGTGAGTGAGTGAATGAATCTAGGTCATTATGGTAACTAACTCTCCAGTTGAAACTGGGTGAGTGGAGGAAAAGAGAAATTGTTGAGTTCCTAGCCTGACCCTGGGCAGGAGGCTTTACACACTTATCTCATTTGACCTTCATAATGGCACCACAAGGCTGTTTTTATTATTTTTCATTTACTTCCTCATTCATTTCATAGGTAAAGAAAATAGAGGCTTAGAAAGGCCCAAGGTCACACCACTAGTTTTCTTTATTTATGATCTACCTAATTCCAAAAATGGGATTTCATAGGGATTAACATGATTTCAGCTGGGTCCTGAACCTTGAATTGCAGACAGATCTATTCTGCAAAATGGCCATTATAAAATGAATCCAGTTTTCAGAAGGTAGGAAGGCTCTGGTACCTACAGTTAGGGAGGAGGTTTGATTTCTTGGGCATCTTACTAAGAAACTCAGTTTTCTTCTTCTCAAGGCTTTGGCCAATACTAAGGAGCCAAGATGCAAGGGTATCTCTGGCCAACTTGGTTCTGTACCCAAATCCCCATAATGAAATTAATAAAAGAAAAATGTTCTCTTGTAAAAGGTTTAAGCCATTGTCCTTCCTCCATTTAAAATTTTTAAATGAAAGAGCACATTCTTTCTTTTAAACCCAGAGAAGATTTAAATAAACTTCCAGCTTCACTTGCTTCTAGTTACTCACTTTCATCACTGATTTTACGAGTTCCTTAGCTAAACAATAAAGTTATAGACCCTGCTAGCTTTATTGAAAATAACACCTCTGATGTATGATCACCTTGGTGACCATTGTTTAAGTTGTTTTTTAGGGATCTGGAGATAGCTTAGTCTAGCTCAAACCAGTTGAAGCCACCTACCCCTTCCCTTGGGCCACACAGGTGTCTAATGGGTGACCTTTTAACATTGGAAAGCCAAAAGCTCCACCCACAGACCATGCCAACACTGACATTTTAAAAATGAGTCCTATGAAGAGCCATGAAATTGAATTACACATGTGCAGATCACTGATTACTTCACCTTTCCTTACCTTCAGTTGCCTTTCCCTGTGCCTCAAACCACCCGTTTTTTTCCCATAAACACCCTAAACCCTATTCTCAGCAAGGCGGATTTGTGACTTGTCTCTTGTTGCCGCAAAATTGGTTCCTCTCTTTTGTGAAACTTGTCACTTCTATGCAGCAGGCAAAATGGACCTGGTTCAGTAACAGAATGCCCTTACTGTTTCTTCCTGTCTCTCTACTTATTATTCTCTCAGAATTCAAGATTTCTGCCTATTGGCCATAATTCCTGTCTAAAGCATACTAGTGAGAGTCCTAGAGTGCCCAATAAGGAAAGAGACACAGATTCAGGAGCTCTTGGGATGGAATACTTTTTATTGGAGTTACTGAGCCAGAAAGGAGTTTTTTTGGATTACGCATGTGCAGACCACTGATTATTTCACCTGGGAATCATATCCCACTCCAATCCCCTCTTCCAGCCGGGGCTCATCAGTCCTGAGTCTTTAATAGAATGGTCACTGGGCATCAGGAATTACACTCCTCAGTCCTTTCAACTGGAAGGAGAAGAGCTAGAGTCAGATTGAGGACCTTGGGTGCTGGAATCCCCGTGAGGAAGCAAATATAGAATGGGGCACTGATGGAAATGAATTTCTGGCCCAGTCAAAGTTTCCATTCTCCTCTGAATATAACAGCTGAGATTTCCCTTAGCTTTGGTGAGAAAAAGGTTTATCTTCCCTTCACTGCCCCCACTCTCCCTCCCAGGTCCTCTACTTCCTCCCTCACCCCAACCTCCTTTTCCTCCTAATGGATACCCTCTTACCTTCGGAAAGGCATCCCAGTTGAAGAAAGGGAATGTCCTCTTGAAGGCCTAGATGAAGAAAAGAAAATAAGAATAACGTCCTACATACAGGGATCAGTAAGCACTCAACGAATGAGCTTCCTGAAGTGACCTGGATGCTCTGTTCTACCATTACAGTTAGAGCCAGTATCCCCAGAGGCCTTAGTCTGTGTCTGCCTTGTACCACCTGCTCTGCAGGCATGATCGCATTTGGGGATTTTTTTTTTTGAGGTAAGTACTGATATCATCCTGTCACAGAAGAGGAAAGAAACTGAGGCTCAGGGAACTGAAGACATTTGCATGAGGTCACATTGAAAGTCAACTTCATGAGATGAAGCTCTAGGTCCAACTCTGTCACTGACTCTCCATAGAGGATGAGGGGATTCAAATAAAATCCTGACTAGGGTCAAGATTTTTGAACCTCTCTGTGGCTCTGTCTCCCAATCACCATCTTAGGAAAATAGAGTGTAACCAAGGCAGCCTCCTGGGGAAACTGGTTGACAACGTGTTGGGCAGCACCCAAGCATGGCATTTACTTTCTCTTAGAACTCAGGACAAACCCAAAGGGCTAAAATTAGAAGGGGGTGCCACTGCCCTGGAAAGTTGGCAAACAAGGAGGGGGGAGCGCCAAGCATTTACCTCAATAATGGCGTGCCAGTTCAGGAATTCATCAGACTTAAAAGCCTGCAAGAAAGAGAGGCCAGAAGCAGATGAGTTCCAGAACTTGTCCCATCTTTTGAAAAAGGCAGACTTTGTAAGCTATTAATCCCCTCTATGGTGTGGGTATTCCTGGAGGCAGTAATGAGGGAGGCCTACTTACAGATCGCAACTTGTCGATGTTCAGAAACTGAGGGCTAATGTCCTAGGCAAAAAAAAAAAAAAAGGGGTTTAAAAAGTTGCTGAGAGCACAAAGGTAGGGGACACCCTCATGGTTGGGGTGTATGGGAAAACAGATTGTTTACCTCTGGTCCTAGTGCATAATTACCAATGGTAGTTTCTTCCTAGAAGAAGAAAGGGTTAGGGTTAGGATTAGAGGCAAATGATCACATGATAGCAGCTGTCTCTACCATGTCCCTCTTGACCAGCCATTCCCCAAGGGCCTACAACCCATTCTCCACCACAGGGCCTCAGAGTGTTTACCCACTGGACAGTGATGTTCCAGTGGTGCACATGGCTGGCAGATGTGCAAAGTGAGGAAGGAGGCCCTGGAGAATGGCAGGTAGAAGGAAGTATGTCCCGATAGACAGCAGATGGAAAGGGTGGAGAAAATAGGAGTCCTTCCAAGAAAACTAGCCTGGATTGTTCTGCAGCTGACTTAATTCCAAGAATAGTTGATTTGGGGTGTTCTGGAAACACCCGTGCTTAGCACATAGATCTGGGTGGGGAAGATTAGCATGCAGTTGGGAGCCAAGCTACTGAGATGAGCTACCTGCCTTTAATTGATTGAGATTGGTTTGCTTTGTGGCTTTATTGCCACCAATACTAGATTCTCCATTTCCCTCCTTCATTTGGTACCCAGTCTTCAGAGCATCCAGTCTCGTCAACTTCTTCATTCCTTCCTCCCCACCTCAGAGGTCCCAAACACATAGCCCCCAGGCTAGATCCAGATGCTTTGATATCATCATAGTGGTTTGGCATGTTTATTTTTAGTTTGAATTAAATGTTTTTAATAAGGAAGAATTTGTAAATAAATCCAGATTTCCAGTTTCTCCTGAAATTTTTAAAACTCTGACCAAACATTTCCCACCAAGCAGCTGTCAGATGGAATCAAGACTGCCCCCCCCTTAGATTGGGCAAGTCTGCTTCCCTTCTTCTGAGACCCCAACAGTGCTCTGATCACTCTGATCAACCCTGCTCACTGCCCACTGCTGGAATCCTTAGCAGTTACTCTGGGACCCCTACTTTAGACTTTCAAATCCAGAAGGGATATCCTTCCCCCACCTTGGGATAAGATAGGGGTCAAGGGCCCCCAGAATTCCTCACTGGATGGGCACAGGGTCATAAGGAGTCTGGATCATAAGTAACTAGATCATAAAGTGGTGGGAGCCTGCTGTCACCTGGAAGTTGTTCCTAAGGTTACAAAGGAAACAGATCAGGCTGAACCCAGATCATCTGCTCCCCGATTCTGCAAGCTAGCCTCCACCCCACACTGCACCATCCCTTCCAGAAATGTGTCTGTCTCCCTAAATGTCTTCCCAGGAATGCTCTCTTCCCTTCTTCCTCTCCTTCCTTCATCAGCACCCCAGCTTTCCTTTCAGCTCCTGATAGTATCCCCAAAATAAGAGCCATTTATCCCGCTGTGGATAGAAGGTCAAGAAACTGAGAGGTAGGTCGGTAACGGGGTTAGGAACAAAACAGATGCTGGTGATGTGCTCACCTCAGGACTCCCCAGGGAAGCCCCCTGGGTGGAGTGGAGCGCCAGAAGAGCCAGAAGAGCCACCGCTGGAAGAACTGGGATCTTCATGATGTCGAGTTGGGTGTTCTGAGGCGGGGCCTCACCGCTTGCCCTTTATATTCCCAAGAAGGTGGATATGAGCTGAAGTGGGGTCCCCACCCCACTGACTCACCCCCAGATCATGTCGCCCACCCCTGGGGCCTAGGAGGGGGTGGCATGGACTGTTCCCCATTTGCCTTTGATTTCTCAATTCACATTCTGCCCCAGGCATTTGGAATGGGTCTCTTCATGCGAATGAGGATGGGATGGAGACAGGTTGGACCTGTCCCTCCAAAGCATTGGCAATGCCATCCGAGCAACCTCTCCTTCTGTCTTTGTCCCTTTTCTTTCTGATTCTTGTTCCCCTATTATTTCAGTCTCTTCTTCCACCCTACCAAATCTTTCTCAAGTCCTTAGACTGGCACTGAGGGCCTGCAATGCTCAGGTCCAATCTGCCTCTCGACCCCGTGCCCCATGTACTGGTACACTGGACTCCTTACCAAACACATCCCTTTTTCCTCCTCCAGGCTCTGGCTGTGCTGTTCCTTATTCCTAAAATGCCCTTCCCTCAGCTCCAGTTCTCAGAATGCAACATTCCCCTTGGCTGAGGCCGCCTCGATTTCTCCCACCATCCCCTGTTGCCCCGCACACACCTTCACCCTCTTGAAATATCTGTCAGTTCATTTGTATCTCTCCGGTATTGTACCTGGAGTAAATGATATTCGTCTCTTTTCCTTCTTAGAATGTAACTGCCTCAAAGTCAGAAACTGTATTTTAATCACCATTCTATTCTCCTAGCACCATGCCTTAAGCAGAACTCAGGCGTGTTAAGGGTGCTAGAACTGACTCTTAAGCAGCCTTCTACCAAGCTCTCTGCTCCCCTCTCTTGTGCCTGGACCCCTCCCATGATTTAGCTATCCATCTTTTACTCTTGGGTCTTCAGGGGATGGCTGCCTTGACCTCAAAAGGCAAGGGGGACAGAGAAACACAAAGGAGGCAAAAACAAGCCTTGGAGAGCCGGATTAGAGGTGGCATCTAGAACTCCTGAACTCTGAGTGCCTACTCCATTTCATTGAGCTTATCCATCTCATTGAGCTCACCCCACCCCTCGCTTGGGATTTGGATCACCTCACAGTGACAAAACAGCCTAATGAAGCAACCTTCTCCACAATGAGGTTCAGGTGGCCCAACCAGTTCCTGGTGTAACAGGGAGGCTCTGGGACAGAAGCCGTTGCTGTCAGGGCAAAGCAAGCCCTTATCTGAGGGTGGGTCTCTTTACCCCAACCTGATGCAATACATATCAGCAGCAGGCCTGGGGTAGAAGGGCTCCATGTCATCATGAACAATTTTCATGAACTCCGGAGACTAGGCACCTCGGTCCCCACGCTGCCTCCATAGCCAGCCCTAGAATCCTGCCCCTCTTTAACCTCAGGAAGCCTCCTCTGTTTGTATGGTGGTATCTCCCCCTTTCCAGAGCCGCCTGAGGAGACAATGGTTGGGGAGTCTCACTAAGTATAGATGACCGTGTGGCAGTAGATGTCATGTACAGCTGGTGCTACTGGAGGGGACAAGTAAGAATGATTGAGGTGGGTGGAGTTCCTCTCAAAAAGTTTTCTGGAGGACACAAGTTTTTATGTATAAGAAACTCTTACTAATAAACAGTGACTGGAGAAGCTCATTAACCACCATTCTGTCAGCAGAGGGTCAACTTCAGGAGTGGAGGGAATGAAGAATCACTCAAAGGAGAACAGATATTATGTAAATCAAGTTCATTTAGACATGCAAATGGAGAATCCAATTTTAGTTCTGGCATGGATACTCCAAAGCACAGATGCTCCAAACACCATCATCTGTTTGGCTCTAGAGTCTGATCTTTTGCAACATATTGACCTCCCGTTGTTTTTCTTTCCACTTAATGGCATTAATAATAATATTAGCCAATTTACCGAAGGCTTGCTATGTGGTAGGCCTTGTGCTAAATGCATGAGCTCATTGAAATATTACAGAGATTCTATGAGCTGGGTACTGTAATTACCCACATTCTGTAGGTGGGAGAACCACAACATTCGAGGTTAAATAACTTACCCAAGGTCACACAGCCAGTGTGTGGCAGGGCCGGCATCAGAACTCAGGGATTCCAGAGTCTGAGCTTGAATTGGTCTTTTGCTATACTGTGGGGAGTGTCCTACAAAGGGTCTATGCATGCCCCAAGAGCAAGGGGGAGACTGCAGTTAAGCCTCATTAGCCCCAGCTGCCAGATGTCCTTTGTGTTGTGCAGCCTGCACAGCCACAGGTGGCTGTTCCAAGCATATGTACATTAATTCAATGGATTAAACTATACACATTTAGCAAATGAGCACAAAGACCTAAGAGATTAATAGCACCCAACAACCATGCACCCATAATGAACCTGCAACTGCCTCCGTTTCCAGATGCCTCTTCTGGTCTGAGCATCTTGCTCCTCCAAGTATGTGTTTCAAGACAGAGTTCCTGGTCCTGGTATTTAAAGATAGATGCTTTTGACATGATACTGGTAAACACTAGCCAAAGATTTCAGGTGCTTAACCAAAGAAATTCTGTTCCTGTGCTGGAAGAAAAAAAAATTAAACTTCTGTGTTGGACTTGTGACTGTTTCCATCTGGCAGTTTCCTGAGAGTTTCAAGCATAATGTCTCTACAAGATGCAAGTGCTGACCTTAGAAACTAGTGTCCCTTTTCCACATTCCATTCCCCCCACCCCACCCCCATCTACATTGCCTCAGTCTGTTTTTTTCCCCAAGTGCCCAATGTCCAGTGGTTGAGCGAGTTGGGGGGGGGGGTGTAGAGAGTTCTCAATGGGGGAAGGTCACAGCAGTTGGGGCAATAGGTGGCAAGGGAATTCACCCAGCATTTGGCTTTGCTTTGGATGCATTACCCAGGGTAATGGAGTTGGGCAGAGATACAGATTGGTTCCATAACACATTATCTCCAGGTATGGCTGATTTCCCCGTTTCCTCTGTGGGAATACCAGTAAACTCCTGTTTTCGCACAGGCCTGCCCCCCACCCCACCCCTAATCTGCCAGAACTTGAGTGTGGGTAGGAGGTGAAGCCCAGCCCTGATTGCTACATCACAGTCACACGCCCAACCTCCGGAGTGTTGGGAGGGGATTTTGAAGGGATGGATTTTGAGTTCTCGGGGGCCTTAGTGAACAAGTGGGTAAAAAGCCTAGAATCCCTGAAGAGAAGGGGAGCTGGGGCCTGGGTATTGAGAGAGGGTGTGGGGTACTAGGAGGTACAACCAGGGAACCCTGTCCCTTTGCTTCTTCCTCCCTCTGCCAACGTTATCATCACACCCAAGAAAGAAGCCACATTGCCCAGCAGGTCTGGTTTCTTCCTTTGCCACCCACCGTGTGTGCCATTTGTTTAAACTTCTCCCCGAAGACTTCCCGGATTGATCCCACATGATTCCAATCTCGCCTCCCATTTATTAATCCACAAATATTGAGTGGCTACTTGAGCTCTTGGTGCTAGGATGGACAATGTGGACAAGGTATCTGCCCTGTGCAGCTTATGTTCCAGGGGAGAAGACAGGTCACTATCTAATTTAAAAATAAATAAACAAACAACTTCAGAGAATGACAGGTGCTGTGTAGAAAACGGGGTGACATGATGCCTGGGAGGGAAATTTAAATTGAGACCTGAAAAAAATAAACAAAAAGTAAATTAAAAATAAAATTTCAGGGGGAAAAAAACCCCAGAATTTAGTTGAAGCACTGCCCTTCAGAATATCTTAGGATCCAGAGGCAGGTAACAACAATGTCCCCTGAGGGCCTTTCCCAGCAAGAACCAGTTGACTTTGGAGAGGGAGGCCAGAGCCAAATGACAGCTGGGGTGAGCAGCTGGGATTTTGTTCTAAGACTAATGAAAAAGTTTATGGCTGTCATGGGAGAATGGATTATGAAGACACAAAAGAAAACTGGGGCTTCAGAAGGTTATTGTAGAGGCCCTGGCAGGAGAAAGGGGAGACTGCCTTTTACTGGAGGGTCCCTTCCCCCAGAGGACAGTAGCCTGCTTCACATGTTACTTGGAATTTGAAAGAACTAATTTCAGCCCCTTGGACTAAGAACATCCCAAGAGTCTGGAACCATCTTGGCCACCTCTGCTTCTCCCTCAGTGTCTCAGAGACTGGCTTGAAGAGACCTGAGTTCTGACTGTTCCCCAACCCACCCCCAAGAAAGGGTGCTGTTAGGTGAGGATTGAGTCTCCTCTCTGGGACAGGCTGGCGTTCTCCCCCCTGTGGCTGGAAGCCGGTACTGCAAGGCCCTCCCTACCGGATGGAACAGTAAATGACTACCAACCAGTGGCCACAATTTAAATGAAAGGGGCACAAAGCAAAGGAGTAGTTGTGATTTTTCTCCCAGGCAGGTGAATTTGAACAGGTTGCCTTCCCTGAGTCAGTTTGAGTTTCTTTCATTTATTCATCAATTATTTGAGGCCCTGTGCTTAGGTTGGGGCAGCTCAGAAGGAAGACAGGTGTTGTGCCCTTAGAGAACTTTCAATCTGGGAGGGATCACTTAGGCTGGCAGCGGGGTTCCTGTCTTCCTTTTACTCCCTGCTTAATGCAGGGATGCTCAGAGGATGCAGTGGAGGGGACTTCTTAATTGGGGCATGATGTATCAGCCCAATGGGACTCAGATTTTTAACTGCAGACTCTACAGCCCTGTCCCAAGGGCTAATCAGCTTGTGAGAAGCCTGGCCTCAGCCCACACCAGGCACTTCTGCCTCTTTCGTTGGTACAGTAATGGAGTAGAAGTTTTCTACATCCCTCCCTCTCTATCCTGGAAAATCGGTGGCTGTATGATAAGATAATGACTTTGACCCTGTCCCCACTGCATGTCCTTCTGCATTATGAATTCACATGGCCCAGGCATAGTCCCAGGCAGCCCTTGCTCTTATATCCCGCCTTGTGGAACTGTTGTAGGGACAGACGAGGCAAGGCGCCGAAGATAGCAGGAAACAGTTTTATTTGGCTGCAGCCAGGTTCAGAGGGTACAGCCTTTGCTGTAATCAATCAATCCCCTGAACCCCGAGTTCAGGGAGTTTCAGAGTTTTATACCCAGCGTGTAAGGGGAGGGGCTCAGAAGTTCACAGTCTGCAGAAGTTCACATAAAAGCAGCTTTTTCTTTCACTGTTCTGGGCACGTTAACTCTTCAAGGACAACACCTGAGAAGGGGAGAGCTTCTTCTCTTCTTTCTATCTTCCCCCTGCCAGCGGTTACCATGGAGCCCATTTGTAACTTATCTTAAAAATGTAGACATCTCTGTGAAGCCCCATCTCAAGGCCAGAGGCCTTGTTTGCACATTTCTTCAAAGTACTATACTGGATATGTTTGTGAAAACTAGTAAGGGGGTGTCCAGCATCTGGAGTGCTGGTATCTTCTCAGCCCATGGCCATGTAAACAGGGTGACACGAAAATAGGAAGTTTATCTACATTGAACTCTTTTGCAGAGACTCTTTTGCTTACAGTCCTAAAATCAGCCATGGTGGAGATTTCTAGAGAAGCCCAGTTAAGATTTTTCAGTTTAGAAAAGGGGTGCCACTTCAGAACTGGTCCTCTTGTTTTGAACAACATCCTACTTCCTATTGAAAGGAAAGTGACCACGACACTCAGAGTGACCAAGAGATTTTTTTTTTTTTTAGTTGTAATTGGACACAATACCTTTATTTTTACGTGGTGCTGAGGATCAAACCCAGGGCCTCACACGTGCTAGGCAAGCACTCTACCGCTGAGCCCCAACCCCAGTCCCCCCAAGAGATCTTTATTGTGGTGGTGTCTGATCGACAGGGAAGGAAGGGAAAAAAGAAAGAGAGCAGGGAGAGAGAAGAAAAAGGTGGAGGGGAGCAAAGCAAGAGAAAGGGAGAAAGCTCGAGAGAGTTCCGGCAGGAGAAGGTCTTATATCCCTTTCGCTGTGCTGCTTAAGTCTAATAGGGTCTCCGGGTCTGCAAGCTGCCTTGTTGGTGTACAGTGATTGGATCACACAGTAGTTGCTAGGGTGTCATCTTCTGCCTTCAGGCAGACTGGGCAGGGGCTAGATGTGGACTTCCACTGCACCAAACGGGTAGGATTGAGTGTTCCGGCTTGAGTGGGGTTGAGTGTTCAGACTTGAGGCAAACAAGCGATAAGGAACCAGACAGAGAGGGTCGAGTGTTCAGCCCACCCTGCAGCTAACATTTGTTCAGTCTGCTCCACAATTAACACCTGTGACTGCTTCAAATAAAGTAAGCATGGTATTCAGATATAGGTTGGTCAAAGTTTTTTTGTTTTGTTTTGTTTTGATAGATGGGGAAACAGGCATGATGTAATCAGCTAGCTGCTTTGTATCAAGTCGGGACTAAAACCCAGGTCTTATCTCTCAGCACACCATGTTGGATACTACTCTAAGCAGGAAAGCAGATCATCTGACCCTAAATCATTCCCATCCTCCTAGATTCAGGCCATGATGTTGTGGTAAAGAATACAACTTGAGAAAGTCTCAGGGAAACCAGATTCGTGGTTTATTTTCACAGAGAAACCCAAGAGTAGAAAATTCCCCCTGCAAAATTGTCACGGTGATTTCATGTCACAAATGGAGCAAATGAAGAAAGCATCTGGTTTCTCCCATGAGGCTGGTGGTGACGGAGACACCATGGTGGAGTGGGAAGAAACAAGGAACAGGTGAGCCAGGTCCGGCCCAGAAGACGGGGGTCAGCACCCAGGCCAGGGCGGCTCAGGCTGGGACAGCTGGAGAGCAGCTCAGTCAGACTCCTTGCTGACAGGTGTGTATAGGTCTCAGTCGTGACTCAAAGTGGTTTTCTAGGGGGAAAAAAAGATCAAATGATCCAATGTGATCCCCCTGAATCCGTTGAGGCTGATATGCTTTCCTCTGGCTCCGGGCTCAACGGCTTCATTGCTGCCCTGCCTCTTCCGCCTGCAGCTCCCTCACGTTTAGCTCCTACCTAAAACAAATTTTGTGGCTCCACCAATAACAGCTTCCCCCCTGGAGCCTCACTTTGTCCCACCTGGGAACTTCTACCCACAGTTCCCTGGTCAGTTGTGACCCTGTTCCCTGTCCTCGCTGTGCTGTGCCCGCTCTCTCCAGCCCCTCATTCGGCACTCACAGGTACTCTCCTGTGTCCTCAGTGATTTTCTTTCCACACCCCACAGTGGCGTCTGCATCTCCTGAAGCTCCTTACAGCATCCACCCAGAGGAAACCTGACTTCAGGTAGCTGACTGAGGTTCCAGGAGCTGTCAAGACCCCAGCCTGCCCCAGAGGTGACCCTGCCTCAGCTCGGAGGAGGCCGCCTTGTGCTCGACACTTACCTACCAAAACTTCACCCACTGCAGCAGGCCAGGGCGCACCCGGGAAGCCTGAAGGATGAGGAGAGCGGCTGAGTGCACACTGCACTGTCCCCTCCACTCTCTCTGGCCTCAGGCCCCTTCTGTCTGGACCCTGATTCTCTCTGTCCCCCTACTCACCGAAGAATAAATCGTGGCTCCTCCCTGGAAAGAGAAGATCAGAGGAGGTGACATGGGGCTACAGTGGCGTCTACACTGCTTTGTCCTCAGGAATCACCAAGAGCCCAATGGCAGGGGCAGGCACAAGCCAGGATTATCACCAAGGACCTTCAGTCTGACTGGACATTGAGTCTATGGTTTTGTTCCCACAGTGGACTTATCACCCTAAGTCTATACAGAGCCATGATGTCCCGAGGACACTAGGAAAGCACCATTCATATATGGCCCCTGAGGACACCAGGACCACAGGAGGGACAAGGGCTTTATTGTTTGGAGATATGGAGAGAACAATCTCTGACCTATTTTTCTTTGCCAGACTAATTAGTATCTAGTATATTCTTTTCCTACTGTCGTAAGATTGCTTTCCTTACAGCTAAGCAAAAAAAAACCTCTTAAGTATTTTTTTTTCTTTTATTTCCTTCAAGGCATGGAGGATTTGGTTTCCCACCAAGAGCTCCTGGGCTAGCTACCCCAAAGTGCCAGTCTGCTCTCCTACCCGCTCATACACACACACACAAATACACACACACACACACACACACACACACACACACTCAAACAAGAAGTTGACACAGAGCAAGCACTACAAAGAAAGAAAAGCCACCTGTGTGTTTGTCCTGGAGGGACATAATTTGTTAGAGCCACATTCTGTCTCCGAAAGGATCTTCAGATCCTTCCCAGTTTTCTCTGTTGCTCTAACTGCCCCCTTTGAACCTCCTCTGAGACCATAACTGTGAGGAATGCTGACCACTCCCTCTGCCCCCCACTTCCAAACTGCTCTCAGGGCACCTGAGTCTCCCTCATGAAGGGACATGGAGGCCTGTTTGTCAAAGTGAACAGGGTGGGCCCTACAGTGAATGCCCCTGCCTCTCCCCACTGCAGAGACACCCCCACCATGAGAAATCAGGGCAGTGGCAAGTCTCACCTTAGCAGGGGTCTTGACCTGCCCGTAGTAGGCCGTGGGATATGCTTGCTGGTTGTAATTGTAGTTCTGTGGGAGCAAGAGCGTGCGGGGACAGGAGTGGGGTGTGGGAGGGAAGGAGAAGGATGAAGACTTTTTGCTCTGGAAGAAGCCCCCAAGGCCCTGCCCCGGCTGGATGTTTCCTGAAGCCTGCTTTCTCCCCTCTGTGACAGGTTTCATAGACAGCTCCGGCCAGCCAGAGCCCAGCCCTTGCCCCACTGCACTCTCTAGCCCAAAGGGCCTGCCTCCTCCCTCCCTGGTACTTCTCCCAACTCCTCATGTGTGACTTGGGATGTGAGGGTCGGAGACCATGGAAGAAGTAGAGTCTAAATCAAGCCATCAGGGGGCAGATGTCTTGCCTTGGAAGTTACGGCTGGCACCTCTTGCCTTCCTGAGCCAGGCTGAGGAAACTATTGGGTGGGGGGAGTAAAAGAGAATTTCAGATGGGCCAGACTCAGGAATAGGGCTGAGAGGGACCAAGGGCCTTCCAGGGGAGTCTGAGGACAAAGACACCCACCTGATCAGCACCGCCAGCCCTCTTCTGTAATGTATACACGTCTGCATCCTGGGAGGGAGAAAGAAGCCACAGTAGCATCTCCATGGTCCTTCAGCCTTGCTGGGCTTCCAGGGCTCTCTCATCCTGCTGCCTAAGCCCTGCCCTCCTCTTGGAGCCCCATCTCACCCAACCCACCCCTCCATCCTAAGCCAGTGGCCCAGATAGATGTAGGACATAGATATCCACACTCAGGGTTGGGGAGTGATGGTGGAGAGTCAGGTTGGGCAATACCACACCCACCCACACACTGGGAGCACTGGCAACTCTGGCCCAAGAATGCACTAGAATGGCAAGAATTGAGTCCACACAGGCTCCTCTGGGGCAGACCCAGATCCCTTAGCCACAGCCTACCAAAAAATTGTCTACACCAACCCCTGCTACTCCCTTATAGGCCCTTTAATCCCCACACCAATGCTCTTCCCTGCAAGGTCCTTGGAAGGACCAGTTATTATTACTGAAGCTAAACAATTAGGTTAGCTCCTAGTCAAAAAAGCGGGGAACAATACCAGGAAGTCCTGTCTAACCTAATTCTGCCTCATTCACACCTGACCTGAATTCTTAACCCCACTCTTTGCTCTGTGACACTGAGGTCACAAACTGGTTGTCCATAGGCTTTCAGACATTTTTTGCTAGGGCTCATTAAAAAAAAAAAAAAAAAAAAAAAAGACTAGTTGCAAACAATTAAAAATCATATTTCTAGATTTTCTCAAAAAATCAGATGACATAGCAACAGTGGCCCTACCTGCATGCATAACAACATTCAACCGAGGGCCCTAACCCACCTGTAGAGTCTCACCTGCCTGGCCCAGGTGGACGACCTTTGCCTTGGGGCCCAAAGGTTCTAATTCCCAAAGGCCAATGGCCATGCAGAACCAAGGTGTGGAGTTCTACAGGCCCCAAAGGTCCTGCTCATCCTCCCCAAGATTCAGATATTCAGACATCCTGCACCTGCACACACTTGAACCTGATCTGATCCCCGTACTCTCATTCTCCCTCCAGTTTTCCCTAGTCTTTCTTCCCCAGTGCCACTTTTTGGCACCGACAGTTGACCCCAGCCCCAGATCCCACCTCATGGTCTCCCTGCACCTGCTCACCCTGAAATACCTACCCAGCTGTGGCTCCCTCTGAGCCAGGCCAAGCCCAGCAGGATCAGCAGCAGGACAGAGACAGTGGCTAGCTTCATGATTCTGTGCCTCTGGAGGCCTCAGCCTTGGAGCCTGGGCTTTTATCCCAGGGAGGCCCTCCCACCCTGCTCCTTCAGTGATGCAAGGCTTCTCTCCCACCCCACCCCCACTCAAGGTTGCATAAATTCAGGAGGGTGGGGAAGGAAGGAGGCACCCTCCCTCGGCAGGGAGGGGAAGAAACTGGGACAGCCACATCAGCATGCCACCTGCCAAAGGCCCCAAGCTCCTGAGGTCCCCTAGAGCTGAGCTTCCTCACCTTGAAAAGAGAACTTCTGCCCCCCTTACCTCGGTAATTTCTTTCCAGTTGAAGAAAGGAGTTCTCTGTTTGAAATTCTGGAGGGAGAAGGAGCCATGAGAGAGGCTTGGGGTGGGGTGGGGGGCAATACCCAGAGGGTGGGAAGTGGCAGCAAATGGGCAGATTTCCAGGTGGCCTTGGAATGGACTGGAGAGGCTGGGTGCAACTTAGTGAAGATAAGCTTGTAGGAGATTGTGGGTGGTCATTTTGAGATGGCATTGGTGACAAGATTTGGGTGAGATGACCCATCTCAAAAATGAAAAGAAAGGCAGTTTGGGGACAAGTGGGCAGGAACTGAGGGTAACTGCCTTGAGGGAGGCATGGGGAAGGGCATGATGACCGTGATCCCCAGTTCTTCAGAACGTGGGAATTCTCCTACCTCCCAGAGGCGGCGGAAGTAGAGGAGGGCTCGGGTGCTGGGGGACGGGACTCGGCCCTGTGGATGAAAGGTGGGGAGCAGGTTAGCAGGGTGCCCCATCCTGCTCACCTAAGCCCTGACTCGGGCTCCTGACCCTTCTCAGCCTTCAGAACCTCACTGTGACTAAGATTTGGAGGGGACTCTGGGAGTCTAAGGACACCAGAAACTGTTTTGGAAACGGAGGGAGAGAGAAGTTAGATCTCTGAGCCATGAACCCACCTGCCCTCCCCTAACACAGAGCCTCTAGTCTCTCTCCCCACACCCCTCCCAGGTTTGGGGTACAACATAATTGTAGATGAACCTCGGGACCAGGACCTGCCCCTACAACCCCTTCTTGCCTGCAGTGCCACCTCCTGGCATCTCCCAAAGCTGTGGGTGTGCACCCCCCTCCCCAGCCCCAGACAACAGTGGAGACGGAAGAAAGCACCAGAGACCAGAGTGGGGGGCAGCTATGGTTTATTTCAAGGGTGAGGGTCTAGACTGGGGATGAGGGAGCGGTGTTTAGGAAGGGAGCGGGGGCTCCCATCCAGCTGGTAGCTCCTTGTCTGGAGGTCACGGGATGCGAAAGCTCCTCTGGTCCTGGGCAAAGAAATAGGTTCTAAGAGGGAGCTTGAGGAATACGAATTAGGGGGCATGGGCCAAGGCAGGGTAGCATGGAGCATGTTCCAGAAATCTCTAGGGACCTTTTAGTCTGCCACTGTCAAATAGGCAAATCCAGATAGCGCAGCTTGGCCTGAGAACCCTCACGCCTCACCTGGAGCACTACATGGGGCTCCTCTGTTTTTACTGCTCACTCTGGGGACATCCTCAGCTCCCCTGTCCTCACTGTGAAGGAGGACCACGCTCCACACCTTCTCTGCCCTGTTGTCCCTCTTCCTGCAGGACCTGCCTCTCCAGGAGACTGGCCCTTGCCATCCTGCCTAACTGTGATCATGTTCTCGCTGCCCCATAAATGGACAAAAATGCTTGGCAGTCTGTCCTGGTCCTGTGAGAAGTGTGATGTGTCCCCTGGCTCTCCCATCAGCCCCTAAGCACCACAGCAAGGAGTCTTTCCCCTACAAGAAACTGTTCTCTATAAATTAGAGAATTTATTTTGTTCATTCAAACCAGAAATTTCCTGGAGCAGAGACCTTTTGCCCTCTCCTCTCTCATACTCCGCCTCATTCCCAAGAGAGCAGAGTCACCCTTCCCGGGTTTGGGTCATTCTATCTATCACCACCCCTTTCTCCCAGAAAAACCACAAGTCCTGGGAAGGCAGGGGTCCGAGGCTTTACCCTTTTACACAAGGGCTCAGAACCTCATGCTCCCAGGCCAGTCAGTGGAATGGGTAGTGTCACCCATGAAGATCAAGAGCCCAGGGCAAAAAGTAGCTGCTCCTCAGCCCCCACCTGTCATTTACTGCCCCAGGGAAAAGGAGGCCCCGGGTTACCACATTTTTCAAGAGAGGACAGAAACCCAAATCAATAAATGAAGTCTCAACTTTTAAATGTTGGAAACTAACTCTTTTTTTTTTTTTTTCATTTTGAACCAGGGATTGAACCCAGGAGCACTTAACCTCTGAGCCACATCCCCAGCCCTTATTTTATTTTTTAGTGAGACAGGGTCTCCCTAAGTTGCTTAGGGTCTCGCTAGGTTGCTGAGGCTGGCTTTGAACTTGCAATCCTCCTGCTTCAGGCTCCCAAGACACTGGAATTACACATGTGAGCCACTGAGCCCAGCCATTCTTTTTTAATGGAGCTGGGAATCCAACCCAGGGCCTATGCAAGGCAGGCAAGCATTCTTCCACTGAGCCTCATCCCTAGCTCTCTAATTCACATTCTTTAACACAATCCAAAAGAGTGGCTCAAACAAATCACAGCAATGGGCCACCAAGTCACAGCTTCTGCCTGGGGAGTGTGTCTGGATTGTTCATTGCCCCTGCGTCCCCTCTCTTCCCGTCCAGCACCCCCACACTGCTATTCTGGTGTCAAATCGGCCTGGCCAGGAGGTTCGCCTCCAAGAGGGAGGGGTGGGAAGGAAGGAAGGAGAGAGAGGATCTAGGTGCCAACTATCTTCTAAGGTTACATACGCACAGGATCCAGACTAATGCCTGTCACCCATCAGGCACTGGGCAGCTGTTTATTTCCTTTGCCTTTTTTCCTGTGGGTGTGTCAGTCCCACGAGCCTTTTAGGGCTACTTGACTCCCATGCGATCTGTGCCTTATGATCAGGCCTACTTCCTTTTCCTTAACCTTCCTTTTCCTTAAACTTCCTTCCAGCTCTAGAGGGGAACCTGAGGTTCAGAACTGGGTCAGGTCTACATGTTGAGGCCTTAAAGAGGCTCATTCCATGCCTTCTTCCCGACTCCATAGTGTCCATATTCTCCCTGTCTTTTCATGTCTCTGCTGGCCCTCCCCAAGTTTTGTTGGTGGGTTGGGTTTGGGTTTTCGCCCTGCCTGAATACCTTCTTAGTGGCCATCATTTTTGTTCCCCTGGCTCAACAAGCAAAGGTTTCGCTTCTTCCCTATATTCCCCTCCCACTAAGATCAGGACTGCAAGACCCGCCAGAACTTACCTTTTCTATGGCATCCCAGTTAATGAAACCCATTTTGGATTTAAAATTCTGCAAAGAAAACAAAAGGAATATCCAAATCACGTCAGGATGTACTGGGCTCAGGGCTTCAGACCAGGAGAAGTCAAGGACTTCTGTTGACTGTTGGTATAGAAAGAGGATTTTACACTGTAGGACCAAGGGGCAGGGCAGAGTGATCTTACAGAACTCACCTTCCAGAAAGTGTCGAAATTGAAGAGCCCAGGAGATGTCTGAGAGTTCTAAGGAACCAATGAGAAATGGGATGAGATCAAGAAGTCACTTTGTGAACAAGAGGCAGGGGCAGGAGATGGGGTATCAAGAGGGGAGGCAAAGAGTGCTTGACAGCATGTTCCAAGCCCAAGGCGAAGGAGTGCCTCCTCACCACGGTATTGAGACCACTGACAGCATCACCTCTTCCACTGTCCCCACTGGACCCTTGCCCCTGGGTGGGAGAAAGGGACTGCTCAGTATAAGGCTCCCACATTCTGTTGGACATGCATCTGCCCACCTGCACAGGCCCAGTCTCCACCATTGCTCACACTTCTCTGCTCCTCTCTGGAAACTGACCTGCTTTTCTTCATTACATGGTGCCTAAAAGTCCCACCTCAAAAAGCCCTCCTAGGATGATTCTAGATAGCCCTACCCAGGTCGTGGAATCAGATTCACACTCTTGCCTCCACACTCTCCTATCCCAAAACACACCCATAACAAGAGCAGCTAAGGTGTGGTCCCGGCATGCACCAATCTCTGTGCCTTATCCAGCCGTATTCCTATGCAGAAGCTGAGTCCATTTTGCAGACGAGGAAACTGAAATTCAAGAGGTGTCCAGCAGCTGGCCTCAGGATCTGTCTCCCTGTCTGGATTCTGTACTACCTTGGTCTGCTTATGATACAGAAAGCTCTATAAAAACTGTGGGAGGTGAGCGAGTCAGACTTCACCATCCCCTTTTCAGTCAAAGAAACCTCAGCTCAGAGAGGTTAACTGGCTTGCCTGAGGATGCAGAGTTGACATGTGTACCCCCCATTTCTAACCCAAAGTTCAACAGCTTTCCACTTCTTCACACTGACCTCTTAAATATCATTTTAAACAATGACTCCTTGGCCATTCTTCTGTTACTTTATGTATGTTTTCTCCTTGCAAAAGTACGAAGGCTCTGATCCCAGTTGGGAGGAAGGGAGGGGATGAGTGAATGAAGGCGGGGGATGGAGAAAAAATCTGCCATTTTGGTCTCCCAGTGGTCAACCGACACAGTTTCAAAGCAGTTTACAAGAAGAAACTGACATTTTTGTTTCTTTCCCCAGGTCCTTGGCATTCTGTCCCATGCCCCACCATTCCTTCTGCTAAAGCCAGCCCTGGCTGCCCCCCTGGCTCACCTGATGATTTGACTCCCCAAGGAGGTGACTGCTCTCTCTGCTTTCCTAGGGGGACAGAACGTGGAGAAGTCAGTGGGGAGGAGAGGCAGAACAGCAGGGTGCAGGTAACAGATTTCAGGAATCAGGGGACTAAGACACGAGCATGACAGAAGACTTCCCAGGACCCCAAGAACGAGCTCCTTCTCTCCATGGAACTCCATCTTCCCTGGAAGATCCTGTTCAGCCTCCTCCCATGAGGGACCAAGTCACTGCTCACTTATGGTGTTTATGGATAACATCACCCTCTCTGTTCCTATTCGCTTCTGCAAGCTGCCCAGAATGCAACAGGGAGGGTCTCATTTCTCCCCTGGCTTCAAAGCAGGAACAAGCCAGGTTGTTGGACTGAATTGACTCAAACCGGAGGACCCCAGCTGGGCTAATGTCTGCACTGGGAAGAAAGGGGATGCCAGCTGGCAAGCCAGTGGGAGCCCAGGTGGCCCAACAGAGCCCTTAGTCTCCTCCCAAATTAGAGGTAGGTTCCTCCATTGTCACTTCCTCGTTCCCAGAGCTAACACGTAAACCCGGCTGTGAAAGGCCGGCTCTGCTCACATTGCTGCAGAGAGCTGACCTTCATTCACCCCGTTTACTAGGGACTCAGCCGCTACATTCAAGGCCGCCACCTCTCTACCCTGATGTTCCTGGAACGGCTGGGCCCTCCCTGTACTCCACTGAAGCCCCAGAGGATAAGACAGTGAGATGCAGAGCCCTGTTCCAGATCCTGGGGCCATCTTGAAAAACATATGTGTTGACAATGTGATTCCTCTAAAAGTCCTTGGGAAGTTGTCAAAATAATTTTAAAATTAATTTGGAAGGATAAAGGTTTAGGAGCAGGTAGAAAAAACACTGGAAAAGGTCAGTGGTGGCAGGAGACTGGTGCTGAAAGACAGTCACGGGCCATAAGCTACTGTAAGGAAAGCTGTGTGGTTTCCCGCGCCAGGACGGATGAATCTATTCAGCATATCAGAACTCCCCGGAGCTCCCCCCAAAGTGAAGGTATTTATTAGTGGCATCTGAAATCAGCAGTGGAAATGATGTGACACTTGAGGCTGGAAATATCAGGTAGCTAGTGGTGGAAACATCAGTCACACTCATCCGTTTCCTCCCTTCTGCTGTCGGCTTGCTTGCCCCTCAAGAAGGACCACCCAGCTCCAATCAGCGAACCTGTCTGGCTGGGCTGAGGGTGGGGCTAGAGCAACTAGAGGCAAAGTAAAGTTCAGGGGGACTAAAGAGTTACACTGGGAAAAATGAAATCATATAAGTATTGATGATACTGGAAAAGAGTTGGCCTGTAAAGCTGTACACCAAGGGCAGAAACCACAGAGGAAAACAGGGAGATTTTTGACTCTCGATGTCCTTAAGACATTGGGGTATAAAAAACTAGAAAAAAGAGTTACAAACTGAGTGAAAAAAATGTTAAACTTGTAAACCAACGCAAGGTTAGCACCCTGCTGGGCAGATTCATGCACACCTGTAATCCCAGAGCCTCAGGAGGCTGAGACAGGAAGATCACAAGTTCAAGGTCAGCCTGAGCAACTTAGGGAGACCGTGTGTCAAAAGATAAAAAGGGCTTATCTTTTGTAGCTTTTTGTAGGATGTAGAGCACCCCTGATCTAATCTCTAGTACCCCAAAAAGGGTGGGGGCTGCTAGCATCCTAATACCTGAGGAGCTCTCAGAGAGCCAGTTTATCTAAGGGCCGCCCAACCACCCCATCCTCTCCCTCCTGGCCTTGTTCCTCGCTGCCACCAATGCATGGCCCCACAGGGCAGCCTCCCTAGGAGCTGGTGAGAACTGCAGAAGCTCAGCCCCACCCGGACCTGTAGAGTCAGGACCCACCTTTGCACAAGGGCTCTAGGTGTGCATGCCTCACACTCTGCTGTCCCTAATGTCCAGATTCCCAGAACAACTAGGAGGAAGTGTGTTCTCCAGGAAACTTCCCTGCCAGAGTTCACTGCATTCTGCTCCCTGGCCGGGGATGGGACAATGAAATGATTCTGTTTCTCAAACACGGGTTCACATGGCGTGCCCCACGACCCATCTGCGGTGTTCAGTGAGGTGTATCACAAAAGAGTCACCGCAAACTCTGACCCTGGAGGCTCTTGGTATGACTAAGAATCTGCCTTCAGTCTCTTCCACCTAAATTGTCAGTCCCCCCGAGACAGGTTGAAGGGAATAGGGCTGAGCCCAGTGGACGCCTGAGAGCTGGCATAGTGACAGGTTTGTCTCTCACCTGACTCCCGGATCCTCCGGCCTGTCGGGCTTCATTCCCTGGGTTGTCACACTGTGGGAGAAAGGGAAGACTTTCTGTCCCCTCCCAACCACCAGCCCCAAAATGGGGCTTTTAACTGGCCCTCCTCAGCCCTCAAGGGCTGACCGCTCTTGTTTTTCTCCCCACAGTTTGAGGGAGATTTGTGCCCAGGTGACTCCCCAGCCACTGACCTCGGGCTTGTATCCACCACTGCCACCACTGCTGCTGCCTGAGGAAGGGCCAGAGTCGGATCCCTGCAAGGAAAAGCAGGGGTCACACGCTGGCTGACTCGGCCTGGCAGAGGGACCAGGGGGATCCAGTCATTTTATGGATTTTTGAGAAACACCCTCCCGTGAGACTTCACCCTTCCTTCAGAACACGTGAGGACGTGGACAGGGCTGTGGTGCAGAGATGGGCTCCGGTACCCATCTCTCCCCAGTCTTTAGCCAGTTGGTCACTGAGGGAAGTTGTTCTGAGCACGGAGAAGACCAGGTGTGTATTTGGAAGCCGGAGATGATTTGGGGAGTCTGAGCTGTTGCCCCGCCCCCACCCACCAGCCACCAGGAGCCGCCATCCAGCCACCAGGGGGCAGGTGGGCTCCTTCTGCCCCAGCCCTTCCCCTTGGAACCCAGGAAGGAAATGGGACTTGTCCTTACCTTGGACACTGAAAAGCTTTGATCCAGTTCCCTGGAGTTTTCTGGCTGTCGTTCCTAGCCAGGGGAGAGGGAGAGATATAAGGGGCAGCAAGTTAAGGCAGCTCGCTATTTGGGTTTGTCGTAATTTCTGACCTTCTCTGGCCTGACACCCTTCCCAAACCCCCAAGGAGCCTGTGCTGCCCCCTGTCTCCAGGCCCCTCATCTAAGGCAGACCCCTCCTGGCCTCTCGTGCACCATGCGGGAGCCCCACCTGTGGCCACAGTTATTAGTGCCGTCTACACCACAGCCCTGTGCACGTCCTCACGTGTTCTGAGAGCTTCCCAAACAACTATCGTATTTTTCTGTGACCACCTCTTTTCTTCCCTCCCCCACTGCCAGCTCCACTCAGACTTGCCCAGTGGGCAAGGAATAGAGGTTAGACAGGAGGTAGGACTTCCCTGCTGTGGTAGGGTGGGAGGGAAGGAAGTAGAGTAGGTAGGAGTAGACAGGGCAGCTTTTGGGTAAACCGGACGTGCCTGAGTGAGGAGCCCTGTGGTTGGACTGGGAAGGTGGGGGAGCCCCAGGATGGTGACTGCCCGTGATGCCACCCACCCCTGAGCTGTGGTGGCTTCCAGGGGACCCAGAGCCCATCTCCTCCGCAGGCGCCACCAGGACCTCATCCCATCCCTGCCCTCAGACAAGGGGCAGAACTTACCCGGCTGGACCCAGAGCTGCTGCCACTGCCACTGTTGCCACTGCTGCTGCCACTGTGACTGCTGCCACCACTGCTGCTGCCACTGTGACTACTGCCACCAGTGCTGCCGCCACTGTGACTGCTGCCACCATGGCTGCTGCCACCACTGCTGCTGCCACCGTGGCTGCTGCCACCACTGCTGCCACCATGGCTGCTGCCACCACTGCTGCCGCCACTGTGGCTGCTGCCGCCACCGCCTGACTGTGAGCTGCTGCTTCCCTGAGGGGCAGGATGGAGGGTGGGGACAGGGACCATGATTTGTTCCTCCTCTGCTTGCCTCCGGCCAGGACAAGGGGAGCCGAGTGTCCCCTCCCTCCACAGCGGCCCATCCTCTTACCCCAGAGTTGCTAGAGCTTCCACCGGAGCCGGAGGGTGGGGGGTTGGTGCACTGCAGAAGGAAGGGGCCGACCTGACTAAGTGCCCATCGCTCCTCTCCCAGCCGGCCCCACCCGCTGCCTGCTGCTCGGCCTCCTTTCTTCTCCGCCCTCTCATTGCTCTCCCCAGCTCCTCCTGTACCCACCTCTCCCCAGTCAATCTTCCCGCCACCCAGCCCTCCCTTCCCCCTCTCCTTCCTTTCTGTCACTCCCCCTCTTTCTGTCACTTGCACCCAGAGGCCCGCTCTGTCCCCAGACTCTCCTTCTTACCCCTGAATTTTGGCTGCTGCCTCTCACTGAACCATAGCCAGGCTGGGCCACTGCTCCCTGCAGGGAAGGGGAGACTGTGGGATCCGGAAGAACCAGGGAGGTTGGAAAGTGTGGACTCAGAGGAGGGGGGGGTGGGCAGCAGGGCGGGGTGGTCACTTTACCTGAGCATCGATCCCAAAGCTTTGTGACCCTCCACTGCCTCCCTGGCCTGAGGACCCTCCCAGAGAGTTGGTTCCGAAGCTGCCTTCTGAGCCTCCGGGGTGTCCCTGGCCCCAGGGAGACCCTGGGCCTCCAAAATTGCCCTGATTATGGCCTAACATGCCATGGCCTCCAGATATTCCCTGCAAAGACAGAACATCTGCACTCAGTGTGGCCGTCTCTGACTCTGATTGGGGGAGGGAGGACCAAACAGCCGTAGATGGACAGGAGCCAGAAAAAGCAGGGGCCAAGTTGAGAGGCTGCATAGCCGCAGAGGAAGGGTACATAATGTGCAAAAAACTGCCCAGAAGCCACAGATAAGAACCCCATTCATCCCTCAGTCACCCCAGGACCTCAGCCCGCTGCCCACTCCCAGCCTCTCACCCAAGCCTCAGAGCCGCGGGCCGCATCCACTCCGTGGTGAATGGCGTTCTCCACCTGTCTGCCGGCCTCGTTCCCAGTGTTCTCCAGGGTCCGGGCGGCTTCCCCAAGCCTGTGGCTGACAGTGTCCCCCAGCTCCCTGGTTCTAGAGGCAACTTCTCCACCCCCTTGGCCAATGGCATCCTGGATTCCAGAGCTGGCTGCCTCCTTAGCTCCTTGGCCAATGGCCTCCCCAACTCCATTGCTAATAGCGTCTCCCAGCCCTTGCCCCGCGCTCTCCCCTCCACCCTGCAGTGGGCCAGCAGCCCCACTGCCCAGGCACAGGGCCAGCAGGAGGCAGGCCAAGGACCCGTGTAACTTCATCTCTGTCCGGCTCCCTCTCTCTCTCTCCAGAGCGTCTCTGTCCCACCAATCTGCTTCTTGTCACCCCTTCCCTCCTCTGGCCCGAGCCCTCTGTCTTCCTCTTCCACTGCCTTCCTGTTCTCCCTCCCTCCAGGTTCACAGCCTTCTCTCTCCTTTCCCAGATTCCCCTGCCTTCCCAGAGTCCTCCTCCCTGTCACTACTCCTTATACTGTAGGTTGGGAGAAGGTGACAGGGCTGGGCAGCCAGGGTTCCTCCCCCGGTGACTCAGGGGCCAGCCACCGATAGGCTAATGAGCCGTAATTGTGAGTCTGAGAGTCTGTCGAAACAGAGAGGGAGCCCGGGCACAGGGAGGGAGAACTGGAATGGGACGGATACAAGAGTGTTCCAGTTGCCCAACCCAGGAATTTGGGGCGCAGGGTGGGGACAGGGGCATCTAAGGAGGCAGGTGTTGGTATCTCCTGGAGGCGTTGGAGGTGGGTGGGGGGCACTTGGGAGACAGGAATCCAGGCAGGACCCCAGCAAGGAGGGGAAGCCCCCTGGGAGGGCCCTGGCCTAGACACGTGCAGGCCTAGGA
The DNA here is from genome assembly GCF_045843805.1 of Urocitellus parryii. Taxonomy (NCBI): domain Eukaryota; kingdom Metazoa; phylum Chordata; class Mammalia; order Rodentia; family Sciuridae; genus Urocitellus; species Urocitellus parryii. Next base: position 16,809,583 of record NC_135545.1, on the reverse strand, counting down.
GGAAAGGCAGGTGCCCTTTCTCAGCCCTTCTCAGTATCAGCTGGCCTTCACTGCTCCCATCTCCCCCACCCCTACTGCCACCTAAAGATGCCTTACACCTTCCAGCCCATGGAGAGACACCGGAAGCCATAGGGCCGAATTGGAGGTTCTGAGGTTCGAGAAGGAATGGCGGGCTCCTGAGAGTGGTCCTCAAGGTATTTCAGTTGGTGTCCACGATGCTCTCAGCTGAGAGAGCTGGGTGTGGAGATGAGGAGCTGGGCGGGACAGCCACCCCCAGGGGAGAGTGGGAGGGAAGGACCAAGGGAGGGAGCAGCTGACCCAGGCTTCCATCCTGTTTACCCCTGTGCCTGTGTGAGTTCATGGCCACCCAGGAGGGGAGGGACCGCATCAGCTCACCGCACCCACCCCTCATCCTCCCCTAGGAGCCGCTGCTGGTCAGGGAGCAGGGTTAGCACAAGGTCAGGAGCCCTTATCCTCAGTCCAGCCTGCATGAGGATCTAGGGAGTCCTCCCCAGGCCTCACCCCTGCTTGGCAAGTATGGCTGCCTCTGTTCCCAGGGGCCCCAGGTCCTCCCACTTGGCACGGTCTCATATCACTGGGATTCATCACCCGGTTAGGAGGGGCCAGTTTCCATCTGCCTTTCTCAATGTCTCTCTGTCAGTCTCTCCCTTCCTCTCTTTCTCCACCCTGACACCCGCACCCAACTTGTAACACCCAACACTTCTTAGCATGTAAACACCTTCCCTGCCTGTCCTCAGCCCCCACCTCCCTGTTGTTCTGTCTCTGACTCTGTAATGGTGATAATAGTGGTGATGGTGATAATAACAAAAATAACAATAATTGCAACTCCAGTTTATCAAAGGCTTTCTATGTGCCCAGCACCAGACTAAGCACATTCAGAATCATACAAATAGGTCGTACTATTATCCCATTTAAGGACATAGACACTGGACTCAGAGAGGACACCCTGAGCCAGCCCAGACCTGCCTCACTCCTGAGCCCTAGCCCCAGAGCCTTTTCTGGCATTTCAGTGTCTTATGCCACCCCCCTGCTTGTCAAAACCCCACCTCCAGCTGTCCTCTGAATGGAGTTGAATTTATGAGATGCAGGAAGGAATCTGGCCCCCCAGGATTGGTGCTGGAAGCCCCAGCCCCTGGGCTTACTGCTTTCTTCGACCACAGATCAGGATCAAGGGCAGAGGACACTGACTGTCCCAGACTCCCTCGGTGGACCCCACCTTCACAGTGCTGTACCCATGTCCCCTTCCTTCTCCATTCTTAATCAGTAATATATTGATACCAGTGATCTTTAGCTTACTTTCCCACTTAAGGATATTTTAAGAGGATGCTTTCATCAGCTATGCAAGTGGAAAGTCAGAATCACTTCTCCCCAGATAGAAATTCCAGAAAAACAGAGATGCAAACAATGGTATTGCACTACAGCAGGAAGTTCAACAGGTAGGAGAGGCACGCCAGCGCAGAAATTGAGTCTTCCTCATTAACATAACCTGAAAACTGATTGAGAAAAAGTTTCTTACTGTGTGATTCAGAATTATTCAAACTCACACTCACAAACCACCTAAATTCTCCCAAACCATCATATTCTTCCTTCTGGAAAAAAAACTGCCCTTAGACATCCTGGACCTGAGGGATTTTGTTTGTTTGTTTGGTTGGTTGGTTGGTTGGTTTTTGGTTTGTTCAACTCAGTCTGAAGGCTTTTTATTCAATTCTGTTTTGAACCAAATGGAATTTTAGGTGTTTTCACACTCATGATGTCACTGAATCCTCACTATAACCTCCACAAATCAATGTCATTCCCATTTTACAAATGGGTTATCTGAGATCCAGAGTGGTTAAACACCACACAGAAGATCGTATGTGAGAAGATGTAGGAGGTCAAACCATGACCCAATCTGACACTCTCATGTCTTGTCTAAGAAACCTCTGGTTTCAGCTTTTCTCTCTCATTCACTACTTCATTGGTTCAACAAAGATTTATGAAGCAGTCACTCTGTGCTGTGCGTACTCTAGGCCCTGGGGATATAGCTGGAACAAAATCAGCATCTTTCTCCTTGAGAAGCTCCAGTTCGTGGTGGGTTAAGCTGGACAATAAGATTATCAGATTGTAATGATCACTGCAAAGAAAAATGTAGTGGTGGGGAGGGAATAGAGAAGACAGAGGAGTATTTTAAATAAGGTAGTCAGAGAAGGGCTGCTTCATGTAACAAATGAGCTGAGACCTGAACGAAGTGAGAGAACAAACCATGAATATTCAGAAATGAGAGTATTCCAAGCAGTGCAGAGGCCCTGAGACTGGAGTCTGCTTACTCTATTTGAGGACCACTGTGGCTGGAGCACAAGATGAATGGGTGGGGATGAGTTGAGATCAAAAGACATCAAAGGGCTAGATTCTGGGATTTGGGGGACCACGGTGATCTTTTGTTTTTTTGAAAGTTAATGTGTGCATTACAGGAAACAGAAAAACACAAGCAAAGAACAGAGTCATCCACAAGCAACTTAGTTAGATGCGTCCAGTGTGCACACACAAGGGTCCCATTTTGTGTGACTGAGATCACAGTGTGTATCGTGCTTTTCCGTACTGTTAGCACAAAAGGATCAGACCGGATGCAAACTTCATGGATCTTCAAAAGCCTTTACTCAGGAACAGAGTCACACCTCTGATGGACCCACTTTCCTGGTGGAAAATGAGCCCCTGGCCAGGGGGAGCTGTGCTTACACAAGTTACACTGAGAGGTGACTTAATTAACGAACATGTCGGTTTGGGCACTCAGGAACTTGGGGTCTGTTTTACTGGGCAAGATGGTGGGGGGTCTAGGGTCAATGGTCAGTATCTGGAAAAGGATTTATTTGGGGAAGGATCAATGCTTTGGCCTCTTATCACTGGGAAAGAATGTATTGGGAAAGGATCAAGGAAAGGATCAACTGCCTTCTCCCTCATCCCCTCTCCCCAGGCCACTATTTGGGGGTTTGTCATTTTCCATATCCAACACATACACCATGAATATCACCAAGTCAAAATCCCAGAGTCACATGAGGAGCTTTAATAACCAAGAATATACTATACCAACTCAACCTGTTAGAAAAATTGTGTTCCTGCCTTTCTTGGGGGACAAAAACTGAAAACCAAAATGGCAACAAGCCTGTAGAGAGACATATTGGCAGAATTACAACTAAAATAATGATTCCCTTAATTCTCAATTTACAATGAGACAAAGCAACAGAGTACTCCAAACATGTTTCTAAGAGGGTTCATTTGGAGATTTCTACTATCAAAATATTAGCTAAAAAGCACGTTCCCAGTGAATGCAAGTGCTCCTACAGTACAGAAGACGCACACACCAGTGGTCACAGCAAAATGTAAATCCTTGGGCCTTTCCCTACATGCTCCTTCTGCCCCTCTTCTGCAGCCTAATCGACAGTCCTGATACTCACTGCCCAGGGCATCACAATTCCATGTCCAGGATGCATCTTTTCCATCAGGTATAACAAAAAGATGTAAAATTTACAAGTTGGCTAATTCACTGGCTCTACTTTTTATGATACACTGTCATCTCAGGACATCTAGAAAGCTTGGATGTTATGAAATGTAGTATGAGCTTTGTGCACAATAAACACAAGTACTTGACCAAAAATGCACATATAGATCTATGGTTGTAATCTAAAACTGTCTTCAGATAAGGACTTTGACTTTTGACACAGGTGCTAACAGTTCTTTGCGGGGACAGACTTGTAGAATAAGACCAGGAGGAGATGTCAGGAACAGAATGAAGGCTGGACTCAAGTATAGTGTGCAGATGAGGCCTTGGGTCTGGGGGATGCCTTGCTCCCTTCTGCGGGTCGGGGCCTCACACTGGCATCTGCAGCTTAGCTGCCTCCTGGGCGCCAGCCCTGAACCTCACGGTCACATCCAGCTGCATCACTCACTAGCCGTGATCTTTTTGTTTTTGTTTTCTTTTTCTAGAGTTTATTCTTACTTTCTGATCTTTCTTCTTCCTATTAATATGATTAGTACACATATTAATGATAGAAATTAATAGGATTCATTGTGACCTTTCCATACATGTATATAATATGCTATTATTGTACCCACCCTTCCTACTTCTCGCTCTAACCCACCTTTCCCCTCTCCTGAGTCCCCTTCCTCTTCCCTAATCGGCCCTTCATCTTTCATGTCGTCCTCCACCCTCCCTACATTCCCCAAATGAGAGAAAAGATGTGATACTTATCTTTCTGTCTGGCTTATATCACTTAATATAATGGTCTCTAGTTCCATCCATTTTCCTGCAAATTACATGATTTCATTCTTCTCTATGGCTGAATGAAATTCCATTGTATATACACTCCATCTTTTTAATCCATTCATTCATTGATGGGCATCTAGGCTGATTCCATGAGTTGGCTATTGTGAATAGCGCCACAATAAACACAGGTATGCAGATCTCTCTTTAGCAGCTATTATGACGGGGGTGAGATAGAACCTCAATGTAGTTTTGATTTATTAGTCATGATCTTTATCCATCTTTATCCCTTGTCTGTCAAACTGGGTGAACATGAGGATCAACTGAAATAACACATGTAACAGATTTTAGAAAAGGGTTTGGCAGACAGAAGAGCTCAATACGTATTCTTGGGATTGTTGGGGTGTTGGTATTATTGGATAATTTCTTGGTGATTGTTTAATTTTGACATTTACATATGCACACGTGTCCTGAGCAGGCCAAAGGCAGAAATGCTTTTTATTTAAAAGAGGATTTATTTTGAAATAGCCCCTCTCCCTTGCTGAAGGTCACGGGGAAGCAGGCCACCTCACTAGCATTTACTAGCAGGGAAGCACTCTTGAATCGGAGCCCTGCCATCACCACTGGCTGAGTGGCCTCAGGCAACACTGTCCCTTCCCTGAGCCTATCTCCCATCATCCAGGAAGGGGTGATCTGGTGCCTGCCCCATAAGGTGGTTGTGGGAAGGGATGAATCATGTCTGTAAGTGCTTAGCGCAGACCCAGTAAGCACCCAATAAAGACGCTACGAGAGCCTCTCCCGAACTCCTCTCCCTGTTCTTCAACATCTGCAGAAACTGGCCCTTTCTGTTACCCCCACCCTTCTTGGCCAAGCAGCCCAGTTCTTGCTCACCCTTATTCCATGGCCTTTGCCAAGTCTGCTCAGGCCCAGTTGTTCAAATGCCAGGTATTTGTGCCGGCCTTGACCTCACCTCCTGAACCTCCTAGTCTAGTGGGGAGTGGATGTCAGACAAGTCATGTTTGTAATCCAATTACAAATTGTCGCAAGTGACTTGAAGGACAAGATCAGGGTACCCGGAGAGACAATGACAAGGGCAGGAGAAGTTTGGGATGGGTGGCCAAGGCAGCGGTGACCTGAGGGTGAGGTGGAGCCAACCTGGGAGACCCAGAGGCATGGAGAACATTCCCCACAGAGGGGACGGAAGTAAAGGCCTCCAGGCAGGAGAAGACCCTTGACCCTGTGTGTCTCCTTTACTCTTCAAAATCAGCCCAGAACTCTCGCTTTCCAGGGACCATCATCAGCACATAGAGTTTGTTTTGTGTCTCTTTGTCCTTCCAGGAATCCCCTCTAAACAGAGCCCGCTGGAAAGTGAGCATCAAAATCCAGCCAATGGAAGCTTTTACTTGATAAGAGAATGAATGGTACCCTTCAATATTGTCTTTGAAAATACAATCCCTGCCTCCAGGAAGGACTTCCCCAGTGCATAGGAAACAGTGCCGTAAAAGGAGACACTCAATACATGCTTCATACGAATGAGTGGTTCTATTTATCAAAGCGCAGCCAACAGCTGTCTGCAATTTACTTTGAAATGCATCAAAAATATATTAATAACACAGTTAGATGCATAGATGTGTGGTCAAGCAAACATGATAAAAAGCTAATGGCAGAATGTAAGTGGCGAGAGCAAGTGTCCACTGTAAAATTCTTTCATCTTTTTGGTATGTTTGAAATATTTTCAAAATAAAATATTGCAGGCCAGAGAAGAAACAGATGGAATAAAATGATATTTTGCCAACAAGGAAAAGGAGAGTGAATCTCAAGTGTCAGGAATATCACCTTTATTGTGCAAATGCAGGCCCCTCCCCTCCCTCTTGGGTCACTTAGTTAGTGCTCTGTCTCGGGTTTGTTTTCATAGTCTATGCATCTCCAGGAAGGCCAATTTCCCAAAGGCAAAAGCACTGGATCTTATTTTGGGCCGCCCACCACTGAGGGAATCTGGGAGCTGGAAGCAACATGTTGGTCCTCCCCTGCAGAAGCCTCACTCCCCTTTATACAGCAGGAAACTGTGGCCTCTAGGGGGACAGTGAGCTGCCTCCAGACACCTTTTGTCACTGGTAGAGTCCCTCCCTCAGATCATTAATGTGTCTCCTGCCTGAGCCTCTCCTTCCCCAATGAGACCTTCCCCTGTGCCTCTCTGTCCTCTTCCCTTACTCACTGGGTCCCCTCCCTACCGAAGCCCAAGAGAACAGCATCTGTGGCTGGGTGGCTGCTCTCCCTCCACTTACTGACCAGGTAACCTTGGTCGTGTTTCCCAACCTGTGCAAGCCTCCACGTGCCTCCTTATAAATTGGGGGCAGTGGCAGTACCTCTTACCTAACTGGGTGCTTGGGAGGATTCAGTGATGTCATTCATGCCAAGCTCTTTATTACACAATTAATACAAGCTATTATTGTTATTCCTTGGGTGCCACACCCCCCTGGGTGAGAACGCTACCCGCTTGGGCTCCACCTAGGCTCCTCCATTCTCTCTCGGGTGCTCCCGTCCCCGCTGTTCACAGGCAGTGGCTTCCCTGCATGGGTGCCCTCCCAGTGCCAAGCACACTAGCAAAGCATAGTTTGTCCCTGTGAACTGCCCTCTTCAAGTCGACCAGCCTGAGATCTCCAGTGCAACCCATCCTAAGCAGTGGTCCCCCAATTCCTTCAGCAAAGAACAAGTTGAAGAATTACAAGTCCCCCTCCCATCCCTGCCCATCCCTCTTTAGGGAGCACAGGGGACCATGATGAGAAGAGGACATTGTGTCACTTTTATTCACAAATCTTAGTACAGCCCCCTTCAGGGACTCCGAGAACCTATGCCCACCCCCAGCTCCTCCGGTCATTTCAGCTGGTGTGACAAGAGGAACATTTATCTGCTCAGCAAGGCCAGGGCATCAGTTTAGGGCATGATGTTTGCGACGCTCTAGAAAAGAGGAGAGAGGAAGTGAGTGTAGGATTCTAGCTGAGAGGAGCAGGAGCCCTGCCCCACCCTCCCCGGGCACGGAGAGGAAGACTGGTTACTATGGCCTGGGAATGGCTTATGTTCTGGGAATATCTTAAGGAAGGTGTTATCTCGATTTTTGGAAGACGGGGAGCCTGCCCTCCCTAATGGCTGGGGGCTTCTGTAGGAATGGAAAAGCCCTGTGCATTTATGTCAGAGGATCCTCTGTCAACCACAGGGCCAGGGGATCCACAAGGGTATGTCTTCCAGCTCCAGGTGCCTAGATGGGGCATCCCAGCTGTGCACCCCAGTCTCAGGCAACTTATGCACTAAATATAAAGAAAATGCTCGGACTTAGCCCAGAGAGAGGACCAGGACCCACAGGAGCCTTCACACTCTCAACCAGAGAACAGAGCCCCAAGTCCCCACAACCCAGCACCCTGAGGCAAAGCAGCAAGAGCAGGGCAGCAGAGGGGCTCACTGGGGGGCGGGGGCGGGAGGGGAGCCAGCTGGCCCCTGGGAGAGAGGGAGGGGAGCACAGTGGCCACATAGAGGCTGGACTCAGCAGCTGCACCCCCACTGCCCCCTGCCTCTGTGCCAGCGTTCTGGAAGTTACTTCTGCCAGCTTCTGTGGGAATGGAAAGCACCCAAAACTGAGCACAGGCATGAGAGCAGGCGACAAAGGGGAAGACCAGAGCTGGGAGAACAGGTCGGGTGGCCTCCGCAGAGGCTGAGTCTGCCCACAGGAAAGCCATGCACGAGCAGGCAATGGGAAAGGGGTGTAGGCTCTCTCTCCAGATGCAAGGCAGGAGGTAGAAACTACAGACACTCACCCTCCACAGGGCTGGAAAGTTGATGAAGGGCTTGTTGACCGAGGCCTGGAATTCAAGGATGAGAGAGTTAGTCCCCAGCCTCCACCCCATCCTAGGTGGAACCCCAGGACTCCCCGCTCCCCGCACCAAGTCCATGCAGTGCCCAGAAGACTTACTCCAGATGCTAATGTAGTGGTTGCGCCCCCTCCGTGCTGGCCGGTAGCCCCGCTTCCTTGATGACTGCTCTGTGGACAAGCCCAGATGGTCACTACCACCCTCAATCCTTGAAGGTTTCCTAAGTTCCTGTTCCCTAGTGACCTGCCCCCATCTAGGTTGACTCAGGCTGGGGGGGAGGCACAGTCTGACCCCTGGCCTCCTCGCTCACTGTCCAGAGAGAAAACCCAAAGTCCATGTTGCCATGAAGATTTCATGGAGATGGGAATAAGCCCAGGAAGGAGATCTGTCGTCTCCCGACTGGTCTTTCCCAGGCTCCCTTTGGCTTTGGTGCTAAAAAAAAAGGCTCCCAGCCACTGAGAAGGGGCTTCACTGGGAGGAGAACCAGAGCCCACGTGCACATACGGGGACCTTCACAGACCTCGACCCCAAATCAACACGTCTACACACAATTCAGCCTCGACCCTAACTCGGGCTGATCCCTATCCCTGTCCCCATCCCCAGTCACTCAGCAGTGGTACTTCAGCCACACCCCGCCCCCTAGCAAGGGCCACCTAGAATCCTGCAACAGACCACCCGCTCCTGGCTCTCCTTGGGCGGCCTGACTCCAGACCCTCTCTGCCTCCCTTTCTATCCTGTTTCTCCCCCCTTCTCCCTCCCCTCAACCCCTGGCTTCCTGCCTGACAGCAGATGTGACTCTGAGCTTTGAGACCTGGGTCCATCCTCAAGATGGTCTCCCAGCTTGCTGATTCCAAGGACTGTTGGTGGAGGTTGGAGAAGGTCCCTCCTTGTCACCTGCTCTGTTGTCATGTCACTGTTTACCTGGCCTCCAAAGTGTTTCCTCTACATACGTGGGCAGAGGCCTTCCCTGATCAGCAGTGCAGAGGAAGGAGAGCCCTGACCTGCCAGTCGCCAAAGCTGTGCACTTGCCACATGACCTTGGCAAATGCCCTTAGCCTCTCTGGGCCTCCCTGTCCTTATCTGAGCATCGGAGAGTCAGCATCCTCACCCTAACTACCTCAGAGTGTTGTTATGAAGATGAAGCAGAACAGAGCTCATCTCCAAAGCTGTTCCTCACCCTCTCTGTAACACTCTTAAGTTTTCTCAACACTCATTCTCTTTGCACTTCAGAGATCTGATTTCACAACTGTTTCCTGTTTCCACGAGAAGCCCCGTGACCCTCACTGCAGGCCCCCTTAACTAGGAGAGAAACTCCCTTCAGATGGGACTAGGCTCCTTCCACATTATCTGAGGTGGGACTTTACAGATAAAATGGCTTAATCCATCTGACCAGCTGACCACCAGCTCCTTAGTAAGGGAGATGCAGAGGAAGAAGGGTTATATGGCGGCCCCAGGCATCTTTCACCAAAGGCTACATACGGGCTCCCCAAATATCCCACGGGTTTAACCTCTCCCTCCCACAACCCCCTTCTCCCCAGGTTCCCCACCCCTGTTCACCTACATTCAGCAGCTGGTTGGCCTCCTTGCTGGCTTGGTTGACCCCATTATGAACATCCTGCTGCAACCTGTCCACTTCCTTCCCGGCCTGGCCAGCAGCATGGTGGGCACCTTGGCCAAGTTTCTCCGCTTCCTTTCCGGCCTGACCAGCAGCATGGTTGACCCCTTGGCCAAATTTCTCTGCCTCCTTCCCGGCCTGGTTGACCCCATTGTTGACCCCTTGGACCACTTTGTCTGCTTCCTTTCCGGCCTGTTCAACGGCATGGTGAACTCCCTGGCCAAACTTCTCCACCTCCTTCCCAGCCTGGTTGACACCAGGATGGACACTATAGGTTATTTTGCCTCCCTCTTTCCCAACCTGCCCTGCAACAGGATGAGGATCCTGGCCAAACTGCAGCGCCTCCTCTGCTGCATGGCTAAGTCCATGCTGGGACGCTGGGATCACTTTCTCTGCCTCCTTCCCAGCCTGACCAGCAGCATGGTGGGCCCCCTCACCAAACTTCTCTGCCTCCTTCCCAGCCTGACCAGCAGCATGGTGGGCCCCCTCTGTCTCCTTCGAAGGCTGACCAAAAGCATGGTTGCCCTCCTTAGCAAACTTCTCTGCCTCCCTCCCAGGCTGACCAAAAGCATCGTGGGCCCCCTGACCTAACTTCTCTGCCTCTTTCCCAGCCTGGCCCGCAGTATTGTGAAGCCCTTGACCAAACTTCTCTCCTTCATTTCCAGCCTGACCAGCGGCGTAGCGGACTCCCTGACTGAACTTCTCTGCCTCCTTCCCAGCCTGACCAAAAGCATGGTGAGCCCCCTGACCAAACTTCTCCACCTCCTTTCCAGCCTGACCAAAAGCATGGTGGGCCCCCTGACCAAACTTCTCTGCCTCCTTCCCAGCCTGACCAAAAGCATGGTGGGCCCCCTGACCAAACTTCTCTGCCTCCTTTGAAGGCTGACCAAAAGCATGGTTGCCCTCCTTAGCAAACTTCTCTGCCTCCCTCCCAGGCTGACCAAAAGCATTCTGAGTCCCCTGACCGAACTTCTCTGCCTCCTTCCCAGCCTGACCAGCAGCATGGTGGGCTCCCTGACCGAACTTCTCTGCCTCTTTCGCACCCTGACCAAAAGCATGGTGACCCCCTTGACCAAACTTCTCTGCCTCTTTCCCAGCCTGACCAAAAGCATGGTGGGCCCCCTGGCCAAACTTCTCCGCCTCTTTCCCAGCCTGACCAAAAGCATGGTGACCCCCTTGACCAAACTTCTCTGCCTCTTTCCCAGCCTGACCAAAAGCATGGTGGGCCCCCTGGCCAAACTTCTCCGCCTCTTTCCCAGCCTGACCAAAAGCATGGTGACCCCCTTGACCGAACTTCTCTGCCTCTTTTGCACCCTGACCAAAAGCATGGTGACCCCCTTGACCTAATTTCTCTGCCTCTTTCCCAGCCTGACCAAAAGCATGGTGACCCCCTTGACCGAACTTCTCCGCCTCTTTCCCAGCCTGACCAAAAGCATGGTGGGCTCCCTGGCCAAACCTCCCAGCCTCATCCCCAGCCTGCCCCATGGCGTGGTGGGCCCCCTGGCCAAACCTCCCTGCTTCACTTCCCGCCTGGTTGACCCCATGATGGACCCCATGATGGATCACTTTGTCTGCCTCCTTCCCAACCTGTCCAGCAGCGTTGTTGACCCCATGGGCAAACTTCTCTGCTTCCTTTCCTGCTTGTCCGGCGCCATTGTTGATCCCATGGGCTACCTTGTCCAAGCCGTGGTTGATCCCCTTGTCCACCTCCTTGCCGGCCTGGCTCCCCATGCTGCTAAGTCCATTAAAAACTTTTTCCACTTCCCTTCCAGCTTGAGTGATTCCATTATTGATGCCTTCCAGGGCCTTGCCCACCTCTCTCTCTGCATTACTCAGCCCTCTGTTGATCCCTTCAATGACCTTCTCGATAGGGTCATCATTGGCTGCCCATCCGGGCAGGGCCCCCAGGAGCAGTAGGAGGCAGCAGGAGCTGAGAAGACTGGCAAGGCGCATGGTGTTGGGGAGGTGGGGGGATGCAGAGAGGAGCCCAGGAAGCAAGGCTGCTATTTATCCTCTGCTCCCGCCCTCTTCTCCACCCCTCATGAGTCAATTGCCCCTGCGAGGCACTGACTTGGTCCAGTCAAGAAGGTATTTCCCAGGGAGATTTGGGATTGAGCAACAAGAGGAGGAGGAAACAAGGTGAGTCACGCATGGAGAAGAACCTGGCATATCTGCTCCTTACCTGGCTCTGGCTCTCCACCCCAAAGGAGGGTGTCTGCCCTGCCAACCACCTTCCTCTTCATTTCTCACCCACTGTCCAGGCCTCCTCTCTCTCAAACCCACCTTCAATCGCCCTCCATCCCAGGGCCAGGGTGATCTGCAGCACAGTGGCTCCTCTCAGGGATCTAAGCCCCTGGCTTCCCCAGCAGTGAGAGTCTGGAAAGATGGAGTTTGCAATTGGGGGCGGTGGGGTCGGAGAGAACTCCAGGACAGTTGGAGCTGTCCCCGCTCCTACTCGCAGTTACTCCTCTGCAGCCACAAGGACCTTGTCCCAGCTCCTCAAGCACACCACTGTCCTGAGGCCTCTCTTCTTTGCACTTGATCTTTTCTCTGCGTAGAATGCAGAACCCAGAGCCTCGGGTGGCCAGCTCCTCCTCATTCTGTACTTGGCTCAAATGTCACCTTCCTGACCATCCCTGCCCACTCCTGAGAGTAACATGAGGTTACAATTACACCCCGTAAAATCACCCTTGTGTTCCTAAAGGACTTCGCACCATCTGAAATCACCTTTATTTTTTTATCAAGTGACTCACCTACCAGATTGTAAACTTCCAGAAAAGAGGGCCCTCGTCTGAGTTGGTCATCGCTATATCCCTGTCTTCTAGGATAGTGTCTGGGGTTCAGTAAATATTCATAGATAGAACACACGGGTGGGTTTGAAAAAGCCCAGGGAAGAGGATCCAAGCCTGAGCCTGAGTCTCACAGGGGGCTGGAAGGATGGGTGCCTGCCTGGGTCCCCAGGACAACATAGGGTCCCCTGGGGAGGGTTGTGCATTTGAAGCCAGGATGACATTCTCATCATGGAACCCAGGCCTCTCACCTCCCAGCCCTTAGGCCAGGGCAGGGGTCTGATTGCCATGAGCTGAGCTAGGACAGGACGCAGTGTCTCCTGAAAAGCCGGTTGAGGCAGCCATGGGGAGGGGCTGAAGACCTTGGGCAGCAGGAGCTGTCAGCCAGAAAGTGGGCTGGGGGCCAGGAGTTCTTCCTCCCTGCCCTCCTCCCCTGGGGCCTCTGAAGCCCTGACCCTAAGCCCTGAGTGTTGACATATGGGCTCAGGTTGGAGAGGGAGAGAGCTGGGAGTTGGGCTGAGGGCTGGAGAGAACACTGGAAGCCAGATCAGGCGGAGGCTGGTGGGTCTGCGGCCGCCTATCTACCCCGGAGCTAGTTTGAGGGGAGTGCTCTCGAGAGCCAGTGGGTGGGTACAGTTGGGTGCAGGGGCGTAAGATATTTGGGTTTTGATGCCAAGGATGACACTGAAGGGGGGCGCAGGGGTGGGATTGCTGGTGGGAAGGCCAGGCACACAGGAATGTGCAGGGCGTGAGCAGGTGCGGGTGGCAGAGTATGTGTGTGGGTGCCCAGGTGTGGTGAGAATCCACACGTGTTTTCGAGCTTTGTTCAAATCAGGGCACAAGGCCCACTCCCCTCAGAGGACCTAGGGTTCCACCCCAGATCCTGGACCTTGACTCCACCCAGAGCCAGGCATCCCAGGCCAGAGACTCGGAAGTTTCTGCCCTTTTCCAGGCTCTGCCAACAGAGGCGACTAACCCAGCCACCTGTACAAACCTGAGCTTCTGTTTCCTAATTTCATGCTGCAGGGACAAAGGCAGATCCCCGGGAAACCTCAGATGTGGATTATCACCCTCGTCTAGTCTCTGTGAGGGAACGTCCCAGGCACAGCTAGTGCCCTACCCAGACCCTCTCCACACAGGGGCTGCCACTGGACTCAGGCTCTGCAACAGTTAGTACAGAATGACAAAACCTCAGGTTTAGGTAGAACTGCTCAAAAATTTTCTGGATCTTCATCAGACTTTGAGAGGATATATGTTATTGGCCTAGTTGGATTTGCCATCTCCTCTTCCACCAGTTTTGATCCTTTATATTTTCTAAGAAAAATTTCAATTGCACCTACATTTTCAAATCTACTACTACGATGTTGTACACACACACACACACAAAAAATCAGTCCCGTTTCAGCCTTGGTTCTGTTTGTGCTGGGTTGTTCCCCCTCCTGGATGATGCATATTAAAAGTTTGATCCTCTTTGTTTGATTAGCCAACTGCATTTTGGCCTTCACTCATTCAAACTGCCTCATCTTTTCTCCAATTTATTTTGAGTTCCACTTCTCCTAGGCCATCCAAGCAAGAGAGCTTCACCAGTTCCTGACACATGGAGGTCACTCTGGCAACCTGAGTTCCTGTGGACATTGAGGAAGGAGAAGATTATGTCATTCGGTGACTTTTTGCTCCCACCCCTTTTCTGGGATGGTGACTCCTAACTGACACAAACCCTCACACCCCTTAAATCTTGATCACAGCTGCATGTCAACTGGCCCTGCAGGTGAAGGTGCCTGCCTCTGAGTCACTGATGTGCAAGCAAGCCCCCACCCCTGGGGCTTTGGGGAAGAAGCCATTTGTCTACCTGTTCTTCTCCAAAACATTCATTGAACACCTGCTTTGTTCCAGGCACTGTTCTAGGTGCTGAGGCACAATGGTGAACAAAACAGATCAGAATATATTCCCCACAGGGAGCTTAGAGCCAATGGGGAAGATATGGAACCAGTACCCTGTGACGAACTACAGGAAAACCTACAAGGAAAAGCCTGGATGCTACGAGAAGATATGACTCAGAAGCTGCTTTAAGACTGGGAATCAGAAGCAACCTGAAGGCCACATTTGTTTATTCATTCAAGTGCAGGCCTACATTGTTTTATTTGTACTTAACTTTATTGTACTTTGGAGATATTACATGTTTACAAATCAAAGGTTTGTGGTGAACCTGCATGGAGCAAGCCTAACAGTGCTACTTTCCAACAAATTAGCTTTTTTTTTTTTTTTATGTATACCAGGAATTGAGCCCAGGAGCACTTAACCTCAGAGCCACATCCTCAGCCTTATTTATTTATTTATTTGACACAGGGTCTTGTTAAGTTACTAAGGCTGGCTTTGAACTTTCGATCTTCCTGCTTCAGCCTCCGGAACTGTTGGGACTACAGGTGTGTGCCACTGTGCCCGGCAGCATTTTTTAATAATAATATATTTTAAAGTTAAGATATGCAGGGCTGGGAGTATAGATCCATCCTAACAGCATATGCTTGGCATGTGTGAGGACCTGGGTTCAATTCCCAGCACCTCAAAAATTAGGATATATACATTGTTTTGTTCAGACATCATACTCTTGCACACTAATTGAAAACAGTAACAGAATTTTTTATTTTTTTATATTTATACAGACACAATGCCTTTATTTTATTTATTTTTATGTGGTGCTGAGGATGGAACCCACACAGGTGAGGCAGGTGCTCTACTGCTGAGCCACAACTCCAGCCCCACAGAAGTTTTATACACACTGGGAAACCAAAAAATCTGTGACTCACTTTATTGCTATATTTGCTTTATTGCAGTGGTCTGGAACTGAACCTACAATATCACCAAGGTAGGCCTAAATTATGCTGAGCAAACACCTTTCAAGTGCCCAACACTCTTGTCAATAGGCTGTAGAAGTGACAAAGATGACAAGGCCCTTGCCCTTCTAGAGTTTATAGTCTAGTGGCAGAGAAAATT
Source organism: Urocitellus parryii (assembly GCF_045843805.1). Classification (NCBI taxonomy): domain Eukaryota; kingdom Metazoa; phylum Chordata; class Mammalia; order Rodentia; family Sciuridae; genus Urocitellus; species Urocitellus parryii. The sequence continues at coordinate 16,794,067 of NC_135545.1, read as the reverse complement.
GGCATGAAAATAAATGAATAAAAATATGATATTTAGCCATATGCCATGAGGGAAATAAAATTATAGAAAGCACAGCTCTAAAGTATTTAGGGCTTTTTGTATGCTGCCAGGCTGGTCTGGACTCTGGGCTCCAGCGAGTCTCCCACCTCAGCCTCTGAGTGGCGGGGAGATCAGGCTGCGCCACCAGCCCAGCTCCACGGTAGTTTTGCATATTAGAGCATCCTAGCCGGGATGGGGAGTCACACACAGGGCTTCCTGGAAGATGGGCGGAGACTGAGGCCGGTCGGGTGGGGACGGATAGTCACTGGGAAAAGAGGGCATTTTAGATGGGGAGTCCCAAAGGGCCTGGGGCATGCCAGAAGACCGGCATCTGCGGGAGGCCTTAGAGCAGCCACGAAAGGACCCGGGTGGGGCTCTCCAGGCATCTCCAGGCTCAAGGAAACCGCTAGGGAACTCTCCAAAGGTCGGGGAGAGGGGACCACCAGGTCAAGGGAGAAAAGAGCTATGAGTGCCCGTGTGAAAAGGTGGGTTCCAGTCCAGATCCCACGGGTGCCCTTGGAATGGTGGCGCACAGTGAGGTCGTCCCGCAGCTCCACGCGGGTGGGGCGGCGGTAGTCCCAAGTCCTGAGGCCTGCGCACTGCCTCCTCTGTGACGTCACTGGGCACCGTGACGTCTTGCTTAGAAGCTCTAGACCCGGTGCCCCGCAACTCAGTAACATCACCGCAGGTCCCGGGGCGGCTAGGCCTAGGACACCATGTCGAAACGCGACATCGTCCTCACCAATGTCACCGTTGTCCAGCTGCTGCGACAGCCGTGTCAGGGTGAGAGAAGCTGCGGGGCGACCCCCGTACGCCCCCGTACGGGCGCTGGAGGCCCATCCTCCTGGGGTCGGCGAGGGGGGAACCGCCACGCACCCGCGTGTCCCCCTCCTCCAGGAGCCGCTTTCCTCCGGGCCTGCGGTGATGGCGGAGGGGAAGGGTTCTACGCCCGCTGAGTTGGCAGAACTTTGCGCCACGAGCAGTGGGTGGGAAGGGCAGGGACAGGGACAAAGGTGATGAAAAGAGGGTAGGTGTATGAGGGGCAGTTGAGGGAAGGGCCGGGGGGGTGGGCTTCTGACAGTACACTGATGCTCCCTTGCATCAACCAGCCAGAAAGGGGCCTTTGCAAGCGCTGGTGGATTTGTTCTCCTTGTCCTGCACAAAGGACCGACATTTCAACCCTCTGGGGCCGCAGGAATCACTTTACAGGCACACCTTCACCCAGACCAGTGTGCTCACCGTCCTCATTTCAGAAGGACAACAGAGGTTAAGAGAGGGCAAACCATTTCCCAATCTCTAACCAAGAGGCAGAGATGTTGGTATTGCACCCAGAGCCTGGGGACTCCAGACTCCTGCTACCAGCCACCAGGCAGTCCTGCCTCACCCAGCCAGAGGTGTGCACACATGAGTGCATTCTCACACACACTCTCAAGCCAGATAACCCCATTCCCTCCCCTTCCTCACTTCCCCCAGGTGGAGGCTGAGGGAAGCCAGAGCATGGCCGGGTAGATGGGCTGGGGCAGCCAAGTTTCCCCAGGGCTCCAGGATCCAGGAGCCCCAGTGAGACACAGCACCAGGGGAAGTTTTCTTCTGAAAGTTTGCTGGTTGGGCACAGATGACCACTTTTAACCCAGGACACATCTCCCCTTTGATGACAGCCGAAGAACCTCCAGGAGTACAAACATCCCCAGTGAGCAGAGGACCCCTGCTCCCCATAAGCACTGACTAGTTCCTTATGAAACCGCACTGTTGCTGGAAACACCCAGAGTGCAGCCTCAGGCCACAGGTCTGTGGCAGCAGGGAGAGGTCAGGGGGACAAATAAGCCCACTGGCCCCCAGCTCCGGTCCCACCACTGCCTGGGGTACTTTTGATTCCAATTGCCCAAAGCAGCTCCCACCAACACCCTCCACCCCTTTCCGGCCCCCTCTCTTTCCCTTCACAAATCCTCAGAGTCTGACTTCCTGCCCTCCTCTATTAAAGTCAGCGCTACTTTGGTCTTGATCTCACTGAACTCTCCCAGCAGCCTGCAGAGGGTGGGACGTGTCACCCAGGAAATATTAACTTGCCCAAGACCACACAGTGGTGTGACTGAGCCAGAGCTGGCATCCAGGTCTGATTTCCAGCTTGAAACCCTCTACCATCCAGGTCCCCTGAATGCACCTTAATTCTTCCTCCTTCTTCTTACCTGTAGCTCAGGTGGATGCTCATCTCCAGGCACAGGTGTTTAAGCTCAGTCTAGGAGTGGGAGTGAGGAGGTAGGAGCCAATAAGAGTTTCCACTTGGTTTGTATAATACATTCTATCTCCTACACTTCCACTCCCTGCTGCCACACACCTGTGGCCTGAGGCTGCACTCTGGGTGTTTCCAGCAACAGTGCGGCTTCATAAGGAACTAGTCAGTGCTTATGGGGAGCAGGGGTCCTCTGCTCACTGGGGATGTTTGCACTCCTGGAGGTTCTTCTTTTAATGGGTAATCCCATTAAAAATGGGATTCCTGGGCCTCAGTACAGACCCTCTGAATTAAGATTTTTGTAGGAAGAGGCCTCCCCCAGTAAGTTTTATCATCAGAACAGTTTGGGGACAAGTGGACTAGATCAATTACAAGTTTAGGAAACAATCTTTGAAATACTAACATGTGAAATGTTTTCTAGGCTGTCTCCTCAACACTACACATATTACCTCATTTAATCTTCACAGTGATGGCTGAAAGAAAGTATTATTTTACCTTCATTTCACAGAAATACATCTCCAACCAACCGCTAAAAATACAGAATCTCCAGAGAAGGGGCCCTGCCGTTGATATTTTAAAACCACCACACCTCTTGCTCATTTTTGTGGGTCAAATGGGTCAGGAAACATGGGCTACACAAGTGGCCACCAGGGGCCAGGAGCCAGCAACCAGTTCTGGGTGGCAAAGAGGGTTCATTCTCCTTTACAAGGTGCGAAGCTCATGACCTTCCCCCCCTACTGTCCCCCTTCCCCACAGTGCCCAGACCACCACCACCCGTATGTGAGCCAGAACCAGAGCCTGAACCTGAGCCTAAACCACTGCCTCCAGTGAAGGAAGAGGGAAAGCCACCTCCCCCGCCTCCACCTCCGCCTCCACCACCACCACCGCCACCACCCCCGCCCCCCAAGAACCCTCCACCTAAGGAGTTGAAAGTAGCTATCAATGGGTGAGTCCACCCTGGCACCTGAGCTATTGCAGAAGTCACAGGCCTGGGCATCTCCCCATTTCTCACCACCACGGCTCATTCTGCCAGCCCAGAAAAACAGCAGGGAGTAGAGGAGAACAGGGCCTGGGAGAGCCCACACTCTGGGTGAAGACAATAATCAAAGAAACAGGAGAGTTCACTGCTGTGTTCTATCAACATACAGACCTCAGTGGTGTAAGGACAGAGAGGGCAGTCAGGGAAGGTCTCTGGCCTGCCAACCCAAGGTGACATGAAAGGGAGGCCTGGTGACAAAAAGCAGCCAGGGGGCTGGGGTTGTGGCTCGGTGGTAGAGGGCTCACCTAGCATGCATGAGGCACTGGGTTCTACCCCTGGCACCACCTAAAAATAAATAAATAAATAAATAATTGTGTCCATTTACAACTAAAAAAAAGGCAGCCAGCTGGGTACCTTGCTGGGGAAAAAGTCTTTCCAGAAGAGGGCTCTGGGATGGAAGAGGCAGGCTCAGTGTGTTTAAGGACAGCCTCACAATGTAGCAGGTTTAAAGCCAGCAAGCGGGAGGGGAAGGGAGAAGGTAAACCAAGCGGGGGTTTTACTGATAGACAGTTGTGGAGGTTCTCAGGCCAAGAGACAAAATCTAACTTGAATTTTTAAGAGATCCACCCAGCTAAGATTAGAGGGCAGGGTACAGAGAGGGAGAGGACGCAGAATATGCAGGTAAAAAGCTGGTGAGCTCACATGCACAAGAGATGACTGTGGCCTGCAAAGAGGTGACTGCCTTCTTCCCTAAAGTGGGTACTGTCGCCCAGTTCCCTTGAGTGGGCCCCCTCCCCTTAGTTGGTTTTCTGTTGCTATAACTGGGTAATTTATAAAGAAAACTAAATTTATTTTTTCCAGTTCTTAAGGGTGGAAAGTCCAAGGTCAAGGTGTCACATAGAGAAGGACCCTTCTTGCTGGTAGGGAAGAGCTCACATGATGAGACAGAGGAAGCATGCTAGCTTCAACCTTTCTTCCTCATCTTATAAAGCCACTAATGCCATCATGGGGGTCCCACCTTCACAACTTCATCTAACCTTAATTACTTCCCAAAGTCTCACCTCCAAAAGCCACCACCACCTCTTAGTACCTGATAGTGGAATTACATTTCAACTTGAGTTTGGTGGGAATACTGAAACCACAGCATCCCCATGACCCTTTTCTTTCCCACCCCCTCCTCTGCCTGTTCCTGGACAGATTTGGCCGCATTGGTCGCCTGGTGTTGCGAGCTTGCGTGGAAAAGGGAGTTAAGGTGGTGGCAGTGAACGACCCATTCATTGACCCAGAATACATGGTAAGCAGCAGGTACAGGAGAGGGCCAGAAAGGGTGGGACTGGGGTGGGGAGGGGGTTCCAGTATGGAAGACTCCCTGCTCCAATGTGGAACCTTCACCCAGGTTCACTCCAGGGCTGTTCACTTTGCCCCTCCAAGACAAGAGTCCATTCTGTCTCCTGCAGGTGTACATGTTTAAGTATGACTCCACTCACGGCCGATACAAGGGGAATGTGGAATGCAAGAATGGAAAGCTGTTTGTGAACAACCAGGAGATTGCTGTCTTCCAGTGGTAAGGGCAACAGGTCTGATACATGTCTGCGGCACAGTAAGGCAGAGGATTCTAGCCTCACATGGGTTCATAATTCCCCAAATTGTGTGTGTATGCTTCTGGTACTAGTCTGGAGAAAGGGTTTCAGAAAGGTCCTTGACCTCAGAAATGGTTCAGAAACACTAATCTTTAAGATGCCCCACTGTGCTCCAGAACTGTATTTAACACACATTTGCACATCTTGCCACAGGCCTATCAACTCACCTTGTCTACAACTCAACTTTAACCCCCAGACCACTCTCTCTGAAGAGCATGGCTGTTTCCTTCCACTAGGGTTCTACTCAGGAGCCTGAGGCCTTTGTAAAACATCCAACGAGCCTGGTAAATCTCACAGTAGCTTTTCATCATCCACGAATTAGGTCCCAGCTCCTGATGGGCCTCACACACTGCACACCCCACCTGCAGCCTTTTCATCCCCTTGGCCATACTAGCCACCCACCTCTTGGGATCCTGAGCCTGCACCTCTTACACCCAAGCAATGCTAACTTCCGAGTTCCCACTTTACACAGTTCCTACTCATAGTAAATTTCACTCTTCTTTAAAAGATAGGTTCTATAAGGCAAAAGCAGTAACATTACCTTAGTATGCTTCAAATATAAACATTCTCAAATATCAAAAGAGTCAAAATTTATAAAATGGGAAATATTACACCTACTTAACTTTCTAATATAATGAGCCACGGCTGATCCTGTGGTTGCTTCAGCCTCTTACATGTGTACACGTGAGCACGCACACAGGCGCCATCAACCCTAGCAGCCTCCTGCAAGGCCTTCAGCCTAGTTCTCCTCCACGCCCCTCTCCAACGCCCTGCTGGTCTTCTCCAGCACTTAGCACAAGCTGTTTGCACGTGCATTCTGCCCCTCCCTACCCTTTCCAGTTGGGTGACCTTGGGCAAGGGATCAAACTTGCCCAAGCCTCAGTTCTCTCATGTATCTGATGGGGATAATGATCATGTCCTCCACTGCAGTAGCTGGGAGCTCCAGTGGAGTTAACAGGCATTTGTGAAACACTTGGAAGGGTGTTTTCCCACAAGTCTGCACCTACTTGCAGGGAGAGCCCTATTGGTTTGCGCTTACTGTTGTTGCTTTGGCACTAGCAGGTACAGGTCCTGGCCCATGTGGTCACTTGTTACTTCCTTGAAGAATGAATGGAGGAGCTGTAGCTCATTGGTAGAGCGCCTGCCTCACATGTGAGGCACTGGGTTCAATCCTCAGCAACACATAAAAATAAAAATATTGGCTGACTCTGTCCCATGCCAGTTCAGCAATTGCTATAGAAGAAATTGTTTAAGTGCCCCCAACTTGGAAGGTAGAAAATGTGGGACATCAGAGAAGAGCAAGTTGGGCCAGATAATGAAAAGTGTGGACTGAGAGAGCAGATGACTGAGCAGGGAGAGAATAATCATGTGCCATAGCCCAGGGAGAAGAGGAGAGGCTATTTATTCATTCATTCAGGCAGCAAAACTAGAAGTGCTGACCTGCACCCTCCACTGGCTCTTCTACTTACTCCTTTCCTCTCTGACCTGACTCTGGCCCCTGTAAAAAAAAAAAAAAAAAAAAAAAAAAAAAAAAAATTACAATAGTACTTACTCTTCGGTCTTAAAGGTTAAATGAGCTTAATGCAGGTAAAAGCTCAGAACACAGGCATATGACAGGCGTTCAAGTAAGTGTGTGCAGAATGGCTAAAACAAAACTACACTACCAACATTGATTGACTGAAGGCCTATGGCAAGAAGCAGGCTCAACAGCAAAGGAAATAGATCCTGCCCTATGCTATGGAATGGTCTAGAAGACAAATTATAGAATGGTCTAGATGCAATTATAGAAGCCAATATCCCTGTTATTTATGTAAAGGATGAGACTAGCATACAGTTGATTCATTTACTGCTTGCTACAGCCAAGAAGAATATTGTAATGGTAGATGTCCAATGTTTAAGATACAAACATTTGTCAAAATGTCATGTTATATAGATTTATATAACAGGGAACAGAAATCCTCCTTCACTATTCTACTATAAACCACTTGCCACTGCTAATCACAGGGCTGTCTCGGCCACAATGCTCCAGGGCCACTCTCGGGATGCAGGTGTCTGTCTTCAAGGACTTCTTGGTCTCTGGCAGCAGACTCCCTATTGCAGGAGCTAGGTGGCCAAGACAAAAGGGGCTATGAGGGCTCCTGGTGAGGAGGTCAGGGCTGGGAACCAGAAGGCAGCTGAGTAGGCCTGTCACAAGGTACACAGTCCAGGCAGCATTATGCTGAGCAGGTCTGAGCCCACGGGGCAAAGCCAGGTATGGTCCCCCTAAGGAAGTCAGGCCCGAGTTGGGGAAGTAGCAGCCTATACCTAGGCACAGCAGGGTTGGTGCAGGCAAGAAAGGAAAAGTGGTCTGCAAGGGGACAGTGATGAAAAGGCCAGCAAGATGGCATCCGTTTGGGGTAGCTAGGTGTGCATGGGACAGGGCAACAGGTGACTGCAGACCAGGCAGGAGGCCTTTCAAATGGTGAAAGCTGTGTACACTCTGAAGGAGAGGCCACACAGGGGACACTGACTCATAGCCCTTCCACCCCTCTGCAGCAAGGAACCCAAAGAAATCCCCTGGAATTCTGTCGGGAGCCCCTACGTGGTGGAGTCCACAGGCGTGTACCTGTCCTTAGACGCAGCTTCAGTAAGTGGGGGACATGTGCCCAGGGCTGGCTGGGGGCCACTGCACATAAAACACCTGACCCCTGGGCTCAATCCCTAGGCACACATCACATCAGGGGCCCAACGTGTCGTCATCACTGCACCCTCACCGGATGCACCAATATTCGTCATGGGTGTGAATGAGAAGAACTATGCCCCTGGCTCCATGAACATTGTCAGGTAACAGGGCCAGCAACATTTTGAAGTGTGACAAGTGCCTGCAGGACATGCCAGCCTGTGAAGAGGAGGGACTCACACTCCCTGCCCCCACTCCCACCTTTGATCCCTGGTGTTTCTTTCACATCAACCTACTCCTGCTTCTTTATTCCTAAGTCTCACGAGCCACAATGTTAATGTCACCCTGAAACTACCTATTAGAAATGCACAACTTCTGGAAAACATGCTTAGGGAGCTTCCCCTAAGCACCAGTGGTGCCTCCTTAATCAGACAGCACCCCCACTGAGCCCTCTTGTCCCCATCCTGAGTTTTCACAAAACCAGACCTGGGTGCAAACCCAATAGGGTCAGGATGAAGGGGTGGCTCTGCAAGTCAGCTTACAGTGCCCTTGTACACCTGGGTCATTGCAGCAATGCATCCTGCACCACCAACTGCCTGGCCCCCCTTGCCAAGGTCATCCATGAACGATTTGGAATCTTGGAAGGACTGATGGTGAGTTGGAGCTGAGGGGTGAGTTGGAGCTAAGACGGGAGGGACGACAAGGAAGCCCCCCTTCTTCTTCCCAGACCTTGCTTATAGTATGTATGGAATTAGCAGGGAGAGTGGTTTCAGAAAGAGGCCCAACAATGGAGAAGCCCTTTAACAATGTTAGTCCTCTGGCCTGTACATGCCTCTCCTGTGGTCTGTAGTGGGGGCCTCACTGGCCTCCACCCCAATCCTAAGAGAATGAGGCATGGGAGCTTAGGAGTAGGAAGGCCTCACCTCAGCCCTTTCTTCCCCAAGACCACAGTCCACTCCTACACGGCCACCCAAAAGACAGTGGATGGACCATCAAAGAAGGCCTGGCGAGATGGACGGGGTGCCCACCAGAACATCATCCCAGCCTCCACTGGGGCTGCCAGTGCTGTGGGCAAAGTCATCCCAGAGCTCAAAGGGTATGAGGACAGGATGCTGCAACCAGGGGGTGGGGACACACCATGGGAGGACTGAACTAGCCCTAATTCTTGGGGGAAGAACAGGGACTGGCCATGCCTCAAGGCAATGGGCAATGGAGGCAGAAGTGCTTGGGCTCTGACTCCCACCCCCAATGTGGGATTCTCCAGGAAGCTAACAGGAATGGCATTCAGAGTGCCAACCCCAAACGTATCTGTTGTGGATCTGACTTGCCGCCTGGCCTTGGGTGCCCCCTACTCAGCCATCAAGGAAGCCGTAAAAGCAGCAGCCAATGGGCCCTTGTCTGGCATCCTTGCCTACACGGAGGATCAGGTAGGCAGGGGCTGAGGAGACCTTGGGAGGCACCCTCTGTGGAGGGGTTGTAATTTCCACTTGCTCAAAAGCTGCTTTCATTGTACCAAGGTAGGAAATGCAGGGCTGGGAAAACAGACTTCCCTGCCTCAGGATCTTTGCAGTAGTTGCTCCTTTGATCTGGAACACACTTCCCCTGTTTGGCTACAGGTCTGCCCTCACTTCCTCCAGGTCGCTACTTCAATCCCCCTCCTCTGCAAGGCTCCCTCTCAGGATGTTTTCTGTGGTTATTTTCCTCACCAGAAATTTTATTTCATTGTCACTATTGGCACCAATAGCATGTACACTCCAAGAAAACAGAAATTTAGGAACTATCGTTTCACTTCTGTAGCTCCAGATGTATCCCTGTGCACAATACATGTTTAGTGAACCAAGGACAACTATTACTCCCATTTTTCAACACTTCTTTAGAGCCAGGTCATGCCAGATGCCTTTCTTTAGTTGATGTCACATGCCTTTTCCATGCATCAGCCTTGGTGTTGGGCCTTACTTGGTGCTGTGCCTGGTTTAGATCCTGCAGGTTACCCTCACACAAAAACCAGGTTCTCGTTTTAATGGCATCAAAGCACCCCCCACTGTTAAAAACCTTTCTGTGGCCTTCCACCACTATAAGCTCAGGCCTATGCGCTTGCAGTTCCTTCCACTTAAGACACTGTTCTGAGGGCCCAAGTAGACGAGATCTTGGTAATCAAGACACAAGCTCATGGTCCCCTCTTAGATGAATGGATGGGCAATGTGTCTAAGAGCCTGAGCTCTGAGTCCTTCTCTATTACCCACCCTTATCTTTGAAATTCTGACGCACAGGTCGTCTCTACCGATTTCATCGGAGACTCCCACTCGTCCATCTTCGACGCCAACGCTGGCATATCCCTCAATGACAACTTCGTGAAGCTCATTGCCTGGTAAGGAGGAAGAGGTCAGAGTACTGGAAGGAGTGGGGGGTAGGCTGACGGGTGGTCGAGAGCAACTCCCTTGACCGCCTCTTCCTTTCCTCTGCAGGTATGACAACGAATATGGCTACAGTCATCGGGTGGTGGACCTGATCCGCTACATGTTCAGCCGAGAGCAATGAAAGGAAGGCCCCTCCTTTGCTGCGCCATGCTCGGAAGTCGGAATCTCCCCAGGAAGGACGGCGCGAGGCTTGAGGGCCTAGCGCTGCTCGGTCAGCGGTGAAATAAAAACCAAAATGCTCATAGCTGCGCCCCTCTCTCTGCGTGGGTCACGGCGGGTTCTAGGCCGGGTTTCAGGTCCGCCCACGGACGAAGGTTGCCTCTGGGCTCTGAGCCGGATTCCACTTATGGGAAACGGGGACCCGCGCGCAGCGTGGCCGAAAAGGTGTTTCAACAGCGTTCCACTCTGGAACCCTGGGAAGCGAGATCCGGACGCGGGCGCTCTGACGTCACGGCGCGCGACGCCTGGGTCCGGACTACTGCTCCCAGAAGGCCGCGCGCGGGCCGCGGCCAGTCCAGTCAGGTGGGCGCCAGGCCCCTACCCCGGCGAGAGCGCGGGTGGAGGCGAGAGACCCGCGTCGGAATAGGTCGCCTGGCGACTCCCGCGCGGGCGGGACCGGGCGGCCGGCGACATGACCTTGTTCCACTTCGGGAATTGCTTCGCCCTCGCCTATTTCCCCTACTTCATCACGTACAAGTGCAGCGGCCTGTGAGTGCGGGGCGGGCGCGGGGCGGAGAGGGCGCGGGGCCCAGGCCGACCCCTCACCGCCCGCTTCTCCAGGTCTGAGTACAACGCCTTCTGGAAATGCGTCCAGGCCGGGGTCACCTACCTCTTTGTGCAGCTATGCAAGGTGAGGGCCGCCCGGACCCCACGTGTCTGGCCCCCACGCTCTCCAGACCCAGGGACCCGGCTCTGCCGCTGTCCAAACCCCACCGTGGGATCGCTTTCAGGACTCCGCATAGGTCCCTTGGAGTATGGACCCCAGAAGGGGTGGAACCGGAGATGAGGTCTTGAAGCAACTTTTTCTTAGCACTTTTCGGTAAAAATTGAGAAAACCTCGGTTGTAGGATTGGCACAGAGGTTTTTTGGTATGGTAAAGAGAGATAACTAACCCCGCCGCGTGTCACACGCGGCTGGTAGCACTTCCTGGGTTGCCACCCCAGCACCTCTAGACCTTATACCCCCTGTGAATTCCCAGCCCCCACAGACACAGACATCTACCTTCTATCTCCCGTAGCCCTGTGATCTTGCCACTCTCTCCCAGAAAGACCCCTGGAATCTATAGTGTCCCGCTTTTCACAGGAACATTAACTTCCCACAAAACACATAGGTGTTTTTTTTTCCCCCCTCACCTTGAGGTGACCTTTCTGCCTTCTGTTCTCAGATGCTGTTCTTGGCCACTTTCTTCCCCACCTGGGAAGGTGGCATCTATGACTTCATTGGGGTGAGTAGGGTGAGGGTGGGACAGGAAGTGCACAAGCGGGGCTACTTGGCCCTATCCTTACTCACGCCTCAACCTCTGACCCACAGGAGTTCATGAAGGCCAGCGTGGATGTGGCAGACCTAATAGGCCTAAACCTTGTCATGTCCCGGAATGCCGGCAAGGGGGAGTACAAGATCATGGTTGCTGCCCTGGGCTGGGCCACCGCCGAGCTCATTATGTCCCGGTGTGTGTAGCAGCCTGGACCCCATACTATCCTAAGAAAGGACACTTGGGTGGACAGGGATGCTGGGGGAGGGGGTGGCCTCAGTCTGGGTATCAAGGATGTCTGGGTACCAGAAAATCCCTCCTTTTGCCTTCTTCAGCTGCATCCCCCTCTGGGTTGGAGCCCGGGGTATTGAGTTTGACTGGAAATACATCCAGATGAGCATTGACTCCAACATCAGTCTGGTATGCAGTCCTGCTCTCAGTGCCACATATACCTTTTTTCGGTGGCCATATCTCTCCCCAAGGCCTGGCCCCAACTTCTTGCTTCCCTCCTGTCAGGTCCATTACATCGTTGCCTCTGCCCAAGTCTGGATGATAACACGTTATGACCTGTACCATACCTTCCGGCCAGCTGTCCTCCTGCTGATGTTCCTTAGTGTCTACAAGGCCTTTGTCATGGAGTGAGCTCAGGGGGCTTTGAGGCTGGGTCCAAATGAGGGTGGGTTTTCTGGTCTCCTTTCCTCATTGTGATGTTTCCCCACAGGACCTTCGTCCACCTCTGCTCCCTGGGCAGCTGGACAGCACTGCTGGCCCGAGCAGTGGTAACAGGGCTGCTAGCCCTCAGCACTTTGGCCCTGTATGTCGCCGTTGTCAATGTGCACTCCTAGGACTGGTGACCTTTTCCCTGCCTCTCTCCAGGTTGTTTTAGTGAAGTAAACAGTATTTGGAAAGTTGTTTCTGCCTCTGTTTCTCTCAAGAACTGTCTCCCTATACTATGTCCGCCTAGGTCCTAGAGACCCTTATTCTGGCTTTGGAACCAGGCAGACAAGCTGGGATGCTAGTCAGTCCTCTGACATTTCCTCTGTCCTCACAGTTCCTAGACTCCTGGTTTTCAAGTATAGATGAAGAGCTTAAAATAGATGACCTTTGAATAGCCACAGAGGCCTGGGAACAGTTGATAGAGGGGAGCTAGAATCCAAGAGAGGGCTCTTGAGGGCTCCTCTTCCTCTCCTCACACCTTCAACTGGTCCCTCTCCCACCTGGACTCTTCCCTGGCTAGTTACCTCTAAGGTTCCCAGCCCCAGTCTCATCCTCCAATCCATCCTCTAAGTGACAGCCTGTAGGGGGGGTGGTGTTTCAGTCTGTAACCTGTTTTGCTAGGTCACTCTTCCTTGCTTACAACAATTTGTGGCTTCTCATTGTGCCATAAAGAGTGACCTTTGGTTTTGACCTTTGATCTCTCTGGAGTTTCTCCCTGGGTTGATTTCTACAAATTCTTAACATCATTTAATCCAAGTGGGCGCATGGCACACACTTATAATCCTAGCAACTTGGGAGGCTGAGGCAGTAGTATTGCAAGTTCAAAGCCAGCCTCAGCAACTTAGCAAGACCCTGTCTCTAAATAAAATATAGAAAGGGCTGGGGATGTTGCTCAATGGTTAAGCACCCCTGCATTCAATCCCCAGTATCAAAAAAAAAAAAAAAAAAGAGGCCCTCCATGGGTGGGCATAAGTGGGTTTGATTTTGATTTCTTGGTGCTTTGACTCAGTCCTGTGCCCCTCAGGTCAAATCCTAGCCTGAGTCTTCAGGGTGGAGTGAAGGGTTAGCAACAGCAAAATAGCACAGCAGTGGAACTCACCAGCTTGGACATTGTCTTAGATGCCACCCTCCACCACCAACACTCCCTGCCTTGGTCCACTGGACCAGCTCTTTGCCCTACCTCCTCGCCCTCCCTGAGGGACATATACCAGAAGTGGACCTTTGAATGTCAAGCTCAAGCTTGATGCAAATCCTGCCCCCTCAGGAAAGTATTCCCCAGCCCTAGTGTTCCCACTGGGATGAGACAGTTGCCTTCACCCTCCACCAAGCCTACAGCACCTACGTGTTACTTGACTTCAGTCCTAGGAAAGGATGGCTCTGTTCAGCCCTGCTATAGCAGTTGGTGTTTTCAGAGTGTGCATTTACCCTCAGATGAGGAAGCCACCCTGTAGCCCCACCCTTCTTCAGGGCCTAAGATAGTTCTCAGGTTTCTTGGGGGCTGGGAGTGATTGATCACCTCAGTTTTAATGAGGAAAGAAAATGGGGTACACCCACAGCCCATCTGGGTAGCTTTTTTTGTGGTAGTGTTACTTTCTCCCACACCTCCCTCTCATGACCTGTCCAGCCCTTTACACTAACTGAAATAGGTGAAGATTGTAGAAATAACCAGCTGTCTGAAATAATCCCTTCTTATGTAGGATGAAGGAGAGTAGAGTGGTTAGGGCTGAGGTCAGGGGAGCGCAGGCTGGAAAGGTCAGATGTGATGGAGAAGCCTGGGCAGTAGTAGATCGCCATGAGCCTGGCTGCAGTGATGAGAGCTGTGAAGGGAAAACAGGGTTTTTGGAGACCAAGAGGAGTTGTCTGACCCACCCTGGAGGTAGGCTGGACTCTGTGGAGAGGATGTGGGTAGGGCAGAGTAGATGTTCTGAGAACCCAAGAACTAGCTGGAACAAGTTCAGGGGGGCTTGTGACACTAAAGGTTGGCAGATACCAGATCACTGGAGGCTGACTGGAGAATTGAATGGGGAAATGGGGACCCATGGGGAGCTCTGGGAATGGGAAGGACAGGGTTAAATTTAGCTTAGGAAGCTGTGCTTGGTTGTTGTATGGAGGGAGATACGTGCCAGGAGGCCAGAGTTGGACCAGCACAGAATTGGTGAGGGCAGGAGGATTGAGGCTAGAAGCCAGCTAGAGAAATGGCGGTGACCAATGGGCCATGTTTCTGCTTATCAGTAGAGGACACAGTGGGGAGATGAGAGATGAGGAAAGGTACAGAGGAGTCTGGAATAGCACAAGTTTGGGACTTGTTCCCCCAGAGGTTCCCAGCACTCCCAGGGAGGATTCACACTGATGAGATAGTGGTGCTGCCAGTGAGATTGAACAGTAAATGGAGACAGGCTTGGGAAACAGGCCCTGGTCATTACCCCGTATGTGGGCATCATTTCAGAGACAGAACTGAAGTCATCAGGGTCTGTGGTGAAGAGGAAGAAGCCCAGGACCCAGGCAGAGAAACTCATAATAAAAAGGGGAGAGAGATAAGCAAAGAGCAGTGGCCAGCAGGGGAGGTGGAGACGGGTGCTTCCAGCAGTTGGAGGTGTTAACTTCAGATGAGGAGCTGGTTGGGGGACTGACCTTCGCAGGGGCAAAGAGAGTGAGCAGGAAGAATGAGGGCAGAACCCTGTTAAGGGCAGGGGACAGTGGTGCTTAATGCAGGGAAAATTTGGATCCTCTCATCAGGAGCTCCCAGGAGGGAGAAGTGGTGCTGGGAACAGAAAGCCCAGACACAGTGTACTGGAGTGGCTAAAGGCCATCTCTAGAGGGCGCCTGCAGCCACATCCCAACTTACCTATAAATTTTGCAAACTTAGGCAAGGAAATTAGAAATGATTTTCCCAAGGAAGATTTGGGGGATGAGGTGGTTCTTCTGTTTTGGTTTCTATGTTGCGTTTTTCAGTGATGGTGATTGAACCCAGGGCCTGGTGCATGATAGGCAAGTGCTCTTCCACTGAGCTACCCCACCTCTGGCCTCCAAGGAAGGTTTATTGAATGCCTACTATCTGCCAGGCTGTATCCTAGGCCCAGGAGACTGCAACCCTGATAAATAGTCCCTGTACCGTAGTACTGTGAGAGGTCAGTGGCTCTGATGAAAAACACTTAAGACAGCACTTGGCACCAATTAAAAGCACAGCCAATGTGGGGATTATTTTATTACTATTAAATATAATATATGTTTTTAACGAAGAGTCCCAGGCAGCCCTCTTGCCCAGCCTGGTGTCCCAAGGACAAGCACATCTCACCAGGAGCAGCCAGTGCCTAGGGACTGCTTCCCCAGGAGGAAGGGAGCTTGGGGTGGGGAAGAGTAGTGAATAGAGCCCCTTTAAGGTTGGGGTGCCATAGCTCAGAAGCAGACATGGGTAGGGCTGGGACTCTTGATTATACAGATGATTTGGTCGTCTTCCAGAAGGTCCTGTGAGCCCCATGCTCACTGGCCTGTGCTGGATGCAGGGATGGCCTGAAGGCAGCCTGCCCTCTAATAGTAAAGCTCCTGGTCCCACCAGCCTGGGGGAGAGAGAGAGAAAGGAGTCTCAGAGCTGGGGGTGCCTGTCAGAGGGAACAATGGCCTCAGAGGTTATGAAATTGCAATTTGATACGGAGGGCTTGGAGGTCAGGTGTCGAAGATCAAAGTCAGGGCAGCACCTCTGAGAATGTTTCAGCCCCCTCCTTCATCCCCCCAGTTCCACACTCACTCCCAGGGCAACAGCGAACTCCAAGTTTCCGGATCTCATCGTAGACAAAGATGAGGAGACCAAAGGGCATGGGGACCAGCCACCACTGAAACCTAAAGTACAGGCAAGATGGCAAGGTGAAGGCCATCCCAAGGTCTGTGTCCCCATCCCTCTGCTTACACCTCACCACCCCTCACCGAATGGGCATGAAGTTGAAGATGTTGGGCATTCCGGGGCAGTAGCACAGGAAGCAGCCAATGCAGACCTGGAACACAATGGCAATCACCAGGATCCTGTTCCTGCAGGTGGGGCAGAATGAAACAGGCTCAGATTGGCAGACTTGGGATGAAGATAGACCAACAGGACTCAGGGACCAGATGGAAAACAGGGTGCTGGGTCAAGGCAGGTCAACTGTCAGAGGCAACAGGGGATGTTTACACATCTGACACTGGAGCAGCCCAGGCCTCTCCAATAGTGGGAGCTGGCCCTGTCAGCATCAGCCCTTTAGGAAACACGGAAGGGCCAGCTGAGAGGCACATGGGAGAGCAACTGGTCAACTGATAGGAAGGTTTGGGTATTCAGGGGCCAGCTGAGAGGCACATGGGAGAGCAACTGGTCAACTGATAGGAAGGTTTGGGTATCCAGTGGTACTGGCATTTGCTGGCTTAGTGAGCCTTCATCAGGGTCTGATGGGAGTTGTGACCAGGGATGGGGATGGGATGGGGGCTGGGGTCAGCTAGGGACACCTGAAAAAGCCCTGCTGAAAAGCAGAGAGGCGGCGTGTCTTGCGGATGAGGACATCAGCGATCTGGCACATCTCAATGCTGATGAAGAACACAGTATAGCAGGTGTACTGCTGGTACAGGCGCTGTCCAAATGTCTGGACAAGAAGGAGACAAATTAGCCTGAGCCCAGCACAGAGCCTCCGCAGGGCACCAAGGTCCTGAGCCCTAAATGCACCTTTCCCCTCACATCAGGGACTGGGCTTTGGGGAAGGGAAAGATGCAGCATCTTGGAGGTTTGAGAATCTAGCAAAGCTTGGACAACTTGACACAGTAGGCCAGGCTAGATTGCTTCACAGTGAACCGAGAAGACAGATTTCTCAGGCAACCAAAAGAAGAGGAAAAGAAAATTGGAACTTCGAGGCAGGATTTGCAAAGTCCATTGACTCCAGGGGCAGGCTGATGGCAAAATTAGGGAAGTGGCCAGGAGGGCCTTTAGGGAACACAGGGCATATGCCCCACTTCCAGTACAGCCACCATGCAATCCCTTTCCTCAGCACAGCTAATTTTAATAGCAGCTAATTGTATAGGGAGCAGCTACTGAGCTCCAGGCAGCCGCTGTTCCTGTGTGTCATTTTCATTCCATCCTCCCAGCAACCCTATGTATTCTGTTATTCTTTAGAGCAAACTAAACACATCTGGTAGCCACGTCTAGCCTCACTGTGCTCCAGACCTTCATTGAAATGGACCACTCACACCAGTACTGAGTGTGAAGGACATTGCAAGGAAAATGACAAGAACTTCCACACCTAAGATGCTGTGCTTCTATTAGGGAAGGGAGAGGCCCTTCTGCAGGTGTGGGCATCCGGAGCGGGGCGTAGAACCACAGATGGTTTGGGAAAGGCCCCTTCCCCCAGAATTGGAAGAGAGTTTGGGTGCCTGGGATGCTGTGGCTGAACTCAGTTCTGTGTGAGCAGTGAGTATGGACCACACAGGTGGATGTCACTGGGAAAGAGGGAGCAATGGAATAGGATGGAAAAGGGGCTCACCCACTCCTGGCCATAGCTGTCCTGCAGATCTTGTAGGTGATGGTCCTCCCACTGTGGCCGCAGGCCCACACACAGCAGAGGGAACCAGCCCTCCTGGGCCATGGCTGTGAAGTAGTCAGCGAAGCCAGCAAATGATTGGATGGCACCTGGAAGACAGGCAAGGAGACACAAGGAGGGACAGGAACAGAGATGGAGACAGGTACACAAAGAAGGTCCAGAACACACAGCCAGAGACGTTGAAACAGTCCATACGGACAAACACAGACATGGAGTCAGAGGCAGGGACACAGGAAGAGCAAAGACCCCAAGAGAGATCATTAGGAACACAGGAGACAGAGGCGCAGAGAGGCAGGAACAGAGAAAAGAAAGATATACCAAAAGAACCCACCACAGAGCTGACATGAGAGAAGGGGACCAGAGAGACACAGAAAACAAGCACTGCAAGCCAGAGCAAGTTGGGGAGCCCCGTCCTGGCCCCACGGGCACTCACCAATCTGGAAGTAGGAGTAGGCAGCCAGGGGCTCATTGACCAGTCGGTCTCGCTTTGGGTTCCGTGGTCGCAGATGCATGATGTCACTCTCAGCCTTCTCATATGCCAGGGACACAGATGGGAACTAGCCAGGAGCAGAAGAAAACAGGGCTGAGGATTTGCCTGGGCTCCTGTCCCCCATACTCTAGAGTTGCCCCACTACAGCCCCTTGGAAAGAACAAGACTGAGGCTAGGCGTCAGGACCTGCGGTGACCACATGACCACACCTGCCTGGACATCGAGGGTCCAGCTGCCCCCATGGGAGTTCTGGCATGTCTGGCCACATGTTCCTGGAGTCCATCTCCATAAGAATGCCCGCTTTTGTCCTTTGGTCACATGCATTCTCTCCCCTCCCCTTCTCTCCCTTCCTCGCTCATCTCCTTTTCCTTCTCTGTCATCTAGTTTGTTCTCTGGTCTCTGGGGGCTTTCATTCTGGGCCTCTCTGCTTCCTTGTAGTTCTTTCTTACTTCCTGTCTCCTCATCTGTTTCTTTGTCTCTAGCCTCTTTCTCTATAATTGTCTCCCTACTTGTGTGTCCCTGCTCCCATGCTATTTTGTCACTCTGTATCTCTTCAGTTCCTCAGTGTCCCTGTGTCTCCTGCCCCCCCCCCACACTGACGGTCCTGTGACACAGTTGCAGCAGAGTATACTGATCAAGTGCACAGGCCTGGGGCACCTGCTTGCCCAGACTCATATCCCGGATATGCCACTTACTAGTTGTGTGACCTGCGGCAAGCCCAGTCTATGCCTCAATGACCTCATCAGCAAAATGGGAACAATAGAATAATCTCACAGAGTGCTCATAAGGACAACATTAAGTAAATTACCATGGGCAGGGCCAGACTAGAGACTAAACTAATAAGCATGTCAACGTGGCCATGTACCTGGCTGCATTTGGGGCTGTATCTATGGCTGGTCTATTTGAAGGGGTTTGTCTGTCCGTATCTATTTTGATGTCTGTCTGTGATCCATGTTTGGCCAGATATCTGTTAACATCTCTGTCCAGATTTCCAAGAGTCCCTTATGTCCATGGTCTCTGCATGCCTCCTGAGTGTCCACCTGTGTGTCTGACCAGGCCTGCCCACCTGCATGTCCACTCCTGGCCACCTGTTGATGTGTGCCTACGTCCTGTCATTCTGTGTCCAAGAGTGTATGTGATGACCATGGCCCATGTGTCCACCCATGGGTGGCACCATGGGTAGGGTGGGGCGTTGGGACTGTAGACTCACAATGTCGGTGCAGAGCTCTATGAACAGGATGGTGATGCACCCGAGGGGCAGCGGCACACTGACAGTGATGTAAATGAGGTAGGGGGTCAGTTCCGGGATGTTCTTGGTCAGGGTGTAGGCAATGGACTTTTTCAGATTGTCGAAGATCAGTCGGCCTGTGGGGGTACAGCAGGCACCTCAGCTTCCTGGCAGCCCACTGCCACCTGCACCTACACGGCCTTCCCTTCCCTAGCCAGACCAGACCTTGCTCCACACCCGTCACAATGGAGGCAAAGTTGTCATCCAGCAGGATCATGTCGGCTGCATTTTTAGCAGCATCTGAGCCAGCAATGCCCATGGCTACGCCAATGTCTGCCTTCTTCAGGGCCGGGGAGTCGTTCACACCATCCCCTGTTACGGCCACAATTGCTCCCTGCAAGCCATGGGTACAGGTGGGTGGAGAGTCAGAGAGACGCCAGCCCAGGGCCTGCCCCACCATCTGCCCGGCCTCGTCAGCAGGGTCTCACCAGTCTCTGGCAACTCTCCACAATCACCAGCTTCTGCTGGGGACTGGTGCGAGCAAACACCATCTCAGGGTGTGTGCGCAGGGCCTCGACCAGCTCTGATGGGTCCATGTCCTTCAGCTGCATGCCATTGATCACACAGGCACGGGCATCCCTGGAGAGGGGGTGGGAGGCTCTCAGCTGGAGCCTGTGGGAGAACCATGGCGAGGGCTGAGGGGGACTTACTTCCGATTAACCTGGTCCACAGGCACACGGAGGCGGGCAGCAATGTCCTCCACTGTCTCACTGCCTTCCGAGATAATGCCCACACTAGCTGCGATGGCCTTGGCTGTGATGGGATGGTCACCTGTCACCATGATCACCTGTGGGGGGACCAGCGGATCCTTGACACCTTTCGATCAACCCAGTCTCCCTGTCCTCCCCATAGGCATCTGCTGATACACTCATTTATTCAACCAAGTGTGAGGAAAGTACTCCTGTACTTTGTGGAGCTGACATTCTGGTGGGGTAGACAGTAAACAGGCAAAATAAATAAGTGATATGGCATGTTTAGAAGGAGGAAGGAAAATAAGCTCAGTGAAGGAAGTGGTGGCTCAGGTTAATTGTGCCTAGGGAAGTCCCCACTGAGTAGGTAACATCTGAGCAGAGACCAGAAGGAGGTGAGAAAAATCTTTAAGAAGAGTATTTCTGGCAGAGAGTAAATCCAAGGCCAGGAGGTGAGAATATGCCTGAACTGTTGGAGGAAAAGCAAGAACAGCACAACTGGTGTGAATGGGGGAAAAGGGCTAAGGAATGAGCCCAGAGTAGGAGCAAGGCCCAGAGCTTATAAGGCCTTGGAGACCTGAGGAAGGGCTTGGGCATGATTTGCTCAGCAATGGCTCTTCCACCCTTGATTTGTCATTGAGGAACCATCTCTGTCCCCCAGACCATTAGTTGAAATGAGGTTTCTAGATTGGGCAGGTATGCTATCCTCCAGCCATGATGACTGGTTCAGGAATGAACATGTGACCCAATCTGGCAGGACAGGTAGGAACTCCCTGTTAAAGCTGTTGGGGGTGAGAAGGCAGGTTGTCATCTTTACCCATCCAAATTGAGCAACTTCTTGGGAATAAAGCCAGCAGAGAGAAACATATACCTGAGACATGAGCAAATTCCTAATAATATGGAGCATCTGGATTCAGCTGTACCTGAAGATACATTCCTAGGAACCTTTCAGCATCATGAACAAATATATCCTATTCAAGCCAGTTTCAGGAGGGTACTGCCACTGGGTTTCCACATTCCCAAATACTGTTACCCTCTGTCCTCATCACTGCCTGGTCCGCTCCCCAGTGGCATACCCGGATGCCTGCTGTGCGGCACTTGAGCACAGCATCAGGAACAGTGGCCCGGGGTGGGTCAATCATGGATACGAGTCCCGCAAAACAGAGGCCACTACTTGGAAAGTTCATGGCCTCCACGTCGAAGGCATAGCCAGGTGGGTAGTCCTTCTCATTCAAGTAGAGCTGGCAGAAACCTACCAGAAAATAGGGAAGTGAAAGAGGAGTCCTGGGCAGACCCTACTCTAGCAAGCCCAGGAGATGAGCAAAATAACCAGGCACCTTGCCCCTGTGGATGCCCAGCATGTTATCTGAATCCATTCCTGCAACCACTCTGTGAGGCACACCCTCATCTTGCAGATAAGGAAACTGAGGGTTGGGGAAGGAAACTTTTTTTTTTTTTTTTTGATACCATGGATTGAACCCAGGGGGGCTTAACCACTGAGCCACATCCCCAGCCTTTTGTTTTTGTTTGTTTGTTTTGTTTTGTTTTAAAATTTTATTTTGGGACAAGATCAGCTAAATTGCTGAGGCTGACTTTGAACTTGCAATCCTGCCTTAGCCTGCCAAGCTGCTGCCAACAAGAGGGAAGATTTCTTGCCAGAGGTCACACAGCAAGTAAAGAGAAAGGAAGGAAGGAAGGAAGGAAGGAAGGAAGGAAGGAAGGAAGGAAGGAAGGAAGGAAGGAAGGAAGAGAGGAAGGGAGGGAGGGAGGAAAAGAATTGGACCACAAGTCTGTACCTTCCAGGGTCAAGGCAGGGGTTAGGGAAGTATAAGGGGTCAAGACAAAAATTGAAGGAGGCTGAAGGTCGGGACAAGGATTTGGGATGGGAGAGTCCTGAGTTGAGACAGGGCCTGGGGAAGGTCAAAGGGTCAATAGGGGGACCTGGAAAGTGGAAGTCGGGGCAAAGGCTGAAAAAAAATCATGGGGTCACGGGTTAGGTAAGGAGGAGGATGGTCAGGGTGAGGACCAGAGTGGAGAGACTGGGTCAGAAATTGAAGCTAGACAGAGGTCAGGACTGAGACAGAGAAAGTCAAAGGTGAATGGTGGACTGGGGCAGATCAGATGAGAAAGGGCAGGCTCAGCGCTGGGCCGGGAAGGCTGGACAGGGTCTGTGCTAGCTCCTCCTCGCACACCGGGTAACCCACCCAGGGCGAGTCTCACCGAGCACGCGTTCGCCCAGGCCCCCCAGGCTGAGGTAGGCAGTCTGGAAAGCCTCCCGCCATTGCTCGTCCAGCGGCAGCTCCTGGCCCTTGATAAGGATAGAACTGCAGCGCTCCAGCACGCGCTCGGGGGCGCCCTTCATCACCAGCAAGTGCCGCGGGTCGCGCGGGTCCTCCAGCGTGTGGATGGACAGCTGTGGGCAGGGAAGGGGCGGGGCTGTGGGCGGCCACGGAGGATGGGGGCGGAGCTGGGGGCGCGGGGCGCGGCCTGAAGGGTCTTGGGGAGAGAGAAGGTGAAGGCCTTGAATGCTGGGCCGGTCTTAGGTAGAGGCTGAGGGCTAGGCGGGGCCAGGCTCAGAGCACAAGGAATGAGCCGAATTAGGATGTGGAGTTGGGCTGGAAACAGGATTTGATGGCTTACTACTCGCGGGTGACCTGATACCAAGATTCTCTCGGAGAGGGGATGTCCCTGCTGCGAGGGACCAGAGAGGAGGCTTAGATGTAGGCGGGACCTAACCATAGGGGGGTCGGGGCTGTGGGCAGGGCGAGGGATGGTTAGGACCCTGCGGAAAAGCCCTACTGACAGCGGCGTAGGCCCGCCCTAACTGTGGGTGGGGCCTGAAGTGGGCGGGCCAGGACGGGGGCGGGGCGGGGCGCTCAGGCTGCACACCTGGAACTTGTTGGTGGAGTTGAAGGGGATCTCACAGACTTTGGGGAAGCGATCGCGGTAGCCCATGGCGTTGCCCAGCGTCAGCTCGGAGAACTTGAGCAGCGCAGTCTCCGACGCGTCTCCAATCACGATGCGCTGGGATCGGGGACCGATCGTCAGGATCGAACCTGGCTTCACCAAGTTCCCAGCATGACCCCGGGTCCCCCAGTATCTCACCTTGGGCACCGGCACGGCGTCCTGGCCGGACTTGAAGGCAGCGCGGTTGCACAGGGTGAGCACGCGGCACAACGCCCGCCACGTCTCCGAGGACTGGTCAAAAGTCTGTCCTGAAGACCAGACACCCGGGCTGGCAGCGCCAGGGAGAGAATCTCCCAGACCAGAACCGAGCCCCTCCCCCTGCGTTCAGGTTGGAGTGCCTCCCCAGGCCTAGTGGGACCCTAGATCAGAGCCCTGTCTCTAGACCCAATATTCAGCCTTCTGTGAACGGGACATAGCGCTCCTTCACAAACCTGGAGCTGAGTCCCACCCCCTTCCCATTAAGGCAAAGCCTTCCCGGGATCCCTTCAGGTCTCCACCATCCACTGGATCCTGTCCCAGTACTCGTCCCCTCCCATCTTCAGACCTGACTGGTCTTCCGTGGTGTCAGCTGTGTGAATGTGGTTGTCAAACCACAGGTGCGACACAGTCATGCGGTTCTGAGTGAGGGTCCCGGTCTTGTCAGAGCAGATCACCGATGTAGAGCCCAGGGTCTCCACTGCTTCCAGGTTTTTGACTACACAGTTCTTACTGGCCAGCCGTTTGGCTGTCAGGGACAGACAGACCTGGGGAGAGGTGAAAAACTCAGACACGGGGACAAATTCCTGCTTGCAGTCCCATTTTCCTCCACTCAGAGCGCTGGGGAGTTCTTCACACCAGCCACAGAGTTTCAAGTGGGAGATTCTTCTGCCAAACACAAAACAAAACAAAAACCAAGCTTTTGTCCAATCTGGGCTTCCTACTTGGGTTGCCTTTCCCAATCACCCAGATACACTCCAAGCTGTCCCAGCTGAGCTTCTGCATGTTCTATTATGAGCACAATCAAATGAGTAAATGAACCCCTGAGCCTCCTCTGGGTGACTCTTGGACTACATGTGACTATGTAAGGCCTGGTTACCGGGCAGCTGCCGACAGGGGACCTCAGCTTCCTCCGTCTAGGATCCCGTCCATCTCCGAGCCCTCATATGGGGCCCAGGACATGGCCTGAAGCAGGCGAATGCTGAGTGAATGGATGATGGGAAAGTGGAGGGTGGATGGGGAGGTGTATGGATGGATGGACAGATAGGAAGGCGGGAGGTGGAAGCCTGGATGAATAAATAAACAGATGGACAGACTCTCAGCTCCCTGTACCCCCTTGGCCTCCTCACTCACTGTGACAGTAGCCAGCAGTCCCTCAGGCACATAGGCCACCACAATGGCCATGAAGAAGACCATGGCCCGCAGGAAGGTGTAGCCTATGCACATGGCCACCACAAAAAACGTGGCGCCAAAGAGGATGGCGAGGCCTGCGATGATGTCCACAAAATGTTCTATCTCGATAGCAATGGGCGTCTTCTCGTTTTCCACTCCTGAGGCCAGGGATGCGATGCGCCCAATGATGGTGCGGTCACCCGTGTTCACCACCAGGCCCTGCGCTGTGCCTGCAGTGGGCCAAGAGGGGCTCAGGGTGGGGTAGGCAGCAGTGGGGGTGGGCTTCACAGCGGGCACTGAGGGTGGGGCAGTGTGGAGACAACAGAGGCAGCAGGAATGGGGTAGTTATAGCAGGTGATAGAGTCAGCGTGCCCTGGAGAGGTGGCAGTCATGTGGGGTGGGAGGAACATGCCACAGAACACAGCAGAAGAGCCAGCGGGACCGTAAGGGAAGCATGGAGGCCGTGTGGCTACTGAACGGGTGGGAAGGGGCTCCACAGACCCTCAAGACACATGGTAGAGAAGAAGGCGATGTTGCGGGTCTCCAGTGGGCTCTCGTGGGTACACTCTGGTGAGCGGGTCTGTGGCTCAGACTCTCCGGTGAGTGAGGAGTTGTCCACCTTGCAACCTTGGGCTGCCAGGATGCGAATGTCAGCTGGCACACGGTCCCCACCTTTCATCTCCACCAGGTCACCCACCACCAGCTGATCTGCGTTGATCTGGAACTTGTCCCCATCTCGGATCACAGTGGCTTGCTGTGGAGCAGGGGCACCAGAATAGAACAGGCAGGGGTCGGGGTGAAGGTTGCTGAGTGTAAAGGGATGTGGGGAGGTGACCATGGGGACAGTTGAGGCCCTAGGGGAGATATGGAGGTCAGAGTTAAGGGCAGGGTGGGCCTGATGGAAGAGGATCCTGCCTGAGTGGGTCTGGAGCTTCTGGAATCTGAAGAGGCAGGGCCTGGGGACCCACCTGGGGCACAAGGTTCTTAAAGCTGGCGATGATGTTGGTGCTCTTGAACTCCTGATAGTAGCCGAAGCAACCAGTGACCACGACCACAGCAATGAGGGCGATGGCCAGGTAGAGCTGCAGGGGGAGTCAAGGGGCTGGGGTTACATGTTAGGCCTTAGTCGCTCCTTGCCCAAGACCACGCCCCATTCCCTGGCCCCTGGAATCCTTGGGTCACCTCTGTGGTCTCCCACTATAGGAAACCTCGGTACTGTTCCCTTGGTCTGAGACCCACCAGCAGATTCTGCACGTCACGCTCACCTATGCTGCATTCCAGTCCCTCCTGCCCTGGCTCCTTGGGCTCCTGAATTCTGGGTCTTCCCATGGTCCTATCTCCTGTGGCTTGTCCCCGTGTCTGTGTTCCTTGGTCATATGTGTTCCCTTTTCCTGTGTCTTCCAAGTCTGTTATGGCCATGTTCATGTCCTATAACTCCTCATGTTTCTGTCTCTTCTACAATCTGTGTGCCACCTTCTGCATCTCCTACACCCAATAGTCCCTGTGTCCCCATGTCCCCATATCCGTGTGCTTGTGTATCACAGACCTTATGCTAAATTCTCAGTCCCCATGTCTATGTACCTCTTAGTCCCCATCCCACGTCACCTGTCCTATGACTTTTCAAACCTCTGCCCAATGTCATAAATGTCCCCGAGTCCCCATGACCTTTTTTCTGACCCTGTTGTGTATCAAACATCCCTTTGTCCTGCATCTCCATTTCCTCTGTCTGCTTCTATGTCTGGTGTCTTATATCTCTCCATGTGCTGTGTCCTATGGCTCATGTCCCTTATGTCCCTGGTGTCTCATATGAAGTCCTAATGTCCCTGTGTCCTGTGGCCTTAGTTTGTCTTATATCTTCTGTTTCCCAAGTCCCATATTCTTACATATTGCATTCCTATGTCTTCACGTTCCACCAAGATGGGTTCACCCAAGACTCATCCCCACGCCCCTGTGACCTGTGTTCCTGGGTGGGTCTCACATCCCAGTGTCCCCTCAGGGTCCACGACTCAGAACGGCATCTCTATGCTCTGAATCCCCATCCTACGTTCCCCTTGTCCTGAGTCCCAGGCTCAATGTCCTCTGTCCCGAAGATCCCTGTATCCTGTGTCTGGCCTGCAGGGCCCACCACTCACATTGTCGTCAGTGGTGAGGTCACCCTCGCTGGCCTGGATGGCAAAGGCGATGAGGCAGATGGCAGCAGCCACCCACATGAGGCATTGCAGGCCTCCTGCCAGCTGCCGGGCAAACTTGACATACTCTGGTGTGCCCCGCGGTGGCCTCAGTGCGTTGGGCCCATCCCGCAGCAGCAGCTCAGCTGCCAGGCTGGCAGACAGGCCCTGGGGACAGAGGGGTGGGCTGTGGTGGAGGTCACAGGGCCTTCCTGTCACCATGCACCCTCTGCCTCCGTCTCCTCCCCCTTCCCCTCTCCCCCATCTCTCTGTCTTGTCCCTCTTCCTCTTCCTCTCCCCACCCCCCTCCTTCCTCCCTCCCTCCTGTCTCTCATCTTTCTGTCTCTCCTCCTGTTGTCTCTCTCTGCTCCTCTCTCCCTGTCTCTGCCCCTCCCTGTCTGTCTCTCGCTGAGATTAACCCCTAACGCTCTCCTGTCCCCGTCCCCCTCTTGCCCTTGCGGTGCCTTCCCCTCAGCAGCGCCGGCTCACCTTGGTGGCACTGGTCTTGTACTTCTGTTCCAGCTCTGCCACTGACAGCTGATGATCGTTCTGGGAGGTGGGCGACAGGGCACTGCTGTCTGGCTCCTGCCAGCGCCCACCCCTGCCCACTGCCTAGTTCCCAGCCCCGTCCCCAGCCCCGCAGCCGCCTGGCCCGATGCTCACAATCTCCATCTCCTTCTTCATATTCTCCAGTTTCTCTTTCCTCTTGCCTCCCCCACCGCCGGCCTTCTTCTTGCTCATCTTGGCGGCCATGTCCCCACCAGGGCCAGGCCCCAGCTCCACTGAGTAGAGCTCATAATTCTCCTGGGAGATGAGGTGGGACAAGGGAGGCATTAGATGTCATTGGGACCCTGCCCCCACCCCAAGCCCCCAGCCCAGGACCCCACTCACTGCCTTCCCCATGGTGCCTAGAGCTGGGCCTCCCTTGGCCTCCACAGAGCCTGGGGCCAGACCAGCTCTGATATACCCAGGGAGGGTGGGGGTGGGGCAGAACTGGCTGATTACAGCTGATTACAGGGCTCCTTGGGGTGACCTCCAGGCCTGGACAGTACAGGCATTTCCCAGTGGACTGCCCCAACCTGCCCAAATCCCAATGCAGCCTCACACCCATCAGGAATCACCGGGAAAACCACAGCAATGACAATAAAGAGAACAAACATGCAGTGACGTGTGACAGGCACTGTGTGAGGACTCATTTAACCTTCCAACAACTCTAAGGGGGGACACCCTGAAGCACAGAGGGGTCAAGCCACTTGCCCACAGTCCCCAAGAGAAGGCATAATAAAGTCAAGACTCAGAACCAGATAGGTCAGGTGCAGAGTGTCCTCTTGTAGGCCTGGTCACCTGCAGGAAGGATGCCCATAATAGTCTCTGTAAAGGCTGTTATTTACTGAGGACTTATTATGGGCTAGCCCTGCCCTGTGTGGTTTACTCAAATGGTCTCCTTAGCTTCTCACAACAGCCCTGCAAAGTTCTGTTCTCTCATGAGCTTGTTGTACAGATGAGGAAACCGAGGCCTAGACAGGTAGGATTTTGTATAAGGTTGACGTGCCTAAGGATTCCAGCCCACTTCTGACCCCAGAGCCTCTTACGTGGTACCACCAACAAGACACCAAACATCACACAGGTAGCCCCAAGAATGTGCTAGGTTCTGCACACGTGTGACCTCACAGGTTCTTACAACAAACCCCTGCGAAGGGACTCTATCATTCCCATTGTGCAGAGGGGGAAACTGAGTCTTGAGGAGGTTCAAAGAGGGTCTCCGAGGCACTCTACAGCACCAGCTATAGCAATCGGGGATCTTAACCATTCCCCTGTCTCCACGCCACTCTGCCAGAAGGAGGAACCAAGGTGAAAAATGGGGAGAGGATGTGTCCAAGCATCCTGGCTTAAACTCAGGGTTTGGTGCCCAGTTCCAGGTACCAAAAAGTCCAAATCCCTCAGGTAGGGACCTCTGGGGGCAGCAGTGAGGGGCTGGGCTGGTAGAATGCTGGGGTCTCTGTATGGTCATGTTTGGCCCAGGGAGTGGGCATGTCCCTGGGGCAGGTGAGAGTGGAGCTGATTAGATAATTGCCTTGGCGATGTCCTTCTCATCTGGAGCAGGTCACCTGGGAAAGTCGAAGCTGTTGGGCAGCCTGAGCTCCTCCCCACACCCACCCCACTGCTCATGCCCAGCCTGCTATAGAAAACCCCAAGAGAGGAGTAGCATGGGGTGCAGTCCCCAACTGCCACTGCGGTGAGACCATGGGTGCCCTGAGCTTCATCTCTGAGCCATGTGTGTCAAACAGCTGGTGTCGCTCCTCTGCTTACAACCCTCAACGGCGTCCCTTCTTGCTCAGAGTCAAATCCACAATCATTCCTGTAAGATTTAACTTTTATATAACTTTATATTATTTCCTTGTTTGTTTGTTTGTTGTTGTATGGTGCCAGGATCAAACCCAGGGCCTCACACATGCTAAGCAGGCGCTCTACCACTGAGCCCCACCCCCAGCCCAATTCCCGCAAGATCTGACTCCACATCAGTTCTCGGCCTCAGTCTCCACGACAGTCACACAGGCAGGAGCCTCTTTGCTGTGCCTTGTACAGACAGACCAAGGACGTTCCTGCTTCGGGACCTTGGCACTCGCAGCTCCACCTGCTGGGTACCTTCTTCCTGAGATATCTGCTAGGCTCTTTCCCACCTCCTTCAGGCCTCCGTGCAAGTGTCACCTGGGCCAAGGGTCCACCTGTAACACCTTCACCCCTTCACCTTCCATCCCTTACCCTGACCTTATCCACACCTCCTGTTCTATTGTATTTTACTTTTACTTGCTTGGCATTCGCCTGGCCCACCAGAAAGAAGACGATGACTTGGTTGTATTGCTGTATACCCAGTCCCAGAACATTTCCCCCTCAGATATACAGTAGGTGCTCAATAAACATTGTTCAGAGCTGAACAATGATACCTAGGAATATCCGCTAGTCAATCTGCAGTGCTGGGAAGGTCCTCAGGAATTCTCAGTCTTTGGGAACTCCTCAGGTGCTCCATACTGTCTCTGGTCCCTCTATGGTTGGCCTACCAGCCGCTGTCCCCAAAATTCCCAGGACCTGGGGCAGCTGCACAGATCCTATCTGCATAAATCGGGGAATCTCACAAAGTTCTAATTGGAGAGACTGAGGAGCCATCACTAGGCACAGACAGCTTCTGCCAAACCCAGGCTGTCCCTCGGGATCTTTGCTTCATCTGTTTTCTCTCCTTTCTCACAGAAGTTTTTTTCTCACAAAATTTTTGTTACTATAAATTTCAATTCTTTACTTTATTTAAATCCACAAGTTACAAAGATAGTAAATAAACACATTCTGACCCTTCACCCAAATTTAAAGAATTGCTATATTTGTGCCAGATAGATGGATGAATGGATAGATGGATAGATGGATAGATTTAAAGGTGTTTTTTTGGGGGGAGGGCTGAATAATTTGTGAGACAGAGACAGGATGTTTTCTCCATACATGTGTATGTGTCTCCTGTGAATAAGGACATTCTTCTTACATAATCACACTCTAATGAACAAATTCAGGAAACTAACATTGATAAGACACTATTAACTAGATGAGAGAATTTGAGTTTTCCCATTAATGTTCTTTTCCTAGCCCAGGATACAAGCCAGGATCACTGCTTGTATTTAATGATCATGTTCCCTTGGTCTCCTCTGCTCTGTGACATTTCCTCAGGCTCCTTGCTTTCGTGACCTTGGCATTTTGGAACCCTATTAGTTATTTTGTAGATTTTTCCTTCGGTTTGAGTTTGCTGATGGATTTTCCTGATGACATTCAGGTCGTTCACTTTGGGCAGGAACACACAAATGATCTGTACCCTTCTGAGAGCATCGTGTCAGGACGTGCCTCATCTTTGAGTCTTTAAACCGTCTAGAGCAAGGAAGACATCTGGATTCCCGGGTCTGAATCCACACAGCCACTGTCTGAGCCTGATTCCACAAGCCACTGCCCCAGCCCTCACAACCTCCCCCAGCACCCGGCCTTCCCATACCCAACCACCTAATGGCAAGGCCTGGCTCAGTCTGACCCTGTACTAGCGCCATGGCCTTGTCCATTCTGTCTGCAGTTCCCAGCCATGAGAATGGTTAAATCTTCCCAGTGCTTCCCTGATTGCCTTCAGATGGGACTTAAGTTCCGTCTTTGGGGTGGGGTATTTTGCTCGTGCATTTTATTCTTCTAACCTGTGTCCGGGTATTACTGATCCCCATCTCAGGGAGGCAGCACAGAGGCTCCACCCCAGGTGGAATGTGGGAATGGTCCCGGTAACCTCGCACCCTGATGGACTTTACCATAGCCCAGGTGGACTGAGCACTGCCATTTCAGGCTGGTGGGCAACTCCCAGGGCAAAGACTTGTCACAAGAATGTGGCAAGGGAGACATGAGCCAAGTAGCTCAACAGTGCAAGATTTCTCTGAGCCTGGGGTACAGAGATCAATTGGAGACTTTTTTGAGAATTAAGTAATGGTAGGAATTTAAAAAAATTTTTTTTTCTTTTCTTTAGAAAGAAGGGTCAGAGGATGGATTATTAATCAGATGGGGATCATTAAGTGGTTTTTTTAAGGGGAATTTGAATAAGACTTTCCTGGAACCCCATCCGTACACTCTGACCAGGACTCGGTGTCCCCCAGGGCCTGATGGGCTCAGACACCCCCCTCCTGCTGTCCCTCCTTCTTCCCAGGAGCCATTTTTCTTTTCAGGCTTGAGGACTCAGCCTGCTCAGACCTTCTGTTTTCAAACCGATCATTTCAGGATCACAGGCAGTTTCCTCTGCTAGAAGCCACCCTGCACCTCTTTCCCATGTTCAACTGCTCATCTTTTGGGTCAGGCCCAGACGCTCCTTCCTCCAAGAAACCATCTTGGTCCAAGCACCAGAATGGGTCCAGCACTTCCCTGGCTTCCTGTCACAGCCTTGTCGTCTCTGTCTGACTTTCCTCCATCCTAGCCCTGACCGCCCTGTGCTGTCACAATCTGCTGCTCTTTCTTCTCCGCTCTGGGCCCCATGAGGCTAGGATCCAGAATACCCCAGTCACCACTGTATGCATTTCCCAGCCTGGCCCCAGGGACTGTTTGCCAAGTAAAGGACCTCACTGTGACCGTGACTTTTGGTACATGTTTGCGTCTCCCTGATAAGATAGCGGACTCTGCAATGTCCTTCACCTCCTGGGCAGGTCACCCTCCCTCTACCTCCAGACCCCAGGAAGGTGGAGCTAGGGACTGGGAAGGAAGGGACCTTGCTTCTCCCCCATCTTCAGGCCAGGCCCTGGGGAAAGCTGTGGGTCCCCGTCTGACTGTGGGGGCAGCCAGGTCCTCTGCACCTCTCCCTTCTCCCTCCTTTGTCCAGATTGGAAAGTCAACTGTCCCCAGCCTGGGTGCCAAGTCCTTTACTCACTCAGGAAATTGCCAGGTTCTTTGTTCTGGGACCTTAAGGTCATATCCAGAATCCAATTCTCTCTCTCTCCCTTGTTCCCTGCGCCCACCCTGGCAGCCTCTCCCTCTGCCCAACCGCCTGCACATCCCAGCAGCCTCCACCTATCTCCACAGTCAGAAGGAGCCTGGGAACCCCCAACCCAGATCAGAGCCCTCTGGGCTCAGCCACCTGCACCTCACTCCAGCTACTAGTGAAGTCCTCACCTGGCACGCAAAGCCCCAGTGAGCTGGCCCTGGGCATCACCTCCCTGAGCTCAGCCCCGCCCACTGCCCCTGGTTCCTCTCATTCCAGCCACACTCTTCTCCCTGCTGTTCCTCAGAAGCCGCAGATATGCTCTCGCCTCACCCCTCTCCACTTAGGCCTGGATATTTATTCCCTAGAATTTAACTCCTTTGGATTTCCTTGCATCCACAGTTTTTTCTTGTCTTTAAACAACACGAATTCCTTAGTTTATCTTTCCCCCCTAGCATTATTTAGAAAAAGACTACATCTAATTTGAATCTTGAATTCACTGAGCACAGAGGTGCACACCTACAATATCAGCAGTTCTGGAGGCTAAGGCAGGAGGATTTTGAGTTCAAAGCCAGCCTCAGCGACTTAACCAGATGCTGTCTCAAAATAAAATGTTAAAAAGGGCAGGGGATGTGGCTCAATGGTTAAGCATCACTAGGTTCAATTCCTAGTAACCCTCACCGAAAAAAGAACATGGAATTCTCTTTTTTTTTTTTTCAAGAAAAATCAGAACTTGTGTTTTCTCTGTTTGATGCCCCAGATAATATCCCTTCATGCTCAAAATTCAACTTTTTTCCTTTGCCCTTCAGGGCTCTCGTGATCCCTCTTCTGCCTGCTGTTTGTTAATATTCTTGGTTCGGCTTCAGTCCACTAATTTTCTTTCTCTTCCCAGATTCATTCCTTCCTTGGAGTCTCACTGTTCCTCTTTGAACTTGTTCTTCTGTTTGGAACTCTCTCTTCTCCCAGATGATTTTTATTAGACCATTATAGTTACACATAGTAGTTGGGTTCATTTTGACAAAATAACACATGCATGGAATTCGATTTCAGTCCCCATTCACCACACCCCAATTTCCCTCCCCTCCTCTTTTCTCCTCTTCTCAGATTTTTCTATGGCTGTTTTTTTTTTCACTTCAGGTCACAGTCCAGCTATTAGGTCCCCAGTGACTCGGTCCTAAGTCTTTCTTCCAACTCTCCCAAGTTCATTCTTTCCTTTCGTGACATTGACCACTACCTAGAACAGGGCTGCCCAGTATGGTAGCTACTAACCACTTGTGGCAAATTCAATTGAATTACAATAAAATAAAATAAAATATTATGCTCTTCAGTTGCCACATTACAAGCATCAAGAGTCACATTTGGCTAGTAGCTACCATGTGAGACAAAGCAGATGAAATAACAGTCTTATTGCTGAAGAAAATTCTGTAAGTGTTGGATCTAGAACTATCTTCCGAAGACTTTCCATTTTACTCCTTTTTTTCTGTGTCTTCTCAATATAATGTGAGAGCTTTTTTTTTTTTTTTTTTTTTTTTTTTTTTTTTTTTTGCATTTCTGAGGATTGAACCCAGGACTGTATGCATGCTAGGCAAGCATTCTACCATTAAGCATAAAAAATGTTGAACATTTTTTCATGTCGCTGTTGGCCCTTATATCATAAGTTTCTTTCTATTGATTTATAATAGCTATACATAACACTAGGATTTATTTTGACAGTTATAAATACGTGAAGTATAATTTGCTCCAATTAAGTACCCAGTACTTACCCTTATCCTCACCCTCCCTCTCCCTGTTCCCTTTCCTCTATTCTACTGATCTATTTATTTACTTATTTTTTTAAAAAAGTGTTCTGTGGATATACGTAATGGTGAGATTCATTGTATTACATTCATACATGTGCATCGGAGAGTTAGGTCAGATTCCTTCCACTGTTTTCATCTCATCCCGTCTCTCCTTCTTCCCCCTCAACCCCCTTCTTCTACTTCCCTGATCTTTCTTTTATTTTTATGGACTCCCCACCTCCACTTATTTTCTCTTTCTCTCTCCCCCCCACCAACTTTAAACTAGCTTCCACATATCACAGAAAACATTCGGCCTGTGACCTTCTGAGTCTGGCTTATTACACTTAGCATCATAGTCCCCAGTTCTATCCATTTCCCAGCAAGTGACATAATTGGGCATATCTACTTATTCATAAAATAATTTATCCATTCATCTACTGAATTCTGTTTGGAATGAGATGAAACCTCAATGTGGTTTTGATTTTCATTTCCCTAATTGCCAGAAGTGTTGAGAACATTTTTTCATGTAGCTGTTGGCCATGGTATTCCTTTTGAGAAGTGTCTGTTTAGTTCTTTTGCCTATTTTTGAATTGGGTTATTTGCTTTTATGGTGCTAAGTTTTTTGAGTTCTTTATATGTTCTGGATGTTAATGCCCCAGGAGCAGATGGCAAAGACGTTCTCCCGTTCGGTAGGCTTTCTCTTCACACTCATTTCCTTGGCTGTGGAGAAGCTTTTTAGCTTGATGGCATCCCCCTGTTGTTTTTAGTTTCATTTTTTGAGATTTAGGGGTTTTGTTAAGGGGTCCTGTGTCAGAATGATGGAATGTTAGGCCTACATTTTCTTCAAATAGTTACAGAGTCTCTAGTCTATTTCCTAGGTCTTTAATGCACTTTGACTTTGGTGCAGGGTGAGAGGTAAGGGTTCACCTTCATTCTTCTCCATTTGGATATCCAGTTTTCACAGCGTCACTTGTTTAAAAGACTATCCTTTCTCCAATGTATGTTTTTGGCACCTTTGTGTGGTATCATGTTGGGGATGCAAAACAAGTCAAGATGGCGCCTGGCAGCTTGCCAGGAGGAGTGGTTTGTGAAGCAACACCAGTGAGCCATTAAGATGCTGAGGGTTCCTTATTGGCTGACTGCTGTATCTAGATGATGTTAACTGAGTCAAGCTGTGAGTAATCAGTTGGGTATAATACCTCTGCTGTCCCACAATAAAGTGGCTCCTGCTATCTCAGGTGCCCACTACTTTTGAGTTCTCGCTCAGTTCCTGCTGAGTTCACTCGCAATAAAGTAGTTCCCGCTTCAACCTTCAAGTTGCTTGTCACCTCTCGGTTATTTAGCCCAGCCAGACTACGGCAGTATCAGATAACTATTTATGTGGATTTGCTCAGTGTCTTCTATTCTATTCCATGGGAATTCTATTCATGGATCTGACTATAAGTTTCAAGGAGACAAATACCTCACCTGTCTGACTCAGCACTGAACCACTGAGACTTAAAACAGTGCCTGGCACAGTTATCCAATAAGTGTGAATTGAATACGTGGGTGAACCCCGTGGTTCTTGGCAAAGTGGATCTACAGGGCTGCGTGAACTTGTGTGCGCAAACCTAGAGCAAATGAGTGGGAAAGCAGAAACCTCCTCATAAACTTTATTGCTCTTAAAAATGCTGCTGAACAGATTTCCTTCAGCACAGGTAGCATCCAAGGTCAAAGGCTCCAGGAGGAGCAGTCCCTACACCTCACTGATGGACAGCAGACTTTCAGGATGATCTCATACTTTACGTTTCATAACTTCAATTGTAGTAGTGCAAATCAACAAAGTGGTGCCCATCACAATGCTTGAGATGCCGAAGCCCAAGGCCAGTCTGGAATTTCTCTTTGCTTTTCTGTGATTCCCAAGGTGGTTGGCATTCCGGGTCTGTAGGGGTTAAGGCAAGCTGGTGGGAGTGTTTCCAAGAGGAAAAGAGATGAGGGAATGGCATTCCTGGGTATAGGGCGCAAGTTCAAGATCAGGAATGGTGATGTGAGGGAGATAAGGGCGGGGTTTAGTCTCCCAGGGGAGAAAAAAGCAGGTAGTCAAGGGGGCAGGAGGAGAGAGTGGATTTGGGCAGGAGTTGGAGCAGCTTGGGAGCATCCTGGGGATCAGTAAGGGCACCCACATGGTGAAGAGGGAAGGACAAGTCCCTAGGAACATGGTGGGTGAAGAAAGAGGTGAACGAGGATGTCGGTGTGGGGACAAAGAAATTTGATGGACGCTGGGTAGTGCCCACCTTAATGGAGAAAAACAGGGCTGGG
Source organism: Urocitellus parryii (assembly GCF_045843805.1). Taxonomy (NCBI): domain Eukaryota; kingdom Metazoa; phylum Chordata; class Mammalia; order Rodentia; family Sciuridae; genus Urocitellus; species Urocitellus parryii. Next base: position 16,757,841 of record NC_135545.1, on the reverse strand, counting down.
ACTGCCAGCAAGATGAAGAAAAAGAAGGATATGATAGAGAGACACAAATAATCATTTTGTGGGGGAGGCACAGATGACATGACGGATGGCTGGGGTGGCTCTATCTGCCTGGTCTTCTTCGAGATAATCTGGGCTTCGGGGTCCCCGGGTCTAGTTACAGTGGCCATGGACCCGGTCTGAGGAGATGTTGGATGAGTGGAATCTGCAGACAGGGGTAATGAAGTCAGGAGAGGAGTTTCCCAAGAAATGAAGACTTGCCCAATCAGCCCCTGAGGCTAGTAAGGTACTAAAAACAAACACTGCCCCAAGCCAAGAAGGCAGGGTCCCAAGCCACAGCCAACCACACCTCTGAGTTCCCATAAAACAGCCTTGTGAGCCCCACAGCCTTCCTCTAGCCTCTCCTAACGAGTGCCTGCCTCACCCCATGACCCCCTGCCCACCCTCTAACTGCTGCACTTTGCCACCCGAGACGGACGCACACTCAAATTCTCCTGCTCCGCTGATAACCCATCACTAACCTATCCAATGACCCTGGGACTTCCCTGGCTCCTCAGTCCAGGAGGCGCCTCGGAGGGTCGAGTCCCAGGGTGTGGCCTCACTACTGACCTCTACTTCATTGTGATTGGCTACTGTGTGATGGGCGTGCCTCCAGTGCTTAAATATGGCTTCTGATTGGTTCAGTGTACAGAAGGGGCATTTCCCAGTCTAACGTCTTTCTCGATGCCCCAGCGATTGATTCAGTGAATCCGGGAACTGGGTGACAGTGAATTGCCCTTCTTGTTGTCATTGTCCCCAGTTTAAACAGATGATTGGTTCGATATGTAGTGTGTGGGTCTCGCTTCCAGACTACTAAGGGTAATGGGCAGATGTATTGCTCTCTTCTTTGGAGTTTATTGTATTTTAGGGGTGGGATGTACTCGGAAGGCCCCGTGGTCTGGCAAGCAGGACCATGATTCTGCTGAATTCATAACCCAGAAAGAACGAGAAAAAACACTCACATATAAAAAAATGCAATTATTTGATTATGAACTAAGGGCAATGCGGGGACATGAGGAGGGCTGTGGAGGACTCCAGAGTACCTCAAGTGGCTGGGAGTGGGGTGGGATGTGCAAGAAAGGCCTCGGAGAGAGGAACATTTGAGTTGAGACTGGAAGTACAAGAGGAGCCCGCCAACAGGAGATCCTGGGAGAGGGTTCTAGGCATGGGGAATAGCGAGGGCAAAGGTCGAGGTGGGATAGAGGAGGTTGGTGAGAACAGAACAGAAACCGAGGCGTCGTAGCTGGATGTCGCAGTGGTACTGCGCCAGCACACCCCGCACACAAAGACACACACGACCTACGAACCATCAGGTCTTCCTTAGATTTTTTTCATTTGGAATGATGTCAATATCTCCTTTTCATTAACCCCATGTGTGGGACTGAAGGAGACCCAGCACAAGTGAGCAAAGAGTCCACGTTCATCTCCTTGAAGAATTAGATTAAATGGCTGAAGATTCTCTCTGCTGGTGGTTCCGGGCTAAAAGAAGTTTCGTGGTAGAGTGTTTCCTTGGTTTTGCCAGATCAACAAGCAAAAAAAAAAAAGGTGGAAATACATAAAATGATGAGGGAAGCAACCACAATTTGAAACACAGTCAGCCCAGTGGCCCATACTGAAAATCTCCCAACTGTGCCCACTTGTTTGTTTATTATTTTTTTAGATGTTGAAGGACCTTTGTTTGATCCATTTATTTTTATGTGGTGCTGAGAATCAAACCCAGTGCCTCACATATGCTAGGCTAGCGTTCTGCCACAGCCCACAACCGCAGCCCCCCATTTGTTCTTCTTGATAGCACTGGTGTCTGTGTCCATATGACATTGGCTCTGGGAGACTACTGCGTGAGAAAGAGCCATGGCTAAGACCTACAACCTTCCAGCTCTGATCCGTAACAATCTGTGGATGGAAGAGATGCAGAGGTAGGACATTAGCAAGGCACTGAGGAATGACCAGACTTGATAGAGAAAGCCATGAGCTAGGACCCCCAGGGGAAGAATCCTCATCAACAGTGGTTTTCTAAGTATGGTCTTTGGACCAGGAATCTGTTAGAAATACAAATTCTAGGGCCCTACCCCAGACCTACTGAATATGAAATTCTGGTGGTGATGCCCATCCATCACATTTTATAAACCCTTCACATATCCTGGTGCAAAATGAAATTTGAAAACAACTGGACTAGAGGGATGAACGAGAGAGGATGGAAGGACCAAGGCCCCTCTAAGAGCTTCACGCTGACCACTGGGCTTGGTCTTGGTGTTCGTAGATGTTCACTGAATGAATCAATGAGCCCTGGGGGAATTCACACGTGGAAAACAAAAGATCCCTCAGAAAGCAGAAATCTCCTTCTATGATTATTGCTCTCTGAAATCCAGTGGAGAGGAGTCTGTCTCAGGGGCAGAGTCAGAGCACGAGCATCTGGAGTCCCAAGGGCCTGAGGGGAACAAGGAGGACCCACCACCCCTAACACTCGGAGGGAGAGGAATCCAGGTGGTTGTTAGGGTCTTCAGAAGTGTGGAAGCATGTGTCACCAGGTAACATGGATAGAGGAAATGAAGAACATAATCAGCAATCCCAGGACGACACTTACGATGCCCATGGCCAAAGTCAGGTTGGAATTCCTTTCTCCATGGCTGTCGGCATCCCAGGTCTGCAGGATGGGGAGGCAAGTTCGTAGGAGTATCCACAGGAAGGAAGAGGATAGAGAGGGGTCAGAGAGGGGTCCTTGGTTGGGGTAGAGCTGAAGGGAAGGCATAAGGAGCCTCCCTGGGGAGAAACCTAAGGTCAGGGTAGGGATAAGGATTGGAGCAGGACCCAGGAAAAGGAGAGCAAGGAGGGAGGAGTGCCTCTGGGAGATGGAGACAAAGGGCACAGTGACGTAAAAATGGAGTTCCAAGGAAGATAAATGATGGTGAGTTGTGGGAGGTGCTGGGGAGGTCCCTGGAGGGAAGGGGAAACAAATGGAGAGTGCCCCTCTGAGAAACTGTAGGGTGATGGATGGAGGGCCAAGGGGGGTCTCACCTTTGCTGGCCTTGAACTTGTGATCCTCCTGTCTCAGCCTCCTGAGCTGCTGGGATTACAGGCCTGGAGAGCCACCCACCGGCTTTCCACTCTGCTGTTGATGGGGCATTCCCATCAGCATTATAAATGGTTCCTCATAATATGGGGGAGGAGTTCCAAGGTTTTTCTTTCGGTCTGTGCTTCTGATTGGTTCAAAGAATGTAGAGGGTATTTCCTGGGCTCTCCCCACCTTCTGATTGACTTGGGGAGTAAAGGAGGTAAATATTCAGATATTTGCTTTTCCTTTCTCAAATTGAACTCAAGATTATCCTCATGAATACAAACTGGGTGGGCATCTGAAACTGGCTGCTAGTTAGTTCCCAATGTGACCTCCAGATGGGTCCCATACTTGTCAACAGTGGAATTTACTTATTCATCCAATTTATCCTTATTTTGCACCTATTTTGTGCCTGGTTTTGTGCTGCCCTCTGGGAACCAAGAGGTGACCAAGAACAAAGTCATGGATTTTGTGGAGTCCACAATTCATGGAGCAGACAGAAAATAAAACATCCATATGAATAAAATACATGGCATAATTTTTCAGATGATATCAAGTTCTCTGGAAGGAAAGAAATCATGTGATGTGAGGGCTGGGGATGTGGCTCAAGCGGTAGCTCGCTCGCCTGGCATGCGTGCGACCCGGGTTCGATCCTCAGCACCACATACCAACAAAGATGTTGTGTCTGCCGAGAACTAAAAAATAAATATTAAAAATTCTCTAAAAAAAAAAAAAAGAAAGAAATCATGTGATGTGGAAGAGAGAAATGTAGGAAGCCAACTGGACATTGGCAGAGAGGAGGGATGAGAGGGCATCCAAGCTGAGCCCTGAAGGCTGAGAAGGATCCAACCATGAAAAGATTGAGTGGAAATGGTTCTATGCAGGGAAAGAGCAAGTTCCGCTGTCCTACAATGAGAAGGAGGTTGGTGTGGATGAAACAGACAGGAACAGGGGCAAATGGGGCCAGCATGTGGTAAAGGAGGAACAGGAGGTAGGAGAGGGGAAGAGGAGACGGCCTGTCCACATCCCTGAGTGAAGACTTGGACTGACTCTTATGGGAGCATTTTGAAGGATTTAATCCAGGAGGTCTGTGATACGACGTAGGCATCAGGTGTGCTCTGAGCTGAGGCATGACCAAGGGAGAGTGGAGAGTCCTAGGTTCCAACTTTTATTGTGGGTCTGACTAGGACTACCAAGCTCCTCCCTCATGGATTCCTGGTTGGCTCCAGTGCCAGCAGCCCTCCCAGTATGATTATTCTGACTGGCTCCCATCCCTTTCCTTGAATGCCATCTTCTAATTTATGGTCTCCTGGAGCTCTCTATCCACATTTCCCATGGGTGACTGGTTGTTCCCTAAGAGGTAGGACTTCAGTGTGTCCTTCCTTAAAGTATATCAGAACCCCAGCTGATTCTTTCAGGGTAGACTCAAGATTGGGTGATGCTCTAGAAGTAGGGGAGGGGGCAGTTCAGGTGGAAGAACAATGAAAAAGTGAGTCACCAGCAGTGGGACCAACACACCTGGAGAGTTCAGAAGAGAATATCTTCAAGTAAGAAGGCCTGATCAGCAGTGCCTGTTGGATTGGATTTTTTTTTTCATGGTGACATTAGGAGGACTTTCATGGCCTTGTTCTGGACAGTCACAGGACAGCAGTGTGATGACACCATATTCCAGGGGCTTAGGGGATAGATACCTCTTTCAACAGGCTAGCTGTAGAAGGGACAAAAGAAGCTGTGGTTTGGATGTTGAGAATGTCCCCAACGTGGTTATGTGCTAGAAGCTTGGTTCCCAGTGTGGCAGTGTGGAGACAATCTAGGAAGGAAGTGGGGGTATCACTTTTGGAAAGGATTAATATAGTTCTCACAGGAACCTGGTTAGAGAAAATTGTAATGAAAAGAGAAGACCTGAACCCTAAAATTTCTCTTGCTTCCCAGTCTTTCCATATGATCGCCTCCATGATATCATCTGCCATGAGACCCTCATCAGTAGTGAGTTTCCAGAGTGAAATGGAAGTTTATTCTGGATTTCAACCTCTAAAACTTTGAGATAAATAAGACTCTTTCCTTTATAAAATATCCAGCCTTAGGTATTTTGTTATAGCATCATAAAAAGGACTAAGTCACCTCCCCTAGAGAAGATGGGTCACAGACCCAAGACAAATCAGGAACTGGGAACCTCTGTTACCTTCACAGAATTGCAACTGTATGGAATGCACTCACATTCCATTTTATACACAAGTTTGTTTTGTTTTGCTGCAAAGAATTTGAAAGAATTTTTGAAATGTTCAACATCTCTAGCAATTAGAGAAATGCAAATCAAAACTACTCTAAGATTTCATCTCACTGCAGTCAGAATGGCAGCCAACAAGAATACAAACAACAATAAGTGTTGGTGAGGATGTGGGGGGAAAGGCACACTCGAACACTGCTGGTGGGATTGCAAACTGGTGCAACCAATCTGGAAAGCAGTGTGGAGATTGCTTAGAAAATGTGGAATGGAACCACCAGTCGACCCAGCTATCCCACTCCTCAGTTTATACCCAAAGGACTTAGAAACAACAGTGACGCAGTCACATCAATGTTATAGCAGCACAATTCACAATAGCTAAACTGTGGAACCAACCTAGATGCCCTTCAATAGATGAATAGATAAAGAAATTATGGTATATACACACAATTAAATATTACTCAGCAATAAAACAGAATAAAATTATGGCATTTGCAGGTAAATGGATGAAGTTGGAGAATATCATGCTCAGTGAAGTAAGCCAATCCCAAATAAACCAAAGGCTGAATGTTTTCTCTGATAAGTGGATGCTAATCCATAATGGGGGAGGGGATAAGTAGAGGAACTTTGGAATGGATAAAGGGGAGGGAATGGAGGGGAGGGGGATAAGGATAGGAAAGATGGTGAAATGAGATGGACATCATTACCCTAGGTACATGTACTATTTATTGCACAAATAGTGTACTTCGTATACAACCAGAGAAGTGAAAAATCGTGCTCCATTTGTGTACAATGTATCAAAGAGTATTCTGCTATCATGTATAATTGATTAGAACAAATTAAAAAAAGAAAACCAAAAAAGAATTTGAAATGTTTAATAACTTTGAATTTGAATGTTTTTTCTATAATTAACACCCAATTGACTGAATGGCATGTGAAATTTTTGTAGCATGAGAAAATCTGACCTCCAAAGAGTTTGCAAGGGCTTTTTTTTTCTTTTTTAACATTTGTAAGGACCAAATTTAACAATTCAAAAAATGAGCATTTTTGTTGAAACATGTTCATATTGATTCTGACTTTCTAGTGCTTTGAAGATGATAACTTGTTTTCAGGGAGAAAACATTGTCCTAGTTCTGGCAGAGTTCCCAGACTAAGCACTGCATCCAGAAGAGAAAGAAAGGTTTGAACTACTGTGTGGTGTTTTTCCAATGCCTGTTGATTTGCCAGCACTCCAGGATTTTAGAACAGATGAAGATGAGATCGTTAACAAAAATAAAAGGAGACTTCTCCAAAATATGGGAATATAGTAGGAAAATGAAAACCCAGAGCTACAATGTATCTTCAATTTCTGTTGATTTTACTTTGAAACCATTTAAGTATTTTAGTAGTTATTTTTTAAGCTGGAAATTAAAAGAGAATTCCTAAAACTGAAAATAAATTAGTGGTCCTAACTGGGTATCTATTGTTAGCATAACCAGACAGAAAAGGATTATTTCAAGAGACATTAAACACTATAATTTAACCATACATCCCCCTAATAGGTATGTTGTAAAAGGAAAAGGAACAGCAAGAAAAATCTTTAAAGTTTTCAGGAAATGTAATTTCCTGAAATTACGTGGTAACAAGACCAATGTAGCATTGGTATTGTTATTCTGAGACTGCTGGAATAAATTTGGATAAAATAAATAATTAGAAGATATTCTAATTCTATCATTCCTGGTGTCACTGTAAACTTAGATATTTGGCATGAGAACAGCTGAAAGGAAACCAAACAAATTCTAGAACTGAGAAATCCAGTAAATGATAATAAGAATCTAATAGATGGGATTCATAGGAAATTAGAGATAAAGAGAAATAGTAAATGAAAGATGGGTCAGAAAAAAATAAAACAGACTTCAGACTAGAAGGGGAAAAAAAGAATACGGAAGAAGTTCTGTCACATGTGTGACTAGACTCCTAACAAAAGAGAAAATAATGGTGTAGAGGAAGCATTTGGAAAAATAGTGCCAAAGAATTTTCCAGAACAGATGACTGAGATTAATCCACCAACTAATTTAAGAAGCCCAGTGAAGCTCAAATAGGATCCATACAATTTACTCTAAATATATTTTAGAGGCCGGATGTAGCTCAGGGGTAGAAGGCTGGCCCACCTGTGCAAGACAAAGGTTTGATCTTTGGCACTGCCAATAAATACACAGGAAATTTCAAAAAACAAACAAAAAAAGAGAAAAATACTTATAAGAAGCCCCTTCAATAGAGTGGCAGACTGATGGCTGACTTCTAAACAGCAACAAAATGCAGCTCAGAAGAGGGCAACATGATATATTCAAAGTCTGAAAAAAAATTAAATTAACTGCCAATCTAAAGTTACATGCCCAGCAAAAACACTCAGGAAGGAAGGGAAGGGCCCTCCACCCACCTAACTGAAGGAGGGCACCATGGAGGCCTGTGAACATGTCCATGAGGGACCCTGGAAGCTGCAGCTGAAAGGTGTCTCAGAGCTTGCCATGACCAAGCAGAAGGAGGAAAAGACAAAGAAAAGATGAAACTCCTGAAAGCAATGGGAACCCGCAAAACAAGGACGAGAAGCAGCACTGCCTGGGTTGGCCCACCCCAGCCAGGAGGGAAGCAGGAGGTTCTCCCTGACGTGTGGATGCTGACCCAGAACAAGGGAGGGACAGGGAGAACAGAAGTTCACTGGATTCGACAAAGGGAACAAAGGAAGGGGGTGGAATAGGAAATCAGCAGAATGAATCAGACACGAGGCTCCTACACTCGTCATGAATACATGACCAGGGTAACGCCACATCATGCTTAACCATTAGAATGGGATCAAAATTGCAACAGCTTGCACCCCATGTATGTATAATATGTCAAAATACATCCTACTGTCATGTGAATCTAAGATCAAACAAACAAAAAAGGAATAAAGCAACTCCAAATCTGGGGGGTAAAAAAAGAAGAAGAAATGGGATATTGAGTTTCCCCAACACCTTACAAAAAAAGAGAGAGAGAAGCAGCAAATAAAAGGATCCTAAAGAGAGCTTTCAAAACCCACAAGCAGAGAGTGGAGGACTTTGACAGGCACCTGGATATGCTCACAGAGCACTATGACAGTCCCAAAGGAGCTGGATCAAGAAGCTTCCTGACTGTGGCTTTAGAGCAGCATCAAGATGAAGCAGAAGGGTCAGCTGCAGTGTGTTGGATCCCTTTGATATTTTCTGACAACATTCTATTGCACAAGCCCATGCATCTTCTGCTGAAATGGTGCTTTTCAAAGCTGTGTCCCTTATATGTCAAGAGCTTTGTAATGTTTTGAACAACTAATAAAAAGAAAAAAAAGCTGTGTCCCCCTCATTCTGGAACTTGATTATTAAGACTGTTCTTTTACTAAATTTTGATTTTTCAGTAGCACATAGAACATAACCCTTTTTTAGTTTGGACTGGAAAGTTCTGGATTTACTCAGAGGCTAACATCATTTCTGGGAGTGCTGTGGAAGAAGGCTTTTACCCCTGAGTTGCCTCTAACACTCTCAGGCCAGTCAGTTATCCTCACCTGGATGAGACAGACTCTAGAGCTTAAGAAGCTAATATCCCCCACTTAGACCCCCACCAGACCCTGGGAGTCCTGCCCTACCAAGTTCTCTCTGGCTTGGGTTTTGCTGGTTTATCCAGTTTTTCTTTAGCACTACTATAACAAAATACCTAAGACTGAGTAACTTATAAATAATAGAAATTTATTTCTCATGGTTCTGGAGGGTGGGAAGGTCAAGGTCAAGGCACCAGCAGGTTCAATGTTTGATGAGAAACTGTCTTTGCAGGGTTTGACTATCTCAATTATGAAAAAATTGGTGATGCTATTAGACTTATACACAGACCATCAGTCAGAAGGAGGCATCCTTGTTCTTTTATGCTTAAAGACACTGGCCAAATCCTTTACTTCCTGGAAATCAAAACCCAACTATCCAAGCCAAGAAAGCTACTACGCAGAGAAAGAAGGACAAAAGGTGGGGGTAGGGAGTAAAACAGAAAGTAGGAGAAGCCAAAGTTCAGGAAGCAAGAAATGCAGAGTTGAAGGCATTCATCCGATCCATCCTATAGCTATAGCCATCATAATTTCCCCTTGATAATCTTGTCTATGATGAAGATTGGGCACTGTCTCTACTGCTCAGTTCCTGACATCCAGCATATCCATACCCACCCCTGCATCTACTTCTACCCAGAATTGAGCATTTGAGGTGGAAGATATCTTGGCTCTGTAATCTTCGTAAAAACTGAAATTAATTCCTTCAATTCACTCTATGAAGCCATTTCTTCTAACTCTATTCCCAATAGTTAAGGAAAGACAACTGAGAAGTACTGACATAGCAAGGAGTCACTCTTGACAAATGCTACGCCTGAGTTTGCCTGCTGTGACACTGCACGTATATGTAATTTCTACATTGTTTCTCATAAACAAGGCAGCCCTTGAGCCAAGGAACACACCAGTCATGAAATTCACCTGAAAAGTGATACATGACCCCAGGAACACAGAGCCCAGATAATTTACCATCCAAAAGCCACCTCAAATAAGGGACTCTAGTCAAGAGTTACCACACACAATCTTTTATTATAAGGTTGTCACCACCCAAGGGAACTGCCAGAAACCTATCCACATTCAATCTTGACTTCTGTCCTCTCCCACCACAGGCCTCATATTTTTTTATTCTGGAATACGCACTTAGCCCCTTGAAATATTCTGAATCAATTCATTCCACGAAGCATGTCCTGACTTCTGGATATGTGTATTGCCACTTGTTATTACTGTTTCTAGGTCCTTGACTGGGCTTAAATACAAACCGTGACAACACTTTATAAACCATATTGGGGTCTACATTTGTGAACTTCACCATGGCACTTCCCACCCACTTGCAACTCCCTGCAAACTGGCACCTCACACCCTCCACTCCCTAACTCCACCAGCTAAAACCCAGTGGTACTAAATGAGCATCCATCGATGGTTGACCTGAATAATTAATTACTGTGGTGTTTGAAAATTGCAGTTAATTTTCTAATGATACAGGTATTAACTCACAATTTTGAATGGCCTTTTCTCTGCTCAGGACCTCACAAGGCTAAAATTAAGGTGTCAGCTAGGCTGGTTCTCACCTAAAGCTCAGAGTTCTGTTTCAAATGCAGATGGGTATCGCAGAATTCAGATCCTTACTGTTGTTGGACCTGTTCCCTAGCTGGCTGGAAAACTGCCCTCAGCTAAAGGCTGCCTGCATTCCTTTCCACAGGGATGATTACTCCCACCCCCCACCCCCTGGGGATTCCCCCCCACCCTGCTGGGAATTGAACCCAGGGTCTTGTGCCTGAAGGCAAGCACTCTACCAACTGAGCCATATCCCCAGCCCATCCCTTAACATTTTTAAGTCAAAAACAGAGACTCCAATACTCTCATACCTTCAACCTCTTTTTCCAGTAAGACTAAGTCCCTTTTAAGAACTCACCTGATTAGGTTAGACCCACTGAGGATTGTCGGAGTCCAGGTACAACAGGGGGTCTCAGGAGACTAACGGATGGTGAGGAGTCAGGGAAAGGCGGAGAAACAATATAGACACAAAAGTGAAGGTGCTGAATCCCAATCTTTACTTGTGAAGTTAATCATATATCCTTTGCATTTTGGCAGGCTCACAGTACTTTGTGGTTACAAAACAGGAATCATTATTCAAAGAAACAAAATATTACGTAGCTACAATTAGATAAGAAGAATGTATCTTGGCTTATGCAAAAGCAAGCATTTTTACTTTCAGTTCGCATTTTGCTTTGAGCTGTTTCTGCTTAGTTAGCTTTTAATAATAATTAGAAATGTCCCAGACTATTGGCCTATACCTTGACTATTCTTTCTTGACTTACTGACTAGAATTGGCGCCATGGTTATGGCAAGGGGTTAACTTGAAAAGAGAGGCTACTAATTTTAATCAAAGCAAAACAAGAGCAAGAGCACAAACCATTGTGCACAGGAACAAGAACAAGTTACCCAGTACTAAGCACTAATCTGTCTTCTTAACATTAATTCTTCTTCTCTATATTTTAATTTAATTTCTCAAAAACTTCCTTGACTGTTTTTCCTACAGGGGGTTTTTCATTAAACGTTAACGATTTACGTTCCACAGCTGAATCATTGCATTTAGAGCAAACAGATTTATTCTTTAGAAGTAGTTGCATTAATTGGGAAAGTCATGTTTTTTCCTTCATACTCAATGGTCATATGAGAAGTCGAAACTATACTTATTAAAGGAATACAAAAACAAAGCAGCCCTTTTTCAGAAACATACTGCGATCCTCCAGAGGATGGACGCCTTGCGCCATTCATCTCAGCAGGGCCTTGCCTTTGCCTGAGTCAGGGGAGGGGCGCAGCAGAGGATATTCTAATTTAAGGTTAACGGAATCGGGACCTTAATCATATCTGCAAAATTCCTTCACTACAGCAAACAGATCAGTACTGGATTAAATAATAGGGGGAAAGGCATGTTTATATCAGGGAGGGAATTCCGAGGCCATCTCTGAAGTCTACCTACCACAGTGCGGATTTCCTATTCTATCATCCCATGTATATTTATTAGGTGGTCCTCTTAAGAAAGGCCTTCTCATTTTTCATCTTCTTTCTCTGTTCTTTCTTCCTGTCAGTTTGGACAAAACAGTACAAAGTATTTTATTTTAATTCAATACTTCATCATCCATTACTGACATCATTCACTTTCCCTCCTGTTTCTGCCTGGGCTCATTTACTCTGCTCTCTCCTGCTTCTCTCAGGAGGCCTTCCTGCTCCTGCCTACTTGCTCCATCTGCAGACAAAGGGGATGCAGGAGGGAGGAAGAGCCATGAGGCAAACTTCCAACCAATCCCTACCCGAGTGGGCGGGGTCAATGCCTGAAAGGGGAAGAGCTTCCTGCGGAGGCCTTGGGAGTCCCAGTGAGACCACGCCTCCTCATGAGGACAGCCAATCAGGATCTGAGGCGCTGCTTTCTCCATTGTGAAGAACTAGCCTGTGACCGGTCTGGGTCCTGGGAGTCCCAGTAAAGCCAGAGGAGTTGGCGTGGGTCAAGGTCTGTTCCCAAGAAATTCAGCGTCTGCCTTTACCTGAGCGGAAAGATCATGGTCCCCAAACCTAAGCCCCCACCACCACCAGCTAAACCACAGTCGCCGGAAGAACTGGCATTTTATGCTCCGAACCACCTATGTTTGGTCGTTTTGGGTATATTGCTTTGCCTTCCCTTGGGACTTCTAGCTTTCAAGGAGAGAAAAAAGGTAAAATAAAGACATGGCCATCCTATCCTCTGCCTGACCCCTACATCTGCTCCAGTCCTGAGACCTGGGAGGTGGTTTTCCCTCGATGGTGGGAGGGTTTCAACCCTTCTACCAAAGGTTTCTGAGCTCAGAGTTTCTTGGTTCAGAAACTGACCACTATGCTGTCGCCCTTACAGATCATACAGGCTAACCGCAACAGCGAATGGGAACAGGCTTACAAAAGCTCACGCAAAACTGGTTGGCTATCTGTGTTCTCCATACTCGGTGGTTTGGCCATCATTTATATACTTTTTCTATATATATGAGGACCAGGAGCAGCATCCCCCGACGTCTACTCCCCAACAGACCAACCCACAAAGAGACTGAACAGCTATCAGGCAAGAAAATCAATAGCCGAGACATCCCCTAGCCAAGAAACCCACCAGCCAAGGAACTCAACATCCAAGCATCCCAGCAGCCCGGCAACATCTAGGTCACCTGTCTGTACTACTTAAGCAGACCCGGCTTCCAGAGCTGTCTTCATCCACCTTAGGGCTCCACACTTCATGTCCTAGATCTTCTTCCTTGACTCTGGGATATGCTTACAGAAAAATTTTTATTTAAACCAATAAAATTAAAGGGAATGATCTACCTTCATGTGTATTTGTGTGGGTTTGCGGGGTCCCAGATCTATGTTTTGCTGGGGTATGTATTTCCTAGACCCTGTGAAAATCAGAAAGCCCTAATGGTGAAGTCCAGGGACATGAAAATAGGGCAGATGGAAGTTCATAACCCCCCTGACATTTAAAGACTGTATATACTTGGAAAAAATACTTTTCTTGGGCCTGGCTCTTTTGTCTGTAAAACAGTCATAATATTGCCAAAGTAAGATGATATTTAGAAATGTGAATAAATATTTATTCTCATTAAGTCTTTTTCCATTCAACCTGGGATGGTAGGTTTTTAGTGTCTCAAAGCAGGGAAAAGAAAACAATCTTATTCTGGCCTTTGAGATCCAAAAGTCAAACGCTTAGAAAAAAAACAGAAGGCCCTCAAGGAATCAAAATAGATTTTACAGATTAGCTGATGAAGATGACCTCTCTCCCAATCTGGAAAGGTAACTGGTTCCTCATTCATAGAAGAGGAGAAGTAGAGAGATATTAAAGTCAGCATACCCATAAAAAGTTCTCTGCAGACTGTGTTGCATGAAGAAGGATGTCAGAGACCTCACATGCTACCTATATTCCCTCATCTCAGATAAGGCCTAGAGAGGCTGCAAGATCTCAAGGAAGATATATGCAATATGGAGGTCTAGGAAGAAATGGACTCAGACAAGTCAGGTATCCTGAACCCCAACCTGATAAAGAGAAGGTGGATTCATAGGAATTTCAAGTGGCAGGGCAGGAGATGATTACCAAAGAGGAACTGGGGATAGCAGAGGAGCCATCCCCAGCAAATGCAATCAGGGATCTAGACCGACACCAAGGACAAGAGATGCCCAGGGGCTGCTTTTGGTGCCCTGGCTTCATGGGTAAGCCCAAATTTAGACACAGAAACCCTAGATTCAGCAGAAAGAAGTTTCTATCACCACAGAAATGAGGACCATAAGTAGAAACTGAGTTGTTGTGGAAGAGACAGTCAACTCTTCTCCAAATCCCCAAAGCTTTTTCTAAATGGGAGCCCTCAGCCACACCTCATAAGTTCCCATGTGTGGCCATGAGGGCTGTCTGCAGTCCTGTGGAATGTGAGCAGAAGCAACTAGTTTGTTCCATAAATGAGACTGGCCTTTAAATACCTCCCCTGGACACTCCTCCATTCTCTTCCTCCCCTTGCCATCTGGGCAAGTAAAACCTAGGGTGATTTTAATTTTTTATTATTTAATTATTTATTTGGTACTGGGATTGAACTCAGGGACACTCAGCCACTGAGCCACATCCCCAGCCCTATTTTGTATTTTATTTAGAGATAGAGTCTCACTGAGTTGTTTAATGCCTCGTCATTGCTGAGGCTGGGTTTCAACTCATGATCCTCCTGCTTCAGCCTCCCAAGCCACTGGCATGTGCCACCATGCCCAGCCACCTAAGGTGATTTGAAGGCCACATGTTAAAGAGGTGGCAGAGACCTCACTGGCTTGAGTTCCTGATTTATTTTAGGAATAGTTGCTCTTCTTCTAGCCACCTTGAGCCCAGTTAAGCAGAAAATAAACTATCCTGGGGAGCCATGACATGTTTGGCATGTTTCTACGTCCCCCTTCACCCTAATTAGTGCAGATGCAGAAACATAGTTAAAATGTTTCTTGCACTTTTGGGGTTACAGCTTGAAACTTGGACCAGACAAAAGATACTTATCTTGTTGGGAAGTTTATAGGAAATACAACAAGAAAGAAGCAACAAAGATCCGAGTCCACCTTTAAATGTGGATGTTATATGCTGCGTCTATTTCTTCTGTGGTTCCAGGTGTCTCCAAGGATTTGTGGGACAATGCTCTGTATGAGGGATGTGTCTGGAGAGGGTATTACTGTGTTAATGTCTAGAGGGTCAACCATTCCTATCCCTCCGCAGTTCAGTCAAGTTGGGGCCTATCAACATCACCTGAAAAGATACAGAGTTAGGGTGGCCCATGTTAGCATAAACAGTAAAAAAAAAAAAAAAAAGTCTCATGGTGTTACAACACTTGAAAAGCCAGCCAGTCTTCTTGGCTTCATCTCCTAGACTCTCTCCACCTATATGCCAATCTAAAACATTCACCTGTTACTTAGCATCATGTAAATACAAAACCAAAAGTTTTGCTCTTGTCTCTTGAGACATGATCAATGGAATTGCTAAATTGCTATAAAGCAACAGGCAGGTTTAGCACTCTTCCTTACCATCTCTCTAACCATTACTTCTCACAGAATAATATCACATGGTTTTTGTTTTGTTTTTGGTACTGGGGATTGAACCCAGGGGTGCTTAACCACTGAGCCACATTTCCTGCCTTTTTTAAAAAATACACATATTTTATTTAGAGACAGGGTCTTGCTGAGTTGCTAAATGCCTCAGTAAGTTGCTGAGACTGGCTTTGAACTTGCAATCCTCCTGCCTCAGCCTCCCAAGCCACTGGGATTACAGGCCTGCACAACTGCACTCAGCAAGATCAGTTTTTAATATATATTGTTTTAGTTATAGATGGTCACAATACCTTTATTTTACTTACTTATTTTTACGTGATGTTGAGAATCAAACTCAGCACCTCATTATGTGCTGGGCAAGTGCTGTACCACTGAGCCACAACCCCAGCCCAAGATCAGTTTTTAACTCAACTTGTAGAATTTCCATTTCATTATAGCTGTATAAGTATGTTCCATGACTGAGCACAGTGGTTTACAGTGGTCACATACTCTTTCTGATTTTTAACTCAGCACACAAATAACTCATCTACCTGCACTTTCAGATTTTTTTTCTTTTTTTTTTCCTTTTTATCCTTTTTCTCCCCCTCCCCCTCCCCTCCCCCTCCTCCTAATCCTCCTCCTCCTTGTTCTTCCTCTTCTTCTGTTTGTTCCATTTTCAGTGTGTCCCTTTGACAGTCGTTCTGAAGCCCTCCAGAAGAACTGTAGGTCGCTCTTAACAGAATTTCCCACATGACCAAACAGGTCAGGTAATTTTTCTGTCTTTCCCTTGGGTCTTTAAATCCTGTTTAAATTATGGTTTTTGACTTGCACAACTTTCAAACCAACACACTTATAAAGATTCATGAAATACAAGGGTATGGAAGAGGAGAGGTGCTCACTTCATGGCTTGCTCCTGGTACTACTATCTCTTCTCAAAAGTAATTGCTGTTATTTATTGTTTGTTTGTTTGTTTTTGCAGTATGGGAGATAGAAACCAAGACCTCCAGTACACTAGGCAAGCGCTCTACTATTCAGCCACATCCCCATCCTTTTTATTTTGAGACAAAGCCTCAATAAGTTGCCTACACTGTGCTTGAATTTGTGATCCTCAGCCTCCTGAGTAGTTGAGATTACAGGTACCACCACACCCAGCTACAGTCAATATTTTGTTGTGCCTCTTTCTAGTTACCTGCCCATGTATATCCATGTGCATAGATGTTCGTTCATGTTATTAATACACTTTTTTTCCCTGCTTACAACTAAGCCTTAGAGATCTTTTCCCTTTAGATCTTTAACCCAAATGTCCTGTGTTCTACTTCTGAATAATCTTCTGTTCTTTTCTGATCCACAGGGTAGATTCCTAGTTTCTCAGACCCACCTTTTCTCCCTCAGTGATGACTCAAGGCCATGAATATAAGAAATCTGAGTAGGATAAGAGGAAGACTCTGAACAGTTTAAGCAGGCACAAAACAGCAGATTCTGTCCCGTACCATAAACTACTCTAGTGAGTTTTATTTCTAACTCCAGAAATCTTACGCTTTAAAACATGCATTGTTACCAGGTCGGGTGATTGTGACTCCCAAACTCTTAGAAGTCTTCAATTCTGATAAGATATCTTACTTTCAATGTGTCAACCTTATTTTTAAAAACTTAGATTGACATTTTTGTTTTCTGGAAGGTAAACATGGTTTTAATTTTTTGTTGTTGTTGTTCGAAGAAAATTGTTGGTATTTTTCCTCTTTCTCCCAAAGGTGTGTGGGTTAAAAAAAAAATACCCTATCTAAGAAATATTCTCCAAGAACCCAGGAGAGTATTAGACTTCATATTTAAATGAAGAGCTTGAAAATCAGAATCTCATTTAAATAAATAGTACACAGTCTCCTTAATTTTTTTTACTGAAGTGCATAAAAATGCATAAGTGATACACTCATTTATGTAATCAGCACCTGAAATAAGGCAGAGATCATGTCTGGTACCCCCAAAGACTCCTGAGCCTTCTTCCGGTCACTTCCCCACGAAGGATAAACTCTGTGCTGACTTTCTGTCTTTTTAATAACTGCCTGGTTGTGTCACATCAGAGATTAGAGATTTTACTACTGAGATTCTCCTGTTGATGGATTTAGATTATTCCCATTTGTTGGTTTCCACATCCATGATCATGCCACTCTGCACACAAGCAGAAATATTGCTCTAGAATAAAATCCAAGAAATAGGATTGCAAGATTAAAGGTTTAAGGGCTTTGTGTATTTTCATGGTAATTCCTTGATGACTTCTGCAAAAACATCACAAAGTCACATTCCCAACTCCCTTGTTAGAAAGGATCATTCCTTGTTATCTTGCCAGGACAATGATATCATCAATTCTCATGAGATATTGTCAATTTGATGGTAGAGAAACGATAACTTCTTATTGCTTTAATTGGCATTTCCCTGATGAGTGGCGAGTTTGATCATTGCTATGGACTAAATTATGTCCCTCCTCTCCTGAATTCATATGTTTAAGTCTTACTCCCAATGAACTTGTAAATAGGGTTTTTAGGAAATATTTAGGGTTAGATGAGGCCAGGAGAGTGGGCCCCTCATGCCAGGATTGGTGCTCTTATTAAAAAAAGACCAGCATGGGCTGGGGATGTGGCTCAAGCGGTAGCGTGCTCGCCTGGAATGCATGCCGCCCAGGTTCGATCCTCAGCACCACATACCAATGAAGATGTGTCCGCCGAGAACTAAAAAATAAATATTAAAAATTCTATAAAAAAAAAAAAGACCAGCATAATGGTGCACACCTGTAATCCCAGCTACTTTTGGAGGCTGAAGCAGGAGGATCACAAGTTCAATGCCAGCCTCAGCAATTTAGCAAAACCCTGCCTCAAAATAAAAATGAAAAGGGTTTGAGCCACATCCCCAGCCCTATACAAGCTCAGTGGTAGAGCACCCTTAGGTTCGATCCTGGAGAGGGTGGGGGTTATCTAAAAGTTTGTGCTTTCTACCATGTGAGGACACAGTGAGAAAGCAAATAAGGAAGAGATCCCAGGACTAGACTGTGGGAAGCCATTCTGACACGTGATTGGGTGGCTCCCGTTAAGGGTCTGAGGCACTTTGGCTGTGTCGAAGTTTTCCCAGCCCTTTCCTGATGAGAGAGCCCATCCGTGTGGGGGTGTGCCTGACCACTGACCCCGGGGACCCAATCACTGACCCTGACCTTGGAGTGCAACCCCCCCTCAACCTTCATTGGATGGAATTCTCCCCTGAATCTCTTGTTCCCTAATAAAAGGCTAGTCCCCGGCGTGCTCGCTCTCTCTCTCCTGCTAGCCCTGAGTAATCCTTGCTGCCCTGCTGGGCGGCTAGAGGAGCGAACCAGAGGGGGAGCCGTCTCGGACCTAGCAATAGAAATAAGGTAACTGAGTCTGTGTGTTTTATTTCGATCTCTTCTAACTAACTTTATGCCTAGAACCTCATTAATGAAACCATTGCACAGGCCGAGTGGTAGACTAGACCATGATGGCACCAGGATCTCAGACTTCCAGCCTCCAGAACTGTGAAGAAAGAATTTCTGTTGTTCGAGCCTCCCAGTCTATAGTATTTTGTTATGGTAGATCAAGTTGACTAATACAAGCATTTTTTCCAAATGTTTACTAATCCTTTGCATTTCTTTCATAAATTATTTGTGATATCCTTTGCCCAGTTTAATATAGCTGTTTATCTATTTATTATGTATTTGTAGGGCTTTTATATTATGGAAATTAATCCTTTTTCAGTTAAATGTTACAAATATTTTTTTCATGGATTTTAACATAGTTTATGCTGTCCTTTCAAAGACAGATTTATTTTTAACTCTTATGAAGTAAAATTTATCAAAATTCATCTTTTATGTTTAGTTTCACGTTTTATGTTGGAAAACGTTAAAATATGTTCCTATATTTCTTCTGGCATTTTATAAATTATTTAAAGATTAGTTTTTCAATCAATCAAGATTCTATCCATTTATTAATTTTTGTACTTTAGGCAATTATCATCAGATTTTATTCCTCCAATTAGATACCTAATTCGAACAACATTAATTTGTGTATCCTTTCTCCCAACTTTAAATGTCACCTTTATACAAGGTTTTCTTTTTTTTTTTTAAAGAGAGAGCGAGAGAGAGAATTTTTTTTAATATTTATTTTTTAGTTTTCGGAGGACACAACATCTTTGTTTGTATGTGGTGCTGAGTATCGAACCCGGGCCACAGGCATGCCAGGCGAGTGCGCTACAGCTTGAGCCACATCCCCAGCCCTATACAAGGTTTTCTTAACAAAGTGTGACTGCTCCTGTTGTAGGGACAGATGAGGCAAGACACCAAAGACAGCAGGAAACAGTTTTATTTGACTGCAGCCAGGTTCTGAGGGCATAGCTTTTGCTGTAATCAATCAATCCCCTGAACCCTGAGTTCAGGTAGTTCTAGAATTTTAGACCCAGCATGTAAGGGGAGGGGCTCAGAAGTTCACATAAAATCAGCTTTTTCTCTCACTGTTCTGGCCAAGTTAACCCTTCAAGGACAACACCTGAGAAGGAGAGAGCTTCTTCTCCATTTCTTGTCTCTCCCTGCCAGCTGTTACCATGGAGCCCAATTGTAACTTCTCTCATCTTAGAAATGTAGACATCTCTGTGAAGCCCAACCCAAGGCCAGAGGCCTTGTTTACACATTTCTACAAACTACTATGCTGGATACATGTTTGTGAGAAACTAGTAAAGGGTGTCCAGATGATTTCTTCCCAGCCAGTGGCTAAGTAAGACAGAGCAACATGAAAATAGGAAGTTTATATACATTGAACTCTTTTGTAGAGACTCTTTTGCTGACAGTCCTAAAATCAGCCATGGTAAAGATTTCTGGAGAAGCCCAGTTAGGACTTTTCTGTGGAGAAAGGGGGTACCACTACACTCCTAGATGGTATTTTGGATACAAAATCAATTTTAAATTTCTACAGCTTTATCACTTTATTTGCTAGCTGATTAGTCAAGTTATTCTCTGATTGTCATTTTTCAACAATTTCTTAGAAATTTTCAAGTGTTTTATTTTTTAGATGAGCTCTAGAATCCGCTTACCAAATTCCATTTTTTAAAAAAATCTTATCTGAATTTGATTGTATTACAATTAATTTGTTATCTATTTGGGAAAAATTAACATATTTATGGTAAGTCTTCCTGTTCATAAACATGGTATATATCAAGTTGGACTTATACATATTTGGCTTTATTTATTATAAATAAACCTTTTTTATATCCCATAATCTAAGTCATTATTGGGATAATCTAAGTAATTATTATTGGGACAATTTTCTAATATTGATATTTTATTTGGCCATCTTACCGAAATTTTTGGTGTAGTAATCCATTATTTTATGTGTATTAATTATCTATATGAAATTTGAATTTCTAGTACAATTTTAATATCTCATTTTATATTATTCTTTTAGTTCCAAATCTAAACCTTTTGATACAATATAAATTAGTATTAGTACTAGCAGGCATCCTAGCTGATGCCATGGCACACACCTATAATCCCAGCAACTCAGGAGGCTGAGGCAGGAGGATCACAAGTTCAAAGTCAGTCTCAGTAACTTAGTGAGCCCTGTCTCAAAATAAAAAATAAAAAGGGCTGGGTATGTGGCTCAGTAGTTAAGTGCCCCAGGTTCAATTTCCGATATTAAAAAAAAAAAAGTAATAGCAGGTATCCTAATCTTGTTTCCATCTTTATATAGAACACTTCTAATATTTTACTATTCGGTCACACAATAATTGTAGGTCTCTGATAAAATTTCTATCAATTTTACGTTTTCTTCTATTCTTGGCTCACTAAGATTTTTTTCAAGTTAGAAAATCATGTTATCAAATACTTTTCAGGACCTATTAAGATAATTAGTATCTATTAAGATAATCATATGGGGGGCTGGGATTGTAGCTCAGTGGTAGAGTGCTCGCCTAGCATGCACAAGGCACTGGGTTCAATCCTCAGCACCACATAAATGTAAAGTAAAGATATCGTGTCCACCTAAAACTTAAGAATAAATATTTTTTTTAAAAAAAAGGTAATTATATGGAATTTTAATTCAGCCCACTGACAAAAATATTCCTGATGAGTCAGCCTTACATTCCTGGGGAAACCTTATTGATCTCAATCTACTATTCTTTTAATATGTGACAGATGTTATTTCCTTATGTCTCATATTGCTCTTTATAAGGTCTGTAGTTTCTATTTGGGGGCTGTTGTCTTCCAGTTTGTATTGGGCCAGGGACACAACATAAAATGGGTTGAAGTTTCCGTGTGTTTGTGTGTTCTGGAGTCATGTCTGTGAAAGGAATTAGCTACTTCTTCAGAATTGACATGAACATACCTGTAAATGTCCCAGGCCTGTGCTCCTTTCTAGGTGGTAGATTTTGACTACTTTTTCTTCTCCACAGTGATGGTAAAAGCAGTAATTGTTTGAGTCAAGTGTTATTACTGTTCTTACCACCTTCCCAGCATTCATCTTTCACTCTCCATACCCTGTGGCCTGCATTTTTACAGAGTGAGGAATGAAGCACAGGATGATGGACGACAAGGGGCAGTTCACACAATGAATCAGGAGTCTACCTCCCAAGACTATGTTCGGAACCACTGGCTGGGCAACACTGCCTCCTATTGACCATTAGTAATAATTAATGCTTTTCTTCTCTTCTGGGTCGCTTTTTAAATAACATAATTTTTCCTTAATAAATCATTTTCAACATGGGAACCACTAGCCTAGAGTTGTACAATTTGAGCACCAAAAAGGATGATGATTAGGCATGTGGTACACAATTGTCATCCTAGCCATTTAGAATGTAGAGGCAGGAGGATCGCAAGTTCAAGGCCATGTCAAGTTGCCTGGGCAACTTGGCAAGACTGTATCAAAATTTTTAAAAAATAATTTTTAAAGGGCTAGTAATATAGCTAGAGATGTGGTACAGTACTTGCAAAAAAAAAGTGTAGGGGAAGAATAATGACAGCAATAGACCTGAACACACCAAATTGATAAAAGACTGAATTCGTTCCCTCTAAGAACACGCACAAGCTCAGCATGGTGTTGCATGCCTGTAATCCCAGCAGCTGGGGAGGCTGAAGCAGGAGGATCACAAGTTCAAAGCCAGCCTCAACAACTTAGCGAGGCCCTAAGCAACTCAGGGAGACCTATCTCTAAAATATTTTTTTTTTTAAAAAAAGGACAGGGGCAGGGGTTGAGGTCTAATCAATGGGTCTAATCTCAGTGGTAGAGCGCTTGCCTGGCATGTATGAGGCACTAGGTTTGTTCCCTGGCACCACATAAAAATAAATAAAATAAAGGTATTGTGTCCATCTGCAACTAAAAAAAAAAATTTAAAGGCAGTAGTTAAGTGGCTCAGTAGTTAAGTGTCCTTGGGTTCAATCCCCAGTTAAAAAAATAATAAGAACAAGGCAAAGATGTCTGCTCTCAGCACTTATCACTTATTTAACATAGTTCGAGAAGTTCTAGTCATTGCAATAAAGCAAAAATGGCATACAGATTGAAAGGAAGGAATAAAACTGCCTATGTTTTTTTGTTTGTTTATTTTTTTTTTTTTACAGTGCTGGGGATTGAACCCAGGGCCTTGGGCATGTTAGGCAAGCACTCTACCACCAAGATACAACACTAGCACAAAATTATCTCCATTATCTGTAGATGGCATGATTGTGTATGTGTGTGCATGTGCATGTTGGGGAGCATTGTAATATGTCCTCCAAAATTCCTGATCCCTGGTTTATATACACTACGTAATCCCTGGAACTGTGAATGCAGTGGGGTTAGGTCACATTTATAGTCTAGTTAATCTTAAGAAAGAGATTTTCTGGTTGGGTCTAATCTAATCATCGGAGGCTTTTTAAATCTGGATCTAGATACCAGAGACAAAAAAAAAGTCAGAGACTCAGTGTGAGGGATTTTACTGTGAGAGAAATCCTCTGTTGATGATTTGAAAACAGAGAGGACCTCATGGCAAGGAAAGCAAGGAGCCTTTAGAAGCTGAAAATAGATCCCCATTAACCACAAGCAAGGAAAAGAGCTTTCAACCCTGAAATGCAAAGAACTGAATTCTGCTGCAAGCACATAGCTTGGAGAAAGGTCCAGACTTCTTAGGAGAATACAGTTCTACAGACACACTGACTTCAGCCTTGTGAGAGCTGAGCAGAGAGCTCAAACACACTCCTGGAACTCTCACCTACAGAACCGTGACCTAATAAATGGGTTTTAACTTAAACCATTTAGTGCATAATGATTTGCTATATATAAATTTAAAACTAATGTACTAGCCATAATAAAATCAAAATAGAAATCAATAGCAAAAAATAGCAGGAAAAATCTCTAAACACTTAGAAATGGCAGCCATTATGAAGTCAAACAATAACAAGTGCTGGCAAGGATGTGGGGAAAAGGGTACACTTGTACATTGCTGGTGGGACTGCAAATTGGTGCAGCCAATTTGGAAAGCAGTATGGAGATTCCTTGGAAAGCTGGGAATGGAACCACCATTTGACCCAGCTATTCCCCTTCTCGGACTATACCCAAAAGACCTAAAAAGAGCATACAACAGGGGCACAGCTACATCAATATTCATAGCAGCACAATTCACAATAGCTAGACTGTGGGACCAACCCAGATGCCCTTCAATAGATGAAAGGATAAAAAAAAAAAGTGGCATTTATACAAAATGGAATATTACTCAGCACTAAAAAACAACAAAATCATGGCATTTGCAGGGAAATGGATGGCATTAGAGCAGATTATGCTAAGTGAAGCTAGCCAATCTCTAAAACACAAATGCAGAATGTCTTCTTTGATATAAGGGGGGCAACTCAAAACAGAGCAGGGAGGAAGAGCATGAGAAGAAGATTACCATTAAATAGGGACGAGAGGTGCATGGGAATGGGAGAGAGAAGGGAAATTGCACAGAAGATGGTAGGAGACCCTATTGTTATGCAAAATTACATACAAGATGGTGTGAGAGGGAAGAAAAAAGAGAGAGAGAGAACCGTGTCACGGTAGATTGGGTAGAAAGAGGGGAGGGGAGGGGAGGTGGGGATAGGAAGGGCAGCACAATACAATAGACACTAGTATGGCCCTATGTATAAACGTGGCTGTATAACCAATGTGATCCTGCAATCTGTACACTTGGAAAAATAAGATTAAGATTACGTACCCCATTTGAATCAAATGTATGATATGTCAAGATCATTGTAATGTTTTGAGCAACTAATAAAAAAATTTTAAAAAAAAAAGAAATATGCCATGTATGTCAAAATAATTCATGGCTTAGGCTGGGGTTGTTGCTCCGTATAAATGCTTACCTAGCATGTGTGAGGCACTGGGTTCAATTCTCAGTGCCACATATAAATAAATAAAATAAAGATCCCTCAACAACTTAAAAGAATGTTTAAAAAATAATTCATGGCTCAAGGGAAACTGGAATATGTTTTAACTGATCAAAAATGAAATATATGTCAGAATTTGTAAGATACAGCTAAAGCAGTGCTTAGAAGGAAATAGCTTTAAATGTTTATATTAGAAAACAAGAAAAGTCTCAAATCAACAACCTAAATTGCCCAATTAAAGAAACTAGAAAAATAAGAGCAAAATATACCCAAAGCAAAGAAGAGTGGAAGTCAACACAAACCAAAAGGGAAAAAGTCAATGAAACCAAAAAGCTGGTTGTGTTAGTGGTCTTTTTGTCACCATGACAAAATATCTCAGAGAAAGATTTTAGAGAGGGAAGAAATTGGGGCTCATGGTTTCAGTCCATCTTCAGTTGGCTCCATGTGGGCGGTGGCAAGGAGGCCCTGCGCGATGGCGAGGGCTAGTGGAACAGTGCCGCTCAGCCCACAGAGGCTGGGAAGCAGACAAAGAGGAAGGGGACAGGGACAAGAAACACCCCACCAGGACACACCCCCAGGGATCTACTTCCTCCAACTAGGCCCTGCCTTCTACAGTTTCCACCACTCCCAATGATCCATTTAATTACAAACCAATCGATTAAACTCCTGTTGAGATCAGAGCTTTCCTGTTCCTATCAATTCCTAAAAGACCCACCTCTAAACATTACTGCATTGGTGGGGACCAAAGCTTCAACACAGGAGCATCGAAGGGGCATTCCAGTCATTATTCCAGTTCTTTGAAAGACCAATAAAATTGATAAACCTCTAGCAAGACTTCCAAAATAAGAGAGAAGACACAAATTATCAATATCAGAAGTGAAAATCACTGCATACCTTCAGACATTAAAGGGAAAATAAGAGTCTATTATAAACAACTCTACACATATAAATTCTACAACTTAGGTGAAATGGACCCATTCTTCAAAAACAAAGCCACCTAGAATAATCCATGGAGAAATAAATGATATAAATAATTTTAGATCTATTAAAGAAACTGATTTTATAGCTTAAAAAAAACCTCTGGAAAAAAAAACTCCAGACTCAGACAGTTTCATTGGCAAATTATACCAAAAACTAATGCCATTTTCACACAATCTTTTCCAGAAAATAGAAGAGGGAATATTTCTTAATATTTCTCAATTCATTTTTTGAAGCCAGTATTATCCTAATGCTAAAATGAGATTAAACACTATATCAGTGTACTACTGACTGATATAAAAATCCTCAGTGAAATATTAACAAATCAGAAGTATGTAAACAGACTATACCATCACCAACTGGACTTTTATTCCAAGAATGCAAAGCTGGTTCAATATTGAAAAATCAAAAATGAAATCCACTGTAATTAACCCTTTAGAGAAGGAAAAATCAGATGATCGTATCAATGGACGCAGACAAAGTTTTCAGGAAAATTTAATGTCATTCACATTAAAAATTCAGTAGATTAGGACTAAAAGGAATTTCTTTATCCTGATAAATGACATCTACAAAAAAACCTACAGTTAACATAATATGTAAAAGTGAAAGAGTAGAGGTCTCTCTCTGCAATTTACAGCAAGGCCAGGTTATCTACACTTACTACTTTTATCCAGCCTCTGCCTAGAAGTCCTAATCAGCACAACAAGGCAGAAAAAAGAAACAAAAGGCATACAGGTTTTAAAAGAAGAAATAAAACTACGCTTATTTTCAGATGACAGGATTTTCTGTGTAGAAAGAAAAACCCAAGGGGCTGGGGATGTGGCTCAAGTGGTAGCGCGCTCGCCTCGCATGCGTGCGGCCCGGGTTCGATCCCCAGCACCACATACAAAAAACGAAGATGTTGTGTCCGCAGAGAACTAAGAAAAATAAATAAATGTTTAAAATTCTCTCTCTCTCTCTGTCCCTCTCTCTCTCTCACTCTCTCTTTAAAAAAAAAAAAAAAGAAAAACCCAAGATCCTCCTTGGTGACCTGTGCAGGAGCCCAGGCCCAGCATAGGTCTGGTTTCACCTCATGACTACCTGGGAGCCCAGGACTAACCTACTTCCATCTTGAGACACTGCAGCTATCCCCATAGCCTTCCCCAAGTAAAAGCCCCTACCTTGGGACAACAGACAGGGCCTAGAAGCAGCTGCATCGTGGAGCAGGCATCCCAAAACCAGTGTAAGACCCACCTTTTCAACTCCATCTCTGAAAGACATTGCATCCATCTTGGGACACCCCCACCACTATCTTAAGTTACCTCCTGCTATCGCTGCCACCACCTATAGTTGCAGTGGGACATTGGCAGGGTCTGGAAGCCCAATACCAAGGTGAGGTACAAATAATCTGCAAAGATACTACAAGATTATAGGATAGAAACTGTAATACCTCAGATCCACACTGCAAGAAAGGAAGTCACATAGACAACATGAAAAAACAAGGGAGAAAAGTGCCTCAAACAAACCAAGATACTACAATACCAGAACCCATGGACAGTGAAGTTGATGAAATTTCAGAGAAAGAGTTCAGAATGTTCATCATTAAAATGATCTGTGAATTAAAGAACGACCTAAATGAGCAAATAGAGGCAAAAATTGTTCACTCTAACAAAGAGATAAGGGAGCAAATACAGGTAGCAAAAGACTACTTCAAGAAAGACATAGAGATTCTGAAAAAAAAATCAGAAATCCTAGAAATGAAGGAAACAATAAACAACAACAACAACAACAACAAACTCAATAGAAAGCATCACCAACAGACTAGATCACTTGGAAGACAGAACATCAGATAATGAAGACAAAGTATACAACCTGGAAAATAAAGTTGACCACACAGTGAAGATAGTAAGAAACCATGAACAGAACATCCAAGAATTATGGGATAGTATCAAAAGACCAAATCTAAGAGTTATTGGGATAGAGGAAGGCATAGAGTTTCAAACCAAAGGAATGCACAATCTCTTCAATGAGATAATATCAGAAAATTTCCCAAACATGAAGAATCATGTAAAAAAAAATCAAATACAAGAGGCTTACAGGACACCAAGTGTACAAAATTACAACAGATCGACACCATGGCACATTATAATGAAAATGTCTAGCATATAGAATAAGGACAGAATTCTAAAGGCCACAAGAGAAAGGAAGCAGATCACATATAGGGGGAGACCAATTGGTATCTCAGCAAATTTTTCAATGCAGACCCTCATAGCCAGGAGATACTGGAACAACATATACCAAGTTCTGAAAGAAAATGGATGCCAACCAATAATCCAGCAAAATTAAGTTTTAGATTTGATGATGAAATAAAAATCTTCCATGATAAACAAAGGTTAAAAGAATTTACAATTAGAAATCCTGCAGGAACATCAGCAAAATATAAAAATATTCCATGAAGAGGAAATGAAAAACAACAATGAAAATCAGCAGAGGGAGGTATTACACTAAAGGAAAAACTAATCAAAAGAGAAAACAAGTCAAGTTAAATAATAAAAATAAACAAAAATGGCTGGGAATACAAATCATGTCTCAATTATAACTCTGAATGTTAATGGCCTAAACTCTCCAGTGAAAAGACTTAGACTGGCAGATTGGAAGAAAAAAAAAGAAAAGAAAAAAAAAGACCCAACACTATGCTGCCTCCAAGAGACTCATCTCATAGGAATAGACATCCACAGACTGAAGGAGAAAGGTTGGGAAAAATCATACCACTCTCATGGACTGCAGAAACAAGCAGGAGTTTCCATTCTCATATCAAATAAAGTAGACTTCAAGCCAAAGTTAATCAAAAGAGATAAAGAAGGATATTTCATACTGCTTAAGGGAACCATTCATCAACAAGACATAACAATTATAAATATATATGCCCCAAACAATGGAGCGTCTGCATTCATCAAACAAACTCTTTTCAAGTTTAAGAGTCAAACTGACCACAACACAATAAGCTGAGCCACAACCGCAGCCCTGACTTTTTCTTCTCTTAAGGAATGAACTCCACGCAATGAACTTTCTGGGTGACTTTAACACACCTCTTTCACCACTCGATAGATCTTCCAAACAAAAGCTGAACAAAGAAACTATACAATCAATAACTTAGACTTAACTGATATGTGTAGACTATTTCATCCCTCGACGAGCAAATACACTTTCTTCCCCGCAGCACATGGATCCTTCTCTAAAACAGATCACATATTATGCCAAAAAGCAACCCTTAGCAAATATAAAAAAGTAGAGATATGACCCTGCATTCTATCAGATCATAATGGAATGAAATTAGAAATCAATGATAAAATAAAAAATACTCCAACACCTTGAGACTAAATAATATGCTACTGAATGAACAATTGGTTGCCAGACATCAAGGAGGAGATTTAAAAATTCTTAGAGGTAAAAGAGAACACTGATACAACGTATCAAAATCTCTGGGACACTATGAAGACAATAATAAGAGGAAAGTTCATTTCGTGGAGTTCATTCCTTAAGAGAAGAAAAAGTCAGGGCTGCGGTTGTGGCTCAGCGGTAGAGCACTTGCCAAGCAGGTGTGAGGCCCTGGGTTCGATCCTCAACACCACATAAAAATAGATAAATAAAATAGAGGTATAAAAAAAAGAAGAAAAAGTCAACAAATAAATGACCTAACATTACATCTCAAAGCCCCAGAAAAAGAAGAACAAATCAACACCAAAAGCAGTAGAAGACAATAAACAATTAAAATCAGAGTTGAAATCAATGAAATTGAAACAAAAGAAACAATTGAAAAAATTGGCAAAAATTGGTTCTTTGAAAAAAAAATAAAATTGATAAATCCTTAGCCATGCTAATGAAGAAAAGGAGAGAGAAAACTCAAATTACTAATGTGATAAAAAAGAAAATAACACAACAGACACTCCAGAAATACAAAAGACAATTAGAAATTATTTTGAAAACTTGTACTCTAATAAAATAGAAAATATCAAAGGCATCGACAAATTCAAACAGATCAATTTCAAGTAATTAAATAGAAGATGCCATCAGAAGCCTACCAACCATGAAAAGCCCAGGACCAGATGGATACACAGCTGAGTTAGCATGGGAGGATTAGATGAACTCTAGACAGGGCAAAGCTGAGGGAGGGGAAGGGAGGGGGGCATGGGGATAGGAAAGATGGAGGAATGAGGTGGACATCATTACCCTAAGTACATGAATAAAGACATAAATGGTGTGACTCTACTTTGTGTACAACCAGAGATATGAAAAATTGTGCTTTCTATATGTGTAATATGAATTGTAGGGCATTCTGCTGTCATTTATAACAAATTAAAATTTAAAAAAATAAAAACACTTCTAGAGTTAATGAGTTTAGCAAGATTGTATGATGTAATATCAACACAAAAAAAATCTAAAATTTTAAAATTATAATTTTAAATTCTAATATTTAAATTATATATTTAATATTAAATTTTTAAATAATAATATTTTCATTAGCTCCCCCAAAATCAAATATTTGTGTATGTACCTAAAAATATCATGTATACAAAATATATGTTTAAAACTACTACTGCTGATTAAAGAAATTTTAAAATACCTAAATAAATGGACTTATCATGTTCATATATTTGAAGCCTCAACATCTCCCCAAATAGTCTAATTTAATTCATATTAAAATCCTAAAAATATTTATAGATCTATATAAGTATTATCAAAACTTTCTGAAAAAGAATAAAGCTGGAGTACTCAAAATACCCAATTTTAAGAATTAACCACAAAGCTACTAATAAGACAGTGGCTAATGATAAAAACACAACACACCAGAATGAGTACAGAAATAGAGCCACATAAATATAATCAATTTAGTTTCAAGAGAAGTACAAAGACAATTTATCAAGGAAAGCATCATCATTTAATTGGTATTGGAGTAACTGAACATTAATATGCAAAAAAACTAATAATAGTCTCAGTCTAAACATCACATCTAATACAATCATTCTCTCAAAATGGAATCATGGATCTGAATATAACATGGAAAATTGTTAAACTTTTAGATGAAAACAGGAGAAAATCTTTCTGATCCTGGGTTAAGCACGGTTCTTAAACACAATACCAAAAGCACATCTATAAAAGAAAAAAAAAGGACTTCATCAAAATTAAAAACTTTTAGCTCTACAGAGTTTATGGTTAGCAAAGAAAAGAAGAAATTACAGACCAGAAGAAAACATTAGCATATCATCTAACTAGGTTTGTACCCAAAATATACTAAAAAAAAAAAAACTAAAAACTCAAGTAAAATGATCCTCAGCACTACATTAAAAAAATAAAATAAAATAAAGGCATTTTGTCCATCTACAACTAAAAATAAAAATAGAAAAATAAAAAGTTCAAGAAGATAGGGTCTATTTACAGGTTCCTTTTGAAGGTGAAACCAAGGATAAACAAGGATACACCTATCATCTGAGAGAGTAGCATTACACCAATCAGCAGCTGGGTTTGAGCATCTACAATCAACCAATAGATAGGAGGCGGGGCCTGTCTGGTCTCCATGGCAATTTCTGGTGACTCTTGCAAGCTTCTGGGTAGTGCTAGTAATGCCAGATCCAGCTGCCCTGTGGGTCATGTTTAAGGTGAGCAGAGAGGATAAGGAGGAGGGGTATCAGGGAATGATGGGGACAGGAGTTTGTTACATATGGATAGAGAAGTGTTTGGGGTGGGGACAGATTTAGGAGAACAGGGAGGCTGTTCAAAGTGAATAGAGAAAGTTTAAAGAATCAGGAAGCTGGTTGGGGGTAGAAGTTGTTAGAGGGAAACAGAGCATGAATGTATAAGGGTCAGAAAAGAGACTACAGATAAAAATGGGAAAGGAGTTAGGGTTTACAGGTGGTCAAGGAAAATCTTAGAGCAGCCAACTTAAAGGTTGGGTGGAAAAACCAAAGAGTTTATGAGAGAATAAATAGTAAAGAGTTAGAGTAGGATCATGAAGGATTCATAAGGATGGATATTGTAAGAGTGAGAGATATTGTAAAAGGATCAGTGAGAGAGTTATTGTGGACATTAGAAGTTTTATATAGTGAGAGATTTAGAAAGGAACAAATAATTTATAATGAAGGCTTTACAGATTAAATGTTATATTGTGAGAATCTTATACATGGGGGTTTTACAGAGGAAAAGAGGAGGCTCCTTTGAGGATGGCAGCCTTACAGGAACAAAATGCTGTAAGGGATCAGTTGAGGCTTAGGGGAGTTAAGACTCATTAGAGGCAAGGATTTGGGATGGGCCACAGTAGAAGGCACCAAATGAGAAACAATGAAGGGAATCTTCAAAGCGATTGTATGGGACGTGGAGGAAATCTTAGAACCCAGGAAAATAGGTTACAGGGAGAGAGAATAATAGGGCCCAGAAGGTGGGGAGTTCTAATGGCCATGAAAGTTTTAAACAAGCATAGAGAGAGGTTAGAAGGGGCATAGTGGGAGTTATAGAGAATCAATGAGAATTTTAAAGGTTTTATAGGAACCAAGGAGAAATGCATTAGGGTAAAAAGGGAGGGGATGGGAAGGAGTGGCAGAGTCCAGAAGCCATACTCACCCAACCCACTCTCTGCCCCCAGGTGGCTGAATAAATGGTTGATGATGAGATCTCTGAAAACCAAGAAAATGATCCATCCGATGACTACTGTTTCTTAGCACTCTTGTCTATCATTATATGCTGTCCTGTAGGCTTTCTATCCTTAAACTATTCTCTCAAGGTGGGAATCTGCATGATGCCAACTCCCACCCCCCCCACTCCCCCACCCCCCACCCACCCCCACCACCCCACCCCCTCCTGGCCCTGACCCTGACTCAGCTTCTTCCTCCTCCTTCCTCTTGCACTGGGAGCCTGAGCTATGGCACCTCCTGTAGGTTCAGATCCCCATACTGGTCCTTATACCCCCATAGCTCACCCCTATCCGATAACGCTTTAAGCTCATCTTTTCCTGTTTGCTCTCCCCTGAATTCAGACAATGCACTACAATCAAAATCAACAATATGACGAGGCAGCCGATGCCTCTGCAAGAGCATACTGCTGGGCCATCGCTGGCATTATTTTCGGCCTGGTCCCACTACACGCGTTATTACTCCTATCATTTATGAAGTGAACGCCTTCTCTCCTCATAAGCAAGTCAGCAAATACATACAACAGTGCAACTTATCCTTGTGTTTTAGCCAGTTTTTTCATCATTGTGACCAAATGAATTGACAAAAACAATTTAGAGAAAGAAAAGTTTATTTGGGGTTCACAGTTTTAGAGGTTTCAGTCCATAGAAAGCAGACCCTACCGCTTGGACCCAAGAGGAGAGAGAACACCACAGTGGAAGAGTGTGATCGCAGAAAGCAGCTCAGGACATGGCATTAAGGACATGGCAAAGAGAGGCTCTGTCCCCGAGGGACCCCAGAAATCTGCCTGTCTACAGTTACCACCTAGTTAATCCATTCAAGTGGAGTGGTACACAGATTAGTTCAAGGCTCTCATAACCCCGTCATTTCATGTCTAAACATTCTTGCAGTGTCTAACATGAGCTTTCTGGGTGGACACCTCATATCTAAACTATAACACCTTGGCTGTATATATCTACTTGGGCTGATTAGGACACTTGCTCCTCAGTGTCTGGAGGGGCAAATGATTTGCAATCAGGAAAAAAAGTGTCCTTCCTACTCCTGCTCACTACTCAAACAGTCACACTCAGATATGTGGGGAGTTTGCTCCACATATCAACCAGCAAATTTTGACACCAGATTCTTGAGCAGGTACCAGTTGGGTATCCTATTTTGACTTCAGTCTGACACTATCTACCTGGAACCCACAGTCCTTCCTGGATTCTGGATATTCTTGTTGGAGACCAAGAAAAAAGCTAAGGCCTTGCAGCAAAGAGTCACACACTCCAGCAGTGTCCAACCAATAAGGATGAGGGGTAGAGACTTGGTACAGGAGTTGGGAGGGCAGGAGCTCCCTGGGAGGTGAGTTTTATCCCCTGTTGTACATAACTAGACAGGAGAAAGGGACAGAGGTGAGAGCCTAATGGAGAGACAGGGTGCCATGGGTAAAGCGGGTACAGAGGTAATTGGCTCTGTTGCTCAGAGTACACTGGGACAAGCACAGTACAAGGGAAGAAATAACGCTTGACCAGAGCAGACAGGCATTCTGACAAGACAGTGAGGAGATGATTCCATCACACTGAGGAGGGCAAGGAAGGATGTGATGGGGAATGTCCAGAACATTGGGGTTAATATGGAAGAATGGTAAAGTTGTAATGGGTGAACTGTGCACTGGTTAAACTCTTGCCTGAGCCTGGTGAGACAGACCATGCCACACACGGGTTACATGAAGTAGACATACTGCTCACAGATTGGGTGAAGGGGTCAGATTGAGACAGAGGAGCCATGTCAGGACAGACAAAACCTCATCAGCAAACACTGGCTACATCAGGGCAGGTGGGCTGTTAAAGTGGCTCTCTAAGGGTCATCAGGGACCTTTCTAAGGCAAAATGCAGACCAGATAGGACCATCTGGGGTTGTCAGAGTGGATCACTGAGGGTATACTGGGTGGTCAGGGGGAGGATCACAGGAACCTAAGTAATTGCAGATTTGTAAACACTTGTCCATGCCAAGGAGATCTTATAAATGGGTCTGGGTTGTGTCATGGGGCACACATGTCTTTCATGTGTGTTTGGGGATGATGCTTTCATCTGCAGGGGTATTAGTGTGAAAAGTGTTGGCCAGATAGAGGGAGTTAGCTGGCCTTGGTGGACATATTGTCATAAAGGGAAAGTTTGCATGAGGTCACTGTGAGGTGATGGGTTCAGGGTGTCCTTGAAAGTCAGGGAGGCATGAAATGGCTCTTTGTGACAATTGCTGGCAGGTCTATTGGGATTTGTAAAGGCTAATCAAGTGTTTATTATCAAAAATTAATAAGAAATTCCCCAAGATTAGTAGCAGGAAGTCCCATCTCACAGGGTTGTCCAACTAGAAGGGTGGGCAAGTTGTGGGTCACTTTTTTTGGGGGGGGGTACCAAATTTCTTTATTTGAAGGAATGGTACAAATTAAAGAACATAAGTGGATGTTTTGGTACAACTTATAGAAAAGGTAAAGGTGACCCCAACATGCATGCACTGCCTTGGTGACCGGGAAGTCACTTCCATGGCTATGGGTAAGTCAGCTTAAGGTTTAGCTCTCCTTATCACTTTCTCCCAGGGGTGCTTATCAAAGAGATACTCTGCCGTGCCAGATTCTGGGGCTCTCATCTTGTGCAAGTTGGTTTCATGGTCACCCAGTTCTTTGGTGGATTTTACCTGCTCATTCAGGTAAAGGGTCTCAATGAAGTCACACGAGTGGGGGTCATTTTTGTCAGTGGCCAGTATGTGCAGTTCCAGAAGTGACTGGTTCACACTTTTCTCCAAGTGCAAAGCACATTCCATTGCATTGAGCCCACTCTCCCAGTCATCTCAGTCTGGTTTCTTGACATCCTGAAGGAAGATTCGGCCACCTTGTTGGTTCTGCAGCTTCATCAGTTTCTCGGCATGTTCCCTCTCCTCATGAGATTGATGCAGAAAATATTTGGCAAAATTCTTCAAAGCCATATCATCACGGTCAAGGTAGTAAGACATGGACAGGTAGACATAGGAGGCCTAGAGCTCCAGTTTGAGCTGGTGGTTGATGGCGACCTTCGAGTCCTGGTGGCAGTGCTGGCGCACCTGTGAGGGGGACATAATAGTCATGGGGGACGGCTGAGGAGAGGCGCAGTGCTGGAGCCGTGGCGGAGGCCTAGGGCAGTCCGAGGGAGCTGTGAAGAGGTGGTGAAGGGCTGCTGGCTGTGAGCAGCCGGCCGGGGTGAGGGTCGAGCAACGGGTTCCATCCAAGCACTGTAGAAGCAGGAAACTGCGGGTCTAGGTCACTATTTCTGGTGTGTCTTATTTCCCTGCTGTGTGGATGGTGATTTTCTGCTCAGTTCGTCCTGAGGGCTCTGCAGCAGCTGGATAGGTGTCCAGAAATCATTCAGGAACAGATACACTGTTCATTTTGCAGGAGCTCACATCACAAAACATCACAGACTTAGTAGCTTAAAACACAGAACTTAAATTTCTTACCATTATAGAGTCTGGCAGTCCAAGATCCAGGAGTCAGCAAGTCTGTTTTCTTCTAATGCCCATCGCCTTGGTATGCAGATGGCTACCATCTTGCTGTGTCCCCACACAGTCATCCCTCTGTTTCATTTATGTCTTAATGTTCTTATAAAGATACAAGTAAAATTGATTAAAGCAAATACTAGAAACTCTACTCTGACTGAATTACCTCTTTAAAGGCCCTACCTACAATACAACAATAATCTGAAGTACTGGAGTTTACCACTTCACCTTACAGATTTGAGGAGAATATAACTGGGTCCAGAGAATCTGTCTTAAGCCTGGGGACACAATTCCACAATTAGAAATGGGTTCTATAGACTAGAAGAAGCCATATTTTCTGCACAGTGTTAAATACATAATATTGTTATGCAACCAGTTCCCATATCCATTTTCATCTTTTAAAACTGAAACACTATACCTGTTAAAGAACTAGTCCCTGTTTCCCCATCCCCTGTTGTGGTGTGAACTGATAAATACAATCAATAAGAATGTAAGTTAGGGATTATAGATATTAGTAAAAAAATACAGATTATTGATATAAGATTTTGATAAGTGACATAAGACAATTATAAAGCAAGAACTGTCGTAGACAGGCCCAAGACTTTGCTTCCTTCTATTAAAAAAAAAAAAAAACTGTTACAAGAGCTGTTTCTGAGAAACTGAAATGAAAGCTGTTTTCTTATATTGTTTTCTGTACATTGTACCCCACAAAATGTACTCAACCCAGGATATGGTGGTCTTGATGACCCAAGACTTTGAAGTAGATTCTAGCCCCCACTAACCACCTGCTTCAACTCAGGATACAGTTGTCTAACACCTGCTCAAACCCAAGGTGCAATTGTGAGTTGCTGTGCTAAGTGCTGTCTTAGCTTCCTCGACTGGCTTGCTTGTGTGACGCTAAGGAAAGCCCCTGTGGTTGTGTTTTTTGGCTTTAAGTTTTTCGGCTTTAAGTTTCCAGGATACAGGCCAGGAAATTGCTGTTCTCCCTCAGAGCTTCAGTCCCTACAGGTGGGTGACAGTCCCTGGCCAGGTAAATAAAGCTCTCATTGATTTGAATTCTCACTTAGAGCGTTTTCTGAAGCGGCTCCCCATCACACCCCAGGCCCAGACAGGCACCATTCTGCAATCCATCTCTAGGACTCTGACTACTCCTGGTGCCCCGTAAAATTGGAAATACACAATATTTGTCTTTTTTGTGACTAGCTTATATCATATTCTGCCCTGGGATTCATCGATGGGGTAACGTGTGCAAGGTTCCTTCTCTCCTGAGGCTGAGCAGTACCTTGTGTGTGTGTCAACACACATATCAACACACTATCAGCGACGTGAATGATGCACTCGTGATGTCAGAGGAGGGCGCCACACTTGAAAGGGTGCCTCCTGAAGCTAGTGCAGGAAGCGTGGGAACTGCATTGCGGAGCAGCCAAGAGATGCGGGTGCCCATGGCATCCCGGGCCCGGAGTCCACGGTGCAAAGGTGAGTCAGGGGGGCCAGGGGTCCCCGACAGAGAGAACCCCACAGCTCACTGAGGCTTCCCCACCTTGGCAGTATTAAATTCAAGAAGAGCATCCCAGATTTGAGGGACAAACCCTGACAGCGACCCCACATTCCCACCCCACCCCTGAGTAATAACCACCACATTGGAGACTGAATCTGTAGGAGTGAGGGTCCTGTCTGAGAGCACTTCCCCGTGCAAACCACCTCTCACCCCAACCTCTGGAAGTAACTGGAGAAATGGGCACCCCACTTGGAATGAGGATGCCCCCATTTTTTGTAGAAACTCACCCTTTCTGTGACTAAGAGGGGCCTTCATTCTCCCAGAAGTGAGAACTCCTTAGCAAACACTCCCTACCAGCATCACCCTAGGAATGAGCTTCCTTCATCTGTGTAGTGCCCTAGACATAACCTTACACCCTGTCCCCACAGGCTGTGTCTGGGCCAGGGGGCTGACATCTGGGCCTACATCCTACAGCATGTGCATAGTCAGAGGTGAGCCAGTGGGATCAGGGGAGGGTGCCAGGAAGAGGGCACTGGCAAGTCTCCCAGTAACTCCTCTTGCTCCACTTCTCCACTATAGCAGTGTCAAGAAGATCCGGGGAAACTTATTGTGGTAAGTGCTTCTCAATGCTGTCCCGTCCTATCTTCTCCAGTCCCATCTGGCCTTGTCCCACAGCCTCATACTTCCTGCCCTTCCCTCTGCAAGCCCCACACATATCCTAACTCTGGCATGGTTTCTTCAGGTATGGCCACCAGGACAGTCCAGAGGGGGAAATTCCATGCTATAAGATTCCCTTCCACCCAAGAAAGAACTTGTACATCTGTTGCTCTAGGCCCTGCTTGGTGCTGGATATGCTGGGGTCAAAGGGTCACAAAACAGCCCTAATCCCTGCATTCCTAGGCCATCAGTCCAGGGGGAGCCAGAAATCAACTGGCGAAATGGCACAGTTGGGGGTATGCCCCATCAAAGCTAGTGAGGGGAGAAGGGGAATGGGACAGATTTGGAGAGATGAAAAGGCTAGGGTGGGATCCAATTGGTGCAAGGAACCTAAATGACATCCAGGGGGAGGCTTTGAGGAGACCTCAGGACACCTCAATGTAGGAGTTAGAAAGAGATCACCACTGAGATGGAAATGTATCACTAGCACAGACAGACAACAAGCTGGGAGGATGTGAAACAAGCTCAGGAGGAAAGAGGGAGCCAAAGAGTACACCAGTGCTTCTGCACAGGAAAACTCCTCATCCCTGGCAGTTGAGGAGCCTGGTGCCTTTCAAAAGGTAGTCAGGCCAGGCTAAGCCAGAGTCAGAGCGAGCATCTGACCCTACACCTGATCCTACGAGGTCTGTCAGAAGTTGGAGCCAGAAGCCACATTGCAGCCCGCCTGCAGACAGAGATCCGAGAGTTACACCAGAGCATGGAGCTGATGGAGCAAGAAACTGAGGCTCAGGATGACAGCTGAGGCCAGGAAGAGGGACAATATAATGCTGGGTGGCTGTGGAACAGGTGCAACAGAACACATGGGACACCTAACATCAAGCTCTCCGAATGGCCCAAACTGGTGCCCAGCAAAGACAGCAGCATGGACTTCGAGACCCAATATAGCAGCTGCAGAATCAGCTCAGACACGTATAGAACATAGAGAGGTGGGCCTCATCTGCCCAAGAGACCAGCTTTCACAAGGTGGCCATACATTCTCCCTAGAGATCCCAGTGTTCTTCCCAGATCCTTACTGGGTTCCAGAATTCTGAACACCCAACCATAGATTTAAGGTTCATAAGACCAGGGAGTTTGGTCATCTTACATACCTGTATTTCCAGTGCCAGGAATAGTACCAACTGTACATCAAGAACACCATGTCTACGGGAACACAGTAGACACAGGACAAGCCCCTAACCCCTTGGACTTTATGCTTTGATGCAGAGAAGGCAGACTGCAAACTAGGAAACAGATCCTGTCATTTTGGGGAGAAATAAGTTCAATGAAGAAAAGACTGTGTGACCAAGGGAAAGGTGTTAGCTACCTGAGCTAGGATGCTCAGGACAGGCCTCTCTGAGGAGGTAACCTGGGTTGGGGCACAAATATTCATAGAGAGGGAACAGCCAGGCTCCAATCTTGGCCTTCAGGAAGAGCTGCCAAGAGGCAAATATAGCTCAGTATTTGAAGACAGGAGGGACAAGATGAAGAGGTGAGGTAGGAGAAGCAGTCAGAGGGCCCTGGAGGCATAGGAGTTTTACTGGTAGATGGAGTTCATGCCCCGCCTTGGCCATTTATAACTGTGTGAGCTTGGGCAGGGGACTTAACTTTTTTGTACCTCAATTTCTAAGATTGACTGAATCAGCTAATGTTCACACCAACCCTTTAGAGTAGGTATGATAATGAGGTGAGTTAAATCACCTATAGCACTAAAGAGATTGCCTGTTCTCCACTGTTGTCATTCTGAACATGTCAGGAAAAGGTTCCACTGTCGTGCAGGGTTTTGAGCAGTGACTTCATCTTCCCCAGGTTGTATGAAACATGATTTCTGACCACTGGGTGGAGAACAGACTACAGGGGTGAGAAGCAGAGAGACCAGTGAAGGGGGCTCATGCAGTAGTCCTGCCAGGATATAAGGGTGGCCTAATCTTAGAGGTGGCCCCTAAGACCCAGGCTCAGCAAAATCTGTGACTAGCCAGGCTGGCAGTAGGAGGGTATGGGGCATAGACACCTGTTCTCCCAGGTACAACCTGCCCCAACTGTACTCCTTCCTCCAGGAAGGCCAAAGTGAATGTTTCCTTTGGGCCCATGACATCAGCAGCTGTGGCCCTGGATCCTGTGATCCTGGTGAGAGTCCTGGGCCATGGGAGTAGGAGTAAGGAGTCTGGGGCCAGGCAGATGCCTGGGTTTGGCCATATCCTTTCCACTCCTAAGCGAGATATGTGAACAGCCTGCCTTTGCCAGGCCCAGTTCCTTCAGAACCTCCTGATTCTCCAGGCCAGAGAAGGAATCTTACCATGAGCATCCGCAGGCCCCATGGACCCTACAAAGATCGTGGATTGGGGGGCAAAAAGTCATTTATTTATTCTTCCTACAAGGAATTCTGGGGTATACCAGGCCCATGCCCAACCCCGCCAGGGCTCCCAAGCTGGGACCCGTTGTAGATAGTGACAGCCAGGTGATCAGGCTTTTGAGGTTTGGGAAACCTCAGAATCTCTGAACATCCAGAAGAGGCTCTTACACAGCTAAGGAAGCAAGTAGGGAAGAGGTTCTTTGGTGAGTAGATTTAGCTAAGGTTTGAGAAGATGAAGTCTATTTATACTTCCGTTTTGAAAGTGAAAGCGCAGAATCCTGTATTGACCAATCACGTGAGTGCACAAGACCACTGTACCAATCAACTTATAGGTTGGAGCATCATTGCACCTGCAACCAGCCAATAGAAGTAGAAAAACGGGATAGGAGGTGGGGCCTGCCTGGTCTCCATGGCAATTGCCGGTGACTTATGCGAGCTTCTGAGTAGTCCAATTAAGGCCAATCCAGCTGCCCTAATGGTAACATTTAAGGTGAGCAAGCAGGAGGGGGAGGAGGGGAAGGGGTGTGGGGAATGATGGGGACAGGATTTTGTTAACAAGCGCATAGAAAAGTATTTGGAGGGGGCACAGATTTAGAACAGAGAGACTATTCAAAGTAGATGGAGAAGTAGTTGAAAAGATCAGGAAGCTGGTCGGGGGTAGAAAGAAGTTGTTAGAGGGACACGGGACACCAATTTATAAGGGGTCAGAGAATAGACTAGATAGATAATAAGGGGAAAGGAGTCAGAGTTTACAGTATTCAAAGAAAGTCTTAGAGTAGACAAAGATTAGGGTGGGGCAACCGAGTAGCTTATGGGTTAGTAGGAAAGGGTTAGAGCAGGATCAATGAAGGATTCACCGGGAAAAGTGGGGGAGATTCTATAAGAATCAGTGAGAGCATTATTTTATAGCAGGAGAGATTTAGAGGGGAGTAATTAATTTATAATGAAGGTTTTACAGATTAAAAGTGATAGTGTGTGGATATTATTTACAGTTTGTTTTACAGGGTGAAAATGAGGCTGCCTTCAGGACAATGGCAGCATTATAGATAAAAAATGCTGTAAGAGATCAGTTGAGTTTGAGGGAGTAAGACTCCTCAGAGGCAGGGATTTGGGGTGGGGGACAGTAGAAGGAGCCAAATGAAAAACCATGGTGGGAGTCATCAAAATGACTGTAGAGAACTTAGAGGAAGTGATAGGAAAATAGGTTACAGAGAGAGAGAGAGACAGATTATAGGACCAGAAAGTGGGGAGTACTAATGGACATGAAGATTTTTAAACAAGCATAGAGAGAGGTTAGAGAGGACATAATGGGAATTACAGGAAGTCAATAATGAGAAGTTTTAAAGGGAGACAATGAAGATTTTATAGGAACCAAGAAGAAATGCATTAGGGTAAAAAGTGAG
This sequence comes from Urocitellus parryii, assembly GCF_045843805.1. Classification (NCBI taxonomy): domain Eukaryota; kingdom Metazoa; phylum Chordata; class Mammalia; order Rodentia; family Sciuridae; genus Urocitellus; species Urocitellus parryii. The sequence goes on along the minus strand of NC_135545.1, from coordinate 16,715,915 downwards.
GGAATGGGAAGGAATGGCAGAGTCCAGAAGCCATACTCACCCAACCCACTCTCTGCCCACCAGGTGGTTGAATAAATGACAGATAATCTCAAGGATGGCAGGACATGACGGAAGGAAGCCCGATGACTACTTAATCTTATCAATCGTGGCTATCATTTGCTTCTGGCCCCTAGGAATTCCAGCCTTGATCTTTTCATACAAGGTGGGAATCTCCATGATGCCAAACCACATCCTCCCTCTCCCTCTTGGCCCTGACCCTGACTCAGGTTCTTCCCTGTTCTCCATCGCATCCAGGGAACCTGAGCTAAGGTTCAGACCCCACACTGGGTCCTGACAGTCCCACAGCTTCATATACCCTTTCATGCTTATCTTTTTCTGTTTCCTCTCCCCTGAAACTCAGACGGCAAACTACAATCAAAAAAGACAATATGGCAAGGCAGCCAAGACCTCTGAAATAACCTTCTACTTGTCCATTGCAGCCATTATTTTGTTGATTGTGCCACTCTTCATTATAATCTTGATGTCATTGCTAAAGAAGTGACCTCATTCTCACCACAAGAACAAACCACCAAATACATGCAATAATATAACTAAACACTGTGTTTTAGTCAGTTTTTTTGTTTGTTTGTTTGTTTGTTTGTTTTCCACCATGAGCTAAAGACCCAACAAGAACAACACAGAAGAGGAAATGTTTATATGGGGTTCATGGTTTCACAGGTCTCAGTCTGAAAATGGCCAAATCTATTGCCCTGGGCCCATGGTGACATAAAAGAGTGTGGCAAGAGGAAGCAGAGGGAGGGCTCTGTTCACTAGGGACACCAGAGACCTATCTCCTGGAGACACACCCTTCCTGCCTGCAGTTACCAGCCAGTTAATCAGCGCACTGATTAGCTAAGGCTCTCATAACCCATCATTTCACCTCAGCGTCTTTCACATGAGTTTGGGGGGACACATCACATCTATCTATACCATAACAGCCTGGCAGCAAATACCTATTTATGATGAATGGGACACCTGCTCCTCAGTGTTTGGAGAGACAAATCATTTGAGATCAGGAAAAAAAGATTTCTTCCTACTCTTGCTCACTATTCAAACAACAGCCCAACACCAGGAAATGTGGGGAGATTGCTCCACACACCAACCAAGCAATTCTGACAACCTGATTCTCCAACACACCAACTGGGTACCTAAATTGGATTCAGTTCTGTCTATTTGGAATGCACACTTCCTCCTGGATTGTGGATATTCATGGAGGAGACCAAGAACAAAGCCAAGGGTTGTGGCTCAGCGATAGAGCACTTGCCTAGCATGTGTGAGGCACTGGGTTTGAGTCTCAGCACCACATATAAGTAAATAAAGGCCCATCAATGACTAAAAAAAAAAAAAAAAAAACACAAAGCCAAGGCTTGGCAGCAAAGAGCCAAATGCCTCAAGCAGTATCCCCCTAATATGGATGCTGGGTGGAGACCTGGTCCAGGAGTTAAGATGGCAGAAGCTCCACTGGGAGATGAGTTCTGTCCCCTGCTGTGCACCATCACTAGACAGGAAGAATGGTGCAGGGGTGAGGGAGAGACAGGATGCCATGGGTAAAGCGGGTACAGAGGTAATTGGCTCTGTTGCTCAGAGTACACTGGGACAAGCACAGTTTGAGGGAAGAAATAACGCTTGGGCAGAGCAGACAGGCATTCTGACAAGACGGTGAGGAGGTGATTCCATCACACTGAGGAGGGCAAGGAAGGACGTTTTGGGATATGCTAGAATATTTGGGGTTATTATGGAAGAATGGTGAATGTATAATGGGTGAAGGGGTCTGGTTGAGACAGAGGAGCCATGTCAGGACTGACAAAGCCACATTGGCAGACACTGGCTACATCAGGGCAGGTGGGCTGTTAAAGTGGCTCACTAAGGGTTGTCAGTGACTTTTTAAGCAACATGCAGACCAGATAGGACCGGCTGGGGTTGTCAGAGTGGATCACTGAGGGTATCCTGGGTGGTCAGGGAGAGGATCACAGGAACCAGTCCCTAAGTAATTGCAGATTTGTAAAATCTCCTCTTCCCTGCCAAGGAGATCTTACACATGGCAGTGTGGATGGAATAAGAGGTCACTGCAGGTGTTAGGGAGGGTCTTGGATTGTGTCATGGGGCACATGTGTTCTCACTGGGAACCACTGAAGGCTCTCTCTCATGTGTGTTTGGGGAGGATGCTTTCAGCTGCCTGTAGAATGTTAAGGCTACAGGCAGCTGATAATTTGATTTGATTTAGCAAGTCAGGTTGTTAGTGTAAAGTGCACTAGCAGGATAGAGGGAGGTTAGTTGGCCTTGGTGGACATATTGTCATAAAGGGAAAGTCTTGCATGAGGTCACTGTGGGGTGATAGGGAACCTTCAGGGTATCTTTAAATGTCAGTGAGGCCTGGAATGGCTCTTTGTGATGACTGCTGGCAGGTCTGTTGGGATTTGTAAAGGCTAATCAAGTGTTTATTATCAAAAGTTAATAAGAAATTCCCCAAGCTTAGTAGCAGGAAGTCCCATCTCACAGGACTGTCCAACTAGAAGGCTGGGCAAGCTGTGGGTCACTGTTTCTGATGAGTCTTATTTCCCTGCTGTGTGAGTGGTGATTTTCTGCTCCAGTTCACCCTGAGGGCTTTGTAGCAACTGGAGTGGTGTCCAGAAATCATTCAGAACAGGGACACTGTTCATTTGCTAGGGCTCCCAATATAAAACATTAAGACTAGGTAACTTAAAATACAGAAATTTAGCTTCTTACCATTATGGAGACAGGCAGTCCACGATCAAGGTATCAGCAGGTTTGGTTTCTTCTAAGGTCCATCTCCTTGGCTTTCAGATGACTACCATCTTGCAGTCATCCCTCTGTTTTATCTGTGTCCTAAAATCTTATAAGGACACAAGACTAATTGGATTAAAGCCCACCCTACAAAACTCTAACTGAATTACCTCTTTAAAGGCCCTACTTACAATACAGACAACAGTCTGAAGTACTGGGACTAGGGCTTCAACATACAGATTTAGGAAGAGCATAACTCATCCCATGCATCCTTCTTAAGCCTGGAGACATATTTCCAGAATTAGAAATGGGTTCTCGGCACTACATTAAAAAAAAAAAGTAAATAAAGATATTTAAAAAAAAGAAATGGGTTCTATAGTCTAGAAGTAGCCATGTTTTCTGCATAATGTTAAATATATTAATATTTTTAACCAGTTTTCAGATCCATTTTCATCTTTTTAAAAATTTTTTTGTAGCTGGACAGCATGCATTTATTTTATTTATTTTTAAAAATTTTTTAGTTACACATGGACATGATATCTTTATTTTGTTTATTTTGCTTTTATGTGGTGCTGAGGATCAAACCCAGTGCTTCACTGGTTCATGGCAAGCACTCTGCCACTGAGCAGCCCTCCATTTTCATCTTTTATAACTGAAATATTGTGCCTATTAAAAAAACAAGTTCCTGTTTCTCTCATTCCCAAGACGCTGTCAAGCATCATTCTATATTCCATCTCTAGGAATCTGACTACTTCTGGTACCTCATAAAATGGAAGTACATAGTATGTGTCTACTTGGGACTGGCTTATTTAACTTACTATTCTACCCTGGAGATTCATCCATTTTGTAAATGTATCACATTTTCCTTATTTTTAAGGTTGAATAATATTCCCTTGTATGTATATTTCACATCTTGTTTATCCGTTCATACATTAATGTACAGTTGCTTCTACCTTTTGCCTACTGTGAATAATGCTGCAACAAATATGGATGTGCAAGTATCTCTTAGATACCCTATTTTTAAATATATATATACACACACTTAGAAGTAGGATTGCTTGATAATATGACAATTCTCTAAGAAAGGAATAGTTCATCTTTTTCTTTTTACTTTTTTTTTTTTTTTTTTTTTGTACCAGGGATTTAACCCACTGAGCCACACCCTCAGTCCTTTTTATTTTTTATTTTGAGACAGGGCGGCACCAGGGTCTCACTAAGTTACTTCAGGCATCGCTACATTACTGAGAGTGAGCCTCAAACTTGCAATCCTCATGGTTCAGCCTCCCACAGGGCTGAGATTACAGGCATGGGCCATCACACCTGGCCCCTCTTTTGACTTTTTTTTAATATTTATTTTGTAGTTGTAGTTGGATACAATAATTTTATTTTATTTATTTATATGTGGTGCCGAGGATCGAACCCAGGGCCTCGCACATGTGAGGTGAGTGCTCTACCATTGAGCCACAACCCTAGCCCCCTTCTTTTGGCTTTTAAACTCCACGTGCTTGTTATGATTAGCATATACTTTTTAATCTCATCGGAATACTTCTGTCTTTTAATTAGGATGTTTAGGCCATTACCTCTTATGTAATTCAGTGATATGGTCCAATTTAAATATGCTGTTTTCCTGTTTTCTATTCAGTGCATGTATCTTTTTCCATTTTTTTTTCAATCTCTCTTTCAATTGAATATTATTTTATTTCATTTCCTTCCTCCTCTGTTGGCTTATTGACTAGACATCTTTGTTTCATCATTTTTTGTGACCGTTGATAACTCTTGAAATTATCAGTTGTGTTTCAAGTAATTTTGTGACACTTCATACAGAGCTGGAAAGCACGTTCACTGTGCACTGTTAAACTCAGACACTGCCACATACGGGTTACCTGAAGTAGACGTACTGCTTGCAGATAGGCAACAAGGAACAATAGAAGCCTAAGAGTCATTGTGAAACAGTCCCCAAGGCCCAAGAAAGCTGGCCTGGGTAGTGGAGTCCTGTCTGTGTGCCCCAATAGCACCATCCAGGAGGAAGCCCAGAAAGCCTCTCATTCCAGCTTTTATAACAGGGGGTGCATGACTCAAGGGGATAAAGCACTGAAGAACACCCTGCTCCAAAGGGGCCGCTAAAAGAAAAACACCTTCTTCTGGTTGGTTCCTCCTTCTCTCAGGATGGTGCAATCCCAATACATGCTACAGTCATTCCCTAGAATGAAAACCTAAAAAGGGAAAAAACTGGATCAGACCAAGGTTTCTCAGAAATCTGTCACATTTCCCTGTCCAACAGTGTAGGAACCTTAGAGAATGTATTTCCATTCTTCCACTCCCAGCCTTTGTGCTATTGTTTCACATATTTTTCGTCTATGTGTATTATATATCATATTACAATTTTGTGCTTTAAACTGACCGATAATCTTTTCAGAGATATTCTAATAATTTAAAATGTGGATATACTTATTCCTATTCCAGTGCTCTTCAATCCCTTTTATAGATTCAAATCTGACATCTTTTTCCTCCGACTTGGAGAGATTTTTGAAACTTTTTTTTTAGGGTTTGTATATCTGAAATTGTCTTTTCTTTTTCCCCCCCTCATTTTTGAGGGGTATTTTTGTCAACTTTTTAGTTCTTCTAGTACTTTCAACATGTGTTTTCTCTTTTGAGGGTTGGGGGGTACCAGGGATTGAACTCAGGGGCACTCAACCAATACATGTGAGCCCCATCCTCACACCTCTTTTATATTTTATTTATACAGGATCTCACTGAGTTGCTTAGCACCTGGCCATTGCTTAGGCTGGCTTTGAACTCGTGATCCTCCCGTCTTAGCCTCCCAAGCCACTGGGATTATAGATGTGCGCCGCCACGCCACCAGGCTTCCACTGCTTTCTTCTTTGCCTTGCTTCCAATTAAAAATGTGCTGTCATTGTCTCTTGTAAACGGCCTTTTCCCTCTGGCTGCTCTTAAGATTTTCTTCTTGTCCCTGGTTTTGAGAATTTGATCACCATATGTAGTGAACTGTTTCTCTTGGGCATGGGATTCATTGGGATACTTGAATTTGGAAGGGTTGTAACTTGCATCTTATCTGGAATATTCTGAGTCAATATTTCTCCTAATACCTTTCTGTGTTCCCTTCTCCTTTGGGGATTCCAATTACATGTGTATTAGGCAGGTGGAAGTTCTCCCACAGTTCGCTGATACTTTTTGCAATCTTTTCCTCTCATTGTTCTTTTTCAATCTCTTCATCTCAATATTTCAATTGGAGTAGTTTTTATTATTTTTATGTGTTGTTACAGTTTGCATCTAGGAATGGTCCACTGAAATGCTCATGTGTTGGGCAAAGCAGCAATGTTCAGAGGTGAGAGATAGGATTCTGAGAGCTGTAACGTCCTCCATGGATTAATCCACTTGATGGATTCATAATTTCAATGGACTACTTGGTAGTAACTGAAGACAGGTGGGCGTGGCTAGAGAAGGTTAGTCACTGAGGGTGTGTCCCTAGGGATTCTCTCTTGTCTGGCACCTGTTAGATACATGCGCGCTCTCTATCTCTCTCTCCTTCCTGATCTGCATCAGCTGAGCAGCTTTCTTCAGGAATGCCCTCCTGCCATGATGTTCAACCTCACTTCAGGCCCAGGTCAAGGGTGCTTGTTTACCATGGATGGGCACCTTGGAAACCATGTGACAAAATAAACCCTTCCTCCACCAAGTTGTTCTCATCACATGTTTTAGTCATAAAACGGATGAAAGGATAAATAATATGTATATCTTCATTAATGTTGTCTTCTGCAGGAATCTATTATTATGCCTAGCCATTGTTGTTTTTTTTTTTTTTTTTGCACTTCAAATGTTGACTTTTCACTGCCAGAAGTTAAAGTGGAAATACATGTATTTTTCTCTTTCGTGCCTATACATAAATGTTTAATATCCTCTAGCACTTACATCACATAGTATATGGTTATAAGAGCTGTTTTAATATCTTTGCCTACAATTCTATCATCTATGTATATTATGGCTTAGTTTTAATTTACTGATTTTCTCCTCATTATGAGACATATTTCCCTGCTTCTTTACATGCCTTATGATTTTTACTGATATGTTTTGTTTTCTTTTTTTCTTTCTTTTTTTTTTTTGTGCTGGGGAATGAACTCAGGACCTTCCACATGCTAGGCAAGTGCTCCAACACTGAGCCACATCCTAAGCGTTGCTAACAGATAATGTTAATTTTGTTGTTGGGTTCTGCAATACGTACATTTCTTTTTTTTTTCTTAAACTGACAATTTTTTAAAATACACAACAATAGTGGAATGCATTAATGGAATATATATATTTCTATAGATATTCTTGAAAATTCTTTCAAGAATGCACGTAACTAATAGCTTCATTCTTCTAAGTCTCCTCCCCATCAATGTATGTATAATTTTTTTGTAACAGCGACTAAACTCAGTGGACTTAACCACGGGGACACATCCCCAGCCATATTTTATATTTCATCAGAAACATGGTCTGAATTGCTTAGCTCCCTGCTAAATTGTTGAGGCTGGCTTTGAACTCAAGATCCTCCTGCTTCCACCTCACAAGCCGCTAGGATCACAAGCTTAGGTCACTGCACCCAGTTCCCCAGCACTTTTTTTACATCTTATTTAGAGACAGGATCTCACTGAGGTGCTTAAGGCCTCACCAAGTTTTTGGAGCTGGATTTTTTCTTTTTTAAAAAAAGAGAGAGAGAGAAAGAGAGAGAGAGAAATTTTTTAATATTTATGTTTTAGTTTTCAGTGGACACAACATCTTTATTTTATTTCTATGTGGTGCTGAGGATCAAACCCAGCACCCCGAGCATGCCAGGCGAGCACGCTACCACTTGAGCTACATCCCCAGCCCAAGCTGGCTTTGAACTCCCTATCCTCCTGCCTCATCCTCCCAAGCTGCTGGGATTACAGTCCTGCACCACCATGCCTCACACCTTTAATCATTTTTAGTCAGTTTCAAAGAAGGTTTTATTCTAGGGTTAATCTTTCCCTGCAACTAAAGTAACAATCTCTTCCCAGTACCCACTGACTACAAGATGTTCAGTAGGTGGTATCATCCATGTTCCTTGGCCATTGTGGCTCTGAAGATTGTTCCCTTTACTAGTCTCAGATGTTTCTTCCTCTCCCCTCAGGGAGTTTCCTCCTGCACATCTTGTATCATTACACACTCTACAGAATACTGGTGGGGAACCCTGTGCAGTTCCCTTCCAGGCCTGTTCTCTCCTCTCCAGGACTACACCCTGTGAACTCAAACAGTCCTGCCTTCTGTGCACTCCTCGCTCCTTCTCAGTTTAAGGAAGATGAGGTCTGCTCAGTCTCTGCTCCTTGCACTGAAGCCTAGAACCTCTACAGGCAGTCAGCTAAGGCTCACCCTTCTCTGCTTCTCTTCTCAAGGGTCATCTTCCTTTATTTATTTTTTTATTGGTTGTTCACAACATTACAAAGCTCTTGACATATCATATTTCATACATTAGATTGAAGTGGGTTATGAACTCCCAATTGGGTCATCATCCTTTATTGCCTGCTCTGCATTGCTTCAAGACTGTTGTGTCATACATTTTAGCTCATTTTACAAATTTGTTCAGACAATTTAATTTGATCCCTATTACTCCATTTTAAGCAGAAGTATAAGCGGCCAAAAATTTTTAATTGTTTTAATTCTACAAGTTTTACCATTCTCTTTTCTGCAGTAATACTTTTGACACCTAAAGAGATATTTAAGAATCTTATTATAAATTGGATATAATTACAAAATTAAGTTAATCAGATATAGGAACAACCAGGCTAGAGCAGTTAAGCTGGTACATGGAAAACTGAAAGAGGATCTAACCACCATCTCTTTTGACAGGATGAGGAGGGCTTTCTTTTAGGAGATGAAGGCCTCCCAGGTAGGGGGAAAGTTAGATACTAGGCCCCCCAAGAATCACAAGAGTCTACCATGACCACATTCTCTGATAATCAAGTAAATATAATATGCAGTCACATAACACATGAAATATAATGTATATAGCTAGTATATTAAAAAGATATTTTATTGAGTTTGGGATGTAAAATCAGTGGTTGAGCATTTGCCTAACACTAGTTTAATTCCCGTGGCATCCAAAAGAATAAAAAATTAAAAGTTTCTCTAGAAATTGGTGTTATGCTTCTGTCAACAAACCAAAAAGGGAACAAGACTGTGCCAGTTCATGGGGCTGGGGATATAGCTCAGTTGGTAGAGTGCTTGCCTCAAATGCACAAGGGCCATGGGTTCAATCCCTAGCATCACAAAAAAAAAAAAAAAGAGTATGCCATAACATATGACTAATATCCTTCAGAAGCATTGGATTGTGTGGTCAGACTGTTTAGTTCTATGATGAATTTATAAACCCTCATTCAAATCAGCCATGTCATCTGGCATTCCTGCTACCACTGCATGAGCATTCCTGTTCTTCTACATCCCCACCAGTACTTGGTGTGGTCAGTGTTTTAGGTTTTAGCTACTCTAATTGATATCTAGTGGCATCCCATTATTGTTTTAACTAACAATTCCCTGATGAAGTTGAGAATCTTGTATATTTATGTGCCATATGTAATGCAATTGGTGAGGTATCTGTTTATATCTTTTGCCCATTAGTTTTATTGCTTTTTTCTTACTGTTGAATTCAAGAGCTCTTCGATATTCAGGATACACGTCCCTTATCAGGTATGAGTTTTGCAAATATTTCTTCCAACCCTGTGACTTCTCTTCGCATTCTCTTAACAGCCAATACATTTGAAAGTTCTCATTCATCTTCAAAGCTCTCAGAAAAGCTCATAGACCCAAGGGAGACTTGGTGTCTAACTGACTGATTTTTAAGTAGTCAACACTACACAGGACTGAGGGTGGAGATGGTTGTGGGGAATGACAGCTGTGAAGAAAGCAGACATCCAGGAGTCAACACTGCCAATTTTTACTCCTGGAAGCCCACCAAATTACATCAACCTTTGACACTCTCTTCTGCTCCTCAGTCTTTGAGAAGCATTCAAAGGAATCTTTAGCTTCTCTCCAAACCTGCTATATCAGTGGCGAGCAAGGTCCCTTGTCCTTAGATCTGAGAGGCCCGAGCCTTGGATGTCTCCATGACACCTGTAACCCACAGGGTCACACACTGACCCTTGCTTCTCCCCAAAGCTGCTCTTGCTCTCAGGACCCCATTTCAAGGTTCACCCCATCCAGGAACCCTGAACCTCTGAGCCTCTCCCTGATGCCCCCACCACTACAGTCCAGCCTCATGACCCATCCAGGCAGTGTCCGCTGACCTGCCTCTCAGCCTCACTCTGCACCATTCTTCCTGTCTAGTGATGGTGCACAGCAGGGGATAGAACTCATCTCCCAGTGGAGCTTCTGCCCTCTTAACTCCTGGACCAGATCTCCACCCAGCATCCATATTAGCTGGATACTGCTTGAGGCATTTGGCTCTTTGCTGCCAAGCCTTGGCTTTGTGGTTTTTTTTTTTTTTTTTTTTTAGTCATTGATGGGCCTTTATTTACTTATATGTGGTGCTGAGACTCAAACCCAGTGCCTCACACATGCTAGGCAAGTGCTCTACCGCTGAGCCACAACCCTTGGCTTTGTTCTTGGTCTCCTCCATGAATATCCACAATCCAGGAGGAAGTGTGCATTCCAAATAGACAGAACTGAATCCAATTTAGGTACCCAGTGGTGTGTTGGAGAATCAGGTTGTCAGAATTGCTTGGTTGGTGTGTGGAGCAATCTCCCCACATTTCCTGGTGTTGGGCTGTTGTTTGAATAGTAAGCAAGAGTAGGAAGAAATCTTTTTTTTCTGATCTCAAATGATTTGTCTCTCCAAACACTGAGGAGCAGGTGTCCCATTCATCATAAATAGGTATTTGCTGCCAGGTTGTTATGGTATAGATAGATGTGACGTGTCCCCCCAAACTCATGTGAAAGACGCTGAGGTGAAATGATGGGTTATGAGAGCCTTAGCTAATCAGTGCTCTGATTAACTGGCTGGTAACTGCAGGCAGGAAGGGTGTGTCTCCAGGAGATAGGTCTCTGGTGTCCCTAGTGAACAGAGCCCTCTCTCTGCTTCCTCTTGCCACACTCTTTTATGTCACCATGGGCCCAGAGCAATAGACTTGGCCATTTTCAGACTGAGACCTGTGAAACCATGAACCCCTCTTCTGTGGGTTCTTATTGGATCTTTAGCTCACAGTGACAAAAAAGCTGATTAAAACACAGTGTTTAGTTACATTGTTGCATGTATTTGGTGATTTGTTCATGAGGCAAGAATGAGGTCACCTTATCAGCAATGATAGGAAGATAAAAATGATGAATGGTAATACAGACAAAAAAATGCCTATGATGGACAAGCAGAGGGTTATAATAGAGGTCTTGGATGCCTTGTCATATTCTTTGGCTTGATTGTAGCGCATCGTCTGAGTTTCAGAGGAGAGGGAACAGGAAATGATGAGTATGAAAGGGTACTTGAAATGGGTGAGCTATGGGACTGTAAGGACCCAGAGTGGGGTCTGAACCATAGCTCAGATTCCCCAGCACAGGAGGGAGAACAGGGAAGAAGCTGAGGGAGGGTCAGGGCCAAGAGGGAGAGGGAGGATGAGGATTGGCATCATGCAGATTCCCACCCAGTAAGAACAGATTATTGATGGAAGGCCTAGTGGGCAGCAGCAGAGGAGGGCTATGAGTGCTAAGCAAAAGTGGTCGTTGGCTGCTTCATTTTGTGAGCTCTCATCACTGCTTTGATGAGCCATTTATTCAACCACCTGGTGGGCAGAGAGTGGATTGGGTGAGTATAGCTTCTGGACTCTGCCATTCCTTTCCATTCCCTCACTTTTTACCCTAATACATTTCTTCTTGGCTCCTATTAAATCTTCATTGACTCTCTTTAAACTTCTCATTGACTCCCTGAAATTCCCATTATGTCCTCTCTAATCTCTCTCGATGCTTGTTTAACAACTATACATGCCCTACTTCCCACCTTCTGGTCCTATAATTAGTCTCTCTCTCTGTAACCTATTTTCCTGGGTCCTAACATTTCCTCCAAGTTCTCCACAATCACTTTTAAGATTCTATCCATTGTTCTATTTGGCACCTTCTACTGTCCCCCAACCCAAATCCCTGTTTCTGATGAGTCTTACTCCCTCAAACATCAATTGATACATTTTACCATTTTTGGGGGGGACCAAGGATTGAACTCAGGGGCACTCAACCACTGAGCCACATCCTCTGCCCTATTCTTTGAATTTCATTTAGAGACAGGGTCTCATTGGGTTGCTTAGTACCTCATTTTTGCTGAGGCTGGCTTTGAAAGTGAGATCTTTCTGCCTCAGCCTCCTGAGCCAATTGGATTACAGGCTAGCACCTCCATGCCCAGCCCTTTATAGCATGCTGTTCCTATAATGCTGCCATTGTCCCCAAAGCAGCTTCCTCTTTTCCCTTTTAAAACACACATGAATAATATCCTCATATTATCATTTTTAATCTGACAAATCTTCATTATAAATTTTCTTCTAAATATCTCACACTATAAAATAATGCTCTCACAAATTCGATTATAATCTGCCCCACTTTTCCCTATGGATCATTCATTGGTCCTGCTCTAACCCTTTACTGTTCACTCATAAACTACTCAGTTGCCCCATCCAAAATCTCAGGTGGCTCCTCTAAGATTTTTTTTTTTTGACTACTCTATCACCCTCCCCCCTCCCCTGCCATTTTTTTTTTTTTTGAACTGGGGATTGAACCCAGGGGCAATTCACTATGGAGTCACATCTGCAGCTCTTTATATTTTTCATTTTGATATACGGTCTCACTAAGTTGCTGAGGTTAGTTTTGACCTGGCCATCCTCCTGCCTCAACCTCCTAAGTTGCTGGGATTACAAGTGTGAGCCACCGAGCCCAGCTTCCTTTTTCCTTTTTCTCCATAGTTTCTTCTTTGTCCCCTTACAAATTAGTGCCCTGTGTCCTTCTGACACCTTCTTCCTACCTCCACCAACTTCCTAATCTTTTCAACTTCTTCTCCATCCACTTTGAACAGCCTCCCTGTTCTCCTAAATCTCCAAATAGTTTTCTATCCACTTGTAACAAACTCCTGCCCCATCATTCCCCCTCTACCCCTCCTCTCTTCTCACCTTAAACATGACCAGTAGGGCAGGTGGCTCTGGTATTGCTAGGACTACACAGAGGTTCACAGGAGTCACCAAGGATTGCCTGGAGACCAAGATGACCCGCCTCCTATCCCATATTTCTACTTCCATTGGCTGATTCGAGGTGTAATGACGCTCAAGCCTAGAAGCTGATTGGTATAATGGCCTTATGCACTCACGTGATTGGTCAATACAGGATTCTGTGCTTTCACCTTCAAAATGGACGTATAAATAGGCTTCATCTTCTCGAACCTTGGCTAAACCATCTCATCAGAGAACCCCTTCCCTACTTGCTTCCTTAGCCGTGTAAGGGGACCTTCTCTGTCTGCACTGAACCACTCAGGCTTCCCCAAACTCAATGGCCCTGACACCTGGCTGTCCCTGTCTAATGGGGCCCCTCTTGGGAGCCCAGTTATGGCAGGGCCTGGGCCTCATATAGCCCAGAATTCCTCATGTGAATAAGCAATAAAGAAGTGAATTCTGCCCGAAATCCAATTTTTTTGCAGGGTTCCTGTTTCCTGGGAACATTCACATTCACAGGTTGTATGCTTCCCTGACCTGGGAATCAGGAGGTTCTGCAGGAACTGGGCCCGGAGGGTGCAGGCTGTCCGGATATCACCCTTGGGAGGGGACATGATCAGGAACAGAGGTGGTCATCCTGAGAGCTTCTGTTGGGGTGGGTAAAGGGATAGAGAATGTTATAAGACAAATCAAATACCCCTGTAATTATTACCACCCCACTAAAGTAGGGACTGTCATTGTCCCCATTTTACATATGAGGAAACTGAGCCCATGTAGGCATGCTAGACTGGAGATCCTTAATTCTACAGTTTACAACCCTTGGGGCTTTTACATGCATGCTAAACCTGGGTGCCTTCATGACCCCAGCTAAGCCTCCGTGTCGGAGAACCCCTCACCTCCCTGCTTCCTTAGCTGGGAAAGGGTCTTTTCTGGTTACTTTGAGCCTCCCAAGCTTCCCCAACCCCAATAGCTGTAACTATCACTTTCTGTTTCTTTTTTAAATTTTTTTAAAAAGTTGTAGATGACACAATATCTTTCTTTAGATTTACTTTTTTTCAATTTCTTTCTTTTTTTATTATTAGTTGTTCAAAACATTACAAAGCTCTTGACATATCATATTTCATACATTTGATTCAAGTGGATTATGAACTCCCATTTTTACCCCGTACACAGATTGCAGAATCACATCGGTAACACTTCCACTTATTTACGTATTACCATACTAGTGTATGTTGTATTTTGATGCCATTCCTATCCTCTACTATCCCCCCTCCCCTTCCCTTCCCTCCCCTCCCATCTTCTCTCTCTACCCCATCTACTGTAATTCATTTTCCTCTCTTGTTTTTTTTCCCTTTCCCCTCACTTCCTCTTATATGTAATTTTGTGCAACAATGAGGGTCTCCTTCCATTTCCATGCAATTTCCCTTCTCTCTCCCTTTCCCTCCCCCCTCTCGTCCCTGTTTAATAGTGATCTTCTCATGCTCTTCCTCCCTATTCTGTTCTTTGTTGCCCTCCTTATATCAAAGAAGACATTTGGCATTTGTTTTTTAGGGATTGGCTGACTTCACTTAGCATAATCTGCTCTAATGCCATCCATTTCCCTGCAAATGCCATGATTTTGTCATTTTTTAGTGCTGAGTAATACTCCATTGTGTATAAATGCCACATTTTTTTTATCCATTTATCTATTGAAGGGCATCTAGGTTGGTTCCACAGTCTTGCTATTGTGAATTGTGTTGCTATGAACATGGATGTAGCTGTATCCCTATAATACACTCTTTTAAGGTCTTTGGGGAATAGACCGAGAAGGGGGATAGCTGGGTCAAATGGTGGTTCCATTCCCAGCTTTCCGAGGTATCTCCATACTGCTTTCCAAATTGGCCGCACCAATTTGCAGTCCCACCAGCAATGTATAAGTGTACCCTTTTCCCCACATCCTCGCCAGCACTTGTTATTGTTTGACTTTATAATGGCTGCCAATCTTACTGGAGTGAGATGGTATCTTAGGGTGGTTTTAATTTCATTTCTCTGACTGCTAGAGATGGTGAGCATTTTTTCGTGTACTTATTGATTGATTGTATGTCCTCCTCTGAGAAGTGTCTGTTCAGGTCCTTGACCTATTTGTTGATTGGGTTGTTTGTTTTCTTATTGTTTAACTTTTTGAGTTCTTTGTATACTCTGGATATTAGGACTCTATCTGAAGTGTGAGGAGTAAAAATTTGTTCCCAGAATGTAGGCTCCCTATTTACCTCTCTTATTGTTTCTCTTGCTGAGAAAAAACTTTTTAGTTTGAGTAAGTCTCATTTGTTGATTCTTGTTTTTAACTCTTGTGCTATGGGTGTCCTATTAAGGAATTTGGAGCCACAATATGCAGATCAGAGCCAACTTTTTCTTCTATCAGACTCAGTCTCTGTTTTGATATCAAGCTCCTTGATCCATTCTGAGTTAACTTTTGTGCATGGTGAGAGAAAGGGATTCAGATTCATTTTGTTGCATATGGATTTCCAGTTTTCCCAGCACCATTTGTTGAAGATGCTATCTTTTCTCAATTGCATGCTTTTAGCACCTTTGTCAAATATAAGATAGTTGTAATTTTGTGGATTGGTCTCTGTGTCCTCTATTCTGTACCATTGGTCCACCCTCCTGTTTTGGTACCAGTACCATGATGTTTTTGTTACTATTGCTCTGTAGTATAGTTTGAAGTCTGGTATCGCTATACTGCCTGTTTCACTCTTCCTGCTTAGAATTGCTTTTGCTATTCTGGGTCTTTTATTTTTCCAGATGAATTTCATGATTGCTTTATATATTTCTATAAGAAATGCCTTTGGGATTTTGATTGGCATTGCATTAAACCTATAGAGAACTTTTGGTAATATCGCCATTTTGATGATGTTAGTTCTGCCTATCCATGAACAGGGTATATTTTTCCATCTTCTAAGATCTTCTATTTCTCTCTTTAGGGTTCTGTAGTTTTCATTGTATAAATCTTTCACCTCTTTTGTTAGGTTGATTCCCAAGTATTTTGTTTTTTTTGAGGATATTGTAAATGGGGTGGTTGTCTTCATTTCCTTTTCAGAAGATTTGTTTGTCGCTGATATACAGTAATGCCTTTGATTAATGCATGTTGATTTTATATCCTGCCACTTTGCTGAATTCATTTATTAGCTCTAGTAGTTTCTTTGTAGAACCTTTTGGGTCTGCTAGATATAGGATCATGTCATCCACAAATAGTGATAATTTAAGTTCTTCTTTTCCTATCTTTATGCCTTTAATTTCTTTCGTCTGTCTAATTGCTCTGGCCAGTATTTTGAGAACTATATTGAATAGAAGTGGTGAGAGAGGGCATCCCTGTCTTGTTCCAGATTTTAGAGGGAATGCCTTCAATTTTTCTCCATTCAGAATGATGCTAGCCTGAGGCTTAGCATAGATAGCTCTTAGAAATTGAGGTACAAAGAAGTTAAGTCCCTTGCCCAAGCTCACACAGTTATAAATGGCCAAGGTGGGGCATGAATTCCATCTACCAGTAAAACTCCTATGCCTCCAGGGCCCTCTGACTGCTTCTCCTACCTCACCTCTTCATTTGTCCCCCCTGTCTTCAAATACTGAGCTGTATTTGCCTCTTGGCAGCTCTTCCTGAAGGCCAAGATTGGAGCCTGGCTGTTCCCTCTCCATGAATATTTGTGCCCCAACCCAGGTTACCTCCTCAGAGAGGCCTGTCCTGAGCATCCTAGCTCAGGTAGCAAACACCTTTCCCTCAGTCACAGTCTTTTCTTCATTGAACTTATTTCTCCCCAAAATGACAGGATCTGTTTCCTAGTTTGCAGTCTGCCTTCTCTGCATCAGAGCATAAGGTCCAGGAGCATAAACAGGGGCCTGTCCTATGTTTATTGTTGTTACCCAAGAGATGGTGCAAAACTAACTGGGCTTATGGGCCTTAAATCCTAGGGTTGGTTGTGCAGAATTCTGGAACCCAGTAAGGATCAGGTAAGAACACTGGGATCTCAGAGGTAAATGTGTGGCCACCTGGTGAAAGCTGGTCTCTTGTGCAGATGAGGCCCACCTCTCTATGTCCTGTAGGCACCTGAGCTGATTCTGCAGCTGCTGCGTGGGGACTCGCAGTCCATGCTGCTGTCTTCGCAGGTTTCCAGTTTGGGCCCGGAGGAGGAGAGCTCGATACTGGGTGTCCCGTGTGCTCTGCAGCATCTGCTCCACAGCCAGGTCTGTGGGAGACACAGGGGTCAGCACTTTTCCCACCCAGCATTACAATGCCCACCTTCCTGGCCCTATGGGTCACCTTGAGCCTCAGCCTCTCGCTCTATCAGCTCCAGGCTCTGGTCTAACTCTTGGATCTCTGTGCGCAGGCGTGCTACTGCAGCTTCCAGCTCCAACTTCCGGCTGACCTGGTGAGATCAGGTATAGAGTCAGATGCTCGTCTGAGTGTGGCTTAGCCTGGCCTCACTACCTTTTAGGAGGCACCAGACTCCTTATCTGCCAGGGGAGTGGTTAAGGGTTTTCCTGTGCAGCTTCCTTGTCTGATGCAGAAGCACTGGTGTACTCTCTGGCTCCCCCTTTTCTCCTGAGATTGTTTCTCTTATCCTTCCTGCAGTTTTTTTTTTTTTTTTTTCTGTGTTAGTGATACATTTCCATCTCAGTGGTGAGATTTTCCCTGGGCCCCACACCAAGGAGTCCTGAGGTCTCCTCAAAGCCTCCCATGGATGTCATCTGGGTTCCTTGCACCAATTGGATCACAAACTGGCCTTTGCATTTCTTCCAAATCTTGTCCATACTACTTCTCCCCTCACCAGGTTTGATGGGACAAACATTCAACTGTGCTATTGCACCAGCTGATTCCTGCCCCCCCCCCCGCCCCCATCCCAGCATATCCAGCACCAAGCAGGGCCTAGAGCATAAGATGTACAAGTTCTTTCTTGGGTGAAAGGGAATCTTACAGCATAGGCTTCTCACCTCTGGACTGTCCTGGTGGCCATACCTGAAGAAACCATGCCAGAGTTAGGATATGTGTGGGGCTTGCAGAAGGAAGGGCAAGAAGTGTGAGGCAGGAAGTGTCAGGCCAGAGACCTCCACCCAGAAGACCCTTGTCATAATTTTTTTTTTTTTCACCATAGGGTCATTTTTACTTTCCCAATAAAGCACACCTTCAAGTAAGATCATAATGTCCATTTTACAACCAAAGAAGTGGATGAATCCACTTCACTCCAAAAAACAAGGATAATTACATTAATGGGGGGTGGGGTTCCAAGAACTAAAGAAAAAGCACAAGCAAAACCAAATTATAATTACACTTGACAAGGACTTCCTGCTGGATAATAATATTTTAATCTGAGACTGAATATAGACTTCAGTGTATTGTGACACCCAAGTTTGCAGTTCATTTTGATGATTCATCCTGATTCTTTGAAGTAATCAGGGCTGCTCTGCATGTATTTGTGAATCCCTCAGAGCCTCAACACACATGTAAGTGCACTCGAGAGATCTTTGATCCCAACTTCCCTCCAGGCTCTGTCCTTTACAATGGTTTGCCCCAACACTCTATCTATGAAGCAGTCTGAACTATAGGAGCAAACCAGACTCGTTCAGAATTCTGCTCTGCCATTTTCCAAATTTGACCTTGGGGAGACATGAAGACTGATCCTCCTGCTGCCAGTGATCACAAATCAGCTCCACACTGAGAGCACTCCATGTCCTGCCCTAGCCCCACTCTATCCCTTATATGCTTCTACCATGATGCTCATCTTATTCCAGTGATCTGTCAGACTCTTACCACCAAGGTCATTATCTCTCATTGTCACTGTCTCTCACTGTGGTTTAATAAATGTACTAGATAAATGTTCTAGGCTAAGGAAGGAAACAGAGAAAGAAAAAAGGATCTAGGTTGGATGAAGGCTTTGAGACAAGGAGGTGGAGTGAAGGTCAGTGAACGTAACACAAGATGAAAATTGAAATCTGCCAAATGACTCTCACCCTTAAAAATAAAAGCATTTTTTTTTCCTATAAATACATTAGGGAGGAGGTTCCTAATCCAAACATAACCCAGTAATTCATATCTGTTTTTCTAAATAAAATGATGCTGCTCCCTTATCTGTATTCAGTAAACAGAACAAGACTGCCTGGACCATCGATTTCCACTCTAGCTACATATAAAGGCCATTCCTGGGCCAAGAAAGTGGAATTTTAAGGGACCCTACGAAACAAGAGGAAGGCTACCAAATCAGCAATAGTCAAAACCATCCTAATAATACGAATAAGGTGTTGGAGGCAGGCAGTTACAGCAGTTGGGCAAAAGAGGAGGGGAGGCCCACAAAACTTCCATGTCTGGGCTTGACCCGAGCCTCCTGGTCTCAGAAACGGACTGCCAACGTTTGCCTGGGTGTCGGTGTCATTCCAGCACGAGGTCGACAGGAAGCAGAGCGGCCGCGGGAGGTGACCGGCCTCCCCGGCCTCACGAGTCCCTGGCCCGGAAAGGTTCCTCCGTACTGTCCGAGGGTGGTGGGGCTCCAAAGATTCTGGCCAGGAGCCCTCGGTTGGAGCGGGCCTGGTCCTGGACTGTGGCCAGGCGGGCCCGTTCTCGCCCCCCCGGCCGCGCGGCTTTCCGGGCCCTCAGCTCCTGTTCCGTGGGTCGCTGGGCAAACGCCCAGGAGCCGTCGGGGCGGCCAGGATCCCCATCGGCGGCCAGGAAGCGCTGTCCCCGCTCCACACTCCGGAGATAGAAGTCCGTCTCGCGCTTGGCCTGGGCCACCTCTGCTCTCAGGCGCTGGCGTCGCACCTGGCGCTCAAAGGCCAGGTGCTCACTGAGGTGGGACCAGGTAAAACGGTGCAGGTACTTGAGGTTCCACAGGTCGTACCGGAAGGGGCTGCGCCGGCGGGTGCCCATGGGGGTGTTGTGCAGGCTGGCCGCCACCCGCTTGGCCACGCGCTTGTCGCGGAACTCCACCCAGCCCTCGGTGTAGTCCTTGCTGTACCTGGACCGCTTCTTCCCTCCGGAGGCCGCCGCCGCCTTCTTCTTGCGTCTCACGAACTGGTCCTCCGCCTGGAAGAAAACGCGCCCGACCTCCCCATAGGCGCTGAGCAGGTTGCGGACGTGCAGGGGCCGGAAGCGCGGCGGAACGTGGCCCAAGTACACGATGCCCGGCACCACCCGCTTCTTGCTGCAAGCTGCTTCTTCGCGTTCCTCCGGCTCCTCCTCCGCCTCTGTTTTCGGGTTTGGCGCTTCCAACGGCCCTTCCTCCGAAGTTGCCTCGGCCTCCTCAGCCTCCATGCCGAGGATACGTGAAGCACGACAGCCGTAAAGCGGTGGCTTCCGTTGGCGCCCCTTGTCATAAATTTTTGAATTTATGTTTAACATAATTGTTCTTAGAGTATCAGTGTGAGGCTGTGGGTGGGGGCAAGGCCAGATGGGACTGGAGAAGATAGGATGGGACAGCATTGAGAAGCACTTATCACAGTAAATTTCCCCGGATCTTCTTGACACTATTATAGTGGAGAAGTAGAGGAAGAGGAGTTACTGTGAGACTTGTCTGTGCCCTCTTCCTGGCATCCTCCCCTGATCCCACTGGCTCACCTCTGACTATGCACATGCTGCAAGATGTAGGCCCAGATATCAGCCCCTTGCCCAGACACAGCCTGTGGCGACAGGGTGTAAGGCTATGTCTGGGGCACAACCCAGATGAATGATGCTTATTGCTAGGGTGATGGTGGTAGGGAAAGTCTTTGCTAAGGAATTCTCACTTCTGGGGGAAGGAAGGCCCTTCTTAGTCATAGAGATGATGAGTTTCTCGCTAAGTATGGGGGCATCCTCATCTCAAATGGGGTGCTCCATTTCTCGAGTTACTTCTAGAGATGAGGTGAGAGGTGGTCTGCCCTGAAGTGTTCTGATGACCAGACAGGGTCATCACTCCTACAGATTTAGTCTCCATTGTGGTGGTTACTGCCAAGGAGTGGGCAAGGAGTCAGTATCTGCTGTTGTCCCTGAAATCTGGGAGGCTCTTCTTGAACTTAATACTGCCAAGATCGGGAAGCCCAGTTATGTGGTGCTGGGTGAGGGTGAGAGCCCTCAGTGAGCTGTGGGGTCCTGTCAGTGACTCTCTGCAGAACGAGGAGACCTATGCCCACCAGATTCACCTGGGCAGCATGGATTCTTTGGCTGCCTAGCAACCCAGTTCCCACGCTTCCTGCACTAGCTCTGAATCAGGCCAGAGACCTCCACCCAGAAGACCCCTGCTATAGCCAAGCTTCAAAAGTTCTGTTTAACATAATTGTTCTTATAGTATCAGTAAGAATTTCTACAACAGTTTTCAGGTGGAGGGTGTGTTTGCAGAGACAGAGTGGACTCAAGGTCTTCAGCTGGGGTCTGGAGCCTACACAGAGGCATTTGCATCTCAAAGGACTACAGTCAGATCCTGCAGAGCCAGCCAGTGGAAAGAAAGGGGAGAAGGACTCTCCCTTTCCCAGACACTAATTTTCGGAGTGTCCTTGATTTGAATTGGGTACCCAGAACAGTGAAAAAGCTGCTTTTATGTGAACTTCTACAGATTGTGAGCCTCTGAGCTCCTCCCCTTACACATTGGATATAAAGTTTTAAAACTTTCTGAGCTCAAAGTTCAAAGGGGTGCTTTGACGGAGGCAAAAAAATAAAAATAAAAATAAAAACCTTCGAACCTGGCTGCAGCCAATAAACTTGCTTCCTGCTATTCCTAGGAGACCTGCCTCTCCTGTCCTTCTTCAGCTCTCTGACAGCGCCCGGCCCGGCCGCCGCCTCCCGCCCCCTCTTTCAAGCGTGGCGCCCTCCTCTGACGTCACGAGTGCGCTGGCAGCTAGGCCCCCGGGGGGCCCGGAAGGACCCAGAGTCCTGAGCCGCCAGCTCGAGTGCGGTCTCGCTGGTTCCGCAGCGCCCAGTGCTCCCGTGTGGGCCCCACTGAGGGAGGCGCTGGCGTCCGCTGGCCTCCCCTCTGCTCCGCTGACCGCCAGCTGTTGGTGAAGAGGCAGAGGGTCCTCAGTGCCCTATTCAGGTCCTGGAGAAACCGGGCTGGCATCCGCAGGGGACCCGGCACTCACTGCTCGCGAGTTTCAGAAGCAGCGAGTCCCAAGGCTGAGCACAGGGAGAGCAGAGAGCGTGGCCCCAACCTCCCTGCGCCACGCAGCCTTTCAGGTCCTCGCCTTTGCTCCCCGTGTCATTAGTGTTCCAGGAGCTGACCCTGTGCTGCTCGGTGACCAAGAGCGCCCTGGTCCCCACCGTCAGGAACTCACCGTTCAGTGGGGGAGGTGGGCGCTTCCCTAGGTAGGGATGGTAGAAAATGAGCAGCAGGGGTGGGTCATTTTGCGACAGATAGAGCTCTGGGCGTTCTGGAGGGCGCAGAAGCCTAGAGCAGAGATGTGGCAGTTCAGTGGGAGCTGGCGCGAGGTCCAGAGCAGAGAGGAACACAGGATTTTGGGATTCTGGCAAGTGGTTATGTAGTGGGAAAGGAGGGCAGGACACAGCGAGATCTGGAAGCAGCCCTTTATTAGTGGGCATGGCTCAGAGGGCTAATTCCCAAAGTCTGGCCCCGAGTGCAGTAGGGCTTATGGTTTATACATAAGCAGGTTTTGGCCAAATTGAGGCAATGGATTGGTGCAATTCTACTGGAGGATGCACCTTAGGTTCCTTATGTGGATACAAGCTTGTCAACAGACTAGGGGATTTCAGCTCATCCTGCTTGGTGACTTCCACTGCATTAAGCCTGGGCGGGGTGGGGGTTGGTTCTTTTGTCCCAGTTATTTTGTTTTCTGCTTCTGCAAATGTGGTCATCTTGTTATAGCTACCTGACGGCCACCTCAAGCCTCTCTGGTTAAATGCCAGTGAGCAGAGCTGCTGTGTACCAATGTGTGAAACCAGAGCCTTCAGCTCTTAAGGGACTAAAGTTTCCATTTTGTTCTACTATATTACCTTTTTAGGGACCTACCTCTCTCTCATCCATTATGCTTACCTAGGTTGCCACTCTGTCCTCATTGTCCAGGACAGAGCCTGACTCTTTAGTTATTGGCAAAATAAATGGGGGTAAGGTGATGGCATGTGACTACAGTTGGATACCCAAGGAGGAGGCTAGGGCAGGATGAGAGGTGTAGAAAAGGGCAGGGCTCGACCAGCGTGAGGCTGAGAGGCAGGTCAGCCGACACTGCCTGGATGGGTCATGAGGCTGGACTGTAGTGGTGGGGGCATCAGGGAGAGGCTCAGAGGTTCAGGGTTCCTGGATGGGGTGAACCTTGAAATGGGGTCCTGAGAGCAAGAGCAGCTTTGGGGAGAAGCAAGGGTCAGTGTGTGACCCTGTGGGTTACAGGTGTCATGGAGACATCCAAGGCTCGGGCCTCTCAGATCTAAGGACAAGGGACCTTGCTCGCCACTGATATAGCAGGTTTGGAGAGAAGCTAAAGATTCCTTTGAATGCTTCTCAAAGACTGAGGAGCAGAAGAGAGTGTCAAAGGTTGATGTAATTTGGTGGGCTTCCAGGAGTAAAAATTGGCAGTGTTGACTCCTGGATGTCTGCTTTCTTCACAGCTGTCATTCCCCACAACCATCTCCACCCTCAGTCCTGTGTAGTGTTGACTACTTAAAAATCAGTCAGTTAGACACCAAGTCTCCCTTGGGTCTATGAGCTTTTCTGAGAGCTTTGAAGATGAATGAGAACTTTCAAATGTATTGGCTGTTAAGAGAATGCGAAGAGAAGTCACAGGGTTGGAAGAAATATTTGCAAAACTCATACCTGATAAGGGACGTGTATCCTGAATATCGAAGAGCTCTTGAATTCAACAGTAAGAAAAAAGCAATAAAACTAATGGGCAAAAGATATAAACAGATACCTCACCAATTGCATTACATATGGCACATAAATATACAAGATTCTCAACTTCATCAGGGAATTGTTAGTTAAAACAATAATGGGATGCCACTAGATATCAATTAGAGTAGCTAAAACCTAAAACACTGACCACACCAAGTACTGGTGGGGATGTAGAAGAACAGGAATGCTCATGCAGTGGTAGCAGGAATGCCAGATGACATGGCTGATTTGAATGAGGGTTTATAAATTCATCATAGAACTAAACAGTCTGACCACACAATCCAATGCTTCTGAAGGATATTAGTCATATGTTATGGCATACTCTTTGTGTGTGTGTGTGTGTGTGTGTGTGTGTGTGTGTGTGTGTGTGCGCGCGCACGCGCGCGCTAGGGATTGAACCCATGGCCTTTGTGCATTTGAGGCAAGCACTCTACCAACTGAGCTATATCCCCAGCCCCATGAACTGGCACAGTCTTGTTCCCTTTTTGGTTTGTTGACAGAAGCATAACACCAATTTCTAGAGAAACTTTTAATTTTTTATTCTTTTGGATGCCACGGGAATTAAACTAGTGTTAGGCAAATGCTCAACCACTGATTTTACATCCCAAACTCAATAAAATATCTTTTTAATATACTAGCTATATACATTATATTTCATGTGTTATGTGACTGCATATTATATTTACTTGATTATCAGAGAATGTGGTCATGGTAGACTCTTGTGATTCTTGGGGGGCCTAGTATCTAACTTTCCCCCTACCTGGGAGGCCTTCATCTCCTAAAAAAAAGCCCTCCTCATCCTGTCAAAAGAGATAATGGTTAGATCCTCTTTCAGTTTTCCATGTACCAGCTTAACTGCTCTAGCCTGGTTGTTCCTATATCTGATTAACTTAATTTTGTAATTATATCCAATTTATAATAAGATTCTTAAACATCTCTTTAGGTGTCAAAAGTATTACTGCAGAAAAGAGAATGGTAAAACTTGTAGATTTAAAACAACTAAAAATTTTTGGCCGCTTATACTTCTGCTTAAAATGGAGTAATAGGGATCAAATTAAATTGTCTGAACAAATTTGTAAAATGAGCTAAAATGTATGACACAACAGTCTTGAAGCAATGCAGAGCAGGCAATAAAGGATGATGACCCAATTGGGAGTTCATAACCCACTTCAATTTAATGTATGAAATATGATATGTCAAGAGCTTTGTAATGTTGTGAACAACCAATAAAAAAAAAAATAAAGGATGATGACCCTTGAGAAGAGAAGCAGAGAAGGGTGAGCCTTAGCTGACTGCCTGTAGAGGTTCTAGGCTTCAGTGCAAGGAGCAGAGACTGAGCAGACCTCATCTTCCTTAAACTGAGAAGGAGTGAGGAGTGCACAGAAGGCAGGACCCTTTGAGTTCACAGGGTGTAGTCCTGGAGAGGAGAGAACAGGCCTGGAAGGGAACTGCACGGGGTTCCCCACCAGTATTCTGTAGAGTGTGTAATGATACAAGATGTGCAGGAGGAAACTCCCTGAGGGGAGAGGAAGAAACATCTGAGACTAGTAAAGGGAACAATCTTCAGAGCCACAATGGCCAAGGAACATGGATGATACCACCTACTGAACACCTTGTAGTCAGTGGGTACTGGGAAGAGATTGTTACTTTAGTTGCAGGGAAAGATTAACCCAAGAACAAAACCTTCTTTGAAACTGACTAAAAATGATTAAAGGTGTGAGGCATGGTGGTGCAGGACTGTAATCCCAGCAGCTTGGGAGGATGAGGCAGGAGGATAGGGAGTTCAAAGCCAGCTTGGGCTGGGGATGTTTCTCAAGTGGTAGCGTGCTCACCTGGCATGCGCGGGGTGCTGGGTTTGATCCTCAGCACCACATAGAAATAAAATAAAGATGTTGTGTCCACTGAAAACTAAAACATAAATATTAAAAAATTTCTCTCTCTCTCTCTCTTTTTTAAAAAAAGAAAAAAGCCAGCTCCAAAAACTTGGTGAGGCCTTAAGCACCTCAGTGAGATCCTGTCTCTAAATAAGATGTAAAAAAAGTGCTGGGGAACTGGGTGCAGTGACCTAAGCTTGTGATCCTAGCGGCTTGTGAGGTGGAAGCAGGAGGATCTTGAGTTCAAAGCCAGCCTCAACAATTTAGCAGGGAGCTAAGCAATTCAGACCATGTTTCTGATGAAATATAAAATATGGCTGGGGATGTGGCCCCGTGGTTAAGTCCACTGAGTTTAGTCGCTGTTACAAAAAAATTATACATACATTGATGGGGAGGAGACTTAGAAGAATGAAGCTATTAGTTACGTGCATTCTTGAAAGAATTTTCAAGAATATCTATAGAAATATATATATTCCATTAATGCATTCCACTATTGTTGTGTATTTTAAAAAATTGTCAGTTTAAGAAAAAAAAAGAAATGTACGTATTGCAGAACCCAACAACAAAATTAACATTATCTGTTAGCAACGCTTAGGATGTGGCTCAGTGTTGGAACACTTGCCTAGCATGTGGAAGGTCCTGAGTTCATTCCCCAGCACAAAAAAAAAAAAGAAAGAAAAAAAGAAAACAAAACATATCAGTAAAAATCATAAGGCATGTAAAGAAGCAGGGAAATATGTCTCATAATGAGGAGAAAATCAGTAAATTAAAACTAAGCCATAATATACATAGATGATAGAATTGTAGGCAAAGATATTAAAACAGCTCTTATAACCATATACTATGTGATGTAAGTGCTAGAGGATATTAAACATTTATGTATAGGCACGAAAGAGAAAAATACATGTATTTCCACTTTAACTTCTGGCAGTGAAAAGTCAACATTTGAAGTGCAAAAAAAAAAAAAAAACAACAATGGCTAGGCATAATAATAGATTCCTGCAGAAGACAACATTAATGAAGATATACATATTATTTATCCTTTCATCCGTTTTATGACTAAAACATGTGATGAGAACAACTTGGTGGAGGAAGGGTTTATTTTGTCACATGGTTTCCAAGGTGCCCATCCATGGTAAACAAGCACCCTTGACCTGGGCCTGAAGTGAGGTTGAACATCATGGCAGGAGGGCATTCCTGAAGAAAGCTGCTCAGCTGATGCAGATCAGGAAGGAGAGAGAGATAGAGAGCGCGCATGTATCTAACAGGTGCCAGACAAGAGAGAATCCCTAGGGACACACCCTCAGTGACTAACCTTCTCTAGCCATGCCCACCTGTCTTCAGTTACTACCAAGTAGTCCATTGAAATTATGAATCCATCAAGTGGATTAATCCATGGAGGACGTTACAGCTCTCAGAATCCTATCTCTCACCTCTGAACATTGCTGCTTTGCCCAACACATGAGCATTTCAGTGGACCATTCCTAGATGCAAACTGTAACAACACATAAAAATAATAAAAACTACTCCAATTGAAATATTGAGATGAAGAGATTGAAAAAGAACAATGAGAGGAAAAGATTGCAAAAAGTATCAGCGAACTGTGGGAGAACTTCCACCTGCCTAATACACATGTAATTGGAATCCCCAAAGGAGAAGGGAACACAGAAAGGTATTAGGAGAAATATTGACTCAGAATATTCCAGATAAGATGCAAGTTACAACCCTTCCAAATTCAAGTATCCCAATGAATCCCATGCCCAAGAGAAACAGTTCACTACATATGGTGATCAAATTCTCAAAACCAGGGACAAGAAGAAAATCTTAAGAGCAGCCAGAGGGAAAAGGCCGTTTACAAGAGACAATGACAGCACATTTTTAATTGGAAGCAAGGCAAAGAAGAAAGCAGTGGAAGCCTGGTGGCGTGGCGGCGCACATCTATAATCCCAGTGGCTTGGGAGGCTAAGACGGGAGGATCACGAGTTCAAAGCCAGCCTAAGCAATGGCCAGGTGCTAAGCAACTCAGTGAGATCCTGTATAAATAAAATATAAAAGAGGTGTGAGGATGGGGCTCACATGTATTGGTTGAGTGCCCCTGAGTTCAATCCCTGGTACCCCCCAACCCTCAAAAGAGAAAACACATGTTGAAAGTACTAGAAGAACTAAAAAGTTGACAAAAATACCCCTCAAAAATGAGGGGGGGAAAAAGAAAAGACAATTTCAGATATACAAACCCTAAAAAAAAAGTTTCAAAAATCTCTCCAAGTCGGAGGAAAAAGATGTCAGATTTGAATCTATAAAAGGGATTGAAGAGCACTGGAATAGGAATAAGTATATCCACATTTTAAATTATTAGAATATCTCTGAAAAGATTATCGGTCAGTTTAAAGCACAAAATTGTAATATGATATATAATACACATAGACGAAAAATATGTGAAACAATAGCACAAAGGCTGGGAGTGGAAGAATGGAAATACATTCTCTAAGGTTCCTACACTGTTGGACAGGGAAATGTGACAGATTTCTGAGAAACCTTGGTCTGATCCAGTTTTTTCCCTTTTTAGGTTTTCATTCTAGGGAATGACTGTAGCATGTATTGGGATTGCACCATCCTGAGAGAAGGAGGAACCAACCAGAAGAAGGTGTTTTTCTTTTAGCGGCCCCTTTGGAGCAGGGTGTTCTTCAGTGCTTTATCCCCTTGAGTCATGCACCCCCTGTTATAAAAGCTGGAATGAGAGGCTTTCTGGGCTTCCTCCTGGATGGTGCTATTGGGGCACACAGACAGGACTCCACTACCCAGGCCAGCTTTCTTGGGCCTTGGGGACTGTTTCACAATGACTCTTAGGCTTCTATTGTTCCTTGTTGCCTATCTGCAAGCAGTACGTCTACTTCAGGTAACCCGTGTGTGGCAGTGTCTGAGTTTAACAGTGCACAGTGAACGTGCTTTCCAGCTCTGTATGAAGTGTCACAAAATTACTTGAAACACAACTGATAATTTCAAGAGTTATCAACGGTCACAAAAAATGATGAAACAAAGATGTCTAGTCAATAAGCCAACAGAGGAGGAAGGAAATGAAATAAAATAATATTCAATTGAAAGAGAGATTGAAAAAAAAATGGAAAAAGATACATGCACTGAATAGAAAACAGGAAAACAGCATATTTAAATTGGACCATATCACTGAATTACATAAGAGGTAATGGCCTAAACATCCTAATTAAAAGACAGAAGTATTCCGATGAGATTAAAAAGTATATGCTAATCATAACAAGCACGTGGAGTTTAAAAGCCAAAAGAAGGGGGCTAGGGTTGTGGCTCAATGGTAGAGCACTCACCTCACATGTGCGAGGCCCTGGGTTCGATCCTCGGCACCACATATAAATAAATAAAATAAAATTATTGTATCCAACTACAACTACAAAATAAATATTAAAAAAAAGTCAAAAGAGGGGCCAGGTGTGATGGCCCATGCCTGTAATCTCAGCCCTGTGGGAGGCTGAACCATGAGGATTGCAAGTTTGAGGCTCACTCTCAGTAATGTAGCGATGCCTGAAGTAACTTAGTGAGACCCTGGTGCCGCCCTGTCTCAAAATAAAAAATAAAAAGGACTGAGGGTGTGGCTCAGTGGGTTAAATCCCTGGTACAAAAAAAAAAAAAAAAAAAAAGTAAAAAGAAAAAGATGAACTATTCCTTTCTTAGAGAATTGTCATATTATCAAGCAATCCTACTTCTAAGTGTGTGTATATATATATTTAAAAATAGGGTATCTAAGAGATACTTGCACATCCATATTTGTTGCAGCATTATTCACAGTAGGCAAAAGGTAGAAGCAACTGTACATTAATGTATGAACGGATAAACAAGATGTGAAATATACATACAAGGGAATATTATTCAACCTTAAAAATAAGGAAAATGTGATACATTTACAAAATGGATGAATCTCCAGGGTAGAATAGTAAGTTAAATAAGCCAGTCCCAAGTAGACACATACTATGTACTTCCATTTTATGAGGTACCAGAAGTAGTCAGATTCCTAGAGATGGAATATAGAATGATGCTTGACAGCGTCTTGGGAATGAGAGAAACAGGAACTTGTTTTTTTAATAGGCACAATATTTCAGTTATAAAAGATGAAAATGGAGGGCTGCTCAGTGGCAGAGTGCTTGCCATGAACCAGTGAAGCACTGGGTTTGATCCTCAGCACCACATAAAAGCAAAATAAACAAAATAAAGATATCATGTCCATGTGTAACTAAAAAATTTTTAAAAATAAATAAAATAAATGCATGCTGTCCAGCTACAAAAAAATTTTTAAAAAGATGAAAATGGATCTGAAAACTGGTTAAAAATATTAATATATTTAACATTATGCAGAAAACATGGCTACTTCTAGACTATAGAACCCATTTCTTTTTTTTAAATATCTTTATTTACTTTTTTTTTTTAATGTAGTGCCGAGAACCCATTTCTAATTCTGGAAATATGTCTCCAGGCTTAAGAAGGATGCATGGGATGAGTTATGCTCTTCCTAAATCTGTATGTTGAAGCCCTAGTCCCAGTACTTCAGACTGTTGTCTGTATTGTAAGTAGGGCCTTTAAAGAGGTAATTCAGTTAGAGTTTTGTAGGGTGGGCTTTAATCCAATTAGTCTTGTGTCCTTATAAGATTTTAGGACACAGATAAAACAGAGGGATGACTGCAAGATGGTAGTCATCTGAAAGCCAAGGAGATGGACCTTAGAAGAAACCAAACCTGCTGATACCTTGATCGTGGACTGCCTGTCTCCATAATGGTAAGAAGCTAAATTTCTGTATTTTAAGTTACCTAGTCTTAATGTTTTATATTGGGAGCCCTAGCAAATGAACAGTGTCCCTGTTCTGAATGATTTCTGGACACCACTCCAGTTGCTACAAAGCCCTCAGGGTGAACTGGAGCAGAAAATCACCACTCACACAGCAGGGAAATAAGACTCATCAGAAACAGTGACCCACAGCTTGCCCAGCCTTCTAGTTGGACAGTCCTGTGAGATGGGACTTCCTGCTACTAAGCTTGGGGAATTTCTTATTAACTTTTGATAATAAACACTTGATTAGCCTTTACAAATCCCAACAGACCTGCCAGCAGTCATCACAAAGAGCCATTCCAGGCCTCACTGACATTTAAAGATACCCTGAAGGTTCCCTATCACCCCACAGTGACCTCATGCAAGACTTTCCCTTTATGACAATATGTCCACCAAGGCCAACTAACCTCCCTCTATCCTGCTAGTGCACTTTACACTAACAACCTGACTTGCTAAATCAAATCAAATTATCAGCTGCCTGTAGCCTTAACATTCTACAGGCAGCTGAAAGCATCCTCCCCAAACACACATGAGAGAGAGCCTTCAGTGGTTCCCAGTGAGAACACATGTGCCCCATGACACAATCCAAGACCCTCCCTAACACCTGCAGTGACCTCTTATTCCATCCACACTGCCATGTGTAAGATCTCCTTGGCAGGGAAGAGGAGATTTTACAAATCTGCAATTACTTAGGGACTGGTTCCTGTGATCCTCTCCCTGACCACCCAGGATACCCTCAGTGATCCACTCTGACAACCCCAGCCGGTCCTATCTGGTCTGCATGTTGCTTAAAAAGTCACTGACAACCCTTAGTGAGCCACTTTAACAGCCCACCTGCCCTGATGTAGCCAGTGTCTGCCAATGTGGCTTTGTCAGTCCTGACATGGCTCCTCTGTCTCAACCAGACCCCTTCACCCATTATACATTCACCATTCTTCCATAATAACCCCAAATATTCTAGCATATCCCAAAACGTCCTTCCTTGCCCTCCTCAGTGTGATGGAATCACCTCCTCACCGTCTTGTCAGAATGCCTGTCTGCTCTGCCCAAGCGTTATTTCTTCCCTCAAACTGTGCTTGTCCCAGTGTACTCTGAGCAACAGAGCCAATTACCTCTGTACCCGCTTTACCCATGGCATCCTGTCTCTCCCTCACCCCTGCACCATTCTTCCTGTCTAGTGATGGTGCACAGCAGGGGACAGAACTCATCTCCCAGTGGAGCTTCTGCCATCTTAACTCCTGGACCAGGTCTCCACCCAGCATCCATATTAGGGGGATACTGCTTGAGGCATTTGGCTCTTTGCTGCCAAGCCTTGGCTTTGTGTTTTTTTTTTTTTTTTTTTTAGTCATTGATGGGCCTTTATTTACTTATATGTGGTGCTGAGACTCAAACCCAGTGCCTCACACATGCTAGGCAAGTGCTCTATCGC
Organism: Urocitellus parryii; assembly: GCF_045843805.1. Lineage (NCBI taxonomy): Eukaryota > Metazoa > Chordata > Mammalia > Rodentia > Sciuridae > Urocitellus > Urocitellus parryii. The sequence continues at coordinate 16,683,961 of NC_135545.1, read as the reverse complement.
TGAGCCACAACCCTTGGCTTTGTTCTTGGTCTCCTCCATGAATATCCACAATCCAGGAGGAAGTGTGCATTCCAAATAGACAGAACTGAATCCAATTTAGGTACCCAGTTGGTGTGTTGGAGAATCAGGTTGTCAGAATTGCTTGGTTGGTGTGTGGAGCAATCTCCCCACATTTCCTGGTGTTGGGCTGTTGTTTGAATAGTGAGCAAGAGTAGGAAGAAATCTTTTTTTCCTGATCTCAAATGATTTGTCTCTCCAAACACTGAGGAGCAGGTGTCCCATTCATCATAAATAGGTATTTGCTGCCAGGCTGTTATGGTATAGATAGATGTGATGTGTCCCCCCAAACTCATGTGAAAGACGCTGAGGTGAAATGATGGGTTATGAGAGCCTTAGCTAATCAGTGCGCTGATTAACTGGCTGGTAACTGCAGGCAGGAAGGGTGTGTCTCCAGGAGATAGGTCTCTGGTGTCCCTAGTGAACAGAGCCCTCCCTCTGCTTCCTCTTGCCACACTCTTTTATGTCACCATGGGCCCAGGGCAATAGATTTGGCCATTTTCAGACTGAGACCTGTGAAACCATGAACCCCATATAAACATTTCCTCTTCTGTGTTGTTCTTGTTGGGTCTTTAGCTCATGGTGGAAAACAAACAAACAAACAAACAAACAAAAAAACTGACTAAAACACAGTGTTTAGTTATATTATTGCATGTATTTGGTGGTTTGTTCTTGTGGTGAGAATGAGGTCACTTCTTTAGCAATGACATCAAGATTATAATGAAGAGTGGCACAATCAACAAAATAATGGCTGCAATGGACAAGTAGAAGGTTATTTCAGAGGTCTTGGCTGCCTTGCCATATTGTCTTTTTTGATTGTAGTTTGCCGTCTGAGTTTCAGGGGAGAGGAAACAGAAAAAGATAAGCATGAAAGGGTATATGAAGCTGTGGGACTGTCAGGACCCAGTGTGGGGTCTGAACCTTAGCTCAGGTTCCCTGGATGCGATGGAGAACAGGGAAGAACCTGAGTCAGGGTCAGGGCCAAGAGGGAGAGGGAGGATGTGGTTTGGCATCATGGAGATTCCCACCTTGTATGAAAAGATCAAGGCTGGAATTCCTAGGGGCCAGAAGCAAATGATAGCCACGATTGATAAGATTAAGTAGTCATCGGGCTTCCTTCCGTCATGTCCTGCCATCCTTGAGATTATCTGTCATTTATTCAACCACCTGGTGGGCAGAGAGTGGGTTGGGTGAGTATGGCTTCTGGACTCTGCCATTCCTTCCCATTCCCTCACTTTTTACCCTAATGCATTTCTTCTTGGTTCCTATAAAATCTTCATTGTCTCCCTTTAAAACTTCTCATTATTGACTTCCTGTAATTCCCATTATGTCCTCTCTAACCTCTCTCTATGCTTGTTTAAAAATCTTCATGTCCATTAGTACTCCCCACTTTCTGGTCCTATAATCTGTCTCTCTCTCTCTCTGTAACCTATTTTCCTATCACTTCCTCTAAGTTCTCTACAGTCATTTTGATGACTCCCACCATGGTTTTTCATTTGGCTCCTTCTACTGTCCCCCACCCCAAATCCCTGCCTCTGAGGAGTCTTACTCCCTCAAACTCAACTGATCTCTTACAGCATTTTTTATCTATAATGCTGCCATTGTCCTGAAGGCAGCCTCATTTTCACCCTGTAAAACAAACTGTAAATAATATCCACACACTATCACTTTTAATCTGTAAAACCTTCATTATAAATTAATTACTCCCCTCTAAATCTCTCCTGCTATAAAATAATGCTCTCACTGATTCTTATAGAATCTCCCCCACTTTTCCCGGTGAATCCTTCATTGATCCTGCTCTAACCCTTTCCTACTAACCCATAAGCTACTCGGTTGCCCCACCCTAATCTTTGTCTACTCTAAGACTTTCTTTGAATACTGTAAACTCTGACTCCTTTCCCCTTATTATCTATCTAGTCTATTCTCTGACCCCTTATAAATTGGTGTCCCGTGTCCCTCTAACAACTTCTTTCTACCCCCGACCAGCTTCCTGATCTTTTCAACTACTTCTCCATCTACTTTGAATAGTCTCTCTGTTCTAAATCTGTGCCCCCTCCAAATACTTTTCTATGCGCTTGTTAACAAAATCCTGTCCCCATCATTCCCCACACCCCTTCCCCTCCTCCCCCTCCTGCTTGCTCACCTTAAATGTTACCATTAGGGCAGCTGGATTGGCCTTAATTGGACTACTCAGAAGCTCGCATAAGTCACCGGCAATTGCCATGGAGACCAGGCAGGCCCCACCTCCTATCCCGTTTTTCTACTTCTATTGGCTGGTTGCAGGTGCAATGATGCTCCAACCTATAAGTTGATTGGTACAGTGGTCTTGTGCACTCACGTGATTGGTCAATACAGGATTCTGCGCTTTCACTTTCAAAACGGAAGTATAAATAGACTTCATCTTCTCAAACCTTAGCTAAATCTACTCACCAAAGAACCTCTTCCCTACTTGCTTCCTTAGCTGTGTAAGAGCCTCTTCTGGATGTTCAGAGATTCTGAGGTTTCCCAAACCTCAAAAGCCTGATCACCTGGCTGTCACTATCTACAACGGGTCCCAGCTTGGGAGCCCTGGCGGGGTTGGGCATGGGCCTGGTATACCCCAGAATTCCTTGTAGGAAGAATAAATAAATGACTTTTTGCCCCCCAATCCACGATCTTTGTAGGGTCCATGGGGCCTGCGGATGCTCATGGTAAGATTCCTTCTCTGGCCTGGAGAATCAGGAGGTTCTGAAGGAACTGGGCCTGGCAAAGGCAGGCTGTTCACATATCTCGCTTAGGAGTGGAAAGGATATGGCCAAACCCAGGCATCTGCCTGGCCCCAGACTCCTTACTCCTACTCCCATGGCCCAGGACTCTCACCAGGATCACAGGATCCAGGGCCACAGCTGCTGATGTCATGGGCCCAAAGGAAACATTCACTTTGGCCTTCCTGGAGGAAGGAGTACAGTTGGGGCAGGTTGTACCTGGGAGAACAGGTGTCTATGCCCCATACCCTCCTACTGCCAGCCTGGCTAGTCACAGATTTTGCTGAGCCTGGGTCTTAGGGGCCACCTCTAAGATTAGGCCACCCTTATATCCTGGCAGGACTACTGCATGAGCCCCCTTCACTGGTCTCTCTGCTTCTCACCCCTGTAGTCTGTTCTCCACCCAGTGGTCAGAAATCATGTTTCATACAACCTGGGGAAGATGAAGTCACTGCTCAAAACCCTGCACGACAGTGGAACCTTTTCCTGACATGTTCAGAATGACAACAGTGGAGAACAGGCAATCTCTTTAGTGCTATAGGTGATTTAACTCACCTCATTATCATACCTACTCTAAAGGGTTGGTGTGAACATTAGCTGATTCAGTCAATCTTAGAAATTGAGGTACAAAAAAGTTAAGTCCCCTGCCCAAGCTCACACAGTTATAAATGGCCAAGGCGGGGCATGAACTCCATCTACCAGTAAAACTCCTATGCCTCCAGGGCCCTCTGACTGCTTCTCCTACCTCACCTCTTCATCTTGTCCCTCCTGTCTTCAAATACTGAGCTATATTTGCCTCTTGGCAGCTCTTCCTGAAGGCCAAGATTGGAGCCTGGCTGTTCCCTCTCTATGAATATTTGTGCCCCAACCCAGGTTACCTCCTCAGAGAGGCCTGTCCTGAGCATCCTAGCTCAGGTAGCTAACACCTTTCCCTTGGTCACACAGTCTTTTCTTCATTGAACTTATTTCTCCCCAAAATGACAGGATCTGTTTCCTAGTTTGCAGTCTGCCTTCTCTGCATCAAAGCATAAAGTCCAAGGGGTTAGGGGCTTGTCCTGTGTCTACTGTGTTCCCGTAGACATGGTGTTCTTGATGTACAGTTGGTACTATTCCTGGCACTGGAAATACAGGTATGTAAGATGACCAAACTCCCTGGTCTTATGAACCTTAAATCTATGGTTGGGTGTTCAGAATTCTGGAACCCAGTAAGGATCTGGGAAGAACACTGGGATCTCTAGGGAGAATGTATGGCCACCTTGTGAAAGCTGGTCTCTTGGGCAGATGAGGCCCACCTCTCTATGTTCTATACGTGTCTGAGCTGATTCTGCAGCTGCTATATTGGGTCTCGAAGTCCATGCTGCTGTCTTTGCTGGGCACCAGTTTGGGCCATTCGGAGAGCTTGATTCGGAGAGCATGTGTTCTGTTGCACCTGTTCCACAGCCACCCAGCATTATATTGTCCCTCTTCCTGGCCTCAGCTGTCATCCTGAGCCTCAGTTTCTTGCTCCATCAGCTCCATGCTCTGGTGTAACTCTCGGATCTCTGTCTGCAGGCGGGCTGCAATGTGGCTTCTGGCTCCAACTTCTGACAGACCTCGTAGGATCAGGTGTAGGGTCAGATGCTCGCTCTGACTCTGGCTTAGCCTGGCCTGACTACCTTTTGAAAGGCACCAGGCTCCTCAACTGCCAGGGATGAGGAGTTTTCCTGTGCAGAAGCACTGGTGTACTCTTTGGCTCCCTCTTTCCTCCTGAGCTTGTTTCACATCCTCCCAGCTTGTTGTCTGTCTGTGCTAGTGATACATTTCCATCTCAGTGGTGATCTCTTTCTAACTCCTACATTGAGGTGTCCTGAGGTCTCCTCAAAGCCTCCCCCTGGATGTCATTTAGGTTCCTTGCACCAATTGGATCCCACCCTAGCCTTTTCATCTCTCCAAATCTGTCCCATTCCCCTTCTCCCCTCACTAGCTTTGATGGGGCATACCCCCAACTGTGCCATTTCGCCAGTTGATTTCTGGCTCCCCCTGGACTGATGGCCTAGGAATGCAGGGATTAGGGCTGTTTTGTGACCCTTTGACCCCAGCATATCCAGCACCAAGCAGGGCCTAGAGCAACAGATGTACAAGTTCTTTCTTGGGTGGAAGGGAATCTTATAGCATGGAATTTCCCCCTCTGGACTGTCCTGGTGGCCATACCTGAAGAAACCATGCCAGAGTTAGGATATGTGTGGGGCTTGCAGAGGGAAGGGCAGGAAGTATGAGGCTGTGGGACAAGGCCAGATGGGACTGGAGAAGATAGGACGGGACAGCATTGAGAAGCACTTACCACAATAAGTTTCCCCGGATCTTCTTGACACTGCTATAGTGGAGAAGTGGAGCAAGAGGAGTTACTGTGAGACTTGCCTGTGCCCTCTTCCTGGCACTGAAGGCTCTCTCTCATGTGTGTTTGGGGAGGATGCTTTCAGCTGCCTGTAGAATGTTAAGGCTACAGGCAGCTGATAATTTGATTTGATTTAGCAAGTCAGGTTGTTAGTGTAAAGTGCACTAGCAGGATAGAGGGAGGTTAGTTGGCCTTGGTGGACATATTGTCATAAAGGGAAAGTCTTGCATGAGGTCACTGTGGGGTGATGGGGAACCTTCAGGGTATCTTTAAATGTCAGTGAGGCCTGGAATGGCTCTTTGTGATGACTGCTGGCAGGTCTGTTGGGATTTGTAAAGGCTAATCAAGTGTTTATTATCAAAAGTTAATAAGAAATTCCCCAAGATTAGTAGCAGGAAGTCCCATCTCACAGGACTGTCCAACTGAAAGGCTGGGCAAGCTGTGGGTCACTGTTTCTGATGAGTCTTATTTCCCTGCTGTGTGAATGGTGATTTTCTGCTCCAGTTCACCCTGAGGGCTTTGTAGCAACTGGAGTGGTGTCCATAAATCATTCAGGAACAGGTGCACTGTTCATTTGCTAGGGTTCCCATCAGAAAACACCATAGAATAATTGGGCTTAAATAAGAGAACTTAAATTTCTTACCATTATGGAGACTACTAGTCCAAGATCAAAGTGTCAGCAGGTTTGGTTTCTTCTAAGGTCCATCTCCTGGCTTGCAGGTGACTACCAGCTTGCTGTGTCCCCATAGTCATCCCTCTGTTTATGTGTTTGCTAACATCTTATAATGACACAAGTCTTATTGGATTACAGTCCACTCTATAAAATAACTGAATTACCTCTTTAAAGGCCCTACCTACAATACAGACAATAGTCTGAAGTACTGAGACTAGGGCTTCAACATACAGATTTGGAGAAAGCATAACTGCTGGGTTTCTGTTTGCTACTAAAAGGCTCAGGGAAACTGTGCTAATTGGGTTGTGTGAAATAACCACTCAAGAGACACAAATGCCTTTTTCTTTGGGGTTGCTGTGAAGGCTCCTCTGACCTTAAGGATCTGCAGGAAGAGAGAGAGAGAGAGAGAGAGAGAGAGAAAGAGAGAGAGAGAGAGAGAGAGAGAGAGAGAGAGAGAGAGCGCTTGCACACGCAGTGCTGACTCCTTTTATTGAGGAGAAGCTATTCAAATGAGGCAAGGGGTCAGGTTTCAGGGGCTGAGTCTATCTTCATGATGTCCACTGTTGGAAGGTTGACTGACACCTGGGTAGGCCACACCCATGGGCACAGTAAGAGAAGGGGACACACCAAGGGACTTCCATGGAACATTCTTTCCTAAAAAGGGCAAGGGGTTATAATACAAAGGAACAGGTGAGCATAGCTCCACCCATGGGGCTGTAGCAAGACACACAGGCGCACAAAGAACAGTTACTTGACCCCTAAAGAGAAGGGCAGCCTAGCAGCATGGGTGCCTGACGCCACATTGCTCAGCAGGGGAGTTAACTCGGTCACGTTTGAGGTTGGTCTCCTATACATAACTCATCTCAGTGCATCCTTTTTAAGCCTGGGGACATGTTTCCAGAATTAGAAATGGTTCTATAGACTAGGAGCAGCCATGTGTTTCTGGCTAGTGTTAAATACATCAATATTGTCATGCAACCAGTTTTCAGATCCATTTTCATCTTTTAAAACTGAAATTATCTACCTAGTAAATACAAGTTATTTTTCTCCCATTCTGGAGACCCTGACATGCACCATTCCACTTTCCATCTCTAGGAATCTGACTGCTCCTGGTGCTTTTAAAAATTGGAAACACAGTATTTGTCTTTTTTGTGACTGGCTTATTTCACTTACTATTCTGTCCTGGAGATTTATCCATGTTGTAACATGTATAAAAATTTTCTTATTTTTAAGGCTAAATAATATTCCCTTGTATGTATATACATGTTTATGTTTATCCATTCATACATCAATGTACAGTTGCTTCTACCTTTTGCCTACTGTGAATAATGCTGCAACAAACATGTATGTGCAAGTATCTCTTAGATACCCTATTTTTAATTCTTTTTATATATATGTACACTTAGAAGTAGGATTGCTTGATCATACGACAATTCTATTCTAACAAAGGAATAGTTTATCTTTTTCCATCTTTTTTACTTTTTTTTTTTTTTTTTTTTTTGTACCAGGGATTGAACCCATTGAGCCATATCCTCAGTCCTTTTTATTTTTTTATTTTGAGACAGGGTCTCACTAAGTTACTTCAGGCATCGCTACATTGCTGAGGTGGGCCTCAAACTTGCAACTCCTGGTTCAGCCTCCCACAATGCTGAGATTACAGGCATGGGCCATCATGCCTGGCCCCTCTTTTGACTTTTAATCTCCATATGCGACCATTATTTAACATATGCTTGTTATGTTTAGCATAAACTTGGACTTTACTTTTAATCTCATCAGAACATTTCTGTCTTTTAATTAGGATGTTTAAGCCATTACTTCTTATGTAATTCAATGATATGGTCTAATTTAAATATACTGTTTTCCTGTTTTCTATTCAGTGCATGTACCTTTAGTTCTCTTTTTCCATTTTTTTTGATCCCTCTTTCAATTGAATATTATTTCATTTCCTTCCTCCTCTGTTGGCTTATTGACTAGACATCTTTGTTTCATCATTTTTGTGGCTGTTGTAGTATTTTTAACTTTTGAAATTATCAGTTGTGTTTCAAGTAATTTTGTGACACTTCATACAGAGCTGGAAAGCACGTTCACTGTGCACTGTTAAACTCAGATACTGCCACACACGGGTTACCTGAAGTAGACGTACTGCTTGCAGATAGGCAGCAAGGAACAATAGAAGCCTAAGAGTCATTGTGAAACAGTCCCCAAGGCCCAGGAAAGCTGGCCTGGGTGGATAGAGTCCTGTCTGGGTGCCCCAATTGCACCATCCAGGAGGAAGCCCAGAAAGCCTCTCACTCCAGCTTTTATAACAGGGGGTGCATGATTCAAGGGGATAAAGAGCACTGAAGAACACCCTGCTCCATGGACGCTTCTAGTTAGTTCCTCCTTCTCTCAGGATGATGCAATCCCAACAACATGCTACAATAATTCTTGAGATTGAAAAGTTAGAAAGTCAGACCAAGGCTTCTCGGAAACCTGTCACATGGGGGCTGTTGTGCTGAGACCAGCATTTTCCTTCCTGTGATGGGTAGAGGCTCTGTTGGTCACTTCTGTAGTGATCTGGCCACATTCAAAGTGGCCCCAGAACACTGCCCTGATCCTGGAAGTAGCAGAATGTGTCCTCAGGCATAGGCATGACTTCCTTCAGCTCCAGGGGTCAAATTACCCTAACTGTCCTTGTAACCCTGCCTATCTTGACCTTTATTGGATAGAATTTTCTAAACAATGAGAGTCCTCCCAATAAAAGTTGCTAGCTGTCTCTGCCCAGCCTCTCCTGACATTCCTCACTCTCCCATTTGGGTGGCTTGAGGCCGAAAGCAGAGGAGCCATCCTGAAGCTTGATTTAAAGGTAAATTGTGTGTCTTGTATTTTATTTCGTATCCTAGTAAATTCATTCAAGCGAACTTTAGTTTAGCCGCCCACGCTGGTGGGGTCGGCACTGTCATATTGCCCTGTCCAATAGTGTAGGAATATTAGAGAATATGTTTCCATTTTCCACTCCTAGCCTTTTTAAAAAAAAATTAATTATTGATGGATACAATACTTTTGTTTTATTTTTTTTATGTGGTGCTGAGGATAGAACCCAGTGCCTCACCCATGCTAGGCAAGTGCTCTACCACTGAGCCACAGCCCGGCCTCCACTCCCAGCCTTTGTGTTATTCTTCACACAGTTCTCACCTGTGTATATTATATGTCATATTACAATTTTCTCTTTAAATTGACCAATAATATCTTTAAAGATATTTTAATAATTTAAATATGGATATACTTATTCCCATTCCAGTACTCTTCATTCCCTTTTATAGATTCAAATCTGTCATCATTTTTCTACTACTTGGAGATTTTTTGAAACTTTTTTTTGTAATGCAGGTCTGCTGATGATAATTCTTTCAGAGTTTGTGTATCTGCCATGATGTTCACCCTCATCTCAGGCCCAGGTCAATGGTTCTAACTGCCCATGGACTGAGACCATGGGACAAAATAAATTTATCCTCCTCCAAGTTTCCTCATCAGGTATTTTGATCACAAGGATGAAAAGATGAATAACACATATATCTTAAAGTTCATTAATATTTTCTTCTGCAACAATCTTTTGTTATTCCTATCCATTCTTTTTTTTTTCATTTCAGATGTTGAGTTTTCACTGCCAAAATTTAAAGTGGAGATACATGTATTTTTTTTTCTTTCATGACTATACTTAAATGTTTTATATCCTCTAGCACTTAGTTCAGATGGAATATAGTTTTAAGAGTTACTTTAAAGTCTTTGCCTACCAATTATATCATCTAACTACATTCTGGCTTAGTTTCCATTTACTGATTTTCTTCATCATTTTGAGTCACATTTCCCTGCTTCTTTGCTACTTAGCTATAATTTTTTTACTGATGCTGTTCTCCCCCTCCCCCCCTCCTCCTCCTCCTCCTCCTTCTCCTTCTCCTCCTCCTCTTCCTCCTCTTCTTCTTCTCATCTTTTTCATTTTTATGATACTGGGGAATGAACACAGGATCTCCCACATGATAAGCAAGTGTTGTCTTACAACTGAGCCACAACCCCAGCTCTGCTGACAGATAATGTTAATTTGTTAATTTCATATTATTGGATTCTGGAATATATGCATTTCTGTAAATATCCTTGAATATTCTTTCTGGAATGCATATAACTAATACCTTCATTCTTCTAAGTCGCTCGCTCGCGCTCTCTCTCTCTCTCTCTCTCTCTTTCTCTCTCTCTCTATATATGTATATATACATACATATACACACACATATATATATTATATATATAATATATGTATAACTTTTTTTAAAGAGAGAGAGAGAGAAAGAGAGAGAACTTTAATATTTTTTAGTTCTCGGGGGACACAACATCTTTGCTTGTATGTGGTGCTGAGGATCGAACCCGGGCCACACGCATGCCAGGCAAGCGCGCTACGGCTTGAGCCACATCCCCAGCCCTGTATAACATTTTTGTACCAAAGATTAATGCCAGGGGCACTTAAGCACAAAGCCACATCCACAGCACTTTGTGTGTGTGTCTGTGTGTGTGTGTGTGTGTTGCTGAGGATTGAACCCAGGGCCTATGGGCACAAGGCAACACTCTGCACTTTTTTAATATTTTATTTAGAGACTGGATCTCACTGAGGTGCTTAAGGCCTCATCAAGTTTTTAGAGCTGGCTTTGAACTCCCTATCCTCCTACCTCATCCTGCCAAGTTGCTGGGATTACAGTCCTGCACCACCATGCCTGACACCTTTAATCATTTTTAGTCAGTTTCAGAGAAGGATTTGTTCTAGGGTTAATCTTTCCCTGCAACTAAAGTAACAATCTCTTCCCAGTACCCACTGAACTACAAGGTGTTCAGTAGGTGGTATCATCCATGTTCCTTGGCCATTGTGGCTCTGAAGATTGTTCCCTTTACTAGTCTCAGATGTTTCTTCCTCTCCCCTCAGGGAGTTTCCTCCTGCACATCTTGTATCATTACACACTCTACAGAATACTGGTAGGGAACCCTGTGCAGTTCCCTTCCAGGCCTGTTCTCTCCTCTCCAGGACTACACCCTGTGAACTCAAACAGTCCTGCCTTCTGTGCACTCCTCGCTCCTTCTCAGTTTAAGGAAGATGAGGTCTGCTCAGTCTCTGCTCCTTGCACTGAAGCCTAGAACCTCTACAGGCAGTCAGCTAAGGCTCACCCTTCTCTGCTTCTCTTCTCAAGGGTCATCATTCTTTATTGCCTGCTATGCATTGCTTCAAGACTGTTGTGTCATACATTTTAGCTCATTTTACAAATTTGTTCAGACAATTTAATTTGATCCCTATTACTCCATTTTAAGCAGAAGTGTAAGTAGCCAAAAGGTTTTAGTTGTTTTTATTCTACAACTTTTACCATTCTCTTTTCTGCAATAATACTTTTGACAATAATACTTTAAGAGATGTTTAAGAATCTTATTATAAATTGGGTATAATTACAAAATTAATCAGATATAGGAATAACCAGGCTAGAGCAGTTAAGCTGGTACATGGAAAACTGAAAGAGGATCTAACCATTATCTCTTTTGACAGGATGAGGAGGGCTTTCTCTTAGGAGATGAAGGCCTCCCAGGTGTAGGGGGAAAGTCAGATACTAGGCCACCCAAGAATCACAAGAGTCCACCATGACCACATTCTCTGATCATCAAGTAAATTTAATATGCAGTCACATAACACATGAAATATAATGTATATAGCTAGTATATTAAAAAGAGATTTTGTTGAGTTTGGGATGTAGCTCAGTGGTTGAGCATTTATTTGCCTAACACTAGTTTAATTCCCGTGGCATCCAAAAGAATAAAAAATAAAAAGTTTCTCTAGAAATTGGTGTTATGCTTCTGTCAAAGCTCACTAAGATGCTAATAACAAAAAAAAAAAAAAAAAGGGAACAAGACTGTGCCAGTTCATGGGGCTGGGGATATATAGCTCAGTTGGTAGAGTGCTTGCCTCAAATGCACAAGGGCCATGGGTTCAATCCCTAGCATCACAAAAAAAAAAAAAAAAGAGTATGCCATAACATATGACTAATATCCTTCAGAAGCATTGGATTGTGTGGTCAGACTGTTTAGCTCTATGATGAATTTACAATCCTCATTCAAATCAGCCATGTCATCTGGCATTCCTGCTACCACTGCATGAGCATTCCTGTTCTTCTACATCCCCGCCAGTACTTGGTGTGGTCAGTGTTTTAGGTTTTAGCTACTCTAATTGATATCTAGTGGCATCCCATTATTGTTTTAACTAACAATTCCCTGATGAAGTTGAGAATCTTGTATATTTATGTGCCATATGTAATGCAATTGGTGAGGTATCTGTTTATATCTTTTGCCCATTAGTTTTATTGCTTTTTTCTTACTGTTGAATTCAAGAGCTCTTCGATATTCAGGATACACGTCCCTTATCAGGTATGAGTTTTGCAAATATTTCTTCCAACCCTGTGACTTGTCTTTGCATCCTTTTAACAGCCAATACATTTGAAAGTTCTCACTCATCTTCAAAGCCCCCAGAAAAGCTCATAGACTCAAGGGAGACTTGGTGTCTAACTGACTGATTTTAAAGTAGTCAACACTACACAGGACTGAGGGTGGAGATGGTTGTGGGGAATGACAGCTGTGGAGAAAGCAAACATCCAGGAGTCAACCCTGCCAATTTTTACTCCTGGAAGCCCACCAAATTACATCAACCTTTGACACTCTCTTCTGCTCCTCAGTCTTTGAGAAGTATTCAAAGGAATCTTCAGCTTCTCTTCCAAACCTGCTATATCAGTGGTGAGCAAGACCACGCTGGTCCCCACCGTCAGGAACTCACTGTTCAGTGGGGGAGGTGGGCGCTTCCCTAGGTAGGGATGGTAGAAAAAGAGCAGCAGGGGTGGGTCATTTTGCGACAGATAGAGCTCTGGGCGTTCTGGAGGGCGCAGAAGCCTAGAGCAGAGATGTGGCAGTTCAGTGGGAGCGGGCGCGATGTCATCGCGCAACACAGGGTCAGCTCCTGGGACACTAATGACATGGGGAGCAAAGGCGAGGACCTGAAAGGCTGCGTAGCGCGGCGAGGTTGGGGCCACGCTCTCTGCTCTACCTGCGCTCAGCCTTGGGACTCGCTGCTTCTGAAACTCGTGAGCAGTGAGTGCCGCGGTCCACCACGGGACCCCTGCGGATGCCAGCCCCGTTTCTCCAGGACCTGAAGAGGGCACTGAGGCCCCTCTGCCTCTTCACCAACAGCTGGCGGTCAGCGGAGCAGAGGGGAGGCCAGCGGACGCCAGCGCCTCCCTCAGTGGGGCCCACACGGGAGCACTGGGCGCTGCGGGAGCACTGGGCGCTGCAAGACCACCGCGACCACCCGCGAGCTGGCGGCTCAGGACTCTGGGTCCTTCCGGCCCCGGGGGCCTAGCTGCCGGCGCACTCGTGACGTCAGAGGAGGGCGCCACGCTTGAAAGAGAGGGCGGGAGGCGGCGGCCGGGCCGGGCGCTGTCATGGAGCTAGTTCCGCAAGCGCGGGAACTCGGTTGCTGGGCGGCCGAAGAGATGCGGGTGCCCGCGACGTCCCGGGCCCCGGAGTCCACCCTGCGCAGGTGAGTCGGGCGGGCCCTAGGGTCTCCCGGTTCTTCAGAGAGTCGCCACCAGGGAGGACCCAACAGCTGAGTCCGCCAGCTCCTTCCTATCCTGGCAGTGTTAAGTTCTAGTAGAGCATCTTGTATATGAGGGACAGGCCTGATCGTGACCCCACATTCCCACTCCACCCCTTAGCAATAACCACCACAATGGACTGAATCTGTAGGAGTGAGGACCCTGTCTAGTCATGAGAGCTCTTCAGGGCGGACCAAATTTGTCCTCCTCTGCAAGTTACTGGAATGAGGATGCCCCCATACTTAGTGATAAATCACCCTTTCTGTGACTAAGAAGGGCCTTCCTTCCCCCAGAAGTGAGAACTCCTTAGCAAAGACTTTCCCTTTTACCATCACCCTAGCAATAAGCATCCTTCACCTGGGTTGTGCCCCAGACATAACCTTACACCCTGTCCCCACAGGCTGTGTCTGGGCCAGGGGGCTGACATCTGGGCCTACATCCTACAGCATGTGCATAGTCAGAGGTGAGCCAGTGGGATCAGGGGAGGGTGCCAGGAAGAGGGTACAGGCAAGCCTCACAGTAACTCCTCTTCCTCCACTTCTCCACTATAGCAGTGTCAAGAAGATCCGGGGAAACTTATTGTGGTAAGTGCTTCTAAATGCTGTTCCATCCTATCTTCTCCAGTCCCATCTGGCCTTGTCCCCACCCACAGCCTCATACTTCCTGCCCTTCCCTCTGCAAGCCCCACACATATCCTAACTCTGGCATGGTTTCTTCAGGTATGGCCACCAGGACAGTCCAGAGGTGAGAAGCCTATGCTGTAAGATTCCCTTTCACCCAAGAAAGAACTTGTACATCTTCTGCTCTATTCCCTGCTTGGTGCTGGATATGTTGGGGCCACAGGGTCACAAAACAGCTCTAATTCCTGCATTCCTAGGCTTACAGTCCAGGGGAAGCCAGAAATGAACTGGTGCAATGGCACAGTTGAAGGTTTTCCACATCAAACCTGGTGAGGGGAGAAGTAGTATGGGCCAGATTTGGAAGAGATGCAAAGGCCAGTTTGTGATCCATTTGGTGCAGGGAACCCAGATGACATCAGGGGGATGCTTTCAGAAGACCTCAGGACTCCTCGGTGTGGGACTCAGGGAGGAGATCACCCCCACTGAGACAGAAATGTAGCACAAACAAAAAGTAAAATAAAGTAAAACCTGCAGGGAGGATAAGTGAAACAATCCATGAGGAAAAGGAGAGCCAGAGGGTATACCAGTGCTTCAGATCAGACAAGGAATCTGCACAGAAAAACCCCTTAACCACTCCCCTGATAGATAAGAGCCTGGTGCCTCCCAAAAGGTAGTGAGGCCAGGCTAAGCCACACTCAGACAAGCATCTGACTCTATACCTGATCTCACCAGGTCAGCCGGAAGTTGGAGCTGGAAGCTACAGTAGCACGCCTGCGCACAGAGATCCAAGAGCTAGACCAGAACCTGGAGCTGATGGAGCGAGAGGCTGAGGCTCAGGGTGACCCATGGGGCCAGGAAGGTGGGCATTGTAATGCTGGGTGGGAAAAGTGCTGACCCCTGTGTCTCCCACAGACCTGGCTGTGGAGCAGATGCTGCAGAGCACACGGGACACCCAGTATCGAGCTCTCCTCCTCCGGGCCCAAACTGGAAACCTGCGAAGACAGCAGCATGGACTGCGAGTCCCCACGCAGCAGCTGCAGAATCAGCTCAGGCGCCTACAGGACATAGAGAGGTGGGCCTCATCTGCACAAGAGACCAGCTTTCACCAGGTGGCCACACATTTACCTCTGAGATCCCAGTGTTCTTACCTGATCCTTGTTGGGTTCCAGAATTCTGCACAACCAACCCTAGGATTTAAGGCCCATAAGCCCAGTTAGTTTTGCACCATCTCTTGGGTAACAACAATAAACATAGGACAGGCCCCTGTTTATGCTCCTGGACCTTATGCTCTGATGTAGAGAAGGCTGACTGCAAACTAGGAAACAGATTCTGTTATTTTGGGGAGAAATAAGTTCAATGAAGAAAAGACTGTGACCGAGGGAAAGGTGTTTGCTACCTGAGCTAGGATGCTCAGGACAGGCCTCTCTGAGGAGGTAACCTGGGTTGGGGCACAAATATTCATGGAGAGGGAACAGCCAGGCTCCAATCTTGGCCTTCAGGAAGAGCTGCCAAGAAGCAAATACAGCTCAGTATTTGAAGACAGGAGGGACAAGATGAAGAGGTGAGGTAGGAGAAGCAGTCAGAGGGCCCTGGAGGCATATGAGTTTTACTGATAGATGGAGTTCATGCCCCACCTTGGCCATTTATAACTGTGTGAGCTTGGGCAAGGAATTTAACTTTTTTGTACCTCAGTTTCTAAGATTTGTTGGAATATGATAATATTTATATCACCCTTTTATGGAAGATATGATAGTTATATGTGGTAAGCTATGTATAGTGCTAGAAAGACTGCCTGTTATTCACATTGTCATTCTGAACATGTCAGGGAAAGGTCCCACTGTCATGGAGGGTTTTGAGCAGTGACTTCATCTTCCCCAGGTTGTATGAAACATGATTTCTGACCACTGGGTGGAGAACAGACTACAGGGGTGAGAAGCAGAGAGACCAGTGAAGGGGGCTCATGCAGTAGTCCTGCCAGGATATAAGGGTGGCCTAATCTTAGAGGTGGCCCCTAAGACCCAGGCTCAGCAAAATCTGTGACTAGCCAGGCTGGCAGTAGGAAGGGTAGGGCACAGACACCTGTTCTCCCAGGTACAACCTGCCCCAACTGCACTCTTCCTCCAGGAAGGCCACAGTGGATGTGACCTTTGGACCCCTGACATCAACAGCTGTGGCCCTGGAGCCTCTTGTCTTGGTAAGACCCTAGGCCATAGATGAAGGTGTGAGAAGACTGGGGTCAGTCTGACATCTGGGTCCGTACCATGTTCTGTCCTCTCCTCCAAAGCGTGATGTCCGAACAGCCTGTACCCTCCGGGCCCAGTTCCTGCAGAATCTTCTCCAAGCCAGGGGTGGCAGCATCCTGTAAGTGTTCCCAGGACCCAGGAACCCTCCAAAGAACTTTTACTTTAAAGGCAGAAAGTAACTTGTGTATTAATTCTTCGGTTGCTGGGATTCTGTGCTGTATCAAGTCCAGGCCCTTCCATGACACGGTTCCCAAGCCGTGACCCCGTATAGAAAGCGATGGTCACACTTGCAGCTCACTATTAGAGTGCTTGCTTAGCATGTGTGAGGTACTAGGTTTGATCCACATAAAAATAAATTTAAAGAAAAGTATTGTGGGGGCTGTGGATGTGGCTCAAATGGTAGCATGCTCGCCTGGTTCGATCCTCAGCACCACATACAAACAAAGATGTTGTGTCCACCGAGAACTAAAAAATAAATATTAAAATTCTCTCTCTCTAAAAAAAAAAAAAAAAGAAAAAGAAAAGTATTGTGTCCATCTACAACTTTAAAAATTTTTAGAAAAAGAAGCAGAAAGTGATAGTCACAGCTATTGGGGTTGGGGAAGCCTGGGAGGCTCAAAGTAACCAGAAGAGACCCTTTCCCAGCTAAGGAAGCAGGGAGGTGAGGGGTTCTCTGACAAGGAAGCTTAGATAGTTGGGGTCACGAAGGCATCCCAGGTTTAGCACGCATGTAAAAGCCCCAAGACTTGTAAACTGTAGAATTAAGGATCTCCAGTCTAGCATGCCAACATGGGCTCAATTTCCTCGTATGTAAAATGGGGACAATGACAGTCCCTACTTTAGTGTGGGGTGGTAATAATCACAGAGGTATTTGATTTGTCTTATAACATTCTCTATCCCTTTACCCACCCCAACAGAAGCCCTCAGGATGACCATTTTGGAACTTCATACCAGCAGTGGCTTGGCTCAGTGGAGGTGAGATGGCAGGGCCATCAGGAAAGGCCACACCCTCCAGACCTGTAAAAACATCGGGTGCCTGCTCATAAGTCTTCATCCCTACCTCATTCCCATGGGGTCCCATCATGCAAGCCTGCCCCCGCCCTGACTTCACCTTTATCCACCAGACCCTACTGACAAACCACCCTCCAGGCCATGTCCTGGCTGCCCTAGAGTACCTGGCCGCAGAGCGAGAAGCAGAGATTCGATCCTTGTGCAGAGGGGATGGGCTCAGAGATATCGAGCTGTCCAGGTAAGGAGTAGAATGTTCCTACATTCAGGGCAGGCATGTGGGTGGGTGAGTTGGGACAGGGTCAGGAACACGCATGGGGTAGAACTGCAGCCCAGTGCCATTGTGGCAGGTGGGTGTCACTGGCTCCCTCCAAGTACCAAGGCAAGGATACAGGGCTGTTCCCTCAGCAGCTTTGCCCCCACCCCAGTCCCCAGGCACCGGACCAGTCAGATTCCAGCCAGGCCTTGCCATCCATGGGGCACCTCATCCAGGTAACCCTAGGTACCTTCCCAAGACCTATTCAGTCCCCTCATCCCCATGGATCATGCCCACACAAACTTTGTACCCATCCCAGGAGGGCTGGCAGACTGTGGGTGCACTTGTTACCCAGCGGGGTGCTCTCCTGAAGGAGCGTCAAATCCTGACTGGCCACCTCCAGGGCCTGGTCGAGGAGATAGAGAGACGTACCCTGGGATCCAGTGAGAGGTAAGGGGGTTCCTCCAGCAGAGGCCTCTAGACCATCTCTCTCCCTGGCATCTGTAGACCTGGGGTATGTCCTACCTCTGTGGCTGCCCCTGCCTCCCTTTCCTCACACTTTGTTTCCCAGTGTTTGTGGTTCCTTGTGCATCCCTGCGGATCTCTTCCTCCCAGTGTGGGTCTCAGTCCCCTTTCTCTCTTTTGCTTTCTCTGCTTGTCCCCCAGGAAAGTGCTAATACTGGGACTTAGATGCTGTGGACTGTGGACAGAGCTCAAGGCCCTGAGGGCCCAGATTAAGGAACTGGAGGATGCAGCTGGGCAGAGGCAGCTTCTGCTGAGGGAGCTGCAGGCCAAGCAGCAGCGGATCCTGCACTGGCGCCAGCTGGTGGTGAGAGGCAGGGCCTGGAGCTGGTGGAGGGCCAGAGTGGAGGCTTAGAGCCTTGTGAACAGGAACTGGGCCTGCCAGTGGGGAGGAAGCTCAGGGTGAAACTCCCAAGAGGAAGCAGGACCCTTTGCATAGGGTCTGAGGAGGGAAGGATACACAGCTACTCTGAAGGGCATCTTGGTTCCCCAGGAGGAAACCCAGGAACAGATCCGCCTGCTCATCAAGGGCAACTCAGCCAGCAAGACACGCCTATGCCGCAGTCCTGGAGAGGTGAGATGGGTGTGGGGGAAGGTGTGGAACAGGGGACTAAATCTGCTAGGGGTGAGGCTGGGTGGAAGCAGGCTGCCCATCCACTTTCTCCCTCCCAACAGGTACTGGCTTTGGTTCAGCGGAAGATTGTCCCCACCTCTGAGGCCGTGGTACCGCAGAGCCAGGAGCTGCTTCGCTGTCTGGAGGAGGAAGCCCGACATCTGCCCCGCATTCTGCTGGGCACCCTGCTGCGGCATAGCCCTGAAGAGTAAGACTGAGGCCAGCCCTGTCTCCCCTGCCATGGGTGACTGTCACTCCCTTCACCTCCTGAAAAAAATGTAGCTTCAATGTTTCCAGGCTGCCCAGACCTCACCCTTAGGTCACCAGCCCCAATCTGGTCTGCCTTCAAGTTCTTGGGCCCCCAGACTTCTAGAACTCAGTCTTCTATCCAATCTGGACTGTCCCCCACCCCAGGTTGAAGCCCCTGCCCACGATCCTACCATCCATCCACCAGCTGCACCCCATGTGCCCAAAGGGCTCTAACCTCATAGCGCTGAGCCACATACTGGGGCTGCCCATAGGAAAGGTAAGTGCCTGTCCTCTATGACTTATCTGCCCCCTGCCCTCTCCAATCTTCACCCCAAGGTGACTGTTGTCCCCCTCCTTCCAGGCACCAGAGCTGCTCCTCCCAAAGGCTGCCTCTCTTCGTCAGGACCTTCTATTCTTCCAGGACCAGCAGAGTCTCCGTTGTGGGGATCTGCTCCACATGAAGACCAGTCTGCCATCGGGACCATCCCCCCAGGGTAGGCCTCTACTGCTTCCCACATCCAGCCTCCCTGGGCATTCTCAGCACGTCAGCCTCCCAAGTAATAACAGACAACACCCACTGCTTAGTCAGTGCTTCCTGTGTGCTGAAGCACATCCAGTTGTTTGCTGCATGGCAAGCCCGTGTAGTAAACGCTGCTGTTCTCCCCATTTTACAGAGAAGGGAACTGAGGTACAGAGAGCTTAGTAGTTTGCCTACATGGTAGAGCTGGGATTTGAACCCAGGTAGTCTGACGTAAGCCTGTGCTCCTGACCACTAGACCACACTGCCATCCATTTGCCAAGTACTCACTCATCACCCCCAAATAGAGTGGTTAAAAACTAGGCTATGGAGTTAAAGTACCCAGATTCTCTTGTCAACCCTTTCCCTTCCTTGTCGAATGATCTCCCCATGCCTCAGTTTCCTCCTCAGTGGAGTAAGCAAAGTAACAGTGTCATAGAGAGTTGCTGGGAAGATTCAGTCAGGTGACCCAAATACGGCATTGAACAGTACTTGGCAGGCAGCAAGCACTTGGTGTCTGTAGGGTGTGTATATACTTCGTCTCTTTGACTCCTCACTGTGAGGGAAGTGATTATTAAGACCCGAAGTTTGCAGATAAGAAAACAGAAACTCACAGATATCCTGATGCCAGCCCAAATAGTTTGATGGGGAGTAAGGAGACAGCTGGCCAGCCCCAAGAAACCCATGGTAGAAGTACAGAGCAAGGAATCAAAATATAAATAAGTGGAAGAGGTGAATTGATGAGAGATGAATTGGGGACACCATCAGGCAAGTAGGAAGAAACCATTTTCAGACCCTTGAGTTTGGGTCTCCCTGCCTTCCATCTCACCCCGAGGAAAAGGAACACTGTGTAGAAAAAATAAGAGCAGTTCAAGACACATCACAGCATGTCCCTACTTCATGAGCATTGTTTTTGTTGTTGTTTTGGTTTTTTGTGGGTTTTGTTTTTGTTGTTGTTTGTTTGTTTATTTGTTTTGGTACCAGGGATTTAACCCAGGGGTGCTTCACCACTGAGCCACATCCTCACCGCTTTTTATATTTTATTTAGAGACAAGGTCTCACTAAGTTGCTTAGGGCCTCACTAAGTTGCTGAGGTTGGCTTTGAATTTGTGATCCTCCTGCCTCAGCCTCCCAAGCCACTGGGATTGCAGACATGTGCCACTATACCCAACTTCATGGTCATCTTGAATCTTTTATAACTTTCCTCTACTCCAAAGAGCAATTCTGTTTCTTTTCTTCCTGGTTTCCTCCTGTCAGTTTATTATTCCACCCTCCTCAACAGGTGCTTTAGCTAAAAACAGAGCAGTTGTCCTTAATTCCTCCCAGATCCCAACCTGCCCTCAAACCTGTCAACAAGCCCTGTGGGTCCAATTGCCAGAGTTCTCTCCAATCTGCTTCCTGCCCCACAAGCCTATGACTCAGTTAAGTCCACTTACCAACAGATATAGCTAAAGTAAGGACAAGAGTCATGATCAAGGTCATAGGTAAGGCAGGATGGAGTCAGGATTCAGGCTCAAGAGATCTGCTCATGCTAATAATCTATAACTGCTCTGAGCTGGGCACATGAAGAGGGGCTAGGCCCAGTCACAGTTCTAGGGAGAAATACCACAAAAGTTAAGACTGGAGAAGGCTGAGGAGAAAGCCTTGCAATGAGGGATGCTAAAGAAAAAGGGCTGCCTAAGGGAAAATGGTATCTCACACGGGCCTTGGGATTGGGTCAGGTTTTTTTCCAAGGAATAGTGAGCAGGGGCCACATAATATAGACTCAAATACCAGGCTGAAGACTTGGACTCTGTTTTGGGGGACCTAGGGAAACATTCTAAGCAGGAGAAAGAGAGGATCAGGTTCAGGCTTCAGAAAGATCACTATGACTGCCAAGTCATGGGTGCCAGGTTGCTTCTCTGAAATGTGACCAGAGTAAGAGACTGAGGCCTAGAATATGAGGGAGGCTGAGAGTGGAGTAAGAAGACAGGAGAAACAGACTCAGTAAACATGGGCTGAGGTTGTAGTTCAGTGGCAGAGCATTTGCCTAGCATGCACGAGGTCCTGGGTTCCATGCCCAGTACTACAAAAACAACAAACAAAAAACGGAATGAGAGACAAAAAACATGAACTTTGGAAGCTGAATGGGTGGCCATGACCTGATGAAGGTAGGGAAGAAGGCATCCAGGATGAGACCTGGTGGAGATGGGGGTATTGCCCTGACATGAGGACCTAGGAAGAAGGACAGGTTTGGGAGAGGTCTTGCTGGGGTCAAGACTGGGTGACTGCAGACTTGGTGACCTATTGGCTGCAAGGCTCCGGCAAGCCAGAGGCCTCAAAGCTGCCTCCCTGGTTTCTAACCTCCAGAGCTGCTGCAGATCCAGGCGTCCCAGGAAAAGGAACAGAAGGAGAACCTGGGGCAGGCTCTGAACAGGCTGGAGAACTTGCTGAAACAGGCACTGGAGCGAGTCCCTAAACTGCAAGGAGTCCTGGCAGACTGGTGAGAGGCGGGCACAGAGAGGGAGGGAACTAAGCCGGGTGGAAAGTGAGGGCACAGGTCATGATGGTGGAAGGCCAGAGCGGGTCAGAAGGCTGGCCTTCCCTCTGACACTATGCCCTTTCCCAGGTGGGAGCAGCCAGGCCAAGCCACCCTCTCCGGGGAGCTCTGCCAGGGCCTGTCCCTGCCCCAGTGGCGGCTGCGCTGGGTCCAGGCCCAGGGAGCTTTGCAACAGCTGTGCAGATGAAGAGGGGCCTCAAGGGGCTGGGATTGTGGCTCAGCAGTAGAGCGCTCGCCTAGCACCATCGGGGCCCGGGTTCGATCCTCAGCACCACATAAAAATAAAGGTATTAAAAAAAAAAAAAAAAGAGGGGCTTCAAACCAGAATTGAGAATTTCACATTTGTTCGCCCCAACACCTCACATCCCCCAATAAAACATTGAAAAGAAAGCATGGCCAGAATTTGTAGCCCCTTGTCTCTATCCCGTAGTCCCCCTCAGGCTGCTCCGCTGCTCCTCTCAATTCCCTTGTCCTTGTCCTTTCATTCAACCAAAGCTAAGAGAATAGCACACTATGGACCATACTCCAGGTACCCTTTAAAGTCCGTCCATCACTTTCCCTCTCAAGAAAATATAACTGAGCACCTTCTCTAGATGCTAGGGAACTGCACTGTGGTGTGCGGAGTCACTTGGGCCTCAGGAAGGGTTTACAGGTGGAGGCTGCAGTGTCCACTGGAATTTGCTGGTGTGAGGGCCCCTGAGGAACCCAGTGCCATGGGAGTGGGGATGGGGTCAGGAGATAAGATAGTCTAAGTTTTTTGTTTTTTTTTTTTAATTTTAATATTTATTTATTTTTTATTCTCGGCAAACACAACATCTTTGTTTGTATGTGGTGCTGAGGATCAAACCCAGGCCACTCGCATGCCAGACAAGCGTGCTACCACTTGAGCCACATCCCCAACCCGCTAAGTTTTTTTAATTTCTTTTTTTTTCCACATTTAAATCTGAGCCATTTGAAATTTATCCTGGCAAACAGCTTCAGTATGGTTTTATTTTGCATATATCCCATATTTTTAGCACTTGCTAAAATTTCCCAGTCAGAGAAGCAGTTGCCTCTGAAACAGGGGCAGGTGGCAGCAATCAAATGAGGAGATGAGGAAATTTCCTAGGTAGCAGGATTTGCGCTCTCTTAAAGCCTGGGAATTTTGCTGTGTGGATTATTGTTCCATTTATAAAGTAAAACTCCACGCTTAACCAAATTGTGTCTGGGTTCTTTCCAGACCTTTGTGTATCTAACCCTATTATGCCTCTGCCACGGGGTTTTCATTATAAAGGTTTTGTAATACATTTTAGTCTCTGAAACAAGAGATTGTCCTCGTGGGCTTTTATTTTTCAAGGTTTCCCTGTCTCTTGCTAATTTTTTCTTCCAAATAAAACAAACATTATACTTAACATGTTGAGTGCCAGAAGAAAAACAATACAGCGGGTAGTTTCATTGGTAGTGTACTAATTTACAAATTAGGGAGACTTGACACCTTTATGATCTTGAAACTTGCTACTCACCTTCCTCCTCACAACTCCTCTCCAGAGCAACCCCATTCCCAATTTTCCTCCTTTCCATGGCTACTGTTTCCTGGTCATGACACAGTCCTTAACATGCCCCTTCCACAGCTGGGTCTTGGCACGCCCTCCTATCACAGGTCCCAACCCCCACCTCCCTCATGAACTCTAAACACCAGGGTCTTTATCCACCCATCCTATTTAATTTTTTTTCCTTAGTACGTCTTCTAACATACAATGTATTTTACTTTATCCTTTTTCTCCCTCAGACAGAAATATGAGCTTCAAGACAGTGAATTCCTTTATGAACTAGAAGTTGGTCAAAATTTCCTAAATATGACAAAATCTAGACACAAGGAAAATATTAACAGAATTGATTACATAAAAATAAACTTGCGCTAGACACAGTGGTGCACACCTGTAGTCCAGAGACTTCAGAGGCTGAGACAGGAGGATTGCAAGTTTAAGGCCAACCTGCACAACTTGGCGAGACCCTATCTCAAAAATAAAAATGAAAAGGTCTGGGGATCTAGTTCAGGGGTAGAGTTCCCTTGGGTTCAATCCCCAGTGCCCTCTAAAATAAATAAATTATAAACTTCATGGCAAAAAAAAATGAAGAAAATAAAGAAATGACAATTTGGAAAAACTATTTACAACTTATACCATAAATGGGTGTGTGTGTGTCTATAGTATCAGACTAGGAAGGAAAATTCCAAGTCCGTAGAAAAATGCGCAAAATATATGAATGAATATTTCTCAGAAAAGATGCCCAGAATAATAAGGGAAAAGAAAATTGATGGGGATGCAAGGTTGGTTCAACATACGGAAATCAATAAACTTATGTTTATAATTCATCACATCAATAGACTTTAAAGACAAGGATCATATGATTATCTCAATAGATGCTGAGAAAGCACTGGACAAAATACAGCACCTCTTCATGTTCAAAACACTAAAAAAACTAGAAATAATAGGAATATACCTCAACATTGTGAGAGCTGTCTATATTAAACCCAAGGCCAACATCATTCTAAATGGAGAAAAATTGAAAGCATTCCCTCTAAAAACTGGAACAAGACAGGGATGTCCTCTTTCACTATTTCTATTCTACATAGTCCTTGAAACTCTAGCTAGAGCAATCAGACAGAAGAAATTAAAGGGATACTCATAGGAAAAGAACTCAAAACTACCACTATTTGCTGATGACATGATTCTATATTTAGAAGATCCAAAAAATTCCATCAGAAAACTTATAGAACCATTCAATGAATTCAGCAAAGTAGGATATAAAATCAATACCCATAAGTTAAATGCATTTCTATACATATGCAATGAATCCACTGCAAGATAAATTCTAAAAACTACCCCATTCACAATTGCCTTAAAAAAAAATACTTGGGAATTAACCTAACAAAATAGGTGAAAGAGGGCTGGGGCTGGGGTTCAGTGGTAGAGCACTCACCTAGCATGTGCAGAACCCTGGGTTTAATCCTCAGCACCACATAAAAATAAATAAGTAAAATAAAGGTATTATGTATATCTACATCCCCAAAAAAACAAATATTAAAAAAAAGAGATGAAAGACCTCTACAATGAAAACTACAGAACACTAAGAAAGAAATTGAAGAAGACTTCAGAAGATGGAAAGATCTTCTATACTCTTGGATAGGCACAATTAATATAGTCAAAATGGCCATACTACCAAAACTGTTATGCAGATTTAATGCAATTCCTATAAAAATCCCAATGACATTCTTCACAGAACTAGAAAAAAAAATCATGAAATTCATTTGAAAAAAAATAAGATACCCAGAATAGCCAATGCAGTCCTTAGAAAAGTGAAGCAAAAGGCATCACAATACCAGACCTTAAACTATATTACAGAGCAATAGTAACAAAAACAGCATGGTATTGGTGCCAAAATAAGACATGTAGACTATGTCTACATGGTACAAAATAGAAGGCACAGAGTCAAATCCACATAAATATGGTTATCTCATAGTAGACAAAGATGCCAAAAACACACATTGGAGAAAAGATAGTATATTCAACAAATGATGCTGGGAAAACTGGAAATCCATATGTGGCAGAATGAAATTGAACCTCTCCCTCTCTCACCCTGCACAAAAATCAACTCAAAGTGGATCAAATACACAGTAGAACAGAGACCCTGAGCCTAATAGAAGAAAAAGTAGGCCCAAATCTTCATCTTGTTGGCTTAGGACTTGACTTCCTTAACAAGACTCCTAAAGCACAAAAAGTAAATCAAGGATCAATAAATGGGATGGATTCAACCAAAAAGCTTCTTCTCAGCAATGGAAACAGCCTACAGAATGGGAGAGAAATCTTTACCACACACACCTCAAACAGAGCATTAATCTCCAAGATATATAAAGAACTCAAAAAACTTAACATCAAAAAACAAACAAACAAATAATCCCAATCAATAAATGGACTAAGGAACTGAACAGAAACTTTACAGAAGAAGAAATACAATTGGTCAACAAACATGAAAAAAAAAATGTTCATCTCTAGCAATTAGAGAAATGCAAATAAAAACTAAGATTTCATCTCACTCTAGTCAGAATGGCAATTATCAAGAAAACAAGAAATAATAACTGTTGGCAAGGATGTGGGGGGGAAGGTACATACATATATTGGTGGTAGGAATGCAAATCAGTGCAACTAGTATGGAAAACAGTGTGGAGATTCCTCAGAAAACTTGGAATGAATCCACTATATGACTCAACAATCCCACTCTTCTGCTTATACCCAAAGGATTTAAAATCAGCATACTACAGTAACAGCCACATCAATGTTTACAGCAGCTCAATTCACAATAGCTAAACTCTAGAACCAACCTAGATGCCCTTCAATAGATGAATGGATAAAGAAAATGTGGTACATATACAGAATGGACTATTACTCAGCCTTAAAAAAAGAATGGAATTATGGCATTTTCAGGTAAATGGATGGAAATAGAGAATATTATGCTAAGTGAAATAAGTCAATCCCCAAAAACAAAAGCTAAATGTTTTCTCTGATAAATGGATGCTGAGCCATAGTGGGGCAAGGAGATAGGGGAAAATGAAGGATACTTGGTTTGTGTAGAGGGGAGGGGTGGAGTTGAGGTGATGAGAAGGACGGTAAAAAGAGGCAGACATTATTATCCTATATACATGTATGATTACACTACTAAGGTGACTCTGATCCATGAACAGCCAGAGCGATGAGAAATTGTGTTCCATTTGTGTACTATATGTCAAAATGCATTCTACTGTAAAATGAATGGATGAATAAATAAATAAATAATTTTTAAAAAGAAATGAAATTTTTTTAAAGAAAGCAAATTGAAACCAAGCTTTGATAATTTCCCATCTATCAAACCAGCAAAAAATCAACCCAAGGGGCTGGGGTTGTGGCTCAGTGGTAGAGCACTTGCCTAGCACATTCGAGGCCCTGGGTTTGATCCTCAGCACCACATAAAAATAAATAAAATAAAGGTATGTGGACTATAAGTTCCCATTGTTGTGGTTATACATGATGTGGAATTACACTGGTCGTGTGTTCATATATGAACATGGGAAAGTTATGTCCAATTAATTCTGCTGTTTTTCCTATTTCCATGTCCCCTCCCTTCCCTTCGTCTAATGAACTTCTATTCTTCTCTCCCCAACCCCTTATTGTGTGTTAGCATCCACATATCAGAGAGAACATTTCAGCCTTTAGTTTTTTGGGGTTTGGCTTATTTCACTTAGCATGAAAATCTCCAGTTCTATCCATTTTCCAGTAAATGCCATGATTTCATTCTTTATGGCTGAGTAATATTCCATTGTGTATATATACCAAATTTTCTTTATCCATTCATCTGTTGAAGGGCACCTAGGTTGGTTCCATAGCTTAGTTATTGTGAATTAAGTTGCAATAAACATTGATGTGGCTGCATCACTACACTATGCTGATTTTAAGTCCTAGGGTTATATATTGAGGGATCAAATGATGGTTCCATTCCAATTTTTCTAAGGAATCTCCATACTGCAGGAAACCCAGAATTTTGACAGCTAACTTTGTTGACAAGGCTGTGGCAAAAAGGACACTGATACATCAGTTCACAGGCAACATGCAATACCTCTTGTGTAATCTCCGTAAAAAAAAAATTACATGAGCATTTACTTTTGCCCAGACAATCACACTTTGGAGAATCTTTGATGAAATATTTGTGTCATTATGAATTTACACATTCAAGTATATTCGATGGGCTTCAAACTATTGCAGTTATTTTTTATTAATCTGCAGATACTCTTTGTTGTTCAAAACATTCTATCTGCTGGGCGTGGCACACACCTGTAATCCCAGCTGCTTGGGAGGCAGAGGCAGGAGGATGGGAGTTCAAAACCAGCCTCAGCAAAAGCAAGGCACTAAGCAATTCGGTGAGACCCTGTCTCTAAATGAACTACAAAATAAGGCTGGGTATGTGGCTCAGTGGTCAAGTGCCCCTGAGTTCAATCCCCAGAACCCCCCCCAATTCTATCTTTTATCAGTGAGAGCACTTTCAGATTGGCTCCTGATGCCTTCTCACTCTACCAAAGTAGTCCTGGAGGACTTGTTTCTTTTTGGTACAAGATCACCCTTAAACATTGCGCACATTTCCTCCTCCTGATCTAGAATTGGCTGTTGTCCCAAGGGTCCCTGGTTCCTTATAGTCAGAGATGGCCCAGTCTGGATGAACACTAGGGTTGCTCACTATTACTGTGTTGTCGTTATATTAAGATCTTCAGTAGGGAAACACATTTTTTAGAAAGAGAAAAATCACAAGTTGATTCTGGTATTTCCAATTCAAATAATAGTGGTTACTTTATGTGTTCATGGTACTAGAGGTTGAACCAAGGGCCTTGTGCAGGTCAGAACAAATTCAGTTCCACCATTGAGCTACACCCCAGCCCCAGAGTGTCCACTTATATTTGTGTCTTTCATTTATACTAAAAAATTGGTCCCCAGTGACATTAGAAAAACTACTTCTTTTTCTTCATCTAATATATAAGAACTGCAGTCTTATATACTAATGTAATACTAATATATTATTATATACTAATGTAATACCAATATGTAGTCTAATATAGAACAATTTCAAATAATTTATGTAACTATCCCTCTCTTAAGGAGGTGGAGCATAACTCCCCACTCTGTAAACACAGCTGCATATGGTGACTTTTTTCCTAAAGAACATGGGAAAGTTTATTGCTTTTGTTTTCTTTCATTTTTTTAACTAATTTTATAGTGAAGAAGCATAATAAACACTATTTCTGCCAGGTTATCAGAGTTAACATCCACAGTGGTAAGTTGCATTGATAGTATGCACCCTTGATATATGATAATTACACTTTATTTTTATGGTCCTTCACCAAGAGACCCATAACCCCAGCCTAATTTTGAAAAAAAAAAATCAGACAAATTCCAAATGAAAATACATTCTACAAAATAACCTGAGCCAACACTCCTAAAAACTGTCAGGATCATCAAAAAAAGGAAACTACAATGGGGCTGGGGTTGTAGCTCAGTGGTGGAGCACTCATCTAGCATCGTGTGGAGCTCTGAGTTCGATCCTCAGCACCACATAAAAATAAATAAATAAAATAAAGGTATTGTGTCCAACTACAACTAAGAAATAAATATTTTTTTAAAAAAGAAAACTACAAGAAACTGACAAGAAAAGACCAAGGAGGTATGACAACTAAATGTAATATGGTATCCTGAATAAGGTGCTGGGACAGAATAAGTCAACACTAAGGAAATCTGAATAAAGTATGGACTTGTAACAACAATGTTCTTAAAAAACCAAGGCAACTAATAGTTTTGACATGAAAAAAAAATGCATTGTGTGGGCCTTATTTGGATCCTGATTTTACAATATTATTGTACAAAGATATTTTCAAGACAGGGAAAGTTGAACATGGTCGGGATGTTAGATGATACTGAGGAATTAATTTGATGGTATTAATTAATAATTGCATAATTAATGCAATTGTTTTAAAATAGTTATTTGTTAGACATACTGGTGCATTTATGAATGATGTCTGGAATTCGCTTTGAACATCTCTAGCAAAAATAATTTAAATTGGGCTGGGGATGTAACTCAGTGGTAGAGAGCTTGCACTAACATGCACGAGACCATGGGTTCCATCTACAGTACCACAAAAATAAAGAGAGAACTATAAATGAAACCGAAATGTAGTATATTGGTAGTGTTTGAGACGTTCGTGATGCTGTTCTAATGTCGTGTATGTTTGAAAATAATAAGACGCTTTGAGGAAAGGAGGAGTTAAAAGAGGAAGAAGTCAACCATGTCCCAAGAAAGGGCGTAGAGACCAAACCCACGATGCACTTCTGAGTTGACACTCTGGATTACTGGGCCTTGGCATAAATTGTTCCTTCTACCCCTCAAAAAAAAATCTCCCCCCATTTTCTCTAGCAAATGTCTTCTCCAGGAAGTCTCCGGGTCAGGCGCTTTCCCAGAGCTTCCCCCCATGACGTCACTAGTTTTCCTGGAAGTCACAGACGTGTGACTGTCTAATCCAGAGCCGGAGTTCTCAGTCCCTGGCTAGGTCTCCAGCCTTGCCTAGTCCCGGGACCGACGTGGACCTCAGCGTGTTTACAAACTTGGCGTAGGACTGGGTTATGGCACGGGTGGGGCCTCCTAACTTTCCTGTATTCTCAAAGGTCCAGATTCCACATTAGGGCGGGACCAACTGACTTTGCTTGGTTCTCATTTGCCCGCGCTCCTCCTGGAAAGGGTGGCCGCCTCTCTTCACAGCTCTCCGATTGACCCAGATTCTTCCGTTAGTTCATCCCTCCGGCGCTCTGATTGGCTTATATCCCTTCCTGGGGGTGTGGCCACATCTCATTGGCCCTTGCTCACGGACGTAAGGCGTCACGTCCTGGCGCTCGTCGCTTTCGCTGAACGTCATCGCAGGCGCCCATCCTGACGAAGCCGGAGAGTAGACGGCAGGAACCTCTGCGACCACTGAGCAGAAACAGTAGTAGCAGCGACAAGGACGGCTGCAGCAATGGCCGGGGCGATGCCAGCCCCGGGGCTCCCGGGTGCAGGAGGACCCGTGGTCCCGGGCCCTGGTGCCGGCATCCCGGGCAAGAGCGGCGAGGAACGCTTGAAGGAAATGGAGGCGGAGATGGCCCTGTAAGGCCCGCGAGAGGGGGTGATAAAAGCCATGCCAGAACTAGAGCTACTGAACCTTGGCGCCTCCAGGCTGCGATAGGCTCGAGATATAACTCTGTCATGGGGAAGTGGAATCTTCGGGGCGGGTAGTGAAATGGAGACGTTGTCAGGGATGAAGGCGCTGTCGCGATGTACCCAGCGTTCCAGAATTGTTGCGAGGACCCTGATCTTGGTATATGTTCTGCTCCCCTAGGTTTGAGCAGGAAGTTCTGGGGGCTCCAGTAACTGGAATCCCAACCGCTGTGCCTGCGGTGCCCACGGTCCCCACGGTCGAAGCGATGCAGGTCCCAGCAGCTCCTGTGATCCGCCCAATTATCGCGACCAACACATACCAGCAGGTAAGGCTGAGCTAAGGCATGTAAGGCAGCAGGTGTGTGAACACAGATAGGTGTTGACGTTTTGGCTTGTGAGTTTAATTAGCCTGTCAAATATCTCATGTGCCACGACGCACAATATTTCCTTTTGCGGGGAGCTTACATTTAGAGCATGTTAGCTAATAGAACTTTCTGCAATGATGGTTATGTTCAGTACTTATTTAAAATTTATATTTAAGTTAACTAATTCTTGTCAATCTCAGTCAAATTTCAAGGGCTCAGTAACTAGGTATATATGACTAGTGGAAAGGGACTATTAAAACTAATCAGGCACAGTAATCCCATCATCTTGGAAGGAGGATCTAGAGTTCAAAACCTGTCTCCGCAAGTCAGGCACTAAGTGAGACCCTGTCTCTAAGTAATCCATTCTGTCAAAGAACAATAATTGGTTGTCTTCTATGTACCAGGCACTACTCTAGGCCTTGGACATTTAGCAGAGAACAAAACAAAACCAATCATTGCCTTTTTGGAATTTGTTTTACTAGGGAGAGAGAAGTCAAAGTGGGGTAAGAAAAGTAGTGTTTTATTAGCCCAGAGAAGGCCTTTCTGAGAAGGTGACATTTACCAAAGATATAAAGGATAACAAGGGAGGGAACCATGCAGATATCTGGAGGAAGAGAACTGCTAGTGAAGTGAGTGATCATGTTCAGCAGGGAGATCAGTGACTAAAATGAAATAGGCAAAGAGGTAAGTGGGAGGAGATAAAGACAGAGATGATGGATGCCAGATCTTATAGGACCATGTGGTTTACCATGAGAATCTTGGCTTTGCCTGGCACGGTGGTACATGCCTGTAATCCCAGCAGCTATGAAGGCTGAGACTGGAGGATCACAGGTTCAAAGCCAGACTCAGCAACAGTGAGACACTAAGCAACTCAGTGAGACTCTGTCTCTAAATAAAGTACAAAATAGGGCTGGGGGTGTGGCTCAGTGGTCCAGTGCCCCTGAGTTCAATCCCTGGCACCCAACCCACAGGGAGGGAAAAAAAAAAGAACCTGGGCTTTTACTCTGAGATGGTGGAGGATTTTAAGCAGAAAGATGATGTCGTTCAACTTAGTTTATAACAAGGTGGCTCTGTGTGTCTGGAGAATAGACTGTAAGAGAGAAGGGTAGAATGCAGGAGACTGAGTAAGAGGTTACTGTATAATCTAAGCAAGATAATAATGTTGGCTGGAACCAGGGTGGTGACATTGTAGATGGGGGGGACAGATTGGAAATAATTTTAGATAGTACCAAGTGCTGTGGAGAGTATGAAGCTGGGTGACGAAAGAAGTTGCTGCTAGAAGAAGCTAAAGACAGCTTTATCTAGTATGATTCTAAGAGCCTCCCTGAGGAGTGACATTTTAACTGAGACCTGACAGAGAGCCAGCCCCACACAGAACATGAAGGATGAAAGCCTTGGCTCCTGGAGTGGCCAGCCAGGGAGCACTAAGTCAGGCCTCTCACTCCAATCTCCTCCCCAACAGGTGCAACAGACTCTGGAGGCCCGGGCAGCTGCTGCAGCCACAGTAGTTCCTCCCATGGTGGGTGGCCCTCCTTTTGTGGGCCCAGGTAAGTAAAGAATGGCAAAATGAGGGGGTCAGGAGATTAGAAAGGGTGGCAAAAAGGGATGCCCATGACTCCTCCCTCCATCCTCATCTCTTCCCTCCCAACAGTTGGCTTTGGCCCTGCTGATCGGAGTCACCTGGACAGTCCAGAGGCTCGAGAAGCCATGTTCCTACGGCGAGCAGGTAAGTCAGGAGCCAGGATGCCCACATATAACCAGGCATAATTGTTTAGGCAGTTCAGCCTCTTGCTTGAATCACTGCTTTAAATCTTCTGCATTCATCCCAACCTGACATCGTCATCTTTCTAAAGCACAAACCTTACCGTGTACTTCCTTCCTGAGTTTCTCAAGTTAATTTGGTCCCTGCAAACCAACCCCCCTCTGTTACTCCCCAGCGTTTAACACCTTACAGCAAGCTATGCAGTTTACTTATTTTGGTGATTATCATCATCATCTTTTGCTTCTTCTAAAATGTCCAGCTCCACAAGGGGAACAAGTCTTGGTACCTGTGGCACAGAAAGCGTTACACACTATCTGTTGAGAGAATGAACAAGTCAAACAAACATTAAGCTCCTCCTCCAGTAGTCAGACCCTATGTGGCCTGCTTCCTTGCAGAGAGAGATCCCCTCTGTTTCCCCAAGATCCCTGAACATTGCTGAGATGTTCCAGCCGTGCTTTTGTTGCAGTCCCTTCTCTCCATTGCCCCTTGTAATTCAGCTGTGATCTTCCAACCTGTCCCCTCCACAGGCCACTCTACCATTTTCTACCTTTTGTTTTTCAGGTAACCCCTATGTTCATTGCCAGTTTTTGTGAGATTATTTTTCATTTAGATATAAAATTTTGGTATGAACTCTGTTAAGTCAAGTTTGTTAATAATGTTTTCTAAATCTATTACACTTTTTTTATATGACATGAGAAGTATTAATATTTCTTACTCTTTTTTTTTGGTACCAGGGATTGAACCCAGGGCACTCAACCACTGAGCCACATCCCCACCCCTTTTTTAATATTTTATTTAGAGACAGGGTCTCACAGGGTCTCTCTAAGTTGCTTAGGGCCTCACTAAATTGCTGAGGCTGGCTTTGAACTTGAAATCTTCCTGCCTCAGTGTCCAAAGCTGACATTTCTTACTCTTTACTATAGTTTTGGGGGGGAAAAAAAAAAAGCATGGCTGACTTAATCACCTCCCGCACCTTCCAATGCTACTGTGCTTCCCCATATCCTCAAAAAGACATCCGTGGCTTAGCCAAGAAGGCTGTGTTTAAAAGCTTGCTGATCCTTCAACCCTTGTCATGATGCTCTCCGGCCCTCCACTTCCTTATGACAATCCCATTAAACTGAAAAGGGAAAAAGGTATTGCTTATAAAAGTTCTGCCTGCCAGTAACATTTCCACTCAACCCTTGGCCTAACTCTTCATTATCCTTTGAGTCTCAACTCACAGGTCTCTTTCTCCAAGAAACCTCTAATCTAGTCTAGGCTGGCTCTGGACTCTTGACAGCTCCCTGGCCTTCCCTCTCTTATCCCTGATCCCTCCACCTGAGCTTTCCCCCATTTCAGCCCTGACCATTCTGGGCTGTCAGTCTCTAGTGATGCATCTGTTCTCTCCTACTTTGAAACAGGAGCTCCCTGAGAACTCTTGGACTCTTAATGGGTCCTTAGCACTGCTCACCACAGGGCTGGGGCCCACAAGAGATCCTTGTGGATACATTTTTGCTGAATGAACCCATGGAAAAACCTTCATATCTTCCAGAAGAGTCCCCAGACTCTTCTCCAGGATTTCTTGGATGCTGAGAGTACTCTCACACACACCTTGCCCCAATTGCCCCTGTCCCCCATGACACACACCCCCATCTCTCTTTCCCACAGCTGTGGCCCCTCAGAGGGCCCCTATCCTGCGTCCAGCCTTCGTCCCCCACGTGCTACAGAGAGCAGGTGAGGGGGCCAGGGTCATCATCCCTGCCACACAGCTTTTCCCCCAAGCCCTCCAACTCCCCCACTAACACCCTGACAGATTCTGCTCTCTCTCCCGCAGCTGGTGCTCCCCGTCCAATGGCCCTGCGGCCCCCTCACCAGGCCCTTGTAGGACCCCCTCTTCCTGGGCCCCCTGGACCACCTATGATGCTGCCACCAATGGCTCGGGCCCCAGGACCCCCCCTGGGCTCTATGGCTGCTCTGAGGCCTCCCCTGGTGAGTGTGGACAGGGAACTAATATCAGAGGTGCAGTGGGCAGGGATACCCTTGATCCTGACCCCATGTGAAAGGTCTAAGTTTGCCTTTCCCCTGGCTTCATTTCTTTGACTTTCTCTCTTAATCTTTGTTTGCCTCTTTCTCTGGTTTTTTCCCATGGTCAAACCTTTTTGAAGAGTAGAGAGAAACAGGCCTCTGAGGGTCTATTTCTGTCTCTGTCTCTATTTTTCCTCTGATGTCCCTGTTTTTGTGTCTCGATGTTTTTACCTATATCTGCCTGTCTCTTCCTCTCTGCTTATTTTTCTCCATTTCTGTCTAACTAGAGACTTCCCTTTTTTGCCTGCTCTCTGGCTTTAGGGCCTTACTTTATTGTGTGGGATGGGAATGGAAGTAAGATACAGATCTGTGATCTGACCCCCCTCATGCCCTCCTCTTCCTCACAGGAAGAGCCAGCAGCACCCCGAGAGCTGGGCCTAGGCCTGGGATTGGGCCTGAAAGAGAAGGAAGAAGCAGTGGTGGCAGCAGCAGCTGGGCTGGAAGAGGCTAGTGCAGCAGTGGCTGTGGGTGCAGGAGGTGCTCCAGCTGGCCCTGCAGTCATTGGGCCCAGCCTACCACTGGCCCTGGCCATGCCATTGCCGGAACCTGAGCCCCTGCCCCTCCCACTGGAGGTGGTACGTGGCCTGCTGCCCCCACTGCGCATTCCTGAACTCCTGTCCTTGCGTCCACGACCCCGGCCCCCTCGGCCTGAGCCACCTCCTGGCCTTATGGCTCTTGAGGTAAGCAGGGAGCATAACAACAAGGGGACAGAAAGGGCTAGGAGGATAGGCAGAAGCCCATTAGTTTTCACACACAGGAAAACATGTAGTCCTCTCTCCAGAGGGTAGGAGGACTCGGGGGAAAAGGGAGGTAGACCCAAGTATTCCATACCTAGAATATCCAGCCATGTAACTGGAGGCAGGACAGCTAGGGGCAAAGCAGAGTAGGACACTCTAACACCAAGCCCCTTGGTACCTCACCCGCTTTCCTCTGCAGGTCCCAGAACCCTTGGGTGAAGACAAGAAGAAAGGGAAGCCAGAAAAATTGAAACGCTGCATTCGCACAGCAGCTGGAAGTAGCTGGGAAGACCCCAGCCTGCTGGAGTGGGATGCAGGTAAGTGGCTAAAGCATGAGTATTGATCAACCAGGGACAGGCCATGCTGCCTCTTTGGGCTATAGGCAGGGAAGGGGAGTCAGATAATTCCACAGCTCTGTGTAGTTAACCCAGACTGAGGCTCTGAGGGGCAGGTCCCTCCCCAACCACAGTCCAGAACTTGGTGGGGGGTGATAGATACCTAGGGCTTTCTGGCCTCTGTTTTTACTTATGACAGACCTGCCATGCTAAAAGTCAAAAAAGAGCTTTCTTTTTTCCCCAACTTTTTATGAAAAAAATTTTAAGTACAGAATGACACGAATGATTTATCTACCACCTAGATTCCAGTTAATATTTTGCTACATTCACTTTACTCCTCTGTGTATGTATATTTTTTGTTGTTGTTTTGCAGTGCTGGGGATGGAACCCTCACACATGCTAGACAAGTGCTCTACCACTGAGCTACCCCAGCCCCTTGTCTTTTTCTCAGTCATTTGAAGCAAATTATAAGTGAAGTTATTCCATCGTTTCTAAATACCTTAGTATTCATCTTCTTCTAAAACCCTTGCTTTCATATCATAATACCATTACCAAAGAAAAGTAACAGTAATTTCATGACATCTTATAGCCAATTTGTATTCATATTTCCCCAGTTTTCTCAAAACATTCTTACAGCTATTTTTCCCAAGCCAGGATACATGTAGTTTTATGTCTCTACATTATATATATATTTTTTATTTTATTCTGTTTAAATAGGGCTTAGAGGGCTGAGGGGGCACAGCTCAGTGGTAGAGCAATTGCCTGTCATGCAGGATCTTGTGTTCCATCCCCAGCAACCCTAAATAAATAAATTATAGATAATCTGGGCTAAGCACAGTTAGATCCTGGGATTCACTTGACCAAGTCTCAAACCTAGGAGAAATGAGTACTCGTTCATATAAAGTAAGGCCTGGGGCTGGGGATGTGGCTCAAGCGGTAGCGCGCTCGCCTGGCATGCGTGCGGCCCGGGTTCGATCCTCAGCACCACATACCAACAAAGATGTTATGTCCGCCGAGAACTAGAAAATAAATATTAAAAATTCTCTCTCTCTCTCTCTCTCTCCTCTCTCACTCTCTCTTTAAAAAAAAAAAAAAGAAAAAAGAAAAAATAAAGTAAGGCCTGGGAGGCATGGTAGGGTAGAAGTCAGTGGCATGTCTAGGTTTCAACCAGCACCCTGCCCACTGGCCCAGGTGGTAGCTATAGATCCAGCTGGGCAAGGGAAGCTTTAGGGGGTACCTCTGCTTCCTGAGCCCCTTGTGAACCTTTCCCTGGATTGTCACCCTCAGCAGCAAGAGTGATTAGAGAGTGGTGGGAAGAGGCCTGTCCACGGAGATGCTTTGGCTGGGAGGGGAAGCCAGCCTGCGTACTGACTGGCCTCAGGAGGCACTTCTGCAGCCACGTAATAACTTTCAATGAGAATGGTCTTCTTCCCACCTCCTTGGGTTTGGTTTTGTTTTGTTTTGGGGGGTTGGTTGGTTGGTTTGGGGTTTTGTTTGTTTTTGTTTTTGTCTTTTGAGACAGGGTCTTGCTGAGTTGCTGAGGCTGACTTTGAAATTGTAATGCTCCTGCCTCAGCCTCCCAAGCTGTTGGGATTACAGGCATGTTCCACCTCCTTGTGTTATGTATAATTTTTTCAAATGTCCAGGCCAAATGTCTTAGAAGCTCCTACCCTCTTAGTTTGTCAGATTGTTTCCTCCTGGGATGGCCTAGCTTGTTCTCAAAGTGTCCTTAACCAGCATAGAAGCCTGGGGCAACCATGGCGATAGCTGAGGAAGAAAATAAACTTACCTCCCACCAAGTCCTTGACTTTTGCCTCCTATCCTGGGACAATATACCTGCCCCAGGTCAGGGCCAAGCAGCCTTGACCCAGATGGGTCCAGTGTTGGTTTGGGACCCTAGATCTGAGACCTTGGTAGTTAGCCTTTCAAGCCTCATTTTCCTATCTCCAAAAAGAAAATAATGATATGTGCTTTCTGGGGATAGTGATTCATTGGGGTAGAGCATGATCAGTCTAGGCTCAGGCCTAGGATATTGCCCAGGGATATTCCCAAGAGTGGCAGCTGAGATCAGCTTTGGAGAAAGTCACACAGTTTATAATTTCAAGGTAGAATTAGAGCAGCCTCTGCATAGTTGAAGAAAGGTGAAGCCTGTGGTGCTGAGGTGCCATGGTGGGAGACTGGTGAGTGTCAAGCCCAGGGGACATCCTTGGAGAGGTGTCCAGGAGACCAAGGAACAACAGGGTCTCAGAGGGAAGGCCAGGACCAGGTCAGAATTCAGGGCTTCTTCATGGGAATGTGTGACAGTCCTGGGTGAGAAAAAGCAATACAGTTAGAGGTTAAAAGTGAGGACCCTGGAGCCAGATGCCAGAGCTCATGTCCCATCTGCCACCTCCTAGTTGTGTAAGTTTGAAGCCGCTTGACCTCTCTGTGCCTCAGTGTGAAAGGGCTGTTGGGAGCATCAGATATGTAAACCCCCCAGGGTACTTGGCACAGGGTAAATACTACAAAGATGTTGTATTTGCTGTTATCACAAAGGATCCCAGGTTAGAGACTTTGGGAATAGAGGAAAGAGAGCTTAAGGATGCATCAGAGAAGATGGGGTCATTAAAATAGGGTGGACAGGGGCCAGCATCTGCTTCCTCTGACTTCTCTCTCCCAACCCCAGATGACTTCCGGATCTTCTGCGGGGATTTGGGCAATGAGGTGAATGATGACATCTTGGCACGTGCCTTCAGCCGCTTCCCATCCTTCCTTAAGGCTAAGGTGATCCGTGACAAGCGCACCGGCAAGACCAAGGGCTATGGCTTTGTCAGCTTCAAGGACCCAAGTGACTATGTGCGCGCCATGCGTGAGATGAATGGTGGGTGAGGCTTTCCCTAGGGGCAGTGGGTACGGCAGGCATCTGGCCTAAGCCTTACCCCAAGCCTTACCTTAAGTCCTCCTGTCCCACAGGGAAATATGTGGGCTCACGCCCCATCAAGCTTCGTAAGAGCATGTGGAAGGACCGGAACCTGGATGTGGTCCGCAAGAAGCAGAAGGAAAAGAAGAAGTTGGGACTGAGATAGGGTCTGTGGCTGGGCACCCGCTCCCATCCGGCCGGGCGCTGGCTCCTCCCCAGAGCTGTCTTTGGAAAACCCTCAACTATCCACACACTTGCCCCAAAACCAGTTTCAATAAATTTACGTTCATTTCCATCCCTGGCTGTGCTTGGAAGAACTCTTTGGGTACCAGGCTTTTCCCTCACCTGAGAATGTGAGTAGCCTTGAAGTTTTACCCAGGCAAAACATCCAGATGAGCATTTTGAGCCCCTACTATGTGCCCATTACCTCCACTTAAAACCTCTTAAGTGCATACTGAATGCCGCCTATTCCAGAGCAGGAAGGAAGGCTTTGGGAAGGTAACAACCAAGCTGAGGCTCAGATTTCAGATGAGTTTCCACACACTAGCCTGTGTTATCAGCATCAAGATAGGAGGTCTCCTAGACCTTGCCTTCTGGAGCTCACAGCCTTTAGGCTTTAAGCAGTCAGCAAACTCTCATCGAGGGCCTGGATGATGCTGGGTGACAGCATCATCAGCGGTGACAAACAACCAACAGTCCTGTACCCTGCTTCCTCAGAGTTCATGATTCAGTGTCAGAGAGTAGGCCCAGACTGGCCAGGGCCAGCAGGGGGATCCCTGGGGGTCAGGGAGGGCTTCCTAAAGAACTGTCCACTCAGGTTTTCTTCCTACCATTCTTACTCTGGTTCGCTGTTTAGTTTCTTCACTCTGCCATATGTCAGCCAACTTGTCTTGCGTGGGTCTCTCAGTGCACTCTGTTTCTTGTCTCTAGATGTCTGTATCTCTGGTTCTTTTTCCTTCTTGGAGCTTGCCTCCACCTGCTGAAGAGGTGTCCAAGCAGGACTTAATCACCAGGCTAAGAGCTTAGGCTTTACCCTAAAGGCAGCAGAGAACCTGAGAAGCTGGGACAAAGTTCAGGCAGCAAGCAGGACTGACTGGCATCACATACTATGGGTTTAGAAAACCAAGGGACCACCACTGAGCACTGGAGGTCTGGAAGGAGGTTAGGGTAGGTTCTGAGGGGCTTGCAGGGTTGGACTGCGGAAGAGGAATGAAAATCTCCCAGGGATGCAGCCATAGAGCCCTGGGCTAGGGGGTAAGTCAGGGAAGGACTGGGGCTGGGGGCTGGGAGCAGCAATACCAAGGCCTCTCAGGAAGGAGATCACCCAGGAGAGGTATCAAATTTCTTCTGTTCCTGTCTTCCCCTCTCTTACTGCCTCCTCTCTGACGTCATATTTTCCAGTCTGGTCTGAGAGGTGAGGGCCTCCCTCCTTGGCAGGAAGTGCCCTTAGCCCCCTGCCACCTGGGCTGGACCTCCCAGTTCCAGGACCCTCAAACCCCTTTTCCCTATCACTAGCCCTTCCTATCCCTGATATGCTTACTGCAACCTCTGGGACAGGAAGGACATGAAAAGAGAGAGTGATTCCAGAAAGAAGAGTTGTTGAAGTAAGCACAGGAGTCTTGTCAAGGACCCAGAGAGATATGCACAGAGATGGAGAGGAAGAGCAGGCAAAGATACAGAGATGGAGGGAGAGGGGAAAGCTCAGGCAGAGTGATAAGAACTATTAGAGACTGCAATGAGAAGGGAGGTGGGGAGAAAACTCAGAGAGATGGAGAAGATGGAACACTCAGAGAAGGGAGGGAGCAAGACTTGTCTGAGATACTGAGTGACAAGACCTCACTGGATTCAGTCAGTCCTGGTGCAACAGGGACCACATTTGGGGACACCAACCAGGGGAGAAGCACATGGAGACAGGAAAGAGGCCAGCTTCAGGGAAAGGAGGCCAGGACTCCCTTCAGATACATGGAGTAAATGGATGGAGTTATACCCCAGGGCTCAATGGATTGCTCCCACTGGGTTCCAATCCCAGTTCCAAGTGACTCTCCCTCTTGAGGTCCAGTTACCCTTCTGTAAAATGAACAGGAAAGCAGTGCTCTCCACACAACTCCTACCTCCAGAATGACAAATATTTTATGAAGTTGAATGAATATTGGTAACTCTCCTTATTAAAAAAGATTCTAGCAGTAAATATTTACTTATTTGTATAGGAGGTCTGGCACAAACACAGTATCTAAGGCCAGGTTGCCTGAGGTTAGGGTTGCCAGACAGCAAATAGCAATATGGAATACCTACTTATGAATTTCAGATAAACATGTTCATGTGTGTTAATTTTTTAAGCAAGTTACAGGCATTATAGCTCTTCAACCCTAAATATCTGTATTTATTTCTTCACAGAGACATCTTTCATAAAATGCCATCACCACATCTAATAACTCCATGTGATATCTCATTGAATTTATACTCAAAATTTTCCAGTTTCAAACTTAAAGCATGGAAGTACATGGGCTTTGGAAAGAGAAGTGGGAGGATGTCTGCCTCAATTTCAACAGTATCTACCTCAAAAAATGGACCTTCATTAAATGAAGGACCTTTGCACGTGATTCTCTGGCATATAAAATACAACAGGCCCTCACTTAAGGTTAGCTATTGTTATTACTAGCGCTTATCATTCAAGTTGTTGATGTTACTATTCTTATGATTGACACTCCTGGGGAGCAGCTTCGGGAGGCCCTCCCCAGCTGAGCCTGTTGGGGGGGGGGATTTGGGGGATTCAGATTCAGGTTCTCCTTCCACCCCACCCCAACCCACATTCACCCTGCCAATTGTGACGTCAGCTGGGAAGAGGGTATCTGGCCGGAAATCCCTCTTCCTGTTGCAGATAAGCCTGGTGTAGCCCAGCTGACCCCAGGTCCTCCTCCCCCACCACCTCCTATGTCGCGGGATCAAATCCCCCAAGTCTGAGCACCTCTCCACTAAGCCCCTCGCCCCGCCCTCATCACCCCGTAAACACCTCTCGGATGGGACTCGCCCAGCCCGCTGTCCCCCAAAAGCTCTCGTCCAAGCTCAAAACGCCCACCCTGGCAATGAAACAGCTTCAGAGCCAGTGGCATCCCTGAGGCCAGGGGCGCCACTCGGCCCCGCCCCAACCCCTGCAACCCGACCCAAGCTGCGACCCCCAGCTCTGACGTCTCGGAAAATTCCCCCCTGCCCAGGCTCCCGAGGGAGGGGGTGCATGGTATGAAATGGAGCTGAGACCCCCGGTTGCGGGCAGAGGAACCCACCAGAGGTGAGCCACGAACTGGGGACTGGATGGATGCCTGGGTGTCTGGGTTAGGGAGGGACCCGGGTTTCTAGATTCCTGGGCCTCAGTGACAAAAAGGACTTAAGACTCCTCACTCCTCCTTTGAGAGGAAAGGGAACTGGAGGCCAAGATTTCAGGTTCCTGTAGAAGGAAGGAACAAAAGCTGGATCCTGGGTCTGAGGGAGGCAAGGGTAGGGGCCCATATTCCAGGGTCCCTAAGGGTCCTCCTTTGCCCATTGCACTTTTCCCTACCCAGAATATTCAGAAGGAGCATCCATGGACTTGTGGAATGGGGATGAAGCATCACCACAGGAAGTGCCTCCGGGGAACCAGCTGTCAGGGCTGGGTAGGCTGCTGGGGCTGAGACACTCCGTGTGGGGAGGGTGCGGGGCTAAGGGCCTCTGCTGACTCCTGACCGGGCCTGGACATCCTTCTTGTCTGCAGAAGGCGCTGAATTTGGCTTCTATTTCCCTGAACTGGCACTCCAAGGAGAAACGCCGACAGCGGAGACATGCTGGAAAGGTGGGCTCCCGGGCTGGGAGCCCTGTGTCCTGGAGGAGGAAGGCTGGGTTCCTAGGACTAAGGGAAGAGGGGACTCCCGGACTCCCGAGGTCAAAGAAAGAGAGGGTCCTGAGTCCTGAGTGAATAACTCCCAACCCCTGACATGAAAAGACCAGTGGATGGGTGGGTGGTTGAAGAGGTCTCCAAATCTTCCGCCCTTTCTTGAACTCAGCTGCCATCTAATCCCTTACAGGATTTCCAGAGCTGGACTGGAGCCCCTCCTTAGCACATCCAGAAGCTTCATGGGGGGCAGGTGAGTGTATGCAGAGGGGCGGTGGGAGAAGGGGTCCGAAGGTGCTGGGTCTGGAGGTTTAGAATCCCCCTCCCCATTCTTTGAAGCGGATCGGGGCTAGGACTGGAGATGTCTGCATCTTCAAGGTGGCATGGTCTTGATCTGGGGACCCTGGACAGGAGGCACCAGGAGTGACAGCTAGAACTCTCAAGGGGTCCGGGTACCAGGACCCCTGAGCTCCCCTCACTTGTGGTCTGTACCTCCTCACAGAGCCAGCCCCTCAGGCCCTTGCGTGGTCAGGAGACTGGGCAGACCTGTCCCGCACCACCTGCACTGCCTCGGACCCTTGGAACCACGCCTCCCAGATCCTGGGCCCCGCCCCTGGTCCTGTCCCCTTCACTGGTTCCGAAGGGACGGTGGGCCAGAACTGTGACACCACGTGGTCGCACGTCCAGGCTGCCAGAAACACCATCAGCTGGGACTGTTCTGTGGGCTCCCACGGCGCCACCTACTGGGGCAACGGCCTCAGCGGGGAACCGCGCGCGGACTGTGCCATTTCGTGGAGTGGGCCTGTGGATTCGAATTGTGCCACCTCGTGGGATCCGGGGCTGCGTACAGAGTGCAGCATCTCTTCGAAGGGGTACCAGAGTTCAGCTGTCACCACTCCCTCCGAACAGAGTCAGCAATCTGACCGGGATGCCTTGGCTCCTTACCCCAAAACTAACCACCGAGGTGAGAGGTCCTGGAAGACTGAGGAGGTAGCGAAGCCAGAGTAACGTGGCGGTGCCGGGGCACCTAAGGGGGCAGACCCAGGACACTGGCAGTGAAAGGAGGGATTTAGGTACCGAGAACTCGAGGGGAGGGCCTAGAGGACTAAGACTCTGATGGTCTTCTAAAGACCAAGGGGACGAGGATCCAGGCTCCTGGATTATATCAGAGGAAAGAGATAAGGATTTGGACGCCCGAATCTCCAAGATGGAGAGGCCAAACTCCTAAATCTCCTAGATGGGGATTCTGGACCTCTGGGTCCCTGAGGCTGACACTTGATTCCTTTATAAGGAGGGATCCGAACTCAAGGATCCCCAAGGAGGGGACATTTGGACTCCTATTGGAGTCTTAGATGATCCAAAAGGCGAGGTCTGGGGCTAAGAAGCCTGAGTGTTCACCTGCCTTCACCCCTCAGGTCCCATTCAGCTGTGGCAGTTCCTCCTGGAGCTGCTCCACGACCAGGCGCGTAGCAGCTGCATCCGCTGGACTGGCAACAGCCGCGAGTTCCAGCTGTGCGACCCCAAAGAGGTGGGGCAGCTCCCCTACCCCGCTAGCCCGCCAAACCCCGGGTCGACTCTAACCTAACCTAATCCTGCCGTTCCCAGTGCCTAATCCTCGGCCCCGCCCCCACTCCGCCCTCTCTAGACCGGGTTTAAAATGAGTCCGGGTTCCAGCTTCAACCAACCCCATTCAATCCACCTAGGCGATGCCAGACCCGCGTCCAGACCACCCGAGCCGGGTCCCCAAGTCCGGGTCCCCAAGTCCGGGTCCCCAAGTCCGCTCCCCCATCCTGTCTCGGCTCCGCCCCACCCGTCCCCTGACGAAGTCCCCCCTCCGACCTAGGTGGCGCGGCTGTGGGGCGAGCGCAAGAGGAAGCCCGGCATGAATTACGAGAAGCTGAGCCGAGGTCTACGCTACTACTACCGCCGCGACATCGTGCGTAAGAGCGGTGGGCGCAAGTACACGTACCGCTTCGGGGGCCGAGTGCCCGGTGTACCCTGTCGG
This sequence comes from Urocitellus parryii, assembly GCF_045843805.1. Taxonomy (NCBI): domain Eukaryota; kingdom Metazoa; phylum Chordata; class Mammalia; order Rodentia; family Sciuridae; genus Urocitellus; species Urocitellus parryii. Next base: position 16,639,132 of record NC_135545.1, on the reverse strand, counting down.
GACTGCTCCGAGGACAGTCAAGGAACAGAGATCCAATAAAAATATCCGCTCAAACCTCCTAGCGCGTGCTTGTCTGTGTCCTTCCCACGACAGTGACTAGACCCGCCAAAAAGCCTAAGTGTGCACCCCCACATTTAGGAGTTTGACCTCACGTACTTCGGAGTGCTCAAGTGTCGGATCCTCATCTCACACCATCCTGGGTCCCCATCCCTTTGGCCCCTAGATTACCAGGGTCTAGGTATTCCCCTCCTTTTTTTTTCTTCTTCTTTTTTTTTTTAAATAAAGTAATGGTATTTTTTTTAAGAGAGAGAGAGAGAGAGAGAATTTTTAATATTTATTTTTTAGTTCTCGGCGGACACAACATCTTTGTTGGTATGCAGTGCTGAGGATCGAACCCCGGGCCGCACGCATGCCAGGCGAGCGCGCTACCGCTTGAGCCACATCCCCAGCCCCTTTTTTTCTTCTTAATATGTATTTTTTAGTAGTAGTTGGATACAATACCTTTATTTTATTTATCCGTTGAGCCCCAACACCCGCCCTTTCTTTTTCGAGCTCTTAGCTACCTAAGCCCTGCCCCTCTGCTACAGTCCCCCTTAGGCCATAGGCCCCCTCTTTACCAATACTCCTTGGCTCCTCCTGCAGCCTAAACACAGCTCACCTCAACGATTAATTCTGGAGTTAAGAAGCCACCCACCTTTCCGGCTGCAAGATCCCAAGACACAACCGTGACTTTGAGAACCAGACCTAATTTAGGGAATCAGTTGTGTGCCCACCCTGTTGGGACATACAAAGGAATCCAACCTAGTATCCACAAGATCTACTGTGTGTCTGCCATGGGCAGGGACTTGCAAAGGAATCAGACCTGATACAGTGTATCAGTCAGCTTTTTCACTGCTGTGATTAAAAGACTTGACAAGAACAATTGTAGAGGAGGAAAAGTTTATTTGGGGGCTCATGATTTCAGAGGTCTCAATCCATCGACAGAGGCTGTATTCCTCAGGTCTCTAGGTGAGGCAGAACATCATGGCAGAAGAGTGTGGCAAAGGGAGTCAGCTTACATGATGATCAGAGACAGACTCCACTCCCCTCATACACAATATACCCCAAGCAACATCCCCAATGCCATCTTCTCCAGCCATACCCTACCCTACCCACCTTCAGTTATCACTCAGTTAATCCCTAGCAAGGGATTGGGTTAAGGCTGATTGGGTTAAAGCTCTCACAACCTAATCATTTCTCCTCTGAACTTCTTGCATTGTCTCATATGTGAGCTTTTGGGGAACACTTCACATCCAAACCCATAGCATAAGGCTTGAATATGGTTTGTTCCCCCAATATAGGTGGGAATTTAATTCCCAAAGTCTTATGTTAATGGTATTAGGAGAGTAAAAACTATGGTGTTTAGAGGTGGCCAGTTTGGGAATTGATTAGATTAGATAAGGTCCTTATAGCAGAACCCCACAATTGAATCCTGTGGCTTTGTGAAGAAAAGGAGACACAGACACGAGTAGGTGGGGAGCTGCCACTTGGGAACCGAGCGCCCCTTAGCTTTGAGTGATGAGAATGTGGAGCTGTGGCAAGTCAGCCATGGGCTGTGTGTGTGAACTATGAGCACTGAGCACACAGGGTGGACTGAACCCATGTGCTCTTCTGTCTGGGCAGGTGACTTATGGTCTTTTCTCCTGCTCTGCCTAAGATCCCCACACAGCCTCTGAGATGGGCGTGGCCTTCCTAGATGTCAGTCAACCTGCTGACAGCAAAATGTCAGGAAGCTAGACTCAACCCCCTGAAACCTGACCCCTTGCCTCATTGAATGGCTTCTCTGCAGTAAAAGGGTTCAGCATGTGCTCCTGGCTCTTTCTTGCCTGCCTTGACCCCTTGAGGGAGCTGCGGCTGAGGAGCAGTCACTGAACCCAAAGAAAAGTTACTTTCTGTATCTATGTCTTTATTTACTCTCCAAATTCACTTGGAGTAACCCTGACTGGTTTAGTTGTGTGATGCAACAGGAGTGTTCCCTGTCTCTCATGCTATGGGCTGCCTCAAAACCCTGTCCCCCCCCCAAAAAAAAGAAAAAGAAAGAAAAAGAAAAGGCAGGGGATATACTCAATAGTAGAGCACCCCTGGGTTCAATGCCCAGTATCACACCTGACAACAAGGTCATTCATCATAAAGGATATAGTCAATGGGAAGCCCTGGACAGAGCCTGAGCTATGCAGTTTGGATCTCATATCTCTAGAATGGCAAGCCAAAGTAAAACTCTTCATAAATTATGCTACCTCAGGTACTTCCTTATAGTAATGAAAATCTGATTAACACAAGACCCAATTATGGAAGTTCATTGGCCCTGTACCCTTGAAGATAAGACTCAGACTACAAAAAGGATTTACTTAATGCCTTCCCAGTGCGAGGGATCATCAAGGAATTAGACCTAATGTTTGGCTCCCCCAACACCAAAGGTACTCTGATTTCCTGTTCCAAGTTGGAAAACAGAGAACCAAGACCTAGACCCTAATGAGTGCTTACTGGGAATTTACTGAGAACCCATCCCTTCTGGGAACTCTAAGCCCCTACAGAGAACCTACTGTATGGTCCTCCTGCTTGATAGTGGGGATATACCATCAAAACATTCCTGAACCCTGCCCTCAGGGAGCTCACTGTGCTCCAGGAAGACAGATCCCAAACCCATCATCAGACAGGGACAAACCAGAATGGTCAGGGCTGGGATGAAGCACTCCAGAGGAATATGAGAGCCCAAAAGGAGGCAACTGACCTCGCCAAGGAGCAGGAGAGACAGGGAAGACTTTCTGGAGGAAGAAACAAGTGATTTGAGAAGTAGATGGGCAGGGGCTGGGGATGTGGCTCAAGCAGTAGCGCGCTCGCCTGGCATGCGTGCAGCCTGGGTTCGATCCTCAGCACCACATACAAACAAAGATCTTGTGTCTGCCAAATACTAAAAAATAAATATTAAAATTCTCTCTCTCTCACTCTCTGTCACTCTTTCAAAAAAAATAAAGAGAGAAGTAGGTGGGCAAAGAATGTTTCAGGAAGAATAAACAGCAAGAGCAAAGGCTCAGAGGTGGAAAATCTCACAGCACCTTTCAATAATATTGGTGTGGCCAGAAAAGGAATGTGGGCCAGTTCACAAAGAGTTCACCAAGGATCCATGAGCCATGATGAGGAGTCTGAACTTTGTCTCCAGGGCACTGGAGAGCCATAGAGGGGTTTGAGCAGGAGAGGGATTTGGGTTTTAGAAAGATCTTATTGAGGAGGATGGATGCAGCATATGAATAGGTAATTCCACAAATGATTGCATTGTTGATGGGCACAGAACAAGAGGTCCTTGATCCAGTTAGAACTTAATGCTGCTTCAGAGATAATATGTGGAAAGCTTCAGAAGCCAGACTAAGGGGAGAGAGAAAACAATTCTCTTAAATACCTCCCTCTACTAGTCCTCAGCTGTCCCACTCACTTATTCATTTAAAAATATTTATAGAGCACCTCCTATGTGTCAGGCATTATTTTAGATGGACTGGTGAATAAGACAGACAAAAACTGCTCCTTTACGATGCCTCTATTCTATTGAAACAGACAAAAAGGAGTAAACATGATTTAAAGAAAGGAGAAGAAAAGAGCTGTGGAGTAGGGAAGGAGGATGGAGACTGACAAAATTGCAATTTTAAATAGTAGGTCTGAGAAGGACTACTATTCACTATGGTGATTCTGAGCTAACTGAAGGAGGGGAGAGAGGGAGCCATCTAGGGAGAGCATTCCAAGCTCAGGGAACCACAAGGGCAAAAGCACTTACAGGAAAGCCAGACTGTATGTTTGGGAACAGCTGGATGACTAGTGTGCCTGGAGTGGTGAGGATGAGGAAGACAGGGGACTAGATGAAGGTATAAAGGGGCCAAATTAAGTAGATCATTTGTAAGGAGCTTAGCTTTAGATTAAGAGTCAGATCAAAATTTGGGGTGGGGGAAGTTCTGGGCTGAGGAAGAGGCTCCTTCTGACAGAGGTGTGAACAGAATTCCTTATTACTCAGCCATAAATAAAAAATGAAATTATGGCATTTGCCAATAAATGGATGGGACTGGAGACTATCATGCTGAGTGAAATAAGCCAATCCCCAAAAACAAAGGCCAAATGTTCTCTGATATGTGGATGCTGACCCACAATAAGGAGTTGTAGGGAGGGAGGACCAGGAATTCATTGGATTAGCAAAGGGGAATGATGGGAAAGGTGGGGGAATGGAAATAGGAAAGACAGTAGAATGAATCAGACATAACTTTCCTATGTTCATATATGAATATACCCAGTGTAACTCCACATCATGTTCAACCACAAGAATGGAATCCTAATTGGAATGGGTTGCATTCCATGTATGTATAATATGTCAAAAAGGACTTTGGTTTATTAGCCCTCGGTCATCCAAATCTTTGTTAAATTGTGCTTTTTGAGTTTTGAGAAAATATATGAATGATAAAGGAGGTGGTGTCTGAGCATTCCTCACACTGTGACCAGGGATTCTGGCAGAGGGACTGGTTCATTTTCAAATGATCCCGTAATAATTATGAGGGTATGGAATTTTTTTTTTCAGCGATGCCTTCTCAACCCTTATATTAGTGCCAATAAATACCTCTGGCATGAATAAAAGTACTTTCGCTAAGATGTTCTCCCCAAACCCACTCCCTCTCCAATCCTGAGATGTAAAACCTTCCTGGCTAAAGGCAGAGCGTAGAATCTGTAACCTGACCTCGCGAGCCTCAGTTCAGGGCAATCCAAAATGCCTAGCAAGCTCACCATTGGGCAGGCAGGGATGATGAATAGGTGTTCAGTCCAATAGGAGGTCGCAGTTCTCTTGTGTGGGCGTGGCCTGAGTGGCCTCTCCGGGGCGCTCTAGCCGCTGGAAAGGCTCCCTTATTTTCCGTTTCACCCAGCTTCCGGCCGGTCTTAATTCCGCTTCCTGTCTGACATTGGCGTTTTTGTGAAGGGTCACATTGAGCTGCGAGCTGCTGCAGGGGCGTCTTTAGGTGAGTGTGGAGGGCTCGGGAACCTGGGACCCCATCCAGGAGGTCTGAGGACCCCGACCGCAGCTTCCCGGGGAACGGGGTTAAGCTTGCGTTGTGCGGCGGCCGCCGGCCTTTGACACTGGGGTCCTGTGGTCCTGTCGGTCTGGTAATAGTAAGAGCTGACGGTTATATAGTTCTTTTTTGATGCCAGGTAATAATTGTCCATGCAATTTATATAATTTCATTTAATTCGACGTCCAGGCCTATGGGGTAGGTCCTGTGATTATCCCCTTTTACCACGAGGAAATAGGCTCAGAGATTTTAAGCTGCTCAGCCGAGGCTATTCAGTGGTCAGGGTTTGGACCCACTAATTGGGACTGCAGTGCACAGCTGTGGCCTCCTGCGGCTTGTTTAGATCTCAACCTGTCTCGTCCCTTCTCCCTCTTGGACGTTGGAGGGGCCGCAACATTTTCGATTTACCCTTATCCTTTAACGTAAACTTGAGATCTTGCACAAAATTACTCTTTCAACTGAGTCCAAGCGGTCCTCCGCGTCCGTCCTCCTCATTTCCCCCCAGGACCCCCAAAAGCCTATTCTAGTAGTCCAGGCATCTGCCACTATTTTGGGCCGCTTGTATTTTGTGCACCTCTGTGTGGCGCTATGGCTTCTTCGATTATCTGGAACATAGGCACTTTCTCTCAGATTTCAGATGAAAACTGTGTGTCAACTCCTCAGAGATATATCAAAGATTTTCAACCCTGGGTGCACAGAGTTGATAGAATTCAAGGCGTGCCAGTTCTTGAATAGGTGATGATATAGGGGAGGGGAGATTGCATCCTTAGTTGTACTAACCTCTAATTGAAATGTAGTAAGAATTTCTTTCAGTTAGGTATGGAGGGAACAACTTCAGTAGTATTAGCAGCAGCTATAACTTTATCAGGGATCAAAATCAAAATTTTTTTTAGAGGGCAGGGGAGGGTACTAGGGACTGAACCCAGGGGTGCTTTACCACTGAGCTACATCCTCAGTCCTTTTTTTTTTTTTTTTTTTTTTTAATATTATACTGGGGATTAAACCCAGTATCACTTAACCACTGAGCCACATTCCACATTCTTTTTATTTTGAGACAGGCTCTCAAAGTTGCTTAGGTCCTTGCTAAGTTGCTGAGACTAGCCTTAAACTTGTGATCCTCCAGCCTCAGCCTCCTGAGTTGCTTGGATTTCAGGCATGTTGTGCACCTCTGTACCCAACAATCACAAAATATTCTTATATTTGGTCATTGTTGCAAATGTTACAAATAATCATTTTCAGTCATAATTTCTTCAAAATTTTAAAACTCAGCAAATCCTCAGCTAGATATAACTGCTTACTGCTTTTCTTTGTCATCTTTTGCAAAATTTAAATGCATTTAAACATTCCAAGAAAGAGGTTTATGGGGTTTGTGGCACCAAAAAGATTAAGAGAACCTATTCAGTGTAGGTTCTGCCAGTGACTGATACAGCCCACCATTTGTATGCTATATGACCTTGGGAAGACACTTAGACACTCTGACCCTTCCTGGTATGGGCAACAGGAATAGTAATAATAATTCCTGCCTTTTTGGGAGGAGGGGAAAGAGAGTACTTGGGATTGAACCCAGGGGTACTTTACCATGGAGCCACATCCCTAGTCCTTTTTATTTTTATTTTTTTTATTGTTTTAGATATACATGACAGTAGGGTGCATTTTGACATACATATATGGAGCGCAACCCATTGCAGTTAGGATCCCATTTTTATGGTTGAACCTGATGTGGAGTTACACTGGTTGTATATTTATACATGCACGTAGGAAAGTTACGTCTGATTCATTCTATTGTCTTCCCCTGTCAGTCCTTTTTATTTTGGGACAGAGTCTCATTAAGTTGTTGAGACTGGCTTTAAACTTGTGATCCTTCTGCTCAGCTTCCCAAATTGCTGGGATTACAGGCGTGCACCACCGTGCCTGGCCCTGCCTTTTAGAGTGACTCTAAGAGTAAAATGTGTAGAACAGGACCTGGCATATAGTAAGCACCCAGTGAACGTTAGCTAGTATTATTTTGGGACTGGGCAGGCCTGATTTTACTAAGAAGTTTCCCTATAACTTGTTCACACCCAACCTATTTTATATATCTGAGTCTCCTCCATTGGTCCTGGTTGGTCTGACATCTCCATGCTCAGGCCTCCTGAAGACCCCTGCCAACACCCATTCCCTTTGTCTCTAGGAGTCAGCATCATGGCTGAAGACATCAAGACCAAAATCAAGAACTATAAGACTGCCCCTTTTGACAGCCGCTTCCCCAACCAGAACCAGACCAGGAACTGCTGGCAGAACTACGTGGGTAAGCAGGGCGTGGTGACGGAGGAACACAGACCTTTCCCTGGTCCCACACCTCAAGTCACTCACCTTTTGCCTTATTTTATGGGCATCCCACCCTCTTCCCTCTTACTTTGGACATCTTATCTCAGAAGGTCCTCATCACTAACTGTTTACAAATTTGGGTTCCTATAATGATTGTTTTTTTTAAGTAGCATGTGTGTGTGGACTCTTTGTGATATAACATACATGAAATAAATAAAACATGTACAGCTAAATTAATAATTCTAAAGTGAACCCTGTGAGGCCATAATCCACAAAGAAAATAGATATTGCCAGTATGCTGGCTTCCCTTCCCTGCTTTGTGCCCTGTCTTGAATGCCATATCTTCTCCCCACTAGAGATGTGACCCCACCAACTTCAGGTAATCATGCTTTTTTTTTTTTTTTTTTTTTTTTTTGAGAGAGAGAAAGAGAATTTTTAATACTTATTTCTAGTTTTTGGCGGACACAACATCTTTATTTGTATGTGGTGCTGAGGATCGAACCCAGCGCCGCTCGCATGCCAGGCGAGCGCACTACCACTTGAGCCACATCCCCAGCCCCACGCTTTTGTTTTACCATCACGTTTAGGTTTGCTTCTTTATGAACTTCATGAATATGTAGTCTCCTTTTGTATGTCTCCTTCTGTCTTTGGATTTTTTCATTCAGCACTTCAGATTGACCTGTGCTATGGCATATGGCTTGCTCATTATCATTGTTGTGCAGTTCATCACAATTTATTCATGGACATTTGTGATTTCCATTTGGGGGTTCTTACAAATGTTGATGCTGTAAATATTCTTTTAAATGTTATTTTATGTCGATATAAGTGCTTTTTTCTCTAGGGATGTGCCTAGGAACAGAATGCCTGGAGGAATTTTATTTTTTTTAATTGCCTGCTTTTTTTTTTTTTTTTACCCCCCCCCCCCACCACCACCACCACCTTCCTCTCTAGTACTTGGCATCAAGCTCATCTTCCCCTTGCTTGCCCTGGTTCTAGACTTCCCTCATCCTCTCACATGCTGACTCCAGAATTTTCAAATTAAACAGCAGTTCTTAGGGTTGCAAAATCAATTTAGTGAGGTGTATCTAGTCCCTTTCAGTACACTTGTACATTTGTGTTTCCTGCGTGTGTAAATATGTATGTATTAATTGTTCATGAGGTAAAAAGGTGAATTTTGATCAAAAATATGTTGCAGGCCTTGGTTGGGCTGACCCTGATCCTCTTTCTTTACAGACTTCCACCGCTGCCAGAAGGCAATGAACGCGAAAGGGGGCGATGTCTCTGTATGTGAGTGGTACCGGCGTGTGTACAAGTCCCTCTGCCCCATATCCTGGGTATGTGCCTCCCACTGGGGCTCTTGTGATGTTGGGGAGGTGACTTAGCAGAAGGGGATGTTGGTGGCTCAGTGGGAACTCATGTCTGGGGGATAGAGAGGACAAGGCATCGCACTCCATGGGATTCATGCCTATTCTGCAGCTTAGAATCGTTTCTCTTCCTTCTCTCACTGACGGCTCAACCAGTCCTGACCCTCTGCCAGGGCAACTAGGACTATCTTGCTAGATCAGTTTTAGTCATGCACTCTACAGATATATCATGCGGCCCTGTCTGTTGTTCATAATGAACTTTTTTATTTTTGTGGTGCTGGGGATTGAACCCAGGGCCTTATACATTCGAGGCAAGTACTCTATCGACTGAGCTATATCCCCAGCCCTCATTTTTTAAATTTTATATATAATTAAATTTTGAATCACTCAAATATATTCATCAACCAAATTTTGAATAGCTACCAAGATTTTTCCACATTTTCTTCATATATTTCTTTTCTTTTCCTTCTTTCCTTTGCTGAAATATTCTAGAGTAAATCTGAGGTCATTTCATCCTTACCTACTTGATTGGACTCTCCAAAGAATAACGGTACAATAAGGCAGTTCTTTACCCCTGATCTGATAAAACCTTTTGTCAATATTTTAATACCTTTTGTTATGTCCTCTTTTTTTAATGCAAAGAATTTATGTTCAGCATTCGCCTGTTTCATCAAATCAAAGGACTTCATTGACCCATTGACTGTAAGACATGTTGAAAGATGTTTGAATCTTTTTTTTTTGGTGGGGGTGGGGGTACCAGGGATTAAACACTGAGCCACATCTCCAGCCCTATTTTATTTAGAGACAGGATCTTGCTGAGTTGCTTAAGGCCTCACTAAGTTGCTGAAGCTGGCTTTGAACTCGTGATCATCTTGCCTCAGGGATTACAGGCATGCGCCAATATAACTGGCTTGAATCTTATTAAATTGCTGAAAACTAATAGATGATGCTAATTTCAGATATGAGTGAAAGCCTATGTGTCTTACAATCACAATGTGATACTATTATGAAAATAATAGTGCTCATTTTAAAAAAACAAAACAAGCGGAAGCAGAACAGTAAAATAAAAAGCAAAAACCCTCTGTACTCTCCAGTCTCCTTCCCCTAAGGTAACCGTTACTAAATGATTCAATTTTTCTCAGTATAGATTTACTATATAATAAGCTTGTGGAACTTTCTATGTATGAATGGCTCATACTGTATATTCTATTCTATGACTTGCTTTGGCATATCAGTGTGCTTTGGAGCCTTGTATTGTGACAATACATATTTATTTTAAAAACCTGTAGATGGTTTTATGTAACTGGTTCTTTTTTAATGGAGATTATGTTGTATTTTTTGAATATATTAAGCATCCTAAACCAACAGTCTTTGGGGCTTATTTCTTTAGAACAAAATGCCTTAAAGGCATATTTTCCTCACTTGGTTTTTTTCTCACCTAAGAGTCTTGAGTACTCTGGGCCCAGGATTTCTCCCTGTGGTAATCTTGAATAATACAGTGTGTGATTCTATAATATCCCTCATCCCTCCTTGGGGCCTGCATTAGGTGTGAGTTGGCTAGGGTCCTAGGAAGTGTGTTTCTGGTCCTGTCATTGCCCTACCCCCGAGCCTGCAGGTCCCTAGTCCTGCCCCTTACATGGAGAGCATCTGATTGTATGGCTCCTCCACTCAGGCATCCCCTCTCTCTGCACCATTAGGGCTGGGTATAAATGCATTCTGCACAGGACAGGACCCTCTTTGCCCAGCAGCCTGGATTTTTTTTTTTTTTTTCCAGACAGGGAAGATTGTTGTTTTTTAACAGTAGCTGCAACAGTTCATGAGTGTTTCCTACATTCAGTGGTTCATGAATGATTTTTTAGATACTCACTTTTCTCCCTTTACAAACCAGATTTATTTGGTGTATGTCAAAAAGTGTAACGCTTTTCTTCATTTTTCAGTGAAAGAAGTTAGAAATGAACCCCCTCTGGGGAAAAAAAAAAAAAAAAGAAACAGCAAATGGCAACAAATTTTCCTTGAAAGTCATAGTCATATAGAGTGCATCCTAGAAAAGAGGAGGGGTGAGATAGCTTTTGTCCACCAGTGTTTATGAATTTCATCAAATACTAGATTTACTCAAGGGTGGAGAGAAAAAGCAACTTTCAAAAAGGAATATATTATTAAATGAGGCATTAACTATATTCCTTTCTAAGAGCACCAAGTGGGGAACACATTTTCTAAACTAGATGTAGGAAGTGAAATGTGTAGTCAGTTCTTCTTCCTTTCCTAAGGGCTGTCCATGAGTTGATGAATTTAAAAACAACAACAAAAAAAAAACCAAACAAAAACTAAAAAACACACACTCCTGCACCCCACTCCACCCAAAAAAAAAAGAAGGGGGTGGGGAACAAAGGTGTCCCAGATTACTCTCCAAGCCCTGGCTTCTTTATTCCAAAAATTTGATGTAAATAAAAATAAATGTTTGTGTAACCACTTCACAAAATCTTAATAACTAGTAAAGGGGCAGATATCCATTTGTGTAAATGAATCGAAATGCATTCTGCTGTCATGTATAACTAATTAGAACAAATTAAAAAAGGAAAGGGGTAGATAAATTTTTCGTCATTTTCCTGTTCTGGCTGATAATGTTGTGGCACCTTCCAGTTGTTTTTTGTTTGTTTGTTTTGTAGTACTCTGATCAAACCCCAGGCCTTGCACAGGCTAGGCAAGTGCTCCACCACTGAGCTATATCCCTGATCTCTCTATTAACCCTTTCTGAGCCCCCTAGCAATTGAGTGTAAGTCATATACTCCTTTTCTGTGTGCTAGCATCTATGTGTACTTTTTTATATTTATAAATACACTAGATACTGTTTTGCACTTTTCTTTTTAGTCTAACATGCATTATATACCTGTTTTCACACCAACACAATCTCCTTCATTATTAGGTAGCTGCCATCCTGTCATCTTTAATAATTAGAAAAACTTCTCTGCCCCTTGAACTGGACTCATGCTTTTGCCCTCTTTACTTTTTAATTTTTTCCTAGAGACATTGAGGTTTCTGTGGGCTCTTGGTGGTAAGAAGCATTTGGAATACACATTCCAAGAGCAAGGACTACACATTCAAGAGGGAAGGCCGAGCATCTCCAGAGAGAGATGGCAGCCTGTTAGTTTGGGGTGTTAACAGAGGGCCAATTGCTAGAGGCCAGACTAGAGGTGGAGTCAGGGTAGAGCTGCATGGTTTTGTGCCAGTTTTCCCTGCACTTGTACATTGTACTCGTTACTTTGCAGGCAGGGGTATGGGTCAAGGATGGGAGCAAGTCTCTCAGGAGCTGCAGCAGTTCATGGGTATTTCCTGCATTCAGTGGTTCACGGATGATTCCTTGAACACTTGCTGTTTCTCCCTTGATTCCCAAATCCCTATCTCCTTTCCCAGTCCCAGACTTAGATCACTAAAGGGTTGATGAGGAGCAAAGATCCATCTTCTATGGTTGCTTCAAGCTGGCAAAGGGTGAAGACCTTCCCTACCAGGGATTTAAGCCTTTGCCTGTGTAATCTAATGAGGACAGAGACTGGTCTCTTGTTGGGATGAGTTGGAATCCTCACATTACGATCTTCTTAACCATGGAATCACTGCAGTCAGCCCGCGCCTCCGAAGTTCCCTGTGTGGGCCACCAAGAGGCGTTATGGGAAATCTCTTTTCCCATCTCTAAAGCAGAGTCCAAGGAGTTCCTGGAGAGAAGGGGGACCTTGACGTGTGTGACCAAAGAGTTTCAGCATGTACCAGTCGGAGACTTAGAGGTTTGTTTAGGAAAACAGGCATTTTCAAGGGAGAATATGGACTATCTCCAGAGGAAGAGACAACCTTCTTCCCTATTTTAAATAATGTTTTAGTGTTTAGTAATACCTTGACAGGAAAGGTTTTGCCTGTATTCGGATGATTTCCTTAGTTTCCTTTCTACAAAGTGAGATTATGGAGCAAAAGGGAATTTGCTAAGGGGTCAGATCAGCCAGTCATTGCCTGTCTTTCCCAAGCATTGTGTGTGTTAAATGCCAGTTTGAACAATTAAAAAGGGAGAAAAAGGTAAACTCAGCTGAGGGATTCAAAAAGAGAAAGAACTGGGGACAATATACAAGTCTGACATGAGGGATCCAGATGGACCCCAGCCGTGAGAAGGTGTTCATCTCCACTCCGGTTATCAAGGAAACACAGCTTAAAACAAGAGAGGTACTTGTTTTAACCTTGCAGTCCAGACCAAAAGTTACTAAAGGTTAATGTTACCGAGTTAAATTTGGCAAAATAGGTTTTGTTGCAGAGTGCTGTTGGTTCAGTAAGTTAATCAAGTCGCTTTTTTTTTTTTTTAAACCAGGGATTGAACTCAAGTGCACTTGACTACTGAGCCACATCTCCAGCCCATTTTGGGGTTTTATTTAAATACAGGGTCTCACTGAGTTACTTAGCGCCTCACCTTTGCTGAGGCTGGCTTTGAACTCGTGATCCTCCTTCTTAGCTTCCCAAGCCTCTGGGGTTATAGGCATGTGTGCGCCACCGCATCCAGCCTAGTCCAGTCACTTTTGAGGTTAAATTTGGCTGGCTCTTTCACATGAAAAAAATCATCCTTTGATCTGCCAATACCATAGGCATCCTACAAAAATTTTTGTATGTAAGGATGCCCATTGCAGAATTGTTTTTAATGGGGGACTTTCAGAGACAGCCAGAGTTACATAAATGATGCAGAATTGTCTTGATAACCTTTATAGAGAAAGTGAGCTCTATAACCTTTATACAGAAAGAGCTCTAAGGTGTGTGGGTGTGACTTAACTAATAAAAATTCACTGGAAAAGTCTAATACTGTATGTCCTATATAAAATGGGCCAGATCCTTTGTAAGCACTTGGTTGAACATATGAGGTAAATACTTGATCAATATCCTCATTTTACAGAATTGGAAACTGAGACCCAGATGGGTGGAGTAACTTGCCTAAGGTCACACAACTAGGAAGTAATGGGTGGGGACCCAGACTTATTTTCTACTGTCCATGTTTTTATTCATTTCCTCTAATATCTAACATATAAGAGAGTAAAAACTGGGGAGTGTATGAGTGTAGGCAGGTGGGTTGGTAAGTATATCAAAAGGAGTTTGCATGTAGAAAGGTTCCCAAAGCAGAAAGAATTTAAGGAGAATGTTAACAATTGGATACAGACCTCTCCATCATTTTTTTAACCCATGCCACATCTGTGATCAACCTTAGGATTTTACTTTGCACTCTGGGACCTTTTTGAACTTGATGACACATTTGGCAGGCTCTTTCAAAATGAAAAAAATCATCCTTTGATCTGCCAGTTCCACCTCTAGGCATCCTAGGAGATCCTTTTGTGCCAGGACATAAATCTGCCTCATTGTAATGCAGCTGCCTAGTATTTCACCTTTCTTCTGTTCTGACAAGTAGCATTTAGCGTTGCCTCTGGGGTTAAGTAAGCAGGGCCCTGCCACACTCTGGGACATCTGAGCAGTGACATCTCCCCAGGAACATCCCTGCAGCGAGTCTGGGATGTTTCTGCCCATTACTTCCCCCAGTGTGTCAGCTCATTCAAGAAGGCAATTTTTATCTTCAGGGTAACTTCTGGTTCCCTGGCTCCTGTGGCAGTGGTTGACACACAGCAGGCACCTGTGGTTATTTGTTGACTAAATATACAGATGGACAAAGCAGGGAGACAGATCCATCCATTTGGCTTCCCTACAGAATATGGAGTGACACAGACTTGTCTTTCCACAGGTCTCAGCTTGGGATGACCGCCGGGCAGAAGGCACATTTCCTGGGAAGATCTGAACTGGTTCCACCCTGCCTCTCCTGTCTTCCGTCCTTCTCCCAGGGTGGTAAAGGGGGACCTGGGTGCTTGGTTCTTCCTACCCTGGGACCCTGAGTCATGACTTAACTAATAAAAATTCACTGGAAAAGTCCAAGACTGTGTGTGTGTAAGAGCTGGACAGCAGGGCAAGAAGCTCAGTCAGTGCCCCGACAAGTGGGAGGCCTCAGGGTAATTTTCTTTATTTTTCTTTTCTCTAATATTTATTTTTTAAGGTGTAGATGGACACAACACAATGCCCTTATTTTTATGTGGTGCTGAGGATCAAACCAGGTCTGGTCTGGGTCCCACCCATGCTAAGGTCACACAAGAGTGCTTGGCAGCGCTCTACCACTGAGCCACAATCCCAGCCCTCTTTTCTGTTTTGTTTTACTTTTTAATTTAATTGAACTTTGGCCACTTCCTCCACACCAGACAATCAATAGAATGGGTATTTATGCAAAATAGCTTTTAAAAAGCTTCAAGTGCCTAGTGGCACATGCCTATAATCCCAGTGGCTCTGAAGACTGAGGCAGGAGGATTACAAATTTGTCAACCTCAGCAATTTAGTAAGACCCTGTCTTTAAATAAAATTTAAAAAAGGATAAGCGCTTGCCTAACACATGTGAGCCCTGGGTTCAATTCTCAGCACTACATAAAAAATAAATAAAGATATTGTGCCCATTAAAAAAAAATTTAAAAAAAAAAATATATATATATATATATATATCACACATACATAAAAGGACTGGGGATGTGTGTTGCTCAGTGGTTAAGTACCCCTACATTCAATCCCCAGTACCCCTCCCCCCAAAGCAGGGGGGGGCAAAAAAATTTATCTTTGTATTTACCCTTATTGCCTGTGTAGACTTTTTTTTTTTTTTGGATACAGGGTCTCAATAAATTATTTACAGGGCCTTAAGTTGCTGAGGCTGGCCTCAAACTTGGGATCCTAGGCATATGCCACCACACCCAGCTAACTTTTCTTATGTATCATTTTTGAACCATGAGATAATTCTTACACATACCTTACCTAGCTTTAACATCTTTAAGTACCCCTTTCTAGATAATTTTAAAGCAAGTCTAAGAAATTATATTTTATTCCAGAGCATGTGTGTGTATCAGATTTTTTAATTTTTATTTTGTTTTATTTTATTTTTATTATGCAGTATTGGGGATTGTTCCAGTGAGCTGCATCCCCAGCCCATTCGATTGTTTTTTTTTTTTTTTCAGAGTAGAAATTAGAAATTTATTATTAAAGGACAGAAGAAAAGACTTCTCCCGGAGGAAGAAGGGGACCCAGAAGGTGGAATCCCCCATTCGATGATTTAAGGCAGGGTCTTGCTAAGTTGCCCTGGCTGGCCTTTACTCTTAACTCCACTTCCCTAGAAGCCGGTATGCATACCCAGTGGGATACTGATCTTTAAAACTGTCACACTCTCATTATACCTAACAATAGATTCTTAATATCTTCTGAGCAGTGTTTGCCACAATGGGTCTTTTCTCCCTGTGTTTTGGGCCTTTGTCATGTAGATCACAGTCATTGAAAGTCATTTTAGTAAGTCAAATAAAGAACTTTCCCAACTGGGTGTGGTGGCCCACACCTGTAATCCCAGCCCCTCTGGAGGCTGAGGCTGGAGAATTGTGGAGTTCAAACCAGCTTAGTGAGGTCCTAAGCAACTTAGAACCTGTCTGAAAATAAAATACAAAAAAAGGGCTGGGGATGTCATTCACTAGTTAAGCACCCCTGGGTTCAATCCTTCATTTAAAAAAAATAAAAAAACAAACAACAACAACAAAAAACTTCCCCAGTACCCCCCAAGAAGGAATTGCCACACATTAACAGTTCAAAATAATTACCAAACCTGTCAACAGGGAACTGACAGCAGGGCTGCTAGAGCGCCATCTCGTGGCTGAAATGCTGTGTCCTCAAGACAGATGCCTGTGTGAAAAAAACTTGTCTGATGCACTTCCTCCAAGTGAGCAAAGAGATGATACCTGGATTGAGGGAAGTGGCCTTAGGGAAGGATCTTATGAAGCACCTGCCCCATCATAGGACCTATAAACAGGTCCTTGTGCATGCATGGGGACCTTGAGGGATCATAGAAGCTATGACATGCATTGGAAATAGCAAAGAAACACCAAAATTTCAAAGCACTAGGACATGCAGTGAAATGTCAAGGTGTAGAGCTCCCTGGTTCCAGCTGCCCAACTCTGCCCAAGGCTGTCCCCGGTCTTTTTCCTGTTTTCCTCCAGAGACAGTCCATGCACTTAGGAGCATTCATAAATATAATGAGATGTATTTGATTTGATAAAGATAAAACAACCCTCCCATTTCCCCTTCGATCTCCTGATCTGCTGTTGGCTCTCTCATTTCCTGCCACACTGACCTCTTTGGTGTGGCAGGAAGGATGGAGCACATGAGATGTCTCAATACACCAGCTGGCTCTGGCCACTCAGCCTGGCATGATTCTCCATCAGATAACCAGCTGCCCACTCCCTTGTGGTTCCCTGTGGTCTCAGATAGTAAGGCCTTCCCTGACCACTCAGCCTGCGGCATCACCTCCCACACATTGAACCCCTTTACTGAGTTTGTTTCTAAAGCATTTATCAGTCACATTCCAAGTGTTTTTTTTTATTATTTATTTTCTAATTATGCATATTGAAGGAAAGCATAATAGCAGAATTCTTTTCCATCATAAAATTATTTACAATCATTAATTTAGCTAGAAACACTAGCTGGAAAGGTACTGGTATATTCCGTTCATAATAATTTCTCTACAGTCTTATATTTGGAGCATGTTGAAGAAAATATTGTCTCGTAAGTCCTTTTTTGTTCTTTTGAGTCTTTTTTTTTTTAATATATATTTTTAGTTTTTGGCAGACACAACATCTTTGTTTGTATGTGGTGCTGAGGATCGAACCTGGGCCACACACATGCCAGGCGAGCGCGCTACCGCTTGAGCCACATCCCCAGCCCTCTTTTGAGTCTTAATTACTAGGAGTTTGTTATAGTTAAAGCTTCGTCCCAGAGTTTCATAAACTGACTTCCAGACCACTCACGTATAATCCAATCGAGCCTTTATTGAAGCACACCGGTGGCGGCTGACCAGAACATAAAGCTGTTCCCCTGATCAGCCCCGAACAATTGCAAGGGTGCTCCTTATAAGCCTGAAAACCGCAAAAGGGATGTTCAGGGAGGTCTAACCAATGCAAGCAAGCCGGGACAGTGCAGTCAAGCGGAGGGAAGCCTAACCAATCACAGTTAGCCCAGTCACCCCAGTTACAGAAACGGAGCCCTGTTACCCTAGTTACAGAAACAATGCTCCATTAGGTAGTTCCGTGTTCTTAAAGGTTTCTATAGCAAAAGGAAAAGAACATTTTGCCCCAGTTATGACTCTTCTACTTGGCAGATTGTTTTACAGGATGAAGTCATAAAACAAAATGGAGTCACATTTGCTCCTACTATCACAATTCAAGGTACTTTGGGAGAATTCTGGTGTTCCGGGTGGCCTGATGAATGCACTGAAATAAAGCAGAGTTTGTATTCTCAAAATACTCTTAAATCCAAATAAATGATGTGTGGGTTCAGGAGCTCAGATTTCTCCTACTGACACTGACATTTGAAGAACATTTGTTATGAAAGTTTCACACTGATTTTATTTTGTTCTTTCTATATGAGCCTCTGTGCTTCCTTTTCCATTTTCTCCCTCTGCCTCTCTGCTGCTCTCTTTGTCTGCTATTCTCTGCTTGCCAGGCTGCATCTTCTTCTTCGTCTTCCCATGCATTGCTATTTTCTTGCCAGGTATCCAAGTCACCTAATTCAGAAGATTGGTGAATAAGAGGCATATCTTGTGTAGCAGCTAATGTACTGGAGAAACCTGTGCACCATCTGGGACGCTTAAATTTAATGGTTCTCTCTTCTTAATAATCATTTTCTGAGTTTTCCTTATAGTTGGTGTCATGCCCTTAAAGTAGTCAGGTTCCATTTGTTCCAAAGCATTTTGTTGTGCGGCCACCTTCCCATTCCCGCCTTCAGCCTTCGCACTGAAGGTGCATCCTCATCCCAGGAAGCCCCTCTTCCACATCAGTCTGCTTAGGAACTAATCACCTGTAGTTGGCAGAGTTATTTGGTCTCCACTTAATTTACTTCCTTTGCCAGATCTGCATATTAATCTCTTTAGGACTGAGAATACTGTGCTAGGCAGGTACAAACTTTAAATTAGCCGAAACTGAGTGATGGCCATGATGGGAATCAAAACCTGCCCGTCCCTGTCCCCACTTGGTGGAGGCTCGGAGCATTTCTGGGGCTCCGTCTCCGCCTTTTCAGTCCCAGCCCGGCTCATTCACACCGCTCCCACTGCAGGAAACCCTCTCCCAGCCCCTCCCTCACCCAAGTGGTTTTCTTATTCATCCCCAATCATCCTCTAGAAAGTGATTTCCGTGACAGCAGGGATTAAAACAAAACAAAACAAAAAAACCGTTCCCCCTTTTAACTTTTATTATGAAAATTTAAGCATACAGCAGAAATAGTACAAGGGTTGCCCGATGCCTACCACCTGAGGTTAACAATTGTTTACATTTTGTCATGTTAACTGTATACATGTGTTTTTGTCAAACTGCTTGAAAATATTTTCCAAATACTTTTCACATCACTCCTAATATATCAGCATGTATCTCAGCATGTATCTCATGTTTCTTTACGCCATTATCACTCATAAGAAAAAGTTAATTGCCGCAGTCTGGCTGGGCACAATTCAGGAGCCACTTGTCAAAAGAAACAAACTTTATTTTTAAAACTACAAACGCCAAACAAAACAGCTCCTCAGGAAAAACCCTCAGAGCCCAACTGCCACCACCGGCTTCCACAGGCCTATCCCACACACCAACCACCACCTCCCACAATCCTCCTGCTCTTGAGGCCGATTGGCTAGGTCACGTGGGCGGAGCCAAAGAAGTCCCCCAATGAGCAGTTCCGTAGTCTGAAGGGCAGGGAAACAGCCCAATGAACATGACCGCAGAGGAGCCAATCAGCTAGATGTTGCTGGGGCCACTGTGAGCCAATCATCAGCAGGCAGTCTGAAGGGCAGGGAAACAGCCCAATGAACATGACCGCAGAGGAGCCAATCAGCTAGATGTTGCTGGGGCCACTGTGAGCCAATCATCAGCTGGCAGTCTGAAGGGCAGGGAAACAGCCCAATGAACATGACCGCAGAGGAGCCAATCAGCTAGATGTTGCTGGGGCCACTGTGAGCCAATCATCAGCTGGCAGTCTGAAGGGCAGGGAAACAGCCCAATGAACATGACCGCAGAGGAGCCAATCAGCTAGATGTTGCTGGGGCCACTGTGAGCCAATCATCAGCCGGCAGCTGGAAGTTTGCTGGCAGCTGGAAGTTTGCTGGGGCCCCTTTGGCTGTGGCTCTCAACATCTCCCCCTCTCTGTTTAAACAACAAGCATGTGGCTTAGGGACCGTGCCTGCCTTAGGTTGTCCAATACTACATATGGTCCTTACCCGTCTTCGGATGAGCTGACCTCAGGGTGTCAGCCTCCTGTCTTAGGTTGGTACCATTGTAATTGGATCTTACCCGTCCAGTATACAGCCACACCTGTGGAGAGGTACCAGCGGGGGGGGGGGGTGAGGTTCTTTGCCTCACCTCTGTTGGCCCCCAAATAGCTGAACGATCATTACAAGCAGAAGGGAGGAAGATATACCAAATCAATACTCCAACACTACCACAAGTCGCTGCACCAACAGATAGTTCACAATGCATACAAGTGAGTTTACAATGCATACAAGTGACACATAGTTTAGGCAAGTTCTGTAAGCGGTTCAGTGATGGCTATTGCAGAAACTGTAGATTAGTTTTATCTTTGTCTTCACCGGCACAGGGATGAAGATAGGAATTCTGGCAATAATGGCTAAAGAAAAAATTATATAACATTCTAGAAGGTACTAAAAGAAAACAATTTTCTTAACAATTCTTCACTGGCACTGGGATGAAGATAGAAATTCTGGCAATAATGGCTAAAGAAAACATTGTGTAACATTCCAGAAGGCACTAAAAGAAAACAATTTTCTTAACAATTTACATTATCTTCACCGGCACTGGGATGAAGATAGGAATTTTGGCAATAATGGTTAATATTAATAATTGTGTAACATTCTAGAAGGCATTAAAAGAAAACAATTTTCTTAACAATTTACATTATTTTGAAAAGAATTATTAAATATAATGAAAAGAATAGGTGAAAGTAAACAAACAGATCTGTTAACCTTCTTTTTTGTTTACATATTAAAATAATTCTTAACAGTTATTTACCCAATTTAAATTAAACCATTTAAATCACGTGAATAAAAAAAATTTTTGGATCCATTTTTTTTTTATGAGCGCTCAATCATATATGATATATGGACATATGTACATTCAAACATATAACACAAAACACAAGTGTGCACACATAATATAATACATACAACACATAACATAATAGTAAAGGCCTTATAACTTTTTACAGGTGAAATCTCCATTGCAATGTTTAAAAACTCAATAGTCAAAAAAGAAAACAAATAGAACTGATCAGCAAAACATTAACCTAGGTCTGTATGAGCTCAAAAAACAAAATAGAACTTCATGATATGGGAAAGGGCAATAATAAAACAGATATTGAAAAAAGCATCCTGGTTCTGTCGCAGATGTAAGGATAGCCAAATTGGAGTTTTGGATATCAGCTATTATTGATTTGAGCCAAATCATCTTCTTTTTGGTCTGTAGAATTCGCTTTAGTTAATCTCTCTGGAATCCAAATTAGCTGCTGTTCTCCCTGTGGAAACACACAAACAGACCCCCGACTCCAGACAATCACTGGGTCAGGATTTTAGTTAATCTCTCCGGAATCCAAATCGGATGCTGTTCTTCCTGTGGAAACATATAAACAGGCCCCCGACTCCAGACAATCACTGGGTCAGGACCTTGGTTAATCTCTCTGGAATTCAAATCGGCTGCTGTTCTTCCTGTGGAAACACACAAACAGACCCCTGACTCCAGACAATTACTGGGTCAGGACCTTTCCATTGTCCTGTTAGAATATCTTTCCAAAGTACCTTGGGCTTATGTACATTTTTTGGACACATATGCCTTTCTGCAGCACTAAGTCCTGATGAATCCAAATTTAAAAAGTTTAGAGTAAAAAGGGTTATTTTAAGTTTATCTTTGGGGAATATATACCCCTTCCCAATTCCGTCTTTTTGCTTTAATAAGTACATTTTAATAGTTTGATGAGCTCTTTCAACTATGCCTTGTCCCTGTGGATTGTATGGGATTCCTGTTATATGAGTAATGCCAAATGATGAACAAAATTGTTTAAAAGAAGTAGACGTATAACCAGGGGCATTATCTGTTTTTAACTGTTTTGGAATGCCCACAGTGGCAAAATTTTGTAAGCAATGAGCTATAACATCTTTAGTTTTTTCTCCGGCATGAAGGGAGCCCATCAAAAATCCAGAAGAAGTATCAACTGTAACATGCAAATATTTTAATTTTCCAAATTCTGGCAAGTGTGTGACGTCCATCTGCCAAATATGGTTAGGTATCAATCCTCTAGGATTGACTCCAAGATTAACTTGTGGTAAAAAGGTCACACAATTTTGACATTGTTTTATTATTTGTCTAGCTTGCTCCTTAGTTATTTTAAAATGCTTTTGTAAAGTATTAGCATTGACATGGAACCTTTTATGAAAATTTATAGCTTCTTCTAGTATAGAGAAAATATGTACGTCATGTGTAGTTTTATCTGCTAAATCATTGCCCAAACTAAGGGCTCCAGGCAATCCTGTATGTGCCCTGATATGTCCTATAAAGAATGGATCTTTTCTGTCCCAGATTAAACTTTGTATAGTGGAAAACAAAGAGAAAACAGTAGAAGAAGGGGAAATCCTACCAGCATCTTCAAGGGATACTATAGCATTAACTATATACTGACTATCAGAAAATAAATTAAATACAGAATCTTTAAACATCACAAAAGTTTGTAATACTGCATTAAGCTCTACCTTTTGAGCTGATTGTTTGGGTACTAAAAATGTAAAAGTTGGATCAGGTGTAACTATTGCTGCTGTACCATTATTTGACCCATCAGTGAATATATTTGGAGCATTCATGATAGGTGTTTTTCTTGTCATTTTTGGAAAAATTACAGGATGCAATGACCAAAAAGACAATAAAGGATTAGATGGTAAGTGGTTATCAAATGAAACATTAGATTTGCACATGATTATTGCCCAAGTATTTAACTCATTAGCTAATTCATCAATTTGATTCATAGTATATGGAGTAATAATTTTATTAGGAGAAATTCCAAACACTGCCTTTGCTGTTTTTATTCCTTTGAGTATTAATTGTCCTACAGCCTCAGGATACCTAGTAAGAATAGTGTTAGGAGAATAAGATAAATGTATCCATAATAATGGACCTTCTTGCCAAAATACTTCTGTAGGAATATTTTTTGTTGATAGTACAATAAATAATAAAGGCAAACTTATATCAATTCTATCCAAATGCATATTTTCCATATATGTTTCAATGATTTTTAATGCCTTTCTTGCTTCAGGCGTCAACATTCAGGGTGAATTTGGATCTGATGGACCTTTTAGGATATCAAATAAAGGTCCCAATTCTCCTGTTGGAATACCTAGATAAGGCCTTATCCAATTTATGTCTCCTAATAACTTTTGAAAGTCATTAAGTGATTTGAGTTGATCTACTCGTATTTGAATTTTTGGTGGACGGACCATGGTTGAGGATAATAGAACTCCCAAATAATTAATTGGAAAATTTAATTGTACTTTATCTATTGCTATCTCTAGATTATAATTTTTTAATAAGTTTGTAAGTGTGGCATAACATTCTAGCAATGTGTTTTTAGCTTTGTGTGCTAATAATATGTCATCCATATAGTGAAATATTTGTAGCTCAGGATTTTGATTTCTAAGTGGCTGGATTACTTTGTTAACATAAATTTGACACATAGTTGGGCTGTTAGCCATCCCTTGAGGGAGTACTTTCCATTCATATCTCTGATCAGGACCTTCATGATTTAGTGCAGGGATAGTAAATGCAAAACGTGGACTATCCTCAGGATGAATTGGAATTGAAAAAAAACAATCTTTAATATCTATAACTAAAACATACCAAGTTTTTGGCAAAGCAGACAACTGAGGAATCCCCGATTGAGCAGGTCCCATAATGACCATTTCATTATTAATGGCTCTTAAATCTTGCAATAATCTCCATTTACCAGATTTCTTTTTGATGACAAAAATGGGAGTATTATGGGGAGATACAGAAGGTTGTATATGTCCTTCCACTAATTGTTGTTTGATCAGATCATGGGCTACTTGTATCTTTTCTTTAGTCAAGGGCCACTGAGGAACCCATACTGGTCTTTCTGATTTCCAGGTAACTTTTATTGTCTCAGTGGCCCTTTGTGAAAATCCAACCCATGTCTGTCTGTTCCTTGATTTATTTGTATTGGTGCTGCTATACCTTGTTCTTGTTTTTCTAATCTTTTTCCTTTCCTAAAACCTTGTCTAGCCATAATAGTGGGTGCATTTTGATTGATATTATTTGTTAATGTTAAACCTAATTGATCTAAGACATCTCGTCCCCATAAATTTACAGGAAGATGATCCAATACATATGGCTGTATAGTTCCTTCACATCCTTCAGGATCCTTCCAATCTAATACCATTGCACTTTTATCGGGATTATTCGCCACTCCTAGGCCTCGAAGCGTTTGAGTGGCTTGTTGTAATGGCCAATGTTTTGGCCATTCTTGACGAGAGATAATGCTAAGGTCTGCACCTGTATCCAGTAACCCATTAAATTCATGTCCTTGAATATTTAGTTTTAGCATGGGGCGAGAATCTAAATTTAAAGAAAGCATAGCCCAATCTACACCTGTGGAGCCTAATCCCTTGGAACCTCTTTCTACGGCATGACTGGAAAATTTATCATGTAGGCATGGTATTATTAGTAACTGTGCTATTCTATCTCCTGGTGAAATTACTGATATACCTTTTGGAGAACTGGCTATAATTTTTATTTCACCTTCATAATCGGGATCAATTACCCCAGGACTTATCAAAAGTCCTTTTAGAGTAGAAGAGCTGCGTCCCAATAATAAGCCTACTGTTCCTTTGGGAAGAGGTCCTTTCACCCCTGTGGGAATGATTTGAACTCCCATCTCTGGAGTTAGTACTGATTTGGCGGAGGCGCAGATGTCCAACCCTGCGCTCCCTCTAGTCTGTCTGACGAGGGATCTGATGCCCTGGGCACTACCCTGATGGGGTTGCTGGGGTTGCTGGGTTCCTCCAGAGCTCCGTATATTTGTGGTTTGGGGCCCCGGAGCATTGGGGCCCCCTGTCCATTTTTTGGCAACGGAGCCTGATGCCTTTGTCCACGATATTGTGGATAAAAACCTTGTCCTTGCTCGTTTTTTGATAATGGAGTACCCTCTATGGTGGTTTGAGAACGGCATTCATTAGCCCAATGTCTCCCTCTACGGCATCGTGGGCAAATACCCGGTATTCTATTCCTTTGATACCTAGTATTGTTAAACCCTCCTCCTATGGGGCAATTCCTTTTAAAATGTCCTGCTTGTTGACAATTGTAGCATGTTCTTGGCCCGGCATCTAAAGCCTGTTTTACTGCAGCTGCCATGACTTGCTCTTGTTCATTAATGTCTCTACACAATTTAATATATTTGTTTAAATCTTCCTGTTTCCATGGTCTAATGATATCTCTGCACCAACGATTCGCTTGGTCATAAGCCAGTTGTTTTATTAATGGCATTGCTTGTTCTGTATTCCCAAAAACTCTGGTAGCTGTTTGAATAAGCCTATCTACAAATTCAGCACAAGGTTCATTAGCTCCTTGTATTATCTTAGATAATTGACCTTGTAAACCTCCATGTCCTTGTAAAGTCTTCCATGCCTTAAGTGCATCTACAGCAATTTGTGCGTATACACCAGGATCATATGCAAGTTGTTGCTGCCGATCCTCATAAGGTCCCTTTCCTAACAACATATCTAGATTTCTCTGAGGATAACCAGCTGCTGCATTTCCCATAGCCGTCTCCTTGCAAAATTCCTCATTAGCAACCTTCCATAACAGGTATTGTCCTCCAGTTAGCACAGCTTTACACATATTAGCCCAATCTGCTGGCGTCATGTTTAAGTTGGTAATGGATTCGATCAAGCTTACAGTGAAGGGTGCTTGAGGACCATAGGTTGTTACAGCCTCTTTTAGCTCCTTCACTGTTTTGTAAAATAAACCCTGGTGAATTCGCTGCCCTCCTACCTCAAATACAGGGCATACTTGAGATCCTGTCTCAGGATCCCAACTATCAACTGCGGGGGTTGGGAGCCTCCTAGCATATGGAGGTGGTGCTGTTGATTGGACACTTATGCCCTCTGGTGATAGAATGCTGTTAGTAGCAGTCTCCTGTAGAGGTGGTGCTGTTGGTTGGAGACTTTCACTCTCTAATAGAAAGATGTTATTATCAGTCTCCTGTTGTAACTTTTCCCCTGATGGCTTTTGCTGCTCTAAACTTCCTTCCTCTACCTTTGTCTGAACTGAAGGCTTTGGACTAAGCAAACCAGATACGTTCACCCACAATGTCAATGTGCCAACTGGCAGAGTCCCTGGGTTGTACTTTTCTATTCTTTTTAAATCTTCACCATGATGGTTCCATTGTGATATATCTAACAACTCCTCCTTAAAAAGCCATGGGCTATATTTTTGTATTGTATCAACGTATGCCCTGAGTATTCTTGATTTTACTGAGATGCCTCCTTCGTCTAACAATTTACTTAACACTCTTTCGGTTTGTTTTTTACTAATTGCTGATCCCGTATTTCTACTATAATACAACCCAGCAAGATAACACCAAACCAAACCGAGACAGAATGAAATAAAGTTGGAACCACACAAAATCATTATATCAGCCTTTCTATCCTCCTGACGTGTGCATCCGTCCTTTCTCCCTATCTGTTCCTCAGACGCAAATAGTTTTTCCTCAGATGTGAGCGGTTTTTCTTCCATCTCACTCATCTCCAGGGACAGGCAAGTTAAAACAAAAATGAAGCAAAACAAAAGAGTAAACTTAGAATGGCTACCCATCCTCTCGCCCTGCCCTCAGGGGCGAGCAGTTTACTTACCCTCAGTCGCTCCCCTTGCGAGCCACCAAATGCCGCAGTCTGGCTGGGCACAATTTAGGAGCCACTTGTCAAAAGAAACAAACTTTATTTTTAAAACTACAAACGCCAAACAAAACAGCTCAGGAAAAAAAAATCCTCAGAGCCCAACTGCCACCACCGGCTTCCACAAGCCTCTCACCCACCAACCCTCACCACCTCCCACAATCCTCCTGCTCTTGAGGCCGATTGGCTAGGTCGTGTGGGCGGAGCCAAAGAAGTCCCCCAATGAGCAGTTCCGTAGTCTGAAGGGCAGGGAAACAGCCCAATGAACATGACCGCAGAGGAGCCAATCAGCTAGATGTTGCTGGGGCCACTGTGAGCCAATCATCAGCTGGCAGTCTGAAGGGCAGGGAAACAGCCCAATGAACATGACTGCAGAGGAGCCAATCAGCTAGATGTTGCTGGGGCCACTGTGAGCCAATCATCAGCTGGCAGCTTGAAGGGCAGGGAAACAGCCCAATGAACATGACCGCAGAGGAGCCAATCAGCTAGATGTTGCTGGGGCCACTGTGAGCCAATCATCAGCCGGCAGCTGGAAGTTTGCTGGCAGCTGGAAGTTTGCTGGGGCCCCTTTGGCTGTGGCTCTCAACAGTTAATTCCTTAAAATCTCCTATTCAGTTCATATTCAAATTGCACCAAAATAGTCCTCCATAGTGTTGTTCAGCTAGATCGTTTGTTTTTTGAACCAGGATACAATTGAGGTTCATATCTGCATGTGGTTATTAGGCCTCTAGGATTTTTAATGTTCTACAATAGCTCTTCACACCTCACCTACTACCTGCCATATAAAGGGGAGTTTATTTATTTATTATTTAGTTATTTGGTTAGTTAGTTGGAAGGATTGAACCCAGGGTGCTTTCCCACTGAGCCATATCCCCAGCCCTTTTTATTTTTGATTTTGAGACAGGATCTTGCTAAATTGCTTAGGGCCTCAGCAATTTAGTGAGGCCTTAAGCAAGTCAGTGAGACCTTGTCTCAAAAAATAAAAAGGGCTGGGGATGTGGCTCAATGGTTAAGCACCCCTGGGTTCAATCCCTGGTACCCTCCCCACCAAAAAAAGAGAGGGTGTGTGAAGGATACCTAGGACAGTGCCTGATACATTTCAGATACCTAAAACAGTGTGCTGTGCTCTCTAAATATTAGTTGCTCCAGGCACATCAGCCTGTGCTATGGTTTGAATCTGATTTTTCCCCCATCAAAACTCATGTTGAGGCTTGGTCCCCCTTCTAACTGTGGAAAAAGCCAACAGGGCCTTTAAAAAGGCTTTCTTGTTGGCATAAGTCCACCTGGGCTTGGAACTGGCTAGTTCCCTGGAGGGTGGGTTGTTACAAAGCCTGACATCCCCTGGGGCTCTACTTCTCTCCCACAGCCCTGCCTCCCCCTCCAAGACCCACCAGAAGTTGAGGCAGCATGAGGCCCTCACCAGAAGCCAAACAGATGTCAGCACCATGCTCTTGGACTCCCCAGCCTCCACAACCACAAAGCCAAATCAGCCTCTATTCTTCACAAGTCACCTGGTCCCTGGTCTGCAGGGGTAGCAACCAGAAACTGAGGCAGCCTCCCTTAGAGGCTGTGAACACCCCGAGGCGCTTGTCCACTTCAAGTCCCACAGGCCCTCTCTGTCAGGACCACTCCTCCCTGTCTTTCCCCACCAACCCCCATCTCTCCTTCAATGTCCCCTCCTCCCCCCTGGGTCAGGCACCTCCTCTAGGCCTGCGTTCACCTTTGTCTTCTCTGTCATGGCCCTGATCATTCTGATGTGTGCCACAGTCTGGCTCGACACAATTCAGGAGCCACTTGTCAAAAGAAACGAAATTTATTTTTAGAACACACACACACACCACACCACACAGCTCCTCAGGAAAACCTTCAGAGCCCAACTGCCACCACCTTCCCACAAGTCTCTCCACCTCCCCCACTCTTCCTGCTCTTGAGGCCGATTGGCTAGGTCGTGTGGGCGGAGCCAAAAAAAGTCCCCCAATGAGCAGCTCCATGGTCTGAAAGGGCGGGAAACAGCCCAATGAGCATCACTGCAGAGGAGCCAATCAGTTGGCAGCTAGAAGTTTGCTGGGGCCACTGTGAGCCAATCATCAGCTGGCAGGTGGAAGTTTGCTGGGGCCCCTTCGGCTGTGGCTCTCAACAGTGTGTGTTGTTGGTTACTTCCCCCTGACCTCAATGGGCTGCCACTCTCTGGTCATGTCAGTCTCCTCCTCTCTACTGGGAGCCTAGGAGGCCAAGAACAGGGGTGCCATGGTCCCCACTGTGTTCCCAGCATGGCCCTGCTCAGGGCTGAGCATGCAGAAAGCTCATTATGTACCTCATCCCTTCACCTGCGTTCAGGACTGAGCAGCACTTGGTGCTCAACACATTTGAGGAAAAAACCTGCTGCACCACACTAAGGCTTCTCTCCTGGCTTCACCCCCTCACACCATCTTTTGGCCTCCCTGTGACTTCTCCCCCAGCCTCACCTTTCCCCTCTCCTCCCTCACACAGCTCTGAAGTCCCCCTCTCTCGAGCAGGACATTCATTTTCCCATCCCACCCATTAATCTTGTGTCCTCCACTGCTCAGCTGACCCAAAGGAGCACCCTGAGTCTTCAGCCTCTACTGTATGCCCAAGCTTCAGGTTTCAGGGTGTTGCCAAGTCTGCCAATCACTGTGGCCATTGATGTTTAAATATATCATCTTTGTTGAAGTAAATGCATTTGGAAATGAAGCTTTAACCTATGAAATATCCTTACAAAAACTTGTTTGAAAAATCAAAACCTTAATATAATCTTTCTAATGTAATATCTCTAAAGTTTGGCTATATGTGAGGATCACCTGGGGCATTTTATTAAATTTGAAGTCCAGGCCCAAACCCAGAGAGTTCTATATATTCAGTCTGGGATGCAACCAGACATGGAGAGTGTTCTTGTTCCCCAGGGATTCTAAGATGCAGAATGATCTGAGGCACATTCAACATGCCTGGAGAGCTTGTTAAAATGCAGCTTTTTAAAATTCTAGGGCCTTTCACAGTGGCTCACGCCTGTAATCCCAGCAGCCCAGGAGGCTGAGGGCTGAGGCAGGAGGATCATGAGTTTCAAGTCAGCCTCAGCAACTTAGCCAGGCCCTGTCTCTAAATAAAATAAGAAAAAGGGCTGGGGTTGTGGCTCAGTGGTTAAGGTCCCTGAGTTCAATCCCCAGGACCAAAATAAATACATAAATGCACAAGGAAATAAATAAATAAAATGCAGATTCTGATTAGGCAGGTCTGGGTGGTACCTAAGACTCAGCTGTTCTCACAAGCTCCCAGATGCTGCTGAGGCTGCTGGGTCACAGCCACACTATGAACAGCGAGGGAGCCTGGGTTAGATCCAGGGAGCAGTTTATAGGCTCCATGGGGACTGCAAACCAGGTAAATGACCTACAGAAGAATCAGCAGAATGCAGAAGGTATGATATTTTTTTTTTTAAAGAGAGAGAGAGAGAGAGAGAGAGAGAGAGAGAGAGAGAGAGAGAGAGAGAATTTTATTTTAGTTCTTGGCGGACACAACACCTTTGTTGGTATGTGGTGCTGAGGATCGAACCCGGGCCGCACGCACGCCAGGCGAGCGCGCTACCGCTTGAGCCACATCCCCAGCCCAGAAGGTATGATATTATACCAGACAAATGTCACAGTTTCTTCAAGTGGGGAGAGAGAATTTTAATATTTATTTATTTTTTTAGTTTTCAGCGGACACAACATCTTTGTTTGTATGTGGTGCTGAGGATAGAACCCAAGCCTCACGCATGCCAGGAAAGCTCGATACCGCTTGAGCCACATCCCCAGCCCAACAGTTATTTTTTATTAGAACATTATAATTACACACAGTAGGGCTGGGGATGTGGCTGAAGCGGTAGGGCGCTCGCCTGGCATGCGTGCGGCCCAGGTTCGATCCTCAGCACCACATACCAACAAAGATGTTGTGTCCGCCGAGAACTAAAAAAATAAATATTAGAAGTTCTTTCTCTATCTCTCTCTCTCCTCTCTCACTCTCTCTTAAAAAATAAATAAATAAATAAATAAATAAATGGGATCTTAATTAAAAAAAAATAAATAATTACACACAGTAGTTGGGTTCTTTTTCTTATGAATTTCTGTGGTTTTTAAATTTATTTATTTAGTTAGTTAGTTATTGATGTATTTATTTATTTGTTTGTTTATTTGTTTATTTATTTATCTGCAATACTGAGAATGGATCCCAGGGCCTCACCCATGCTAGACATTTAACATCCCCCCAGCAATGTATGAAGGTTCCAGGGTCTCAACAAATTCACCAACTTTAGTTATTTTCCCTGTTTTTTGTTTTATTTTGGTCCTGGGGATTGAACTCAGGGGCCCTCAACAACTGAGTCACATCCCCAGCCCTTTTTTGTATTTTATTTAGAGACAGGGTCTCACTGAGTTGCTTAGCCTTTCGCTTTTGTTGAGGCTGGCTTTGAACTCCCTATCCTCCTGCCTCAGCCTCCCAAGCCACTGGGATTACAGGTGAGTACCACCAAGCCCAGCTATTTTCCCCGTCCTACTGGGTGCATGAAGTGGCATCTCATTATAGGTTTGATTTGTATTTACCTCATGACTAACTGATGGTGAGCACCTTTTAATGTGCTTATTGGCCACTCAAATCTTCTTTGGAGAAATGTCTATTCAAATCCTTAGCTGATTTTTATTTTTTCAATTTTGATTTAAGGGTATAATTGACAAATAAAAAATGTATAGATATTTATGGTATATAGCATGATGTTGTGATATGTGTGTACTTTGTAAAATAATTAAATCAAGATAATTAATATACCCATCACCTCACATACTTATTTTTTTGTGGTCAAACATTTAAGATCTGCTCTTATATCAATGTGCAAGTATATATGATTAACTATAGTCACCGGCTGTAGATAGAGCTCCAGAACTTGTTCATCCTGTCCAGCTTGAACTCAATACCCTTTGACAAAAATCTTTCTATCTCCCCTTCCAGCATGCCATGTCAACCACAGAACGACTTCTCGGCTGCTGTGAGTTCAATCTTTTAAAGTCCCGTATAAGTCAGAAAATGCAGCATTTTGGCTTATTTCACTTAGTATAATGTCCTCCAGTTCCATCCCATCCCCGTTATCACAAACAACAGGACTGATTTCTTTTTTTAAGGCTCAATAGTATGCAGGGGGCACATTTTCTTTATCCATTCATATGTCAAGGGACTCATCAGTGGATTCCGGATCTCGGCTCTTGTAAATAATGCTACAACAAGGCTGAGGATACAGATCGGGTAGGACCTGGTTTTGAACATGCCCCAGGGTCTGGGTTCAATCCTTGGCAACACACACACACACACTCACGCGCGCGCCGCGCACACACAGGAGTCTAATGATGCTGCAATAAACATGAGAGTGCACCTATCTCTTTGACATGCTGATGGATATATAGAAGTGGAACGGCTGGATCCTGTGGTAGTTCTGTTTCTAATTTTTGAGGAAACTCCATATTGTTTTCTATCATGGCTGGGCTAATTCTCACCAAGAATATATTTATCAAAAAATAAATACCACAAAAATCTGTGTTTAAAGTCTAGTCAAATGCAGAGGCCTGTTGAGGTCCACTCTATGCAAGGTTAGAAAGACTTTGAGGAGACAGTAGCATTTCAAAAGGAGTCTTTCTCCATGATACCATCATAAGACTGCATTACAGCCAAGCACAGTAATTACAGCCGGACATATCTGTAATCCAGAAGATCAGGAGGCTGAGGCCGGAGTATCGAAAGTTCTAAGTCAGCCTCAGCAACTTTTTTTTTTGGGGGGGGGGTACTGGAGATTGAACTTGGGGCACTCAACCACTGAGCCACATCCCCAGCCCTATTTTGTATTTTATTTAGAGACAGGGTCTCACTGAGTTGCTTAGCACCTCACAATTGCTGAAGGTGGCTTTGAACTCTTGATTCTCCTGCCTTGGCCTCCTGAGCCACTGGCAACTGTAGTTTTTCTTTTCTTTCTTTTTTTTTTTGGTACCATGGTACCAGGAATTGAATCCAGAGGGGCTTAACCACTGAGCCACATCCCCAGTCCATTTTATTTTTTATTTTGAGATAGAGTCTCACTAATCTGCTTAGGACCTTGCTAAATTGCTGAGGCTGGTTTTGAACTTGCAATCCTCCTGCCTCAGCCTCTCTAGCCAGTGGGATTACAGACGTCTGCCACAGTTCCTGGCTCCATTATACTATTGAGGGCTATTTCAGTGACTTCCATTTTGGGAATATTCTGAGTTACATTCACTGCATTTGATAGACAGAAGTGGGGAAATTCCCAGGGACAAATGGCTGGGTCATAGGTAGGCATATGTTCAGCTCCAGGAGAATGGCATTGTAGTTTTTATAAGGCAACAATTAGCACGTCACATTCATTCTTTGGAAAACTGACTTACGAACAGCAAGAAATAATAGTGAAAACTCAAGCCTGAAGTCAAAGAACATTTGCTTCATGTTGCAAACCAAAATGAGACCCTTTATGACCAGTGGCATATTAATGCCCCATCGATGACAACATTTTTGCTTTTATTGGACCTTTTATATAACTTGCAAATACTAAGAGTTGCCAACTATTTGAAATATTTCAAATTAGTGGCATAGCTCTGCTGTTTTGTAAATTATTTAAGCCAAACTTGTAAGATGTATTTGACAGTTCATGCAACATTATTATCATTTAAATTTTCTTGTTAGCCTTAATAATAAATGTAAATCAAAAGAGAAAAACTAGGACTGGGGTTCTGGCTCAGTGGTAGAGTGCTTGTCTCACATGTGTGGGACATGTGATCCTCAGCACCACATAAGTAAATAAAATAAAGGTATTGTGCCCTCTACAACTAAAAAAAAAAAAAAAAAAAAAAAAAGAGAGAGAGAGAGAAACTATAAAGTGGATTGACACACCAACTTAACCATTCTAACTGGAAAGCATCTCGTGCACCTTAATAACCAAGCCAGTGTCTTTATTTTGTTGTTGTTTTGGGTTTTTGTTTTTCTTGGCACATGGGGATTGAACCCAAAAGCGTTCTGCCACTGAGCTCTGTCCCCAGCCCTTTTTATTTTGAGCCAGGGTCTAAGTCTCTGAGGCTGGCGTCTTGACATTGGAACTGTAAGTGCTATTTGTTCGCATGCAACGGGGAAGCGTGGACTCTCAGAGAAAACACAAATGCCCTGGCCTCGGGGCTGAGAAATCCTGGGGAAGGTCTGGAGGCCCCAAACCCTCGTTTTCGCCTGCGGGACCAGCCCTTCGCCACTAGAGGGCGCCATAGGAGAGATCATGGGGCTCTGGGAAGCGCTGCCGTGAGGCGCGGTGCGGCCACTGGTCGCATTTATCCCTCGCAGAGGTGCCTTGGCTCAATTCCCACCGCCGCCCGTGCACGTGGTCTGAGAGCACCCATTTTGCAGATGTGCACGCCACGGAGGAGGCAGAACTAGGATTTGATTCTAGATCTCTTCCCCCTCCCAACCAGCCCCAACCCTGGGGCTGGGGATTGAACCCGGGGCCTCACCCATACATACTAGGCCAGAACTCAGGCTATGCTAGGACCCTGGCCCCTTTACATTTTTTAAATTTTGAGACAAGGTCTCATTAAGAGGCTGAGGCTGGCCTTGAATTTGCAATCCTCCTGCCTCAGCCTCTGGGGATTGCCGGTGTGCCATTCCTAGATGTCTTTGATTACACAACCTGAGGAAACCTCTAGCTATGGTTGTGTGAGTGTGTGTTGGGGGAGGGCTGCTTTTCTCCCACTAAACCCCTTCAATGTGCCCCCCTCCTTTCTTTTGACACTCTCCTCTTTCCCCTCTTACACTCCTCTCTCTCATCATCCTCTCCTCAGCCACGGCCTCTATAATCGGCCTCCTAAGCATGCCTTCCACCTCTCCCACTATAGCCTCCATCGCCCTGCCTTGGTCTGGCTCTGTCCTCCTCTCCTGCCTGCCAGGATAGGAGTTGGGGGTCCCTGGGTCCTTGCCTGGGTCTCCACCTGGGCTCCTGACTGACAGAAGTGAAGCCACCTGCCCAAGTTCACACAGAGGAGAGGAGGCAGTTCTGAGATTCAGGATGCTCAGGTGGCCCTGACAAGAAGCTGGTTCAGGGTCCCAAGAAAGCCCATTTCCTGGGATATCAGGGTGTGTCCCCAGCCCCCCAACCTTCCCTCCTCCACTACTGCAGCCTGGGAACCAGCAGCCATGGGCACATCACCCTGTCCAGGTGGCTGGATATCAGCTCAATCTAGAATGTCAGGTGTATAAATCACTTGCATGGCGGGAGCTCATAAAATCTGTCTCTCATCCTGGTCTGTCCTCTGGGTTCTTGTCTCCTCCTCCAGAACTCTCCTCCATTCTTTGGAGACTGGCCCAAGGAGGGGCCTGAGCATATATAGGGAGCTGCTGTGGGTGGGGCTGACCAGAGAGGCTTTGGCCAGAGAAGGTGAGGTGGGACCCTGGGAGTCTGGACTGGGCAGGGGGAGCCGGGAGGGGCGAGGTCCGGAAGGGGTGAGGTCCGGGAGGGCCAGTGCTGAGTTCTAGCCAGTGACTGCCTCCTGAAGCGAGGCTTCCTCTGCTGCCAAAGGGCTCACTGCCGGGGTTGTGGGGGCTGGGCACATGGGTACCAGCCTGCGCCCCTGCAGAGAGCAGGGCATCCTCTGGTAGCCCTGAGCCTCTGGGTGTGGGATGGAGATGGGGAGTCCTGCTCCCTCCCCCCCCCTCCTGGCCTCATCTCTGCCCATGTCATACAGGACTATGGCTTCTGCAGCAGCAGACGGGGAGAAGGGATCTCCAGTTGTGGTGGGGCTGTTGGTCGTGGGCAACATCATTATTCTGGTGAGCCATGCCGCAGTGCTGGGAAGCCAAGTGGGTGTGTATGTGTGGGGGGACCCTAAGCCTGGGGTGGGGGCCCAGGACTCTCCAGTTGACCTGTGTTTAGTCTCAAGTCACAGCAACCTGGTCCAAACCCAGCTCTGCCTCTCCCTAGCTACGTGACCTCAAGGGAGCAACCTGACTTCTCTGTTCCTCCTCCTCCTTATCGATAGATTGTGTCTTGGTTGTATGTATGGATTACTGTTGTAGAGATGAGTCCATGTACGGCCCTCGACTCAGAGAAAAAAGCATTCAGCAAACGCTAGCTACCATGATCAAGTGACTGCTTGGCACAAGAGGCCCACCAAAATGAATAATGTCTATTTTTTTTTCCCCTTTTTGGTGCTGGGGACAGGACCCAGGGCTTCAGGCATGCTAGGCAAGCGCTCTAGCACAGAGCTACACCCCAAACCATAATAATGGCTTTTCATTGACATTGTCTTTAAATATACCTGCTTGCTCCAGAGCCAGACAGCCTGGGTTCAGATCCCAGCTCTGCCACTTTCTGGTTGTGAGACCCGGGACCAGTGATAGAACTTCTCTGGACCTCAGTTTTCTCATCAGTAAAGTGGAGAGGAAACAGGAATGCCGTGAGGATAGCATGAGTTCTTGAATTCTTGTGCTTAGAATAGAGCTGGGCACACAGGGTCACTATTTGCATGACCAGAACAACCATAGGACACTACAGCTGGTGACAGTAGCGCTTATCACACGTAAAGTGTAGCTGCACAAGGCCTGGGACACAGCGGAGTGTTGCGTTTTTAGGGACCTGGCCATGAATTCCCCTCCCCGGGAATAACAGCACTGCCGAGGGAAGGCAGCGTGGGCCGGCATCTTGTCTGTGCCAGTCATGTGCTCTGGGCTTCGCATGTGACATCTTTTACCTTTGAAGCAACTGGCAGCTGGGATGTGGGGGCTGGGCGGGGGCTGGCTAGGCCCTCCCTCCTCTCCTGGCCTCCATCCAGTCTCATCCCTGCTCAGGGGGGACCAGGGCTCTGCCACTCTTACCATGTACCCACTTGACCCAGAGGGCAGCTGGGCCGCCAGCCCTGGGCAGACCTTCCTCACCAGCTGCCCTGTCCAGCTGTCAGGCCTGGCTCTGTTTGCTGAGACTGTATGGGTGACAGCTGACCAGTACCGGGTGTACCCACTGATGGGCGTCTCGGGCAAGGATGACGTCTTCGCTGGGGCCTGGATTGCCATCTTCTGCGGCTTCTCCTTCTTCGTGGTGGCCAGTTTGGGTGTGGGTGCAGCACTCTGCCGCCGGCGGTCCATGATCCTCACGGTAAGGCCCCAGGAGTGGGGTGGGGCGGGGACAGATGGCGTGGAGAGCACCGTGGCTGAGTTATCACAACTGCCACCACCGTGGCCCCTACGGGGACTCTTCATGGTGCCTCATTCAGAGTTGCTCAGGTGTTAGTTGTCCTGTCCCCCAGCCCAGGCTCCCTGTGACCCCCACTGTGGGAAGAAAACACGGGAGCTGGACAGCAGGGTGGCCGTAGCAGCAGGGCTAGGATTGGAACCCCAACGTAATGAGCCACCCCTCGAGCCAGGCGCTAAATGACTCAGATGGATTAGATCCTTATTCCTCAAGCTCCACACGAGACACTGTCATCCTTGTTGTCATCCTTATATCATCATCACTATGACCCTACTTGACAGAAATAGAAGCTGTGGCTCAGAGAGGTGAAGTCACTTATGCAGGCTCACACAGCCAGTCGGTGGCACAGCCATTTAAGTCCGAGTGGTGCAGCTCGTGAATTTCTGCCAACAATAACGCATACTTGCCAAGAGCCGCTCGTGGGCCTGACGTTAGAACGAGCAGTTTGGAAAATCAGCTCTCTGCAGCCGCCCGGAAGCCAGGGCCTGCATGGGGATCCCCGCCCTCCCAATACCTGGGCTCTCAGCCTCTCCATCTGGTAAATGGATTGGGAAGCATGGACGTCCCAGGGCTTCCAGGCGGCTGCACAGGTCTTCTGGAGCCTCAGGAGCAGCCACTTCCTCAGTCCACGAGTGTTTCTTGAGCAGGAAGCACTGCTGAGCCCCCGCTAGGCACTGTGGGTACAGTACTGAGCAAAACATAAAGGCCCTCCACCAAGGGGAAGGGGAAGGCAAGGCCTCAGGGTCAGGGAAAGCAAAGATCTGGAGCGGGCAAGGGAGTGAGCCAGGGAGCATTTAGAGGGAGAGCATTCCAGGGAGGAACAGCATGAGCAAAGGCTCTGAGGCCAGAGGGGGCTGGGGGACAGGGGTCCTGGGGCCATGGCCAAGGAGGGAGGAAGCCCGGGAGCCAGTGGGCAGACAGGCAGAGGGACGGGGGTGGGGGGGGTGAGAAGGTGCCCAATCGGCTGGGCCTCGTGGGACTGTGGTTTTATCCTGAGTAAAATGGACTCATCATCTTCCTCCTCCTTCCTCCTCCCCTCCCTCCCTTTCTTTCATCTTTTTTTCTTATCCTATATTTAATTTTCTGGCATAACAATTCAACCCACGTCCTAAAAGTCCACCAAACCAGTTAAAAAATACATATGTGTCCGCGTCTGGCTCCCCTTCAGTTTGTTATTAACTAAAACAGAATTGAAAAAAAAAATTTTTATTTTGGGAAATTTCAAACAGAGAGAGGGAATGACCTCTGGAGCCCCCTGAACCCCTCACCGACGCCGCACTGTCTCCCCCACCCGCCCTCCACCTGGCCACATTTCTTCTTCCTGGGATATTTTGAAGCACTTTCTAGACGAAGTCACTTACCTGTAAATACTTGAGTGCACATTTCTCTATGCCATCAGGACACTGTCTGAAAGCAGAAGGGCGTGTTACGTGATATCGTCCCATTTCTCAGCAATGGAGCTGGTACATCAGCACCCAGTGTCCCATTGCCTTAAGGGTGAGGGCTGGGGGCAGGAGGAGAATTTTCATAAAACACCAACCGTTGGGATCCCCCTCCCCCTTTATGACATTGGTACACACTGCACAATTGACCCTAATTCCTTCCTACCTTGCACTACCCAGTCTATGCTTAAATAAATGTCTCTGGTTGTCTTTATAATATACTTTTATTTATTTGTTTGTTTATTTATTTGTTTTTGTACCATGGATTGAATTGATGGGTACTTAACCACAGAACCACATCTCCAGCTCTTTTTATTTTTAAGTGTTTTTTATAAATTTAATTTAATGGGGGGGTGTTTCCAGGGATTGGACTCAGGGACACTCAACCACTGAACCACATTCCCAGCCCTGTTTTGTATTTAGAGACAGGGTCTCACTGAGTTGCTCAGCGCCTCACCTTTGCTGAGGCTGGCTTTGAACTCATGATCCTCCTGCCTCAGCCTCCAGAGCCTCTGGGATTACAGCACTGGGCTTGCTTCTTTCTTTCTTTTCTTTCTTTTCTTTCTTCCTTCTCCTATTAGACATTTATTTTACTTATTCCAAGCCAGTAATTAACTTTGGGGAATACATTGTACATTTATACTCATCCATTTCCCTCACTATTTCATTGTAAAATATTTTAAATGTGCAGAAAAGCTGAAGGACTTGCACAGTAAGCTCCCACCCGCCCATCACTGATGAGGCCATTGACACTGGTTTTTAGAAATCCTGTTTCCTCCCCCTCCCCGTCTGCAGTGCTGGGGACAGAACAGGGTCTCACACAACTGCCACTGAGCTACCCCACAGTCCCCAAAAGCCCTTCTACCCAAGGACCGGTCCCTCCAGGGCCTGGCCCGGCGGCCAGGCTGCCGGACTGACTGTCCCCCTGGTCTCCGCAGTACCTGGTGCTCATGCTGGTCGTCTACATCTTCGAGTGCGCCTCCTGCATCACCTCCTACACCCACCGCGACTACGTGAGCCGCCCCGGACCTGGACGGGCAGCGGGTCGGGAGGGTGGAGGGCGCCCTGACCCCACCAGCCCCCTGGCTCCCGCTCTCCCGTGTCCCCCACAGATGGTGTCCAACCCGTCCCTCATCACCAAGCAGATGCTCACCTTCTACAGCGCAGACTCCGACCAGGGCCAGGAACTGACCCGCCTTTGGGATCGCATCATGATTGAGGTGGGCGAGGTGGTCCCCGAGTGCGCCTGGCCTCGGTGGACAGGGCTCCCGTCATGTCCACGGGTAGATGAATGGGTGCTTCAGAGATATCCATTCCCGGGGACACTACCAGGGGACGGCTTTGCTCTTGCAGAGAGTACACAGGTCCAGAAAGGGAATGTCACTTGGCCAGGCTGGTAAGTGGCAGAGCTGGGATTTGCACCTAGCAACCTAAATCCACATTGTCTCCATAGCGATGATGATAATAACAATGAGAACAGTCATTAATTGAGCACTAACTTTGGAGTTTTTTAAATTTTTAAATTTGTTCTAATTAGTTATACATGACAGAATGCATGTTGACACATTGTACACAAATGGAGCACAACTTCTCATTCCTCTGGTTGTGCTTGGTGCAGTCACACCAGTAGTGTCATCATACATGTATATAGGGTAATAATGTCCATTTCATTCCACCGTCCTTCCCATCCCCACACCCCTCCCCTCCCTTCCTCCCACTCCTCTCTGCACAGCTCAAATTTCCTTCATTCATTCTTACTCAACCCCCAATTATGGATCAGCATTGTCTTATTAGAGAAAACATTTGGCCTTTTTTTTTTTTTGGAGGGGGTTGGCTTATTTCACTTAGCATGATATTCTCTAGCTCCATTTACCTGAAAATGCCATAATTTCATTCTTCTTTATAACTGAGTAATATTCCACTGTATATACATACCACATTTTCTTTATCCAGTTATCTGCTGAACTGCATCTCTCTTGTTTTCATAGTTTAGCTATTGGGAATTGAGCTGCTATAGACATTGCTGTGGGTGCATCCCAGTATTATGCTGATTTTAAGTCCTTTGGGTACAAACTGAGGAGTAGGATAGCTGGGTCAAATGGTGAGTCCATTCCAAGTTTTCTTAGGAATCTCCATACTGCTTTCATAATGGTTGCACCAATTTGCAGTCCCACCAGCAATGTATGAGTGTGCCTTTTCCCCACATCCTCACCAACACTTATTATTGCCTGTATTCTTGATAAATGCCATTCTGACTGGAGTGAGATGAAGTCTTAGAGTAGTTTTGATTTGCATTTCTCTAATTGCTAGAGATGATGAACATTTTTTCATATGTTTGTTGATCGATTGTATTTCTTCTGTCTTTTCAGTACCTTAGCACATTTATTTATTGGGTTTTGTTTTTTGTGGGTTTTTTTTTGTGTTATATTTTTTGAGTTTTTTTTTAAGATTTTTTTTAAAAGATGGACACAATATCTTTATTTTATTTTATTTTTGACATGGTGCTGAGGCTCCAACCCAGTACCTCACAAGTGCAAGGCAAGCGCCCTACCACTGAGCTATAACCCCAGCCCCTTGAGTTCTTTACATATCCTAGAGAATGGTGCTCTATCTGAGGTGTGTGTGGTAGAGATTTTCTCCCATTCTGTAGGCTCTTTCTTCATTTTATTGGTTATTTCCTTTGCTGAGAAGAAGCTATTTAGTTTGAATCCATCCCATGTATTGGTTTTTGATTTTACTTCTTGCACTTTAGGAGTCTTGTTCAGGAAGTCAGGTCAGGTTCTAAGCTGACACGGTGAAGATGTGGGCCTGCATTTTGTTTTGTTAGGCTCAGGGTCTCTGTGCTAGTGTTTAAGTCTTTGATCCACTTTGAGTTGATTTTGTGCAGGGTGAGAGAGAGATGGGTTTATTTTCATTCTACTGCATGTGGATTTCCAGTTCTCCCAGCACCGTTTGTTGGACAGGCTATCCTTTCTCCAATGAATGTTTTTGGTGCCTTTGCCTGGTATGAGATTACCGTATTTATGTGGGTTTGTCTGTGTCTTCTATTCTGTACCACCGGTCTACATGCCTATTCTGGTGCCAATGCCATGCTGTTTTGGTTACTATTTGAGCACTAACTTTTGTTTAGCACTGTCCAAGGCACCCGGAGCCTCACACATGTTAGGCAAGTGCTCTGCCACTGAGCTCCAACTCCAGCCCTCGGAACACTCTGATGGCTCATTCAATCCTTATAACTGCTGGGAACAGGAGATGAGCTTTTTCACAAGGAGGAAACTGAGGCAAGAGATTGAAGGATTTGCCATTTGAATGAGGTTACACAATGGGTCAGTCATAGAACTGGAAGGAGTCAACCCCAGGCCACCAGATTCTGGAAGCCACATTCGTAAATAAATCCAAATGCTCTTGCAGGAGAAGAGGAAGAAATGAGGTCATAAGGGAAATTGAGGTCCTAACTCAGCCCCCATCCTGGCCAGGAGTTGAACCATGTTTGACGGCTGCCCAGGCCTGTTTTTTCTTCATTCAGGGGCCATAAATTGCTCACCCCCTGAGACCAGGAAAAAAAACAGAAATCTGCCTTTTGGTGTCAATTTGTCAGCATAGTTGTTGACAAAAGAATTTAAAATAAATCTTGAATTTGTGTTTGATCCAAATCTCCCATCAGTCTCCTGGCTCTGGAACAAATACCAGTGATCCTTACACACACACACACACACACACACACACACACACACTTTGATCCCCAAGACACAGTCAAGTTGAGTCCCACTGAGGCAAAGGCCAAGCTTGCCTCTCCCTGCTGTGTGACCTCAGGCAAGTGGTTGTCCTCTCTGAGTCCCAGTCTGCCTCATCCGCAATTTTCTCTCCAGCAAGAATGCTGTGGCACATCTGGCCCCATGGACTGGGTGAACTACACATCAGCCTTCAGGGCGGCCACTCCAGAGGTGGTGTTCCCCTGGCCTCCGTTGTG
Organism: Urocitellus parryii; assembly: GCF_045843805.1. Lineage (NCBI taxonomy): Eukaryota > Metazoa > Chordata > Mammalia > Rodentia > Sciuridae > Urocitellus > Urocitellus parryii. Next base: position 16,596,622 of record NC_135545.1, on the reverse strand, counting down.
CTGCCGCCGGACGGGAAACTTCATCCCTCTCAATGAAGATGGCTGCCGCTTAGGACATGTAGACTACCTGTTCACCAAGGTATGTCCCTTCCCTTTGCTGTACCTGTCTCACCATCCTTTTCTGGTCTCTGCTCCCTCCCACCACTCCCCTTCTGTACCAGGAATAGAATCCAGAGGCACTCCACCACTGAGCTACCCGCCCAGCCCTTTTTATCTTATTTGAGATGGGGGGACTGGCTAAGTTGCTTGGGTTGGCCTTGAACTTGCGATCCTCCTGCCTCAGCCTCCTGAGTTGCTGGGATTAGAGGTGAGAACCCCGGAGCCTGGCAGCCTCTCTGCTTCTTATTCTCTTTCTTTCCCACAATCTGTTCTCCTCCCCTCTCTGGCTTCCTCTTTCTCTCCTCTCTCCCTCGTTGTCTCAACTCTCTCTGCAAATCATCAGGAAGCACACGGGATCAGTCTGACCCAGATCCGGCACCTGCAACTTGTCTCAGACAAGAACCGCAGCCCAACATCAGTAACGACCCACATTTCCCAAGCCTTTCCTTTGTACAAAACAATCTTCCAAGGGCTCTCAGACTTATTTAATCCTCACGACAACCTTAGGAGGTAAAGGTTACAATTACCCCATTTTAAGGATGATAAAACTGAGAGGTCAGTCACTAGTGAGCTGGGAATGGATTTCAGGCAGTCGGGAACCAATGAGGTGCTTTAACTACCTCAAGACCAGGTTAGAGACGGTAGACTAAGAAGAGAACTGGTCCCACTGACTGCTTTTGGCTGCCTGGGACCTTACAATGGCATGTTTTGGATCAGGGACTGGGGAGCCCAGGGGCCAGTCACTACCAGGGTCGGAACAGGACAGCCATTTCTCAAGCCCCAGCTCCCCGCAGAGCACTTACAGGCACCACGTCGTGAGATTCTGTGGTTGCTCTCCAAGATGCCACTTCACAGATGGGAAAACCGGGGCTCAGTGGGCCAGAATAATATGCAGGCCCGACCATGGAAAAATGGCAGAGTTGGCCCCCACTTGGCCAGCTCTGACTCCAGGGCATACACCCCGAGCCTTTGTTCTTGGCTGCTGCCAGGCTGGGGCGGGGATCTACATGAAGGTGACGCTGGTGTGGCGCTCTGGGCCCACTCAGCCCCATCTCTAAATGGGCAGGTGTCAGAACCAGACTAAACCTAAGGATGGATTTTCAAACTCTTGGGACCTGTGGGCCGCATGAGAAGTGGGGAATATACAAAATCACCTTGGGCTGGCACTTCAGGGCCACCATCAGGGGGGTACTTTTTGCACAGGATCTGGGTTCAAAGTCCCCTCCCTGTTCCCCAAAACCTGCCTGGAAGGTAGATACCACCCTGATCCTGTGGCCCAGGTGGGGACACCAAGACTCAGGGACAGAAGTGACTTCTCCAAGGGTGCACAGTGGCCGTCCTTCAGCTGCCAGCCCCCCGGGGCACCTTGTCAGGTCCCTCTGTCCCCCTGCCCAGGGCTGCTTCGAGCACATTGGCCACGCCATCGACAGCTACACCTGGGGCATCTCGTGGTTCGGCTTTGCCATCCTGATGTGGACGGTGAGCGGAGGGAGCCCACGGGCTGGGGGGATGGGGTGTCGGCGGGGCACCCCCCACCTCACCGCCTCCCCACCAGCTCCCTGTGATGCTGATAGCCATGTACTTCTACACGACGCTCTGAGGAACAAGGAGAGGCCACCCGCGCACCTCGGTGTCCCCACCCTGCTGCTCCAGCTGGGGCCTCCACGGCCATCTGGCCCCTCCGCTCTTCCAATCCCAAGATTCTGTTCCAGGTTTCTAAGCCCTGCTGGCCCTACCTAGGTGTGTCCTCCAAACCTCTGGGTTTGTGTGCCTGTGCCCTTTGCCCTTGGCCTCACATCACCAAGCCGATTCCTGACCCATCTTTAGGTGTCAACTTAAAGATCCCGTCCTCGGGGACTTCCCTGACCACGCCCACCTGCTGTTATTTCATGATCTGTTGAAGCTCTGGTAGACTAGGATTGCCCTCAGGGGAGGGACAAGTTTTACGATGATCACTTTACTGTCCCCATCATTACCCAGTTCAGGACTGAGCATGGATCAGATTTTCAATAAATGCTGATGGATGGATTGATTGAATGGCTTCATTTTCTTTTGGAGTGAGGGTGAACGAACAAGAGCTTCTCTGAGAGAGGTGGCAGAAATCCAACTCACACCGACTGAAGCATAAAGTGGAATTTATTGGTTCATGACACTGGCTTCAGGCATGTCTGGATCCAGGAGCTCAATCAAGGGTTCTAGAAGATCTGCTGTGTTCTCAGAGAGGATTTCTCCACAACGCTAGATTTTTATCTTTATAGCTAAGCAATACAGGTATGAGGAAGGGCCTCTCTCCAAATAGCCTTAGCCAAAGTCAGGACTTAAATCTCACTGTCTTGGTTGAGGTATTGGCTCATCCTGTAGCTGGGGAAGGAAAGGCACTGCATAGATAATGCTGCTAAGGATGTATCCAAGATGGTGATAGGGAGGGGATGTGTTTATCACAAGACTGTTGAGATATACAAGTGATAGCATATTTCTCCTAGGAATTATAGCTTCCAGCAATTCTCTAAAGGTTCCATGACAGAATCTCAGTATCCTTTTGTTGTTGTTGTTACCAGGGATTGAACTCAAAAGCACTCAACCATTGAGCCACATCCCCAGCCTTATTTTGTATTTTATTTAGAGACAGGGTCTCACTGAGTTGCTTAGTGCCTTGCCATTGCTGAGGCTGGCTTTGAACTCCCAATCCTCCTGCCTCAACCTCTGGGATTACAGCTGCTGGGATTACAGGCGTGCACCACCACATTGGCTTCAGTATCTCTCTTTTGTTGTCTCTGAATCAGCCCTATACTTTGGCTGTTATGCAGCAACTACAATCTTGCAGAAGGGCCTGGTTTCCTTTCCTACCAAATGAGGTTTCCCTGGGTCCTCATTTTCTCCACTGGTCTGCAGATGGTCTATAATTTAAAAAAAATATGTACCTTAAAAATTGTAATGACCAAAAAGGTCATTATTTATTAGGGTGAAAAATCAAAAACAACCTACCATCCATCATCAGAGAATGGTTTATATAGTTCATTTTCTTAGACTGGAATTCTCTATGGCTGTCAAAAAGAAGGCAGCTCTTTATGAGTTGATATAAAAAAATGTCATAATGGCATAAATAATTAGAAGACACATATAAGGAAGTTTGTTGTAGTAATGTAAGTAACCATTAGTAGGGGACTGGTTAGCTATGCTATGTCCATTTCTAAAATACCACATATAGTACAAAATAATGAATGAGAACTTTGTGTTTTAGCATGGAAAAATACTCTGAGAAATACGGAGTAAAAGCTGGGCACAGCTGTAATCCCAGCAACTCAGGAGGCTGAGGCAGGAGGATTGCAAATTTGAGCCTCAGCAGCTCAGCGAGATCCTATCTCAAAATAAAAAATAAAAGGACTGTGGATGTAGTTCAGTGGTAAAGTGACCCAGAGCTCAATCCCCAGTAGCAACAACAACAAAAAAGAAAATACAGAGTAGAAAAAAAATTGGAAATTATATACATTACTTTTATTCTTGTAGATACATATGTAGGACTGGTCCAGCAGAACTTAAGCCTTTTTCTTTGTTTTTATTTAAAAAAATTTAACTCACATAAAAATTGTACACATTTATGGGGTACCATGTGATATTTTTTTGAGAGAGAGAGAGAGAGAGAGAGAGAGAGAGAATTTTTAATATTTATTTTTTTCAGTTTTTCGGCGGATACAACATCTTTGTTGGTATGTGGTGCTGAGGATCGAACCCGGGCCGCACGCATGATAGGCGAGCACGCTACCGCTTGAGCCACATCCCCAGCCCCCATGTGATATTTTGATACATATACATGGTGTGATGCTTAAATCAGGGTAATCATAACCATCTCTTTAGATATTTGTTTGTTTGTTTGTTTGTTTTTGCAGTACCTGGGATTGAACCTAGGGGTGTTCTACCACTGAGCAATATCCAGACCTTTAAAATATATATGTATTTTTATGTGGTGCTGAGAATCAAACCCAGTGCCTCACAAACTAGGTAAGCACTCTACCACTGAGCCATGACCAGCCCTCCAGATCTTTTTATTTTATTGTGAGACAAGATCCTTGCTAAGTTGCCCATGATGGCCTTGAATTTGTGATCCTTCTGCCTCAGCCTCCCAAATCTCTAGGATTACAGGTGTGCCACCATGCCCAGATTATCATTTTTTATAGCAAAAACGTTAAAAAATTATTTTCTCCTAGCTTTTTGAAATATATAGCATATTATTGTCATCTCTAGTCACCCGATTATGAATAGCACATCAGAACTCCCTGCTCCTCTCTAACTATAACTTAGTATGCATTGACCTTTTTAAATAAATGGTTTGATGTTTTCAAAATAATGTTTAAGAGAATGGCATTTTCAAAAGCTTATATGTACATTTTATGGAATCATGTCTTTGTTTTTTGTTTTTGTTTTTCTTTGTTCCGTGCTGGGGATTGAACTCAGGACCTTGTACATGCTAGGTAAGCACTCTACTACCGAGCCACATCTCCAGCCCTGGAATTATGCTTTAAATATTGCTTTACAACTTTTGTCTTTACTTAACCACATATTTTATATATATATATATGATTTTTTTTTTTTGGTGATGCTGGGGATTGAACCCAGAACCTTGTGCATGAGCTATATCCCCAGCCCCCAACCTAACCATATATTATTAAGTCAGTGAATATGAATCTACTTTCTTTTTTGGCAATACTGGGTATTGAACCCAAAGCCTCATGCATGCTATGTAGGCACTTTATCATTGAACAATATTCCCAGTTCTGAATCTACTTTTTCAAAACACTGTTGCAATGTATTCCAGAGTATAGATGGTGTCCCAGTGGAGCACTGAGCTAAAGTGGTTTTGTTTTTATACAAAGAATACATACATACCTATTTCCCTTGAGAGACTCCTTTGAGGAGTAAATGGGGTTGGGGCTGAGAGGAATATAAAGCTTATAATGTTTGAAACAATTTTTATAAGGATCATTTATTATTCTTTAGAAACAAAAATAAAGGGATTTCTAAAATACCAAATAACATACCACTTTACTTTTTAAACTAGAATTTCTAAAACACTACCTAGATGTGATACACACAGTATATTTTTAACACTTAAGAGTCCCTCTAGGCTGGGTGTGGTGGCGCATGCCTATAATCCCAGTGGCTCAGGAGGATGGCAAGTTCAAAGCCAGCCTCAGCAATTTAGCAAGGCCCTAAGCAAGTTAGGGAGATCCTGTCTCAAAATAAAATATAAAAGGGGCTGGGGATGTGGCTCAGTGGTTAAGTGCCCCTGGGCTCAATCCCCAGTACAAAAAAAAAAAAAAAAAAATTTCTCAGTGTTAACTGGCCTAACTGGCTTTTCTTCAGTCTCTGGAATGAAACTTGTCCCCAGTCCCTCAGTACATATTTGTCCAGCTCATAAAAAAGTTGAAGAAATGAGGGGATTCTATCTTAACCTGCTTTTAAAGTCAGGTGTCTTCCTGAGCCAGGTTACAGTGACAGTCTGTGGCTGGGATTCTCTGAAGCAAAGAGGCAGCACTGGGTTCTCAGGGGCCCCAACACCCTCTCTGAGCCTCCATGTGCCCCTCTATATAATGAGTGTAACAGTCCCTAGCTCATGGCAGAAAGCCTCATCCTAAAGAGCTCAAGAAATGGTCAACCTTTTTATCACGAATCAGGGATTTTCTCCACCCTTTGTTAGCAGAAAAAAAAAAAGGCATAAAGAAACTGCCTGATGGGACCACAACTATTTCTGGTAAACCCCAGTTTCAAATGTATAGGGTTCCTCCACTCATCCTCACCTTTCAGAAGCTGAATCATTGAAGTGACTTGAATATTTGCATTTAGGAAAGGAAAGTCACACTTGAAATTCAAAGTGCTTTCACTGAAAACTGTCCACCCCCTGGGGTAAGCTTATTTTGAATTAATATGAAATATTTGGCAGAAAAAATTTTAAAGAATATTTATGAAGTTATTAGAAATCAATATTATAAAATTCGGTTTTCCCTTAAAAGTCACACTGAAAATCAGTGTTTGATGGCATGGCAAATACCAGAGAAATTGCAAACTAAAAATTTATGTGATTAAAAACCCATGTTCGGGGCTGGGATTGTGGCTCAGTGGTAGAGCGCTCGCCTAGCACAGGCAGGACCCGGGTTCAATCCTCAGCACCACATTAAAATAATAATAATAATAATAAAGGCATTGTGTTGAAAAAAAAAAAAACCCATGTGCATGTTGGGACTAAAATTAAACACACACACATACAAACACACAAAATCTCCATAAGGTTAACATTGATTATAAAGGAAAAGGGGACTTACAAGGAATTCTTATTTCATTTCTTGGGTATTTGGGTATTTTCCAAATAGTTTATGATAACTGCTTTTGTCTTCCAACAGAAGTCAAGAATTAAATATCAATAAAAATGCCACTGCTAGACAGGACAGGAACACGGGGGAAGAGTTATTCTGCTAAACACATCCGTCTTTCCCTGAGCAGTTAAGACAGGCCAGATCTTGCCAGATGGGAGGATCTTGGGGTGGAGCTGGCCTCCAGGTGGTCAGGTAGGCAGGTCTCCATCTCTGCCCCAGGTCTGCCCCTATCTCCCATCTGGCCAAATACCTGCAGAGCGTGGCTCCACCAGCCTAGCAGCTGGCAGGACAAGTTTGTCTGCCCTGACCCCCTCCCTGGGAGGCCAGTGCCTGTGGGTGAGAGGGGAGCAGAAAGGTAAGAGCCAGGTTCACATGAGGGAGAGTCAGCCCCTCCGTGGTGATTCCTACTGCACCCCTGCATGACTGCAGGCCTCCTTGACTTCCAACCATCCACAATTCCCCAGCTCCCGCAGCACAAGATCTCGCTCCTACCTGGCACTGAGTGACCCGTGTAGCTTGGTTTCTATCCTCCTCCTCAGGCATCTCTCTCTTTCTCTCTTTCTCTCTCTCTCTCTCTCTCTCTCTCTCTCTCTCTCTCTCTCCTGATCCACTGAGACAAACTCTCTTTCACCATCTGAGATCAAAGACTGGGAAGAATAAACAATAATGCTCTGTAGTAATCAAGCAGGAAATGCATCTCTGACAGTATTCATTTTTGCTTACTCTCTTCCCATGAGGGCAAGTTGGTGTTTTGTTTTTGACTTAAAGTAAAACCTCTCTGACCCAAGCAGTTATATCTCTGGAATCTACCATATATGTGCACTCAGGAGTGGGGTGCACAGATCTATTTACTTACAAGTATGACTAAAGAGCAATAACTGGGGAGGAGAAGGGGGAGGATCATGAACTGAAATTGAATTCCATGCATTTATGAGTTTGTTGGAATGAACCCAGCCACTATCTATAACTATAAAACAAGCAATAACTGGGCCAGGCCCAGTGGTGTACTCCTATAATCCCAGGAACTCAGGAGGTTGAGGTGGAAGATTATAAGTTCAAGGCCAATCTCAGCAATTTAGCCAAACTCAAAAAATAAAAAGGGCTGGAATGTAACTCAGTGGTAGAGTGAGCCTAGGTTTAGTATCCAGTACTGAAAAAAAAATTCTGAATTAAAAACAATAACTGGGCTGGGGAATGTAGCTCAGAGTTAGAACATTTGCCTAGCATGTGCCAGGCCCTGGGTTCCATCCCCAGTACTAAAGAAAGAGAGAGAGAGAGAGAGAGAGAGAGAGAGAGAGAGAGAGAGAGAGAGAGAAAGAACAAACTGAGAAACTATTTCAATCACATTAATGAGAAAGGAAACTTGTTAAATAATTATTATCTTTCATACCATAGAATACTATACAGCTAAGTTTAAAAGGAACCACATTTACATCTGCTGATATGAAATCATCTGCAAGGTACATTGTTCAATGAGAAAAATGCAAAGTACAAAAATTAATGTATGCTAAGTTCAGTGTTATCCTCAATTGGATCCTGGAAGAGAGAAAAAAAGACTAGCAAAAAAAAAAAGTTCAATTTAAATAAAGTGTGGTATTTGGTTAATAATATCATAATATCTCATTGCTGTTAATCTTAGTGTTAATAAACGTGCCTTGTTATGCAATATGTTAGCATTGGGGATACCTGAAAGAAGCTATCACTGGGTGAAGTATATACAAGAGCTCTTATTATCTTTGGTAACCTAAACATTCAAGAGCTTGTATTATCTTTGCAACTTTTCTGTAAATCGAAATTTCTTCCAAAGTTTATTTTTATTTATTTATTTAAAAATATTTTTAGTTGTAGATGGACACAATGCCTTTATTTGCTTATTTATGTGGTGCTGAGACTTTAACCCAGTGCCTCACACGTGCCAGGCAAGTGTTCTACCACTGAGCCACAACCCCAGCCCCCAAAGTTTATTTTTTAAAAGCCGAAGGTACATTTCTGATTTTATAACTCCACAAGAGAGAGAGGGGGAAGGAAAGTTTTGTGATGTATAACCTTTCTTAATATAGTTTTATCTTTATGATGATTAGTTTTCCTTAATTTCTAGAATGATTACCTAGTTTGACAAAATGGTGACCATTCTTTAAAATATTTACTAAGGATCAAACCTAGTGCCTCACACATGCTAGGCAAGCGCTCTACCACTGAGCCACAACCCCTGCCCCAAAATGCTGACTATTTTAAAAATAATTTACACTTACATTTGTGTTGGGATTTTTTCAAAGGATCCACTGCCCTTATTTGAAACTTTTCTATACTGGTACACACTACAATTACACTTAACAATGGGATTCATTGTGCCATAGTTGTGCGTGCACATAATTCGACAATCTCATTCCCCAGAACCTTCCTTTTCCCTTCCCTATCTGCTATTCTATTGGTCTCTCTTCTATTGTGTTATTGTTCATTTGATTAGTGCATCATATATTTATATATATACACACACATATATAGTCACAGAAATTAAAATATGTGGGTATATATATGCATATATATGTATACATTTATACAAGGACATAACATAATCTGGTAGGTTTCATTCCCCAGTACATCTTTATTTGAAACCTTTTATCTAATGACATGATTTTAGAATGTCTTTGAAAGGAAAGTGAGGAACCGGGAGATGGGCCAGTGAGAAATGAAAGATGGAGACCAGGCAGAGATACACAGGATCAAGTTGTGGAAAAAATGGATTTTTGATTGTATTCCCCTCGGAACCACTAGGCTAAGAGTCTGAGTTAGAGACAGAGCAGGGAACGGGCTTTCCAGAAGGATAGGAAGCTGGAGGCAGAAATATTTCTCTGGAAAATATGGCCAGTGACTCACAGTTGCCCCAGTAGGTGGCCTTGCAGATAAGAATTTTGAGTGAGATCTGGGAGAGCCCAGAGGGGGTCAACCTCCTTAAATGGAAAATTTTACATTTTTATGTAAGGTTTTTGAGAATGGTGGTGTAAATCATGACCATTTAAGAGCAATATTATTGTAAGAAGTGAACTTTGCAGATGTGAGAGAACTTATCTAATGCAGAGAGATCACTAATAAGCTTGAGCTATTAAAGTGAGGTCCGTGTCCTAGGTGGTAAAATTGTGAATATCTTTTAAGCAAAATTGTGAATATCCTTGACTCATTCCCCACACACCTCCCTACCCCCATACTGGGGATTGAACCCAGGGGCACCCTGACATTGAGCTAAATCCCAAGACCTTTTTTTTTTTTTTTTTTTTTTAACAGGGTCTCCTTAAGTTGCTGAGGCTGGCTTTGATTTTGCAATGCTCCTGCCTCAATCTCCTGAGTCGCAGGCTTTGGCCCAGCGCCAGGGTCCCAGACTCAGTCATTCATTGTGATATTCATTGCTGGCCAATCTTGTGCATCCAGGGCTCTTCTAAGATCTGGGAACCCGTCGGGGAACAAATTAGACTTCAGACTCTCCCTTTATACAGCTGACCTTCTGGGGACAGGGGGTCACAGATAAAATCAATAAGAGAAACAGACGTGTCCGAGGAGAGTAGATGCCTAGAAGGAAAAGAGAAAAATAAAAAACAAAACCGAAGCCAGCCAGGAAAGGAGGCGGGTGGTTCCTGCACCACGTGCACATCCCAGCAGTGCGGCGTCCCTGGTGTCCCCGTGGGTCGGTTCCTGTCGTCCCTGATGGAACCAGTACTCTCCCCACACCGTGCGGGGGGCCATGGACAGTTCTGAGCGACCATTCCCGGCCGCAGACCTGACCTACCCTCAGGACCCTGGCAGTCCCATCCTCCGGCCCGGCCCGCGAGCGGTGACCCAGCTGTCGGTGACCAGCGCAGGTTCAGACCCTGAGCCTAGGGACCGGTGATCACACGGGGGGGGGGGCGCAGAAATGACCTCCTCTCCCTCCCTCAGCCAAGCTTCCTCCAGACGACGGGGTGACAAATGACTGAGAAAGCACTGAAAGATTTCAGTGTTAGCCCTTGACGTCGCTCTTGTTTTTATTGATATTAGAGGCCCCTCCGCCCCAGTTCCACTTGTCATGTTTGGCCTTGCCAGTAGAGGTCGCCGGAGGGACGCTGCTGGAGCCAGGGCTTCCTGATTCTCATTTTGTTCTCATTCCTACTGGGCCGTGTGACTAGTAAGTGGCTGTTAGTTCTTCACATTGCAAGTGATGGCCATTTTGAGCCCAGCTGGTGGCGCGCCACTTACCCAAGTAAGATATCTATTAAAACTTGAAGTAGCTTGACGCGGTGGTACAGCCCAGTAATCCCAGCAACTTGGGAGGCTGAGGGAGGAGGTTGGCCACGTCTGAGGCCAGCCTCAGCAATTTAGAGATACTCTCAGCGATTTCTGAAAACTTGTCTCAAAATTAAAAAAAAAAATTAATATAAAGGACTGGGGATGTAGCTCAGTGGTAAAGTGCCCTTCAGTTCAATCCCAGTATCAAGAGAAAACAAAAACCTCATGAATAGTATCCTTATTTCTTACTGAATTGAAAGCTTTCTCAGCTTCTCTCCACATGGAAACAGAAAGATGCAAAACAGAATGCAGAGGGACAAAAAAAGGCCTTTTTGAGGGGCCCATTCCCAACCTTGCTGAAAAAAAAAACAATCAAAAGAAAATACCAACAGTTCAGGAGGCTGAGGCAGGAGGATTGGGAGTTCAAAGCTAGCCTCAACAAAAGTGAGGAGCTAAGCAACTCATTGAGTTGAGGTCATTGAGACCCTATCTCAAAATACAAAAAATAGGGCTGGAGATAGGCTCAGTGGTCAAGTGCCCCTGGGTTCAATCCCCAGTATCACCCCCACCAAAAAAAAAAAAAAAAAGACCCAGATATTAAAGTTTGTTTCATAAAAACTTATTCTGAAATTTGAGGAAACAAATCTGGAAACAGAAAACAAAATGTTCAATTTTCAAGGTCTATACCTAGTCATGAATAGTGATATTTTTTTGCCTAAAAATGATTCTAGTCCAGGTTTATCAGGTAGCTTTTGTTAAGAACCCCAAAACACAGTGCCCTAAAATAATGTTTTCCCCCTCTATTAGACTTGTCAACAGGAGGTGTCCTCAGAGGAGGATCTGAGGAGAAGGAACTCCACACAGACCAACAGGGTTCTTGGTGTTCGTGAAAGAAAAGAATTTCAGCACATTCCAGTTAGAGACATAGACGTTTAATAGGAAGGAGATACACATTTAAGGGAGAATGTGGGCAATCTCAAGAGAGACTCATTTTGTGAGTTCCCAGCTCTTCTGGAAACTTGATGGATGAGGAATGTGGGAATGACCATCTCAAGCTGACTTCTACTGGTCTGGCCACTCAGGATGCTTAGGCTGATATGGTCTTCATTATCTGATCAGTAGATAGCCCTGGAAAGTCCCCCAAGTTATAGGTTCCTCAAGATAGTGTATCTCTTTGATGGATTGATTGGATGTTTAACAGAGCACAGGTAGATGACAGACTTCCCAGGAATGTGGAAGTAACAGGCCCAGAAGGGAGATAGGGCTTAGTGGGTAACAAGCATGCAGAACTATGGTTTGAATCCTATTTTTTTTTCCTTTGTCTTCTAGCTTGTTTCTTATTTCTTCTATCCTACCTAAGGACCATTCGGGCTGAGTTCAGCTGGGCAGTTCTGTTGGTCTCACCTGGGCTCCTTCCTGCAGCTGCAGTCTGCTAGTGGAGAGTCTGGGGGCTCCTTCATGCAGCTGCAGTCTGCTAGTGGAGAGTCTGGGGCTGGCTGGGCTAGAGCACCCTCCCATGTGTGGCATTTGGGGCTTGTTGGCAGTGGTATATGTAGCTGGGACAATGGCTCTGACTAGGCCATGTGTCTACTGCAGGCTGGTCCTGGCTTATTCACATGGTGCAGAGTTCCCAAGAACAGCTAAAGAGGACACAAGTCCCAACGTGCACAAAGCAATTATCAAGGCTCTGTTTTTGTCACATTTGTTGTCTCATATATCAAAGCAAGCCCAGAGTTAGTGTGGGAGGTGGTTACCCAAAGGTGTACAGCATGGAGGAGAATCATGGAGGCCATTTTCATAATCTACCACACAGGGTAGATGAAAAGATACCCACACAGTCTCCAGCAGAGGTAATCAAATGCCTCCACTTGAGTATTCCATTGTTAGGATTTCCTCAAATAGAGGAGTTCCCTGGAAGAAGTCAGATGGCAAAGAGGGCCAACAGTAGCCAGTCCTTGGGCCATTTCTCCAGTAAGCAGAATTATCCTGTGAATAGGTGCTTTTTCAACATTTCAGATATTACAGGAGGTTGAAAAGATAAGGCTCTAATTCATGTTGAAATTCCTGTTTCAAAACCCAAGTAGGAAATCTATTAAAGATATGAAGATTCCCTTAGATGACTGTTAGATACCCTGGCACTGAAATAGAAATACAATAGAAAAGGTAAAAAGTTAACAAAATGATCTTTCTGGAGTAACACTCTAGTCCTGTTGGAAATATAATAAAAAGAATGTCCCTAAGCATTCAAATCCTTCCTGTCCAAAAAACAAACAACAAAAAAAGACCAAAAAAACAAAACAGAACAAAATCTAAGATCAAACTGAAATATATGTCCCATCTCACAGTCCTTTTAACACTATACTGGAAGTCCTGCTAATGCAATAAGACAAGAAAAGGAAATAAAAGGTGTATAGATTGGGAAAGAATAAATAGGACTATCTTTGTTCACAGATGACAGCAACAACAGTAACCATCATAGAACTAATAAATGATTATATCAAGAATACAGTATTCAAGGTTAATAAACAAAAGATCAAACTGTAAGTCCAAGAACTGCATCTCTTGATTACATCATTGTCTGATGCCAAGTGAGTTACCATTAAGAGTCACAGATGAATCTAGAAATTACAGAGTAGTGACTGATATCTTTTTTTTATAATCATGATATACAAATGCCATTCCCAACTAGACTTTCCTGTCCCTCTTCAAGAAAATGATTCCAATCAAGTTCAAAACAGAATGAGTTTATGCTACATTTCTGTCATGGCATTCGGTAAGGAGTGGTGTAAATGGTCATTGTGACACATATCATATAATACCAAGAAATTTTGTGGAGAAGCAGACCTATTTGAATCCCAGATAATTACCAATGGGATGCTTATCATATAAATCCTCAGGTAGAGTGAGTGATTAAACCCCAAATATAACTACCTTCTTTTTCTCCTTTTCTTTCTCCTTTTTTTCTTTCCAGTACTGAACATTCAACCCAGGGGTACTTTACCACTGAGCTATATCCCCAGCCCTTTTCATTTTGTATTTTTTTTAACAGGGTCTCAGTAAGTCACCCAGTCTGGCCTCTTGAGTAGCTGGTATTATTGACATGCCTTGCTCAAACTTGACCTTGTGAAAACACTTTTTTTAAATGCTGGAAATGGAAGAATAGAAATAAAGTAGATTAGACAAGAGGAGATGGTAGGAAGGGAGGGGGGGATAAGCAAAGGAAAGACAGTGGAATGAATCTGACATAGTTTTTTCCCATGTATATACATGAAAACAATACAGTGAATCCCACTACCATGTACATCCATAAGAATGAAATTCTAATAGAATAAGATATATCCCATGCTTTTATAATTTTATCAAAAATGATTTTGTCACATATAACTTAAAAGAATAAGAAAAATAGAAAAGCAGAATGCAGTATTTCAAAGAATATTAATATATGCAAATGAATAATCAAATGTAAAAATAATCCATGCTATTTAAGTTAATTAGAAGGTGTTAAAAAGGTTTTTGTGTGTTCATTTTGTTTTTGTTTTGCTTATTGAATTAGCTAGATGAAGCCAGGTGTGGTAGTGCATGCCTGAAATACCAGCAACTCAGGAGACTGAGGCAGGAGAATCACAAGTTCAAAGCCAGCTTCAGCAACTTAGCAAGACCCTGTCTCTAAATAAAAAAATAAAAGGGGCTGGGGATGTAGCTCGGTGGTTAAGCACCCCAGGTTTAATCATGCAGTACCCCCCACCTAAATTTTATTTATTTATTTTAGTTTTCGGCGGACACAACATCTTTGTTGGTATGTGGTGATGAGGATCCAACCTGGGCCGCACGCATACCAGGCGAGCGCACTACCGCTTGAACCACAGCCCCAGCCCCCACTCAAATTTTTAAAACTAGGTATATGATATGGTATGAAGCAAGGAGCATGCTTCTGGAATTTTTTTTTTTTTTTTTTGGTACCAGCGATTGAACTCAGCTTAACCACTGAGCAACATTCTATGCCCTTTTTATTTTTTTTATTTTGAGACAGGGTCTCACTGAGTTTCAATCTTGCTGAGGCTGGCTATAAAATCTTAAATCTTGATTCTCCTGCCTCAGCCTCCTGAGCTGCTGGGATTGCAGGCATATGCCACCATGCCTGGCTGCGTCTGGGACTTTGTGTAGGGCTTAAACTGTCATATTTTCAATGCATATTAAATCAGCATATTTTACCAATAACCATCAAAAGCATTAAAATCTGCATAGCTTTTGAACTAGGAAATCTAAGCATTTATACAAAGGAAATAATCATTGATATGTACAAAGATATAAACTGCAGCCTTCCTTATAAGAGTGAAAAACTGGACATAACTTAGTGATTCAACAAGAATAGTTTATAAATTGTAGCACTTTTACAAAACTGTAAATGCTGTGATCTTAGGGGAGGTATATTATGCAATGAATGAAAAAGCAAATTGTAAAAAAAAATTATAAAATGCTAGAAATTTAAAAAAAATTAAGGTTCTTTTAAGGTATTTCACAAAATGTATCATTTTCTTTCCTTTTCTTTCTTGTTTTTTTTTTTGTTTGTTTGTTTTGTTTTGTTTTTTGCTAGCACTGAAGATTGACCCCAGATAAGGCAAGCACTCTTCAACTGAGCTATCCCTCCAACCCCTGAAAGGGTTAAGATCTGGGTTGTTAACATTATGATTTTGCTTTTTTCCTTTTTTTACTGGGGATTGAACTCAGGGCCACTCAAACCACTGAGCCCTATTTTGTATTTTATTTAGAGACAGACACTAGAGTTGCTTAGCACCTCGATTTTGCTGCGGTTGGCTTTGAACTCACAATCCTCCTGTCTCAGCCTCCGGAGCCGCTGGGATTATAGGCATGTACCACCTCACCTGGTTCCTTTTGCTATTTTTATTTTCGGTTTTCATAAATTACTACTTCATATGCGTAAAAGTCCCATCTGAGGCTACAGAATCAAAGATCCTTGGGCAGAAGGTCAAGCCAGATCTGTACTTCCCCAGGGAAGAGTGCCCTAGGGCACTTCTGTCACTTGGGTCCCAGAGTCTGCGGAGTCACGTGCATACCACTTTGCTTCTTGGGGAGGCCTTTGCTAGGGCAGCCATCTTTTTCCAGGCCTCCAGCTGGGAGAAGTTATGCAGGGTTTGCCAACAGGCACAGTCTGTAGGTCACAAGGTTTTCCTCTGGGCCTTTTAGTACTTGTTCCAGCTTCACTTTGTGAACATCAGATTTCTCCCTATACCTGCTTTTCCCACTTTCTCTGCCAACATACAAAGCAATTTTCTGCATTTTTATTGGTGCCCACACTGTTCATTCCACTTGTCCTCTGATCATATAGCACCGTGCCCATCCTCTAAAGCATTGTCAAATGTGATTCCCTGTTGTATTTCCTTTTTCTATCTGCAGACTAGGTGAAATCTGTGAAGGCAGGGGCTGGGTCTTCTCCAGGGCTCAATGTGGCCATATACTATGGAGGTTAGTATTTAAGTAAATGCAAATCTTTCGATGCCTACACATGGGCTCCAAGGAGCTTCAAGTCCTGAATTCTAAGTTTCACCTCTAAATCCCTGTGTAATCTTGGTTGCTGAGCCTCAATAATCATGGCCTTTGGTTTTTCCAGAGATCAAAGCTTAGTGAACTTAGTGAAATTCCTTTCTGCTTTGTAAAGTACAGAGTTATTTCTAAATATGCTGTGAACACTTGTGCAGTTGAGCTGAGTTCCTGAGTCTTAATCAACTGTCTGGCTCCAGCTGGACTTCTTACTGAATCTCAAACATACTAAGTTCACTCCTGGGTTAGGGCCTTCTACTTGCTACCTCTTCTGAGAAGGCAGATATCAGCCTTAATTTTCAGGGTCTAGAGCAGAGTCAAAGTAGTGGATTGCAAGGAAACAACAGTTTCCAGTGCAGTTGAGAAGAGATTTCACTGTTCTGTTACTTCTTTTGATTCTCTCTATTCTGATAGGTATGTACTATTATTATCCCCATTTTATAGTTCAGGAAATTCAGGTCCACAGGAATTAAGTAACTAGCCAAAGGTCTTACAACTAATACGTAGCAGGACCAGAATATGAATACAGGCAAATTTGGATCCAGCATCCATCTAATTAACCCCAGCTTCTCTTATGATTTTTTTAATACCTTTATTTTATTTTTATGTGGTGCTGAGGATCGAATCTAGTGCCTCACATGTGCCAGGCAAGCACTCCATCACTGAGCCACATCCCCAGCCCCCTCCTATGATTCTTGGGCTATATTAAAGTTTAGAATAGAGTCTGGCATGGATTGGGTGCTCAATAAGCAATAACTGTTTCTCCACTTTCTAGACAACTAACTCTACAAATCCTGCAATTCAACCCTCAGAACCAAGCTGACAACCCATCCTATTCCACCCTACCAGAGCCCGGTGCTGAATGTAAATTTGAGGACTTGGGAGTAGGATTCTTTGTGTTCCCTTCCAGGCTCCACCATTTTCTGGCTCTGTAAATACAGGAACGTTACATAGAATCCCTCCCTGGCTTTCAGTTTCTTCACTTATAAAATGGGGACAGTAAGAATCCCTATGTACTAAAATTATTATGGGAAATCAGTGAGATAATACAATGCATTATACTTCCTACCTTACCTAGTCTACAAAAAGGATCAATAAACTAGAAATTATCATTAGGGCTTCTCAATGAGAAGCCATTGTAAATACACCCTCAAACACCTTTAGGGCCAAAATTGGGACCACTTGAACTCAGTTTATAAATAAGCTTGACTGGGTTAGAACTCAACTGATTCCACCAAGGATTTATCAGACAAGTACTTCCTGGAAGTATGGTGGTTCATGGGATGATCCATTGGAGTCAGAAAAATCTGGAACTGCATTCCAGCTGATTTCTTCTCAGGGTTCTCACATCCCTAGCCTTATTTTGTATTTTATAGACAGGGTCTCACTGAGTTGCTTAGCGCTTAGCTAAATTGCTGAGGCTGGCTTTCAACTCCTGATCCTCCTGCCTCTGCCTCTGGAGCCACTGGGATTACAGGCATGTGCTACCAAGCTCTGCCAGGGTGTTTCTTTATCTGTCTAATGGGAAGTAGGAGAAGTGATTAACCCTCAGGTTTGGATTAGGAAGATCATGTGACATTCTACTCCTTGCTCAGCCTTAGATGAACTATATGACCTAGCTAATAGTATCTTGGTGAGCCCAAAGAGTCTTATCAGCACTTCTCAGGGTGGCTGTGAGTATTCCCCAGGAGCATGTGTGTCTGCACTCTGGACACTGTAGCTGTTAGGATATTATATATGAACGATTAGGAGCTGAGGTCTGGAGTAAGAAGAACAGGCCTATTCAAATTCGAGCTCTGACATTCCTCTTAGTGAGATCTTAGGAACAATCAGTTTCTTCTCTCAGCCTCAGTTTTCATATCTGCAAAATGAGAATAATAACAGTAAATACCTGTTAGAATTTGCTACAAGGATTCAGTCAGACGATGTAGGTAAAGCATTTAAACCCGGCCTGGTTCAGTTTAAGTGTAGAATAAGTGGCAAAAGATATTATACAGTAGACTCCCCCCACCCCCCACCCCCGGGGGCCTTGCACAAATTAGACAGGAATTCTACCACTGAGCTGTTCTTCCAGCCTTGATTGTTTAAAATAATCTTTTTTTACAATGCCAATTAATTCTCTCAAATATTCGAGGACTTGAAAATATGCAGACTCTTCAGGTTCAGATCCAAATCCAAAAGACAAACAAAAACAAAAAACCTTTCATTTGTAGATGAGGCAAACCAGGCAGGAACCATGTGACCACATCAGACCCACAAGATCAACCCTACTCAATAGTGTGGCTCAAAGGCTGGACTCCCACCAGAACAGGGTTCAAGGAATGCTCATATTCGCTGTGTGACCTGAGACAAATGACTTTCAGCTTTCTGAGCCTCCGAGGTTAAACCCGTATAGCAATAGTCTCCCTTGCGGGTTTATTTGGAAAGATTCAACGAGATGACGCGCAAAGAGCGATGCGTGGGAAGGGCTCCATAACGCGAGTTGTGGTTGCTACTACTACCACCGCGACGATCGCGACGATGGTTGTACTTATTGAGGTTTTTGCTCCCTCTCGGGCTGGGAACTCCTCTCGGGGGTGTCTCTGTCGCCACTCAAGGCTCTGGCTACTGACCCAGGTCCTTACCGTGTTGCCCTCCTCAAGTGGGTCTTCTTGCCCGTTCCCATTCCTCCTAACCCTAGTTCCTCTAGCAGCCGCCGGCAGGGAGGTGCCCGCAACCCTTTGCTGAGCCCCCAGCAGAGTTCTAAAAATAGCCTGAAACCGTTGGGCCCACCTCCCGCTCCCTCCTACACTGATCAATCAAGAGAGAAGAGTGAGCCTTCGGACCAATCAGAAGTGGCACCGGCAGAGCAATGCCCGCCTCTTTAAAGCGCCCTCGCGTCTCATTGGATGTCTCCGAGGGCACACTCTAGACGGAGACTGGTGCCAGCCAATCAGCCGTGCAACCGCAGCTGGCTGGTGCGAGGAAAGTGCAGTCAGCTGGCAGCGGGAGATTGGCGTGGTGCGAGCTAGCTACTTGTCAGCACCCAAAGCTATGGCTAGGCGGAAGTCCTCTGGCCATTTAATGTTGGGGCAGCACATTGGGCTACGGTGTGGTGGATGGCTGGTACCAGCAGTACATAGTTAATCCTGGCTCTGCAGAGAGTCGAGTCAGGGAGAATTGTAGTGAGAGTACCTAAGTCAATCACCGCTCAAGGCGCTGTCGGGTCTTGTGTCTTTCCTGCTCCCGAATACTTCCGGGTGAGGCAGGGTGAGTTGTGCAGCCAATCACCAGTGGGGCAGGGGAAGAGGCGGGAAACGGGAGCCACCACCGGCTTCTGAATCCTGGTCTCCCAGCCAATCAAACGTGGAAGCAGCCTACACGCCCCCTCGCGCTTATATAGAGTGTAAATCTCCACAGATTGTAGGAGGTTGAGAGAAAACTGAAAGGGTTTGCAAACAAGAGCCACTTAGGCCTGTAATCCCAGCGGCTCAGCAGGGGAGGATCGCGAGTTCAAAGCCAGCCTCAGCAACAGCGAGGCTCTAAGCAACTCGGTGAGATCTTGTCTCTAAATAAAATACAAAATAGGGCTGGGGATGTGGCTCAGTGATTGAGTGGCCCTGAGTTCAATCCCAGTACCCACGCCCCCACCTCCCGCCGCCGCCAACAACAAAGCCACTCAGGATAGCAGGATAAAAGCAAGAAAGGTGGTGGTTTCTCTAAGCTCTTGCCCAAAGAGCCTCAGGGTTATTCTGGTGAAGGGGGTTCAGGGCCCAATTCACAGATGGTGGCAAAGGGCAAACTCCATAGCCAATCAACTCTAGCGATGGGCTGGAAGACAAATGAGATCTCAGCCTTAGAGGCGCGAACCTTAAGCCCCTGGACCAGTCAGAGTCAAGGATCTGCTTCTCCGCCCGAGCTCCACAGCCAATCAGCTTCGAAGAAGTGGCGCTGTCCTAGGTGCCTCCCAACTGTTCAGTGCTCTCATCCCGCTCGAGCCGAGAGAGAGAGAGAGAGAGAGAGAGAGAGAGAGAGAGAGAGAGAGCGCGGCTGACGCTGCAACCAATCAGCGCTCGCTTCGAGATCCAGGCTCCTAGAGCTCTGGGCACCAGCTCTTGGCCTCGCGCTGCTCAGCTCTTTCTAACGGTCACTCGGTCACTCGGGCTTACGCTACCCTGAATGGGGAGAAGGAACAGGGTCTGAGTTGGTGAGTGCCGTGGATTTAAAACAAAAAGCAAAAAATCCTTTTTCTTTGGCCTTGGACCTGGCACTTGGCAAAACTGGAGTCCAGGGGACTTGAGTGTCCCCTTTAAGGATCGGAAGTGAGGGTAGAGAAAGTTGGTTCCTTTGGGCCTTCCTCTGTCCTGGAAAGGCTGAAGTGGGGGTTTCTGGGCACTTTGGGACCTAGGCTGGGCCAAAGTCAAGCTAGCATGCCCTCTGAGTTGGTCCATGGTCCCCGAGGCCAGCCTGCATTTGTAAGTGTGTTCTGGGGGTTCACTGACTTTGAAGTATGGTGTCTGGACAGTGAGAAGTTGTCTGGAGTCTCTGGACTGAGTGTGGACCTAGCAACTGAGAGTGGAGTCCTGTGGTTTTTCGAAGATTATGTAGTCACTGGCCAAAAGATGAAACTAGTGTGTAGTTGGGAGGTTTTCTGGGGTTTTGGGGGCCCAGCCTGGGCAGGGAATGAGTGTTAGTCAGGTTGACAGTCCACTGGGAAATTGTCAAGGGTCATTATTGCGCCCAGGCTGTGCTGGGAACCTGTGGTCCCAAGGATTTCTAGAGGGTTTCTGGACTGTGATTTGAGGTTCTCTTGGCAGTCTTTCCAATATTGGGTCTGGGTTGAACAATGTAGCCAGGAGATTAGGGAAGAGATCCTATGGAGGTTCTGGGAAGGAAGCCTCTGAATCCCAGCCAAGCTGGTTGCCCTGAATGAATTATTATTGCCCTGTGGTAGCTCTAGATACAATGGGAATAGGTGTTGTTTGGGGCTTTTCAGTCTCATCCCCACTCTTCCCCATGTTCTTTCTGGTCATTTCCAGAAGATATCAGGTTGTAAGAAGAGGCAGGTGCAGGGATATTGTCCTGGAGGATAATAAGTGTGTGAAATAGTCTGATCTTCAGGAAATCACCCAGGTTGTCTGTATTAATCATCTTTTTATACTCATGGGGCATTATGTCAGTATCTAATTTCATTCAGCTGTTCAATGGTGGTATAGCTTTCAGAGTACTTTTGTATACATGGATGGGAATGCAGGGGGTAGGTAGTATATGAGTGGACTTCAGGGGTCTGTTGGTTCCTAGAAATTAGAGGAAAATTTGTATAATGTGTGTATGGGGGTGCAAAAAAGGGCTATAAGGATAAGCTAAAGGAATATTTATCCCATTCAGGCATGGGCTTCAGAAAATCTGGAATTTCTTATCATTTGTTCATATGTAAAATGGTATGAATGTCTACACTTTTCTAATGTAATGGATTGGTCCTATGACTTACATTCTCAATTGGATGGAGCCCCCACCCCGAGAGTTTAAGACCAATTTGAATAAAATAGGTTCCCATATTATTTATGGGGAATGGGCAAAACTGTAAATATTCCCCTATTCTTCCCACATTTGGTATTGGCTTTCACCTCATGGCGTCTCACATACTAGTTTGCACATCCAAGCTTGCTCTACATCCCCCTCACACACAATCAGAACCCAGGGTGCGAATGTCAGCCACACAGTCCTCTCCTGAATGGACCTGAGTTGAGGCCCGTGTAGGCCATGAATGCCCACTTTAGTGTCAAATTTCAGGCCCTGGATACCCAGATCATGATCTCACAGCTGGTGGGGGGTGCTTTCAGTTTCCATGTGGGCACTTCCTAGATGCTCTTGAATTTTTCAGCTTATGGGAAAGGACAAAACCAAAAGATATCAGAGCTGGGCTTTCTGCCTGAGTTTAAGTACTGGTACCAAGTACTGGGTACAATACTACTACTAAAGAATAGCCATACTACTACTAAAGAATGCAGTGGACCCTAAGTTTCTGGCTTCAAGTCTAGTTTGTTTTCCATTTAATCCACAAAAGGTACGCTATGATAGGGTCTCTGTGACCTTGATTCATTTTGCCTGGGTATGACTATGTATGTGGTTCTTGGGTAATGTAGTGCACTGTTTAAAGGAAGGAACAAATTCACCCCATTGGGTGTCTTCTCTGATACATGTTGAGCACACTTATCTAGAAAGAGCAAATATCTTGAAAGTTCGTGTTGGATTTGAATAATTGGCCTTTATCTATATAAAAGGCCTTTCCTCACCTTGAATTGTGGAAAGAGGTGTGTTTCTGAGAAGAATTTTTCCTAGTAGAGTTTTTATAAATTGAATCTTGTTCAGCTTGGTTTGGGGAGTGGGATCAATATTTAAAATACGTGCAATAAAGGGAGAACATTTGGCTGGGGATATGGCTCATGGGTAGAGTGCTTGCCTAGCACACATGAAGTCCTGGGTTTGATACCCAGCTCTGGGGGGAAAAAAAAGGTGGGGGAGAACATTTTCATAAAACAAATAATTATCCAGGGCATTTATTTATTTATTTGGTAATGGGAATTGAACCCAGGGGAGCTCTGCCACTGAGCTATATCCCCAGGCCTTTTTATTTTTTTGTTTTGAGACAGGGTCTCACTACATTGCCCAGGGCTGGCCTCAAATTTGCAATACTCCTGCCTCAGCCTCCTGAGTTGCTGGGATTACAGGCAGGTGCCACCATGCTCAGTTCCAGGGCTTAGTCTGATGATCTAATTTTAATTATAGTATTTAAATAGAATCAATATTTTTATTGCTGTGTTGACATTGTTACATCAAGCTGGGTTGTGCCTGAAGAAGCTTATGATCCAAGATTTCTGGAAAGTTCTGATTTTGCAGCCAGGCTGTGCACTGAGAACTTCACACATTTTCCCCTATTGTCTCATTGGTCAAATCTATCAGAATAAAAACTTCCAGACTTCAAACTTGACTTGGTCATCTGAATATTGAAAAGAACAGAAGCAAAAACCATACCCCTTTTCCACAAGTTCTTTTCCAACATGACCTACCCTAATATTTCCTATGTACTTTATTCTGCCATGATACAGGCTCATGTCCTCCTAACCTGCGGTTTCCTTCCTCTATCCCAGGGGGACAATACATTCTTGTGATATCTCCTGAGTGTCACCTATTGAGTCAGCCTGGGAATTGGAAGGTAGGCAAGGTTTTTGAGACCAGAGAGGGGAGAACATCCAAGAATAATAAATCAGCAGTGTTCCTACCAAGTCAAAGTGCTATTTGCATCTGTTGTCACTACTTAGTGCAGGATGGTTTAGACTGCATTACCAAGAATGTAGGGGGAGAAGCTGGGCATGTTGCCACATGCCTGTAATTCCAGCTACTCAGGAGACTGAGGCAGGAGGATTGCAAATTTGAGGTCAGCCCTGGGCACCTTAGTGAGACCCTGTCTCAAAATACAAAATAAATAAATAAAAGGACTGGGGTTATTGCTTGTCAGTAAAGCACCCCTGGATTCAATTCCCAGTACAGAAAAAAAAATGTGGTAAGAGGTCAGAGAAGGGCATGAGGTGCAGAGGGCCCTGAGGATTCCTCTAAGGAGGTGCTAAGGGGATATCCTTAGATGGGGTAGACCCTAAACGGGAGGCAAGATGGGGTTTCCCATTCTTGGGGGTTTATGTTCACCCAGTGGGGAGTCCCCTTCCCTTTCTCTCCCCCCTTTTAGGTCCCTTGAAAGCCCACTGACACTGCGTGTCAACTGCATTTGGTTTTACAGAGGTTGCTGCCCTTTGAACACAGTCTCCAACTCTTGATCATCAATGAGCAAACAGTGCTAGTAGGGCAGCTGAGTCACAGGCACATGATGGAGGGGACCACATGGTCATGAGTTCATCTCCCAGACCCCTGAACCTTTCCTGTTATACTTGGGGGCTTCTTTCTAGTGGCTTTCTCCACTTCTTCCTGGACTTTAAGAACTTGTATTTCTGTGTTGGAAGAAGGGTGTTTCCCTGTCTTCATATACATATCAGAAGGATGTTTTATGTCTTTTACATGGGTGTCTAATGTGTCCCTGGGTGTGGTGGTGATATGAGCTCGGAAATGGAAAATACTCAAGCTTCAGAGTAGCAGGTGAATACCACATGCCCATTTGCATGTTCCCTTTCACTCTGACTCATCTTCCCCTCTCCCCACCCTGGTGCCCCTCCACCAGCCTCACCCACTGACACACCCTGTCTGATCTAGGAAGAATTAATACCTGCCTGTACCCAAGCTAGAATGAGATGGAAGGTATTTTAGATATTGAGGAAGAGAGAATAGGAGGGTACTCTGAACATTTTAGGATCCTGGAGCCAAAGGGAAAAAGGGGACCTTAGAGACAGTATTTGGGTGGAGGGGACCAGGATCTAAAGGAGATGTTAGGGGGAATCAGACTATGTCTTGTCACTAGAGCAATCTACCAACGCCTGACTTGTTTATCTTCTACTTATTTATTGCATGTATATGATATGCCAGACACACACCATAAATATTTTACCAACATTTGTTGAATGAATGAAAAATTTGCTATGGGATCAGGGATAATGGAGTTGTAGGAAACAAACTAAAAAGAAATTTGAACCTCTCAGGCCTTTTTCTCTTCCCCACACTAAAAAGTGCTTAAGTATGAAAGGAGGGGAAATCTCCAGGGACCTTGACCTCTAGGGCAGGAAATGAAAGAGGGTTCTGATTTCAGAGAAATGTCATTTGTCATCAGCCCAAGAAAAGAAGATTTTCTCTTCGAAGACCACCACAGGCTGTTCCTGGGGTTATCCCTTTGCAGAGCTTTGTGGGAGGATCTGAGTCACACACACATCCAGTCCCCAGTGGTGGCCCAGATGACAGAGTTCATTCCCATAGAGCAAGTGAGGCTTCCCAATACTAAGCCAGGGAGAAGGAAGAGGCATGCTTTTGGCCCTCCTTCCTTCTCTCCTTGAAATCCAGATGTTTCCATCCCTTTTTTATTTCTGAGATAGAAGAGTTTTCAGCTACTAAGCCACCTCCAAGAAAGGGAACTAATATCATCTGCATGTGCTATTACCTATAAACCACTTTCATATTCAAGCCATTTCATCTTCAAATGAGGCAAGCAGAGATTATCCTTATTTCACAGATGAGGTAACTGAGGCTCAAAGAGGTGACTTGCCCAAGTTGACTCAACTAGTAAAGGGCAGAGATGATACTTAAATGCAAATCAGATTATTCCAAAGTCCTCATTGCCAGAGATTCACTTCTGTGACTCTTAAAAGAGTTCAGAAATGAAGAGACAGGAGGTTAAGAGGCTGGGTTCTGGAAGTACAAGGGCCATCTCTCCCCTGCAGGGTAAAGCAGAGGCATAAAGCCACACCCTCTTGGGGGACTATGGCAGACTGATACTTGGGGCATCCAATGGAGGACTGAAGTCAGGGGCGGGGCTAACTCGGGGGTGGGGGGGCAGCATCCCCAACAGCATTTCAGAGCATGTGGTGTCAGGAGGCAGCTACAACCGGTGAGTGGATACCTTTCCCCAGCTGAGGCTTTCCTCCCATTACACCCCTCTTCCTGTCTACTTCTTACCAACATGTAACTTCCCTGAGGCATCCAAGTCATAACTCTCTCTTCTACAAGGGTCCTTATGGAGAACCTGCACCCAGAACTGGTGTATTGGCTGGCCTCTAAGCTGTGTTTCTGTTTGTATCTGAGTTCTCAGTTCTCTTCTTAAAAGTCAATATGATGGAGCCAGGAGCCTCATCGCATGCCTGTAATCCCAGCTACTTGGGAGGATGAGTCAGGAGATCACAAATTCAAAGCCAGCTTGGGCAACTCAGTGAGATTCTGTCTCAAAATTTAAGAATAAAAGTGGGGGAGATGTAGCTCAGTTGATAGTGCACCCCTGGATTCAATCCTTAGTATGGCAAAAAAGAGAAAAGAGCCCATGTGGTGGTTTTGATGTGACTTGTACAGTTCTTTCTATTCTTCACTTTTTGGCTTATGAGAAACAAAATGAAACCATCTCCTTACCCTCATGTTGGGAGAGAATAGCCTCCTCTCTCTATAGTTTCCATTCCCTTTCTCTCACTTTCTCAGGCACCAAAGTCTTCTCCAAAACCCTACTCTATCACTGGGTCAGGAGCCTTCTCTCTATGGCTCTTGAATTTGCATTCTTAACCCACTGGATGGGAGTCTTTAGTCTCTTCCAGTTCCTCCTCCAAAGATGTATTCTAAAAGCTTCAGCCTCAGGGAGATGATTGAGGGATGTCTTTGACCCTCCTGCAGCCATGACCACTGTCTTGCTGCCCTCTCTGTCTTTCAGGTATGTCTGGGGAGGACCTACTAGCTTTCTAAGCTCTCCTGTGAAATTGTGTCTTTGCCAGGGTTGACTGTTCTTTGATGATCCCTTTGTCTAGAATGAGGAAAGCTCAGCAGCTTGGAGGTCTTCCTCTGCAGAAGTACCCATGATGACTATTCTTAAGCCAGAGATTGCTTCCTATACTAGTCTTAAACCCACAACTGTTAATTCTCTGGCTCTCTCTCTTTTTTAATATTTATTTTTTGCTTGTAGTTGGACACAATACCTTTATTATCTTTTTTTATGTGGTACTGAGGATCGAATCCAGGGCCCTACACACACTAAGCGAGCACTCTACCACTGAGCCACAATCCCAGCCCTGGTTCTTACTGTTTAAAACTTGAATTTGATCTAATTTCCATTCTCTTACCACCACATTTTCACCACTGGCTCCTGTTATGACTTTGGATAAGTTTAGGTCCTCTCTTGGGTTAGCTTATTTGGTCTATTCAGAAGAGAGAACTCTGATCAAAGACCAAAAACTCATTCTTTCTCCCCTCCCCTCCACAGGCTTGAGAATATGCCGTATCTCCCTCCCCTTTCTGCCAAGGACCCCACATTGTGGTCTTTCTCTAAGAATCCCTAAGATTGGTATCCAAGGCAAGGCAAAATGCCCCTCCCCTCAACAAGACTGTTCAGCCCATATGGCTCTGATCGGTTGGTCCAGCTAGCAGCCAGGCTCCGGCCAGCACTATGTGATACCATGATCACCGTAGGAGACCAGGAGTTTCCTGCACACAGCCTGGTACTAGCAGGTGTGAGCCAGCAGCTGGGCTGCAAGGGCCAGTGGGCTCTGGTAGAAGGCATCAGCCCTTCCACCTTTGCCCACCTTTTGAGCTTTGTTTATGGGGAGAATGTAGAGCTGCAGCCTGGGGAGCTGAGGCCTCTTGAGGAAGCAGCCAGGGCTTTGGGGGTGCAGGCCCTGGAAGAGGCATGCAGAAGGGCTCGAAGGGACAAGGTTGAAGAACTGGATGAAGGGCTGAAGAAACATCAGGAGGAGCCAGAGAAACCCACAAGGGATTCAGAAAGAGGACTGTGGGGGCTTGGAGAGATGCAAAAACCAAAGAAATTTTTTAGAATTGGTGGGAGGGAACAGGAGACATTGCACGGGCACAAACCACCAATAGAGTACTCTGAGATGACAAGAGCAATACCAGAAGGTCAGGGGGAGATGAGATCAAAGAAACTCAGCCAAATCCCTGTTGACTACCAGGGAGCAGATAGAGAGCAAGGAGTGGTCGTGAGGGTGACAGAGAGAACAGGGGGCTCTGAGGAAAGTCTTCAGGGGTTCCCTAGTCCCCTTCCCCCAGCAGGTTCCCTCCAAACCAGCATCATCCCCAAGCCTTGGTGGGCCCAGGCCCCTTGGTTGCGGGAGGGCCAGCCTGCCCTGTGGAGCATCTTGCTGTGGCCGCCCAGATATGGCACTCCCTTCTCCCATAGCACACCCAGCACTGGAACCTGGCAGGAGGTCTGGCCTTGGAACCAGAGGTGAGTGAAGGGCCTAGTGGAAGACTCTAAAATGGGAGGGAGTGGTGCAAGAAGGGTAGCAGTGATGGATGAGGGGTACCACACCTCTTATCTCTACATTTCCTAAGCTGGTGTTGGGCCAAGAAATTCCCACCACAGGGGCAACCAGGGCCAAGCCGTGAGGGTTTGGGAAGGGGCCAGTGTTGACCAGGCTCCCAGGTCTTTCTATGGCTATAATTCTTCCCTGCCCTGTCCCCCAGGATCCCTCTGACCCTGAACAGCCCTAAAGGGTTCTGGAGTCAGAATCAGTTGGCTTCCTCCAGCCCTACCCCAGGTAAGCCCCTCACTGTCCTGCACACAGGGTCTCTTCCCCCGGGGCTGGGTCCCAGGCCTGACCTGAGCAGGGACCCCCACCTCACTCTGCTCCCTTTAGGTTCCCTCCCCCAGGGCCCTGTGCAGGTCAGCCCTGGGGAGATGGAAGACTCTGGGCAGGAGCGCAGAGGTGAGTAGGGTGAGGGCATTTTTGCTTCAGCCCCACTGGACCTACTGATTTCTTGCCCAGGTGCTAAGACTGTGGGATTCCTGGCCCTGCCCCGCTTTGATTTCTCTGTCCACACAGGCTCCCGGACAACCTGTGTGGGTCATGAGGGCACAGCAGGCTGCCCATCTCGCCAACACCCTCCCCCGCCTCCTGCTCGGTCTCGGCCCTATTCTTGCTCTGTCTGTGGAAAGAGGTTTGCACTCAAGCATCAGATGGAGACGCACTACCGAGTCCACACAGGTATGGGCGCCCAGCCCAGTGTGAAGCTGTCGGCATCCTTCCCTACCGGCGGTCTACCCACTCCTGGGTCCCTCTCTCCGGCTCCGGCGCAATTCCCTAGTCTCGTCGCCCAGTGTACCCCAGGCTTGGTCAGCCTTCGTCCCCTGTTCCTTCCTTAAATGGCCTCCCCCTCCCTCTGCCCTAGGAGAGAAACCCTTCTCCTGTAGCCTCTGTCCTCAGCGCTCCCGGGACTTCTCTGCCATGACCAAGCACCTGCGGACACACGGGGCTGCTCCCTACCGCTGCCCTCTGTGCGGGGCCGGCTGCCCTAGCCTGGCCTCCATGCAGGCGCACATGCGCGGCCACTCGCCCAGCCAGCTCCCGCCCGGATGGACCATACGCTCCACCTTCCTCTACTCTTCCTCCTCCTCGAGGCCGTCCCAGGCCTCCACCTCTCCTGGTAGTGCCCCCTCCACCACCACCTGACGGTGTGTTGGTAGGTCCTTTGGCCCCAGACGAATCCAATTAGATTTAGCAAATCTGACTTCAGAAGCGCCGCAGGACAGGCGCCGAGAGCCCTCTCCCGGATGACTGCGGGTTACAGAAGCCTGGGTCAGCGAGCTCCTGTGGGCTGAAATTCGCACGAGTGAGGACTAACTGTATGGGAACTGTTGATTTTATCACCATAATAAAGAGTTTCCTGTGCTCTCTGGTCTGGACAGGAAAGCCGAGCGCAGGCTTTAGTCCGTGTTTCGGCCCCCCGCCCCGCCCTCCCCAGCTTAGCCACTTGTCTTGTAGCGCCCCCTGGTGGCTGTGCTAACCAGCGGGACCGACACTTTCTCCATCTCTCCGGGTTCCTGGGCCTCCCACAGAGGCCATTGGCCATGAGGGCTCGGCATCTCGGCAAACTTCACGTCAGGTCTTGCAGGGATCGGGGTGAACTGTGAGATCGGAGGCACTGGCTCCATCCACAGCAATGCACGGTGCGCTGACTGATCTGGGCGCGCCCGGCCCAGAACTGGAAAGAAGCGCATGCTCCGGCTCTGCTTTCGGTTACTCGTCTCCTCTCCCTGAGCGCACAACCATCGTGCCTCAACACCCGACGGAACGGCTCCCGAGTCGCTCCTGGACCTGAAACTAATCCTCTGCTGCCGCCCCTTCCCCAGCCCACGCCTCCCGTACTGGCTAACTTCATTTGCCAGCGTCTGCCGGGTTCCCAGGGTCTGAAGCCCGCGGCACCCTGGGAGTGGTAGTCCATTCCGACCGCTGGCTCCGACAAGAACAATGGGAGGAGTCTGGGGCGCGGACCACACCTCCCGGAGACGGGGAACTGGCTTTCCGGGTCCCAGTCGGGAACCCCGTATTCTCAGCTCTCGCGTCCGAGCCGCCGGCGGAAGGAGCAAGGCGTCTGGACTACATTTCCCGGAGGCCCCTGCGCCTCGCCCCTCTACGGCCCGGACGCAGGGTCTGTGCTCTCTTCAGGTGCGGTCTGAGGGTGACGGCCGCCCGGCCCCGGACTCCCGCTCCCGTGGTGCCCTGCGCGTGGCCGGCCCAGCCCCCGGCTCCCGCCAGCCCCGCGGCGGCGCTGGTTGTTGTCGTGAGCCGCAGCCGCCCCGCTTCGCCCCTCCTCCGCTCCCCTCCCCCCGACCCTGCGCACGGGCCGCCCCTCCCCCCGCCTCCCCGGCCCCTCTCACGGTGCCAAGATGGCGGCGGCGGCGGGCGGCGGCAGTTGCCCGGGGCCTGGCTCCGCGCGGGGCCGCTTCCCGGGCCGGCCGCGGGGCTCCGGCGGGGGCGGGGGCCGCGGCGGACGGGGCAGCGGGGCCGAAAGAGTGCGGGTAGCTCTGCGGCGCGGCGGCGGCGCGGCGGGGCCGGGCGGAGCCGAGCTTGGGGAAGATACGGCCCTGCTCCGTTTGCTGGGGTTCCGCCGGGGCCTGCGCCGGCTCCGCCGCCTGTGGGCCGGCCCGCGCGTTCAGCGGGGCCGGGGCCGGGGCCGGGGCCGAGGCTGGGGCCCGGGGCCGGGCCGAGGCTGCGTGCCAGAGGAGGAGAGCAGTGACGGGGATTCCGACGATGAGGTGAGGTAGTCGGAGGCGTCCCCCGCGCCGGGTGGGGCGGAGGCCGGGGGCTTACAGGGACCTGGGTGCCCCCTTGGGGTGGCGTGGGCAAGTGGGATCCTCAGGGCTTCTGTGGAGGAAAGGCTTCTGGGAACAAGCATGGAAGGAGATAGTCTGCAGAGAGCTTTGGGTGGATAGGGCCTCTGAAAGTGCATAGAGAAGCCCTGTCTGCAGCTAGCCTCTTGGGCCCCAGACAGGTCTTGCCGAAGCGTCTTGGGCTGATCCTTCTTGGTAGCAAGACTAGGGGAATAGAAGTGTGGGCGAGAAGGCCATGAGGACTGCACGCCCAATCAGTGGTGGTTGACAGCAGCGACGGCAGCAACAGCAGCAGCGTGGCTTTAGTGGACTAGAGACTAGAGCAGTCTGGGCTCTTAGCTGTAGGCTTTCCCCCAGGACCTCAATCTCTGACACATCCCTAGTTTCACCAGTGCTCCAGTTCTTCTGCTGATCTTAAGGTAGAGTGGTGGAGGGCTTCTTGGGACACGGGTTGAAGAAGAATGAAAGGGAGGCTGAGACTGGGCACTCTGCCTGGTCTGAGTTCAGCTCCGGATTTATTCCCCTAACCTTTCAGAAAAAGCAAGAGTGTCGATTGTATTGCTGGGACCCCTATTAATCACCTGAGGGCTCAGTGGAGCCTGATATGATAAACCATTTGATGCTTGCTCCTTCCCCCCCTTGGGTGTCCCTACTCCCATCTTCAGGAAGAAACTGTGGCCTGAAAGGGTGTAAATGGAGATTCCAATTTGTTCTGAGTTGAAGTTGGCCATTAGTGTAGGGCTTACTTGCCCAACCTGAGGAGACACTGTTGTGTTTTCTTCTGGGCCAGGAACCCCTGGTGGGTGTGCTTGTCTGGCCTGGCACTGGGGAGGGGAGTTTAGAAACACCTTGTGCCTCCATTTGTAGGGAAAGACCTTCCTGTCCATTTATTTTATAAATAGGCAGAGGTACATTAAGGGGTAAGCTGGGGATGTTTCTCCATACCTTGAGTCCCAGGTGGAACCAGGGCTTTGGCACTGACTGCTGTTTCTCCCCTCCACCCCGGTCCCCTAAATCAGGAGTTTCAGGGTTTTCATTCAGATGAAGATGTGGCCCCCAGTTCCCTGCGCTCTGCGCTCCGATCCCAGCGAGGTGAGTGATGGGGGAAACTCTACCTCTGTAGCTTTACAAAAATGTTATTCTTGCCCTTTGTGTCAGTTCTTCCCTGTTCTGCTAGTCTCCGTCAGTTACTGAGTATGTCCTGTGTTCAGAGTCCAAGATAGACTGGGCTATGGGGGAAACTGATAAGTAGGACTTAGTTTCTGCCCTTCTGGAGCACCTTCCTCAGTCTGCAGGGCCAGTTTGACCCATCTCCCCACACCTATTCTCCTTTTAGGTCGAGCCCCCCGAGGTCGGGGCCGCAAACATAAGACGACCCTTCTTCCTCCTCCTCGCCTATCAGATGTGACACCTACCCCCCCAAAGACCCCTGCCCGGAAACGGGGTGAGGAGGGCACAGAACGGATGGTGCAGGCACTGACTGAACTTCTCCGGCGGGCCCAGGCACCCCCAGCCCCCCGAAGCCGGGCATGTGAGCCCTCCACCCCGCGTCGGTCTCGGGGACGGCCCCCAGGAAGGCCAGCAGGCCCCTGCCGGAAGAAGCAGCAAGCAGTAGTGGTAGCAGAAGCGGCTGTGACAATCCCTAAACCTGAACCCCCACCTCCTGTGGTTCCAGTAAAACACCGAACTGGCAGTTGGAAGTGCAAGGAGGGGCCTGGCCCAGGACCTGGGACCCCCAAACGTGGAGGACAGTCTGGGAGAGGAGGCCGTGGAGGCAGGGGCAGAGGCCGAGGTGGGCTCCCCCTCGTGATCAAGTTTGTTTCAAAGGCCAAAAAAGTGAAGATGGGACAGTTGTCCTTGGGACTTGAATCAGGTCAGGGTCAAGGTCGACATGGGGAAAGTTGGCAGGATGCTCCCCAAAGAAGAGTTGAATCTGGACAAGGAGGGGGCCCTTGTTGCAAAAAGCAGGAGCAGAAGCTAGAGGAGGAAGGAGAGGAGAAGAAAGAAGAAGAAAAGGATGAGGAGGAAGAGGAGAAGGAAGAGAGAGCTGAGGCTGAGGAAGAGGTGATGCTAGCCGAGGAAAAGGAGGAGGCAAAACCACCATCACCACCTTTAACTCCTCCAGCCCCTCCACCCCCTCCTCCTCTCCCACCCCCGTCAACATCTCCTCCCCCTCAACCTTGCCCTCCACCACCCACAGTCCCAGTGTCTCCCCCTCCACCACCATCCCCTCCACCACCTCTGGTCCCAGAGGAGCGAGAAGAGTCCCCACCTCCTGCAGTCCCAGCTACATGCTCCAGGAAGAGGGGCCGGCCTCCCCTGACTCCCAGCCAACGAGCAGAGCGGGAAGCTGCTCGGGCAGGGCCAGAGGGTACTTCTCCTCCCACTCCAAACCCCACTACCACCATGGGAGGCCCTTCAGAAGACAGTCCCACCGTGGCCCCCAAAAGTACCACCTTCCTGAAGAATATCCGGCAGTTTATTATGCCTGTGGTGAGTGCCCGCTCCTCCCGTGTCATCAAGACACCCCGACGATTTATGGATGAAGACCCTCCCAAGCCCCCAAAGGTGGAGGTTTCACCTATTTTACGACCTCCCATCGCCACCTCCCCACCTGCTCCCCAGGAACCAGCACCAGCTCCCTCTCCACCACGTGCTCCAACTCCCCCATCTACCCCAGTCCCACTCCCTGAGAAGAGGCGGTCCATCTTAAGGGAACCCACATTTCGCTGGACCTCACTAACCCGGGAGCCGCCCCCTCCTCCCCCCGCCCCTCCACCAGCCCCATCTCCACCACCTGCCCCTGCCACACCCTCCCGGAGGCCCCTACTTCTTCGGGCCCCTCAGTTTACCCCCAGTGAAGCCCACCTGAAGATCTATGAATCGGTGCTTACTACTCCTCTTGGGGCTCCTGAAGCCCCTGAGCCAGAGCCGCCTCCTGCCGATGATTCTCCAGCTGAGCCTGAGCCACGGGCAGTGGGCCGAACCAACCACCTCAGCCTGCCTCTATTTGCCCCTGTGGTCACCACTCCTGTTAAGGCCGAGGTGCCCCCCCATGGGGCTCCACCTCTAAGCAATGGGCAGCAGCCTCAGCCTCAGGCTCAGCTACAACAGCCCCTGCAGGCCTTGCAGACCCAGCTACTGCCCCAGGCACAACCACCCCAGCAGCCACAAGTGCAGCTGCAGCCATCACCACAGCACACACCACCACTGGAAAAGGCCCGGATGACCAGCCTGAGTTCTCTACCACTGTCTGGGGTGGAGGAGAAAATGTTCAGCCTTCTCAAGAGAGCCAAGGTACAGCTCTTCAAGATTGACCAACAGCAGCAGCAGAAGGTGGCAGCGGCCATGCCGGTGAGCAAGGTGCTGTGGCCAGGCCCTTTTCCCTAGTTCATCCAGCTGCCTCCCTAGACACTATTCAGCACTGTCAGCAGCCTTCAGAACCAGTTCTTCCCTTATCCTCTAGTGTCCTGTTTTGTCCTCCATCCTATTCCTTCCCTATGGCTATTCCCCTGTCCCCATCTGTCTTTACTTCCCAGATCCTGACCCTGTTTATTCCCTTACCAGCTGAGCCCTGGAGGGCAAATGGAAGAGGCTATGGGGACTGTCAAACAGACCCCAGACAGAGGCTGTGTCAAGTCTGAAGATGAGTCCGTGGAAGTCAAGAGAGAGCGCGCCTCGGTACGTAGTTGGAGGAGGGTTCTCGGAAGTAGGCTAGTTACGGAACACAGGGAACCATTGCCCACACTTATTTCTGGTTGCTCCTCTCCCAGGGCCCTGAGTCACCTGTGCAAGGCCCCCGTATCAAACACGTGTGCCGTCATGCTGCTGTAGCCCTTGGTCAGGCCCGGGCCATGGTACCTGAAGATGTTCCCCGCCTCAGTGCCCTCCCTCTCCGGGACCGGCAAGATCTCGCCACAGAGGGTAGGGGGGTCAATTTGGGGGGTGAGTTCTTGACAGCCACGTCAGGTTTGTGTATGATCAAGCACACCAGGAAGCTAGAAGAGAGGGAGCCTAGTTGGGGGCTTGGAGTTAGGTGGCAAATAAACTGAAATGCTGGATCTTTGACAAAGCAGGTTGACTCGGGAGCATTTAGAACCTATCAGTGTGGGAAAGTAGAGGCCAGAGGCCAGCTGAATGGAACTTGGGGGAGAACAGGAAAATGAGGCAGGATGCCTGGTGGCTTTGGGGCTCCATTTCCACTCTATCTTTTGCAATAGATACGTCATCAGCTTCTGAGACTGAGAGTGTCCCATCCCGGTCCCGGCGGGGAAAAGTGGAATCAGCTGGACCTGGGGGAGACTTGGAGCCTACAGGGTCTGGAGGGACCCTGACCCATACACCCCGGCGCTCACTGCCCTCCCACCACGGCAAGAAGATGCGGATGGCCCGGTGTGGACACTGTCGGGGCTGCCTGCGTGTGCAGGATTGTGGGTCCTGTGTCAACTGCCTGGATAAGCCCAAATTTGGGGGCCCCAACACCAAGAAGCAGTGCTGTGTGTGAGTAGCTGGGGGTGGCCTTGTTCCCGCCTGGGGTTGTTCGTGATCCAGACTTCCTACCCCAGCCCCTTTTCTGCCCAGCCAGAGCAGTGGGATTGGCATCCTTGTGGAGAGCTTCCTCTCTTCCCCCAGACCACCAGTCCCCTACCCTGGTGACGTGCTGCTCCCCTCCCCAGATACCGAAAGTGTGACAAGATAGAGGCTCGTAAGATGGAACGGCTGGCCAAAAAAGGTAACCAGGTTTGAAGAGCATTTTTTTTTTCACGAAACCTTATGTAGATTTGTGGTGTGGAGGAAGCCACATGTTATTTGCTCTTTCTCCTTATCTTTGCAGTTCTCTGCTTTTGTCTGTCTTCTTCCCCATCAAATGTATCATAACTCCTTCTGTATTCATTCTGTCTGCCCCACTTCTTTCTTGTCTTTTTTCTATCTCATTGTCCCATGTCCCCAGCTGAGCTCAAATCCTACTAAGTCCCCTGTTCCCACAGGCCGGACGATAGTGAAGACGCTGTTGCCCTGGGATTCGGATGAATCTCCTGAGGCCTCCCCGGGTCCTCCAGGCCCACGTCGGGGGGCGGGAACTGGGGGGCCCCGGGAGGAGGTGGTGGCCCCCCCAGGACCCGAGGAGCAGGACTCCCTCCTACTGCAGCGCAAGTCAGCCCGGCGCTGCGTCAAACAGCGACCTTCCTATGATATCTTCGAGGACTCGGATGACTCAGAGCCCGGGGGTCCTCCTGCTCCTCGGCGTCGGACCCCCAGAGAAAATGGTATGGACTACTTTATGTTTTCTCCATCAAGCAATCGGTTATGTTTCTTTTTCTCTTTTTTTTTTTTTTTTTTTTTAGCCATGTTGGGGATGGAACTAAGGGCTTAGTGTATGGTAGGCAAGTGCTCCATCTCTGGGCTACGTGCACAACCCTGGTCTTGTGTCTTTTGTGGAAGTGGCAAGGCATTCAGCACCAGGGCTCTTATCAGTCTGCTTGAGAGGGTGGCTGAGAACAGAGGAGGAGGTAGTTTTAGGAGAATATACAGAACTGGTATGTGAGGATCTCACTGAACTTACTGAGCAGGGTCTCGGGGTCATCCTTGTGGGTCTTAGTTAAAGAAGGCTTTGGTAATCTAGGTAACATTGAGGTTGTAGAAGACGATCATGGGGTATAGATGGGGAAGTCTCACTGCTCCCGTGTCCTGCCTAGAGCTGCCAGCACCAGAACCTGAGGAGCAGAGCCGGCCCCGCAAACCCACCTTGCAGCCTGTGTTGCAGCTCAAGGCTCGAAGGCGCCTGGACAAGGTCAGCACGGCCCGCTTCGAGAACCCCGAGCCCTGTGTGAGGCATGGCTCCTGCCCTCCAGGAGCTACCTGGCAAGTCAGGGTGACGGGCACACCGGAGTACTGTGGTGTGTCCACACCAGAGGACAGGCCTGAAGGGATGAGTCAGGCCTTGCCTATATGGAAAGCAGAGTGGAGTCTGGGCAAAGGTCAGGGTTTGGCAGGCTAGGGGAAGGGCATTGAGGAGGGGAGTCTGCAGAGAGGGTGAGATGGGCAGCCTCTGATCAGTTCTTTATCCCTCTTTAGGATGCTTTGGGCCCTAGCCACTTTGCTTCTTTTCCCAATGGCTGGACGGGAAAACAGAAGTCCCCAGATGGTGTGCACCGGGTCCGTGTGGATTTTAAGGTATGTCAGCGAGAGGGGTTGGTTGTAGGGATTGTGGTTGGAAGAAGCTTTTTGCTTGTGTCAGAGTAGCCAGGGCTTAAAGGATGGATCTGACCCAGGTTCCTGGCTATTCTGCAATCCTGTGTCCCCTCTTCCCCTAGGAGGATTGTGACCTAGAGAACGTGTGGCTGATGGGTGGCCTGAGCGTGCTCACTTCTGTCCCAGGGGGGCCCCCAATGGTGTGCTTGCTGTGTGCCAGCAAAGGCCTACATGAGGTTGGTGTTCTCCCTCTTTTCACAGACCCCCCCCCCCCAAGGCTTCATTGGCCCTTCCTGATTATTGGGGCCATCTCATCTCCTGGCCTTCTAACCTCACACTGTGCCCATCATTTGCTCTTTCCTATCCCACCTCTAGTTGGTATTTTGCCAAGTCTGCTGTGACCCTTTCCACCCATTCTGCCTGGAGGAGGCTGAACGGCCCCTGCCTCAGCATCATGATAGCTGGTGCTGCCGCCGCTGCAAGTTCTGCCATGTCTGTGGGCGCAAAGGCAGGGGATCTAAGGTGGGCACAGAGGCCAGCCTGGAATAGGTGGAGGCATGCGAGAGGGGTATATCCCTATGCCGATAGGTTTTACCATTGCCAACTTTCTCAAACATTCTGTAGCACCTTCTGGAGTGTGAGCGATGCCGCCATGCTTACCATCCAGCCTGCCTGGGGCCCAGTTATCCAACCCGGGCCACACGTAAAAGACGCCATTGGGTGAGAGATGAGGCTCACAACCCTCACTATGGTAGTGTAATTATGCCACCACCACCCCCGACTTGCCCCAGGGTTCTCAGGAGGAGGGGAGGGCTGGCATCACTTTGAGAATTTGATTAATATTTTCTCTTTAAATTTTCACAGACAAGATTTAGATGCAGAATTTGATGTAATGGTTTTAGGAGCTGGTGCATTCCACATTCCCAGGCTCAGCATTACCTGCCGTAGCCTGATGTCCATTTCTGCCCCTCTCCTCTTTCTCGTTTCCCCCACAAATCTCTTCTCTTATTGTCCTTCCTCATCTGTTCCCTCCACTTCTTCTCACCTATCTCCCCTGTTGTATTGCTTCAGCCCAATGTCTGGTTTCTTCCTAATATCACCCTGCTCTCCCAGATCTGTTCGGCCTGTGTGCGCTGCAAGAGCTGTGGGGCAACTCCAGGGAAGAACTGGGATGTTGAGTGGTCTGGAGATTACAGCCTCTGCCCCAGATGTACCCAGCTCTATGAGAAAGGTGGGACCTGCCAGGAAAATGGGGTCTGGAGGACCAGAGGGAGGAGGCCAGGCTCCTGATATAGGGCCCAACATAGGGCCTCTGCCAGCAAGAGTTGGAACAGATAGTCTAGTGGCTTTCTACCTTCTAGCTACATAACTTTTTGATTCAGAATATCCTCCCACAGAAGTTCATTTAAAAAAAGAGGGACACAGCCCCTCTGAGGGTGGTAGGAATAAAGGGCCTGGGACCCTACTCTTGGTCAGTTTCTGAGATCCTATCTATAAACTCCAATCTCCAATTGGCAATTCAAAACTTGGGATTTTTTCCTAATTTGTTCAAGCAGCACATTTAGCAAGACCCTGGTTTCTGAAGGGCATCAGGGCTGCAGAGTTAGAAAAGAGGCTTCATCCTCAGCCAGTGTGGGGGGACTATTAGGGACTTGAGACAGGCATAATGGATGCCTCCTACATGGCAGTCAAGGTGTGGTTGGCTCTCCACAGGGACTGTGAGGGGTAGGGAGTAACTCCAGCCTCTCTGACTCTTCCCTGCTTCCCTTTTCCTCTAGGAAACTACTGCCCAATCTGTACACGCTGCTACGAAGACAATGATTATGAGAGCAAAATGATGCAGTGCGCACAGTGTGACCACTGGGTGCATGCCAAGTGTGAGGGGCTCTCAGGTGAGTAGGCAGAGAATCTGGGGTGTAGCTTCAGCCCTAGGGGGATCCCTATCCCACCTCAGGTCCTTAGACAACATGTGGCTAAGTGTTCTTCATGGCCTGGGGGCTCCTAGGACCTCTGCCATCCTCCCAAAACATATTCTCCTCTCCTGCCTGGCTATTCTAGATGAAGACTATGAGATCCTCTCCGGGCTGCCAGACTCGGTGCTGTACACGTGTGGACCATGTGCTGGGGCCACACAGCCCCGCTGGCGAGAGGCCCTGAGTGGGGCTCTACAGGGGGGTCTGCGCCAGGTGCTCCAGGGCCTGCTGAGCTCAAAGGTGGCGGGCCCATTGCTGCTGTGCACCCAGGTCTGGAGGGCCCAGGAGGCAGGATGGGTGGGGCCAGGCCCAGCACCAGCCCTGCTGACTTTTCCTATTTGTAGTGTGGGCAGGATGGGAAACAACTGCACCCAGGTCCCTGTGATCTGCAAGCTGTGGGTCAGCGCTTTGAGGATGGCCACTATAAGTCTGTGGTGAGTGGGACAAGGGGAGGAGCAGGTGGGTGCCAAGAGGAGAGGGTAGGGCTAGGTCTGTGGGTTAGGGTTGGGGCTCAGACCCTGACAAACCCCCTTACAGCACAGCTTCATGGAGGACATGGTGGGCATCCTGATGAGGCACTCAGAAGAAGGAGAGACCCCAGAGCGCCGGGCAGGAAGCCAGATGAAGGGGCTCCTATTGAAGGTAAGCACTGGGGGATGTTGTTCCTAGGGCGGTTGAATGGTAGTGGGGGGAGAGAGTGGATTCATCAGACCCTGCCCCCACCAACTTTTGGGGAAGCCAGTTCTCATCCTGTTAACCCACTCCCCAGCTGCTAGAATCTGCGTTCGGCTGGTTCGACGCCCACGACCCCAAGTACTGGCGACGGAGTACCCGGCTGCCAAAGTGAGCAAGGCTGGGTAGCAGGAGGGAACCAGGGAGTGAGGGCAAAGACAGGGGCACCTACAAATCCAGGGTCAAGCTGGGCTGAAAATAGCATCAGAGTTAAGGTTGAGGATAAAGAAGAGGGTGGTGAAACCAGGATGAGATTCCCCGGCGGTTGTGGACTAGCAAAGACTCAGGTTGTGTAAGTTAGCTCTTGCTTTGTTTCTACTTTAATATAAGGCAGTTGAGGACAGAGCAGTGAGCAAGTAAGATTGGAGCTCACGTTTGGGGTGCTGGGCAGGTATTAATGATCTAGATGGGTAGGGTGGCAATGGGGAAATCCAGGGGGCTG
This sequence comes from Urocitellus parryii, assembly GCF_045843805.1. Classification (NCBI taxonomy): domain Eukaryota; kingdom Metazoa; phylum Chordata; class Mammalia; order Rodentia; family Sciuridae; genus Urocitellus; species Urocitellus parryii. The sequence continues at coordinate 16,556,263 of NC_135545.1, read as the reverse complement.
TGGGAGCCTAAAGGAGGCACCTGCTGGAGGCTGGGGATCAGAAAGGCTTCCTGGAAGCAGTGATATCTAAGCTGAGAGGTGGAGGAAGATTATTTCAGGCATCAGGAGAACAGTATTTCTTACATCAAAGGAGGCACAAGAGGACCTGGCTTATTTGGGAGACTAAGAAAACTTCCACATGGAGAGAGGACAAAGAGTGTCATGGCACATTTAGACTGATGTTGTGGGTGGGCCCCAGTCCAGCTGTCCTTGTTAGACATATCAGATGCTAATCCTGCTTGTCCACAGCGGAGTCCTTCCCAATGCGGTGTTGCCCCCATCCCTGGACCATGTGTATGCTCAGTGGAGACAGGAGGAACCTGAGACCCCAGAATCAGGGCAGCCTCCAGGGGATCCTTCAGCAGGTACTGGCATGTGGGTGCTGGAAGCTAGTGCCCTTGAGCTTGAGGGCTAGTCTGCTGATCCTGATTCTTGGACTTCTTTTTCTGCATTCTTTCCAGCTTTCCAGTGCAAGGATCCTGCTGCTTTTTCACACCTGGAGGACCCCCGTCAGTGTGCACTCTGCCTCAAATATGGGGATGCGGACTCCAAGGTGAGGGCTGCTGTATGAAGCCTCAGGTTGTGGGGCCCTGGAAGCTCCCTCCTCCATCATACAATTCCTCTTCTGCCTATAGGAAGCGGGGCGGCTTCTGTACATCGGGCAGAATGAGTGGACACACGTCAACTGTGCTATTTGGTCAGCTGAAGTGTTTGAGGAGAACGATGGCTCCCTCAAGAACGTGCATGCTGCTGTGGCTCGAGGGAGGCAAATGGTGAGGGCTGGGTCCTGGAGAGAAGGGCAGCCCTGGGGTTCTCAGATAGGTCCCTGCCTTTAGTGGAAGCAGCTCTTATTTCACATTTTCTACCAGGACGTGTCTTTTGACTGCTATTTCTAGATATCTTTCTTGGTTGTTCCAGGACTCTGGTGCTACAGTGACAGATCTGGCCATAATTTGAGCCTGAAGCCTTGGGGGACTAAAGTTAGGCTTTAGTCTTTTTAGTCTTGTTTTTTTTTTTTCTTTTTCTTTTTTTTTTTTTTTTAAGAGAGAGTGAGAGAGGAGAGAGAGAGAGAGAGAATTTTTAATATTTATTTTTTTTAGTTCTCGGCGGACACAACATCTTTTTGTTGGTATGTGGTGCTGAGGATCGAACCCGGGCCGCACGCATGCCAGGCGAGCGCGCTACCGCTTGAGCCACATCCCCAGCCCTCTTTTTAGTCTTGTTGATTGAACCTGTACTAGATGTGCTATACCATGGCATTTTACGCTCATTCTGCCCCCATGAAGTGATGAGGTAGTACCTGGGTTAGAATTGCCCCCATGGACTGTCTGGCCTGGGGCAGGCCTCAGAGAGTGCCAAGTGCTCATCAGCACTTGGATGATGGAGATTCTGACTGAAGGGGTTAGTTGTGAAGACCAGATAGAGTAAAGCAGGCTCCACATTCGAATAGTGTGAGGAAAGGAAGATGCTAAACATCACTCAGTAAGTGTTGGCTATTGTTAATCTTTCTCTTTTTTTTTTCAAGTTGTCTAATAATGCTTTGTTTCAAAAACCCTGAAATGCAGGGCTGGGGTTGTGGCTCAGAGATAGAGTGCTTGCCTAGCATGCGTGAGACACTGGGTTTGATCCTCAGCACCACATAAAAACTAAAACATTAAAAAAAAAAAAAAAAAAAAGACCCTGAAATGGTTTGAATGTGCTCTTCGCCCTAATCAAGGAAGAGGTTTAGCCTAGTGAGAGCTTTTGTTGAGGGAGGTGCTGGGTTAGGCAGAGTCCTAGAATCAGCAGTGCCCGGCATGAGACCCTGGCTCTAGTACCTGGCTTGTCCACTAAGCAGCCCTTTCCCTTTGCAGCGCTGTGAGCTCTGCCTGAAGCCTGGCGCCACAGTGGGCTGCTGCCTGTCCTCCTGCCTCAGTAACTTCCACTTCATGTGTGCCCGAGCCAGCTACTGCATCTTCCAGGACGACAAGAAGGTTTTCTGCCAGAAACACACAGACCTCCTAGATGGCAAGGTGGGCCAGGACAGTTGGGGAGACAGTTAGCTGCCCATTGCACTTTCAGTGTCTCCTTCTTGTATGTTCTCCCACAGTCCTTAGGACAAGCTTCGGACGTGACAATTCAGTCCTGGCCTACAGAGCTATTCCCTCACATACCCCCACATTCCCCTCACTCCCACCAATCAACCTCCATTTGCCTTCTACTTCACAGGAGATTGTGACCCCTGATGGGTTTGATGTTCTCCGCCGAGTCTATGTGGATTTTGAAGGCATCAACTTTAAGCGAAAGTTTTTGACAGGCCTTGAACCTGATGCCATCAATGTGCTCATTGGTAAGCCACTTGGATTCTCCCTACTCTTCTGACCTTGCTTATCCAACTACCCGTCCTGATCTCTTGTTTGCACCACAGGCTCCATCCGAATTGACTCCCTGGGTACTCTCTCTGATCTCTCGGACTGTGAGGGACGGCTCTTCCCCATTGGCTACCAGTGAGCAATCCAGGGGTGATTAGTGGGTTGGGGAACTTCAGGACTGGATCCCTTTTTGCAAGTTGTCCTAACCCTCTCATCCCACACCCTCGACCTACCAGGTGCTCCCGTCTGTACTGGAGCACAGTGGATGCTCGAAGGCGCTGCTGGTATCGGTGCCGAATTCTAGAGTATCGACCGTGGGGGCCAAGGGAAGAGCCGGTTCACCTGGAGGCAGCAGAGGAGAACCAGACCATTGCGCACAGCCCTGCCCCTTCCTCAGGTCTGGCTCGGTACTACCCCATTCTTTTCCTTTGATGCTGCCCTCCCTAAATGGTTACCCATCAGCCTCTCTTTCCCTGCTCCCCTGGAGAAACTCCAGGAGGTGCTTATTTGTTACTGGCCATGCCTTACCTGCCTAGGGCTGTGCTCAGCATTTCCTAGGAAGTGATTGGGGGGAGAACACTCTGTGACTAGCTTTAGAGGAGTGGTGACTTGGGGACAGCCGTAAGAAGCGGAGTGGTTTTAGTTCCTGGATTAGGGCTATATGATATTTAATGCTTCACCAACTCTGGTGAAGGTATGGGTTCTGTGGTATTATATCTCATGGGGGACTTTTGCTATTGCAGTAACATATTGGTAGAACTGGAATTTGAATCTGGATCTACTTATTTCCCAACTGACAACCTCACAGCCATGCTGACAGGGAGGGATTAGAGCTGGATGACTCAAAGAATGTACTTAGAGATTAGTAGGAAAGGGAGAGGTCATTGTGGGCCAAATAGGAGGAAGAAGTGTGGATTGTATTTGTGGGTTAACAGTCTTACTCCAAGTTGGAGCATGATATGAAGTGGAGAGAAGAGGAGGGTGCATCCATCCTGACTGGAGAGAAGGGAGTGTCAAGAGGAGGCAGAGATCATCTTGCAAAGTCTGGGTGGGGCCAGTTAATGGAGAGCCTGAAACACCAGGATGAGGCTGATGTGTTTGATGTGGCATGGATGCTCAGAGCAGGTAGGAAGTGGTAGGACTGGCTATGTTGGAGAGAGGGCACTGCAGCTCATGGCAGGTGGTGCCTACTGTAGAGAAAGCAGTGGGCAACTAGCAAGTGGGGAGATAGCAAGGAAGAGGGGAAGAGACATCATGAAAGGACCCTGATGCAGGTGTTCATAGAGATTTTACAGGTGCCACAGATGGGGCCCAGTTGATGACAGGAGTCTAGTACATGATGTGACCAGTTCAGGGTTGAGATCCTGGACGGTGTATTTAGTTTAAATGAAGGGGGTATCGTGATGGGACACTTGGACTGATCACCCCTAATGCAGTTCTCTTACTTCTTCAGAGCCCCCGTATCATGAGGATTCCCCACCAGATACAGATGCCCTAATCCCTGGAGTTCCTGAGCATCACTCGCCTGTTCAGAATCTGGATCCCCCACTCCGGCTAGATTCAAGCAACGCTCCTCCTCCAGCCCCCCGCTCCTTCTCAGGGGCTCGAATCAAAGTGCCCAACTACTCGCCATCCCGGAGGCCCTTGGGGGGTGTCTCCTTTGGCCCCCTGCCCTCCCCTGGTGAGCACTTGGGGAGTGTCCAGGGGAGGGTGAAGTTGGGGAGGCTGGAGCCACTGGTTAACGCACTGACCCTTTTCACCACAGGAAGTCCATCTTCTCTGACCCACCACATCCCTACGGTGGGAGACCCGGACTTCCCAGCTCCACCCAGACGTTCCCGTCGTCCTAGCCCCCTGACTCCCAGGCCGCCACCATCAAGGCGGGCCTCCCCTCCTCTCAGAACATCCCCTCAGCTCAGGGTGCCCCCTCCTACCTCAGTCATTACAGCCCTCACACCTACCTCAGGGGAGCTGGCTCCCCCTGGCTTGGCCCCATCTCCACCACCACCCCCTGAAGATCTGGGCCCAGACTTTGAGGACATGGAAGTTGTATCAGGACTGAGTGCTGCTGACCTGGACTTTGCAGCCAGCCTACTGGGGACTGAGCCCTTCCAGGAAGAGATTGTGGCTGCAGGGGCAGTGGGGAGCAGCCATGAGGGCCCCGGGGACAGCTCAGAGGAAGAGAACAGCCCCACTACCCGCTATGTCCACTTCCCTGTGACAGTGGTGTCTGGCCCTGCTCTGGCGCCTGGCACCCTCCCTGGAGTCCCCCGAATTGAACAGCTGGATGGAGTGGACGATGGCACAGACAGCGAGGCCGAGGCAGTCCAGCAACCCCGGGGCCAGGGGACTCCTCCTTCAGGGCCTGGAGTGGGCCGATCTGGAGTCCTCGGGGCTGCAGGGGACAGGACCCGACCTCCTGAGGACCTGCCATCAGAAATTGTGGATTTTGTGTTGAAGAACTTAGGGGGGCCTGGGGAGGGGGCTGCTGGTCCCAGAGAGGAGTCACTTCCCCAAGCACCTCCCATGGCAAATGGCAGCCAGCCCTCCCAAGGTTTGCCCCCTAGCCCAGCTGACCCCACCCGGACATTTGCCTGGCTCCCTGGGGCCCCAGGAGTTCGGGTGTTAAGCCTGGGCCCTGCTCCTGAGCCCCCTAAACCTGCTACATCCAAGATCATTCTTGTCAACAAGCTGGGGCAAGTATTTGTGAAGATGGCTGGGGAGGGTGAACCTGTCCCACCCCCAGTAAAGCAGCCACCTTTGCCCCCTACCATTCCTCCCACGACCCCCACCTCCTGGACTCTGCCCCCAGGACCCTTGCTTGGTGTGTTGCCAGTGGTAGGGGTAGGGGTAGTCCGCCCTGCCCCACCTCCGCCTCCACCTCCACTGACACTGGTGTTTAGCAGTGGGCCCCCCAGCCCACCTCGCCAGGCCATCCGTGTCAAAAGGGTGTCCACCTTTTCTGGCCGTTCCCCACCAGCACCTCCCCCAAACAAAACCCCCCGGCTGGATGAAGATGGGGAGTCCTTGGAGGATGTCCCCCAAGTTCCTGGACTTGGTAGCAGTGGGTAAGTGAGTGTCCTGAGGTTGGGGCAGCAAGCAAGGATGATGGGCAGGAGAAGGCAGCTTGTCCTTTTCATGGATTCTCCCTGCCAGGTTTAGCCGAGTGAGGATGAAAACACCGACGGTGCGAGGAGTTCTCAACCTGGATAATCCTGGGGAGGAAAGTTCTGGGTGAGTGGCTAGGTCCCCTTTTCCTAGAGGCCAGTCTGGGACCTCTGTTCCTTTTTCTAACAGGTCTTTCTTCACAGGCCCCTCCAGGAACGGTCCCTTCTGCTGCCACTTCCAGAAGCAGGTCCTCCCCGGGCCCCTGATGGTACCCCAGACCTGCTGCTTGAGTCCCAGTGGCACCACTATTCAGGTAAGGGCCAGTTTTTCCTTTTCACCGTCTTTTTCTTGTGCTCGACTTAACTAGATGACTGACACATCCTGAATTGGCCCAATTTAAAAAAAGTACATACCAGTAGCTGAGGGTATGACTAACTTAGAGGGGCCCTGGGTTCAATTTTTAGCACCCGAAAACAAAGGAGAATATACCTAGTGGTTGTGAGCCCAAGGCTAAGTGCTATGGTCACAGAGATGCCCATGGGGATCTCAAGGCCTTGTGGCAGAAACAGACATAAAAATGATATTTTAGCTTTAATAACATTTCAGCAAAGTCCTCAAGTCCTTTGTCTGGCCTGCCCAGGGTAGCTTGGTCTGCCAGGGTCAGAGAGGTAGGTATCTAGTCAAGCTAAAGATGGACATCTTGGGGATCATCTAGAGAGGATGACCATAGGACCCAGAAGAGGGCCAGGAACAAGAGGACCAGAAGAGAGTGGTCAAGGAAAGGGAGTGGTCATTTGGGAATCTACCTGCCATAGGAAGCACCACTGGGAGTCTAGGAATAGTGTATGGTATGAGCAGGTGGAACGGGGTGAGGAGGATATTGTGTCACCATCCAAAATTAAAAGGTATTGGTTAATGAAGAAGCTAAAAGCAGGGCTGGGGATGTGGCTCAAGCGGTAGCACACTCACCTGGCATGCGTGTGGCCTGGGTTCGATCCTCAGCACCACATACAAACAAAGATGTTGTGTCCGCCGAGAACTAAAAAATAAATTAAAAAAAAAAAAAGAAGCTAAAAACAACATCAGGCACCTTGCCGAAAAGTTCAGCTAAGGGTTAGGAGGGGGAGGAGGTAGGGCAGCTGCTTAGAAGTATTTAGTGTGAGGTTTGAGATGAACCAAAGGATGCTTGTGGAAGGAAAGGCGAGTGGGAGAACTTATGGTGGTAAGCTTCAAACAGGTGACTCCTGAGATGGAGGAGAAGAGGTGAGATAGGTATCAATGCAGAAATTGGGAGATGATAGGGGCGCTCAGAGTAGTTTTGATTGCAGGACTCAGTGAAGCTAGAAGTGAAGTTCTCTGTTTAAGGGCAGTCTCTCGAGAGTCAGTTGGTGGTCAAACAGCCTTGCTTGGGATTTGTGGCCCAATCCTGTCCAGGTGTTTGGATTTTCTCATTACACAGAGATTAACTGTTGAGCACGAAAGTGGAGCAAGGTGGACTGAGACTGCTTAACTGAGAGGCTGCTTAGGGGGTCAGAGACAACATGAGGATATGGCAGTAACTTTGACAGGCATTTGTTGCTCTTAGGGACCATACCAAGTTTTGGTAGGGGAAGTAGACACAATGCAGTACAAGTGCATTGCAGGTTAGATGGATACTGTGAGGGAAAAATGAAAGAGTAGCTGGGCAAGAGCTCTGCAGTCAGCACTATTGTGCAGAGGTGAGGATGGGGAGCAGGTAAGAGAAGAGCTAGAAGTGGTTAGAAGTGGACCCTGGGGTGCTGAGTCCTGGGATGATGCGAGTCACACACACAGCAAGGGTCTGGTTTAGAGCTTCACTTGGAGCTGGGGAGGATGTGTGGCCAGGATACCCCTGAGAAGTGATGTGGCAAGAATGTGGCCATTGGGTCCTGCTATCCTAAATCATATTCCACTCAGGCTTTTGTGCTCTGACCCTGAACCCCAGATATAATGACCAGCTCTCACCTCTGAGAGGAGAATGTGGAGTCCTAGAAGCCAGGGAAGGAATGTGTCAAGGAGGGAGGGCACACAGCTGTACCAGTACTGCTGCTGGCACCACAGGATACAGACTGAGAGCTGGTCATTATATTTTCCCAACCTGCCAATTTTAGTGTGTCCCAGAGTCCTGCCCTTGATTTGACTATCTTTACTCCCAGATGTTCTCTTCTGGCTTTACATACGCATCTATAATCTGATAGTCCCCATATTGCTTTCCCAACCCAGACCTAATCTCTGAACTCCTAGTTTGCAATCTGCTGCCTCCTTTCCTTGCATTTCCACCAGCAAGTTGCAGGGGGAGTTTTCTAAGTGGCAACCCAAAGCCATAATGTCCCATTTTGAGCCCTTGACCTTCACCCCAAATTTGTTTTTCTTTTTCCTCACCATTGCAGTCAGTGGCAGTTTTATCCTTTCTCCATTTAAGCTCCAAACCTCGGAATTGTCTTTGGCCACAACTCTTTTTGTCACATCCACTTCTATGTCAGCAAGTCACCTACTCTTATCTTTAAAATCTATTAACCCCTGAGAAGTCTTTTAAATACCTTATGTACAGTGTACTTGGTTCTATGTGTATGAGTATGTATGCTTGTAATACATATATATATATTTTTTTTTTTGGTCCTGGGGATTGAACCCAGGGGCACTTAACTACTGAGCCACATCCCCAGCCCTTTTTTATATTTTATTTAGAGGGTCTCACTGAGCTACTTAGGGCCTTGCTAAGTTGCTGAGGCTGGCTTTGAACTTGCGATCCTCCTGCCTCAGCCTCTTGAGCCCCTGGGATTATAGGCATGCTCCACCACGCCCAGCTTACTTACAATATTTGTAGAAACTTACTGCATATAGGGCTGGGGCTGTAGATCAGTGTTAGAGCACCTGTTTAGCATCTGTAAGGCCCTGGGTTTGATCCCCAACATGGCAAAAAAAAAAAAAAAAAATGCAAAACATAATTTTCCAGTATTTTTAATTTGTGTGAAAAACAATGATGATTGATATATGGGCATTTATGATAGACTGGATTTGAGTGAGCAATCTTGTGTGGCCTGCAGAGTTCAAACACTCCATGCCTCTTTGAAACTGTTCTGATGGTTGAGAAGTCCTATAGAAAAGGAACCGCAGCCGGGCACGGTGGCGCACACCTGTAATCCCAGCAGCTCAGGAGGCTGAGGCAGGAGGATCGTGAATTCAAAGCCAGCCTCAGCAATGGTGAGGCGCTAAGCAATTCAGTGAGACCCTGTCTCTAAATAACATACAAAATAAGATTGGGGGTGTGTGGCTCAGTGGTGGAGTGCCCCTGGGTTCAGTCCCCAGGACAAAAAAGAAAAGGAAAGGAACTGTAGGCCCCTTAGAAAAACCCATGTTCTGGACTAGGGTGTAGCTCAGTGGTAGAAAGCTTGCCTAGGCATGTGAGGCACTGGGCTTGATCCTTAGCACCACATAAAAATAACATAAAATAAAGGTATTGTGTCCATCTACAATTTAAAAAAAAAAAAAATTAAAGAAAAAGAAAAGCCAGGCATGGTGGCACACGCCTGTAATCCCAGCAGCTCAGGAGGCTGAGGTAGGAGGATGGTGAGTTCAAAACCAGTCTCAATTTAGTGAGGCATTTAGCAACTCAGTGAGACCCTCTCTCTAAATAAAATATTAAAAAAGGGTTGGGGATGTAGCTCGGTGGTTGAGCACCCCTGGTTTCAATCCTCCATACGAAAAAGAAAAGAAAAACCATGTTCTGGGCTGGCGGTGGCATGCTTGCCTAGGGTGTTTGAGGCCAACCTAGAGTCAATCCCCAGCACCACCAAAAAAGAAAGAAATCCTTTATGAATGTCTCATTGAGAAAATTATGTCCATTTTATAGGGCTCACTGGGCAGAAGGAGCAGGAAGAGGGTGATTGGACTCCATAGTCTGTGTGCCTGGGGGAAGGGAAAGTGGTGTCTGCAGGGAGTACAGTGGGATGTTGGAGACTTTTGACTCCAGGAAGGTGATCCTTGCCCTCTTACCTGCTCATTGGGACCAGGTGAGGCCTCCAGTTCTGAAGAAGAACCTCCATCTCCAGAGGACAAAGAGAACCAGGCTCCAAAACGGGCTGGCCCACATCTGCGCTTTGAGATCAGTAGCGAGGATGGCTTCAGTGTGGAGGCAGAGAGCTTGGAGGGTGAGTTGGGAACAGTAGTGGCAGGGAAGAAAAGTGGCCCACAAGACCTCCTCCTGACTCTACTCTGGCACTGCTGTTACTCCAGGGGCGTGGAGAACATTGATTGAGAAAGTGCAAGAGGCCCGAGGGCATGCACGGCTCAGACATCTCTCTTTTAGTGGTAAGTAAGGGGTAGATCCACAGGGACTTGGGGGCTGGGATAACTCCCTGAGGGCAAGGTAGGCCTTCCAGGATTTGATCCATCATCAACCTCTCTCCTCAGGAATGAGTGGGGCCAGGCTCCTGGGCATTCACCATGATGCTGTCATCTTCCTGGCAGAGCAACTGCCTGGGGCCCAGCGCTGCCAGCACTATAAGTTTCGCTACCACCAGCAGGGAGAGGGTCAGGAGGAACCACCCCTGAATCCCCATGGGGCTGCCCGTGCTGAGGTCTATCTCCGGTGAGAGGTCTGGGAGCTCTCAAGGGTGGGAGCTGAGTCTGTAGTATTGAAACCAAGTCCTGGGAAGAAGATGCTAGGCTGCTCCAAGAGTGGTGGGGTTTTGTTGTTTGTTTTCTTTTCAGTCCTGGGGATTGAACTCAGGGGTACCTACCAAGCCACACCTGTAGCCCCTCCTCCCATTTTTGAGACAGGCTGTTGGACAGTCTGGCCTTGAACTTGTGAGCCTCCTATCTCAGGCTCCCAGGTTGCTGGGATTATAGGCCTGCACAATGCCTGGCTCCAAGAGTTATTTCTAACATAACATTCACATCAGAAGAATAAAGCCCACCATTTCCCCTTTTGCTGTGTCTTCAACAGCATATTCCTCCTATGCTGTCAGCAGCAGACCAAGGCCACAGAATCTGTAGGCAGCATGAAGGAATGTATGACCCTCCCTCCCTCCCTCCTTCCCACCTGCAGGAAGTGTACCTTTGATATGTTCAACTTCCTGGCCTCCCAACACCGGGTGCTCCCTGAGGGGGCCACCTGTGACGAGGAAGAGGATGAGGTGCAGCTCAGGTCAACCAGGTATGGAGGGTAAGCTGGGGTGCTGTGGGTGGTCTGAAAGAATCCTAAAGAGGGCGACCAGGGGTAAGAGAGCCCTCTTTCCTGGATTCCACACTTCTGTCTCCCACCAGACGTGCCACCAGCCTGGAACTGCCCATGGCCATGCGCTTTCGCCACCTCAAAAAGACGTCCAAAGAGGCTGTGGGTGTCTACAGGTTAGTGGGGTCGGGGGAGGTGCCCCTTGGGTGGATGGACAGGTGCCCTGGTAGGGGGTGATATGGTGTCTGGCCCTCTGCCCCCCTGAGTTTCCCCTTATCCATCCTACACGGCAGATCAGCCATCCATGGGCGAGGCCTGTTCTGTAAGCGCAACATCGATGCCGGCGAGATGGTCATTGAATACTCTGGCATTGTCATTCGCTCTGTGCTGACTGATAAGCGGGAGAAGTTCTACGATGGGAAGGTGGGCTGCACAGGCCATGGGAATGAGGTGGGTGAAGTGGGCCAGTCCTTGGGGATGAGCACCTGATTCTCTCCACCCATCTCTGTAGGGCATCGGGTGCTACATGTTCCGCATGGATGACTTTGATGTGGTGGATGCCACGATGCATGGCAATGCCGCCCGCTTCATCAACCATTCATGTGAGCCCAACTGCTTCTCTCGTGTCATCCATGTGGAGGGCCAGAAGCACATCGTCATCTTTGCCCTGCGCCGCATCCTGCGTGGTGAGGAACTTACCTATGACTACAAGTTCCCCATTGAGGATGCCAGCAACAAGCTGCCCTGCAATTGTGGCGCCAAGCGCTGCCGACGGTTCCTTAACTGAGGCCGTGGCTGCCCACCACGACTCCTCACAACTCCTCTTGCCATCTTGCCCCTAGCCTGAAGGATCCCTAGTCCCTCAGAGCATCTCACTTCCACCCTCCTGTTCAGAGTGGATGTGGACATGCAGGTGGCAAGGGGCCTGCCTCTACCCTTCCAGCAATTGCCCCCTTCCTGCCCTGGGGGCCCAGGATGTAGATATTGTACAAAGGTTTCTAAATCCCTTCTTTTCTATGCACTTTTTTTATTTAAGAGGGTGGGGTCTCAGGTGGGAACCCCCCACAATAAAGTCTGTCAATGTTTGGAGAGGTGGTCTTCCCATGTGTATGGTGTTGGGGGCAGGTAGGAGCTGTTGCTTCTCCATACCCCAGCCCTTCCTGAACCAAGGAAGTACATCAGCCTCAACAGTATGTGAGAGGCCATGTAGGAATTAGGAGTGAATTGTGTGGTCTGCGAAGTTTTCAAAGCAAGAAATGCCTCACGTTTTCTAATGTAGAATGCAGACTGAATGCCTGTGGATGAGCTGTCTGAGGTGCAGCAGGACTGTTCAGAAAGCAGCACTGAGGTCAGCTGTCCCACATGTGGCCCTTCTGTAGGGAGGAGGTGGTGGCATGTTGGGTCTTCTTTGCCCAATTAGGATTATGCTTCAAGAAGTCCCCTTGATGAGGAACAGACAGCAAGTTGAATTCAAGATAAACTATTTTTGAGCAGTAGGCCTGGCAAATCCCAAATCAGCCAAGCTTGGACAGCACCCTTAGTGCATCTTCCCTTCCTATGTGGGCCAGGTGCACACTTAGCTGGCCCAGGGAGGCAGATGGCTCCCTTGCTACCACCATCTCAATCAGGGCCCGCAATGGTGAGCGACTGGGCCGCAGTGAATAGGCAAAGGTGGACCAAGTAGCAGGCAGCCCATATCTTGCAGCCAGGTGTCGAGTGGTGCCATAGGCCATATATCCAGCAGGCCCGGGCTCAGGATCCAACAGCACTATCAGTTCCTCCAGCACCTCCAGTTCATCCAGGAGGCGAGACAGGGGCTGTGACTCCAGACCTGGCAGACCTGGGAAATGGAAAGTAAAAGGGAGGGAGGGGCAGACTTCTAGGTCACCCCTCACCTGTATGTGTCCTGTTTCCAACTAACCTTTGCCTGAGAGTGGAAGCAGAGATACTGTCCCTGTGGTCCTTTTCTCCAGTGCCTCCGGGGCAGCCAGGAAAGGTGAGTGTAAGGAGAGGATGTAGGTGTTGGGGTCTCCACAAACCAAGCCAGGAGAGGGAAGGGAAATGGCTTTTCCCTTGCGGGGACAGTAGTATCTTTGTAGGAGGCGCAGGAGGATCACTGCAAAGATCAGGAGTAGGACCAGCAAGGAGATCAGTACCAAAGACAGAACAAAATTTGGCAGCGTGTTGGTGCTCTCAGTTGTCCATGAGAGACTGGAACTCACTGGTGAACTAGGGGCTCTGGTTTCTTGAGATGACATAGGGCAGAAGTCCTTGGAAGGGATGGGCTTCTGGGAATAAAGATTTGGGAATTAATAGGGAGTCCATGTGCCACGCCTGTCCCAACAGCTCAAGCCCCTCCCATCCTTATATCCTTCATGGGGCTACATCCACTGTTCCATCCTGTCCCCACTCCACTCACCCCACACTACCTTAACCCAGTCCGCCTTCCCCACATCCCATCAGGCACACCACTTTGAGGTACTGCTTGGCCCTTCTGTGGGGAGGAGACCTTGTCTTAACTGCTGAAGGCCCACTCCTGCCTCTAAACAAGCCTCACAGGCCTGCCCTACAGCCCTCACTCACCCCTTACTCGGCTTCCTATCCCCTCCCTGGGTCCAAGCCCTGCCCATCGACCCCCAAACCATGCCTCCCACCCCACCTTGAGCAAGCCCTGACCCAGACCCTGGAGGCCGCCCAGCACCTCTTTACAACGTTGTAAGGTTCTGCTTCCACGGCTTCCCACGGGAGTGGAGGCTGCGACCCCACTGCTGCAGGGACTACATTGCTCTGAGTTGTTGGGGTTGCAGTGTCCAGGAGGACACTTTCTGAACGGGTGCATTAAGAAATCGCCGAAGTCGTTGAGCCCGCAGTTTTCCACGAACTCGAAGTCTAGAGGGAATCAAACGCATGATCCTGAGCGGCTGAGCGAGCCCCCAAACCTCTGCTGTATTAACTTGTCTCCTTTGCCCCATCCCAGTAAGTCCCGCCCCTTCAGCACGCACCCAGCCTAACAGTGCCCGCCTTCGCCTTCTCTTCTTTTCACACTGATCCCGCCCCTTTCACTACTTTATATTGGCCTCTCCCCTTTTTCCTCCACCCACTCTGCACCAGGCACTGCCCATACCCGAATTCACCCACAAAAAGGCCAACCTTTCCACACAACCGCTAGCCCCCACCCCACCCCCCACCCCGCCACTAGCGGGCCCCATCTCTGTCCTCCACATAGGCTCTGCCGGCCGGCCTTGTCTTACCTGCTGAAGGCCCACGCCTGCCTCTAAACAAGCCTCACAGGCCTGCGCTACAGCCCTCACACACCCCTTCCGCGGCTTCCTACCACCTCACCTGGGCAGGGAGGCGGCCCGAAGCGCTCTAAGCACCTGCTGCAGCACTTTCTGTCAGGGTTCCAGTACTCCAGGTGGCCGCAGTACTGGGAGGCTTCCGGCTGTGGTAAGGCCTGAGCCATAAGCAGCAAGGCGACACGGAGGAAGCGTCCGGTCCCCATCTGGGCAGGTCCTACACACCGCAGGCTGTGGCCACAAGACTTCCGACCACAGCTCTTCTGCTATACTTTCCAGAAATCCTGGGGGAAGAAGGAAGTAGGAGAATTCCTTGCGGGGAAGGAATTCCATGGCTTCTTTGGAAGTGGGAACCTAACCCCCACCAGAGGCCCCAGGCCAACTCCTCGTCCATTATCAGGACCCAAGGGGCCTCAAGATGGCTAAGGAGAACTCTGGATCTGGTATCCACCCTCCCTTTTCCATAGCACCTGGCTGCTGTGGAGAATATTATGTTATTAGAAGCGCTTGGAGCCAGCCAGGCCATGGTGGCCTGTAGGCCTGTTACTCAGAAGTTGCCGAGGGAGGACTGCTAGAGCCCAGGAGTTGGGAGATCAGCCTGAGCAAAATAGCAAGACCCTGTCTTGAAGGAAGGAAGGAAAATTACTTAGAAAAGTAAACCCCTTAGAACAGCACCTGGCATATACCAAATTCACTTCAAGTGTTAAGTATTACCACCATCTCAAGAGTGGTGGTCTTCAAGAACCCAGCCCTAACTCACTAGAGACTCCCACTGAACTACCAACCACCTCTCCCCTCCTGACCTAATCTCTTCCATGTTAGGAATCCTCCAACCTGCCATAAACAGATACCTCCCCCTTGAGGATGTCTCAAATGGAGAAGCTGAGGTTTCCAGGACAAAGGTATCCCCACCCCACCAGTACAGACCTGAGCCCAAGCCTCTCTCACATTAGTAGTTCGAAGTGCTTCTGCTGAGCGTGTGGCTGGAAGCCAGCAGTTTTCTTTCTCTCTCTCTCTCTCTCTCTCTCTCTCTCTCTCTCTCTCTCTCTCTTTTATCGGAAGTGTGGAAGGAAACTGCAAACCACAGATGACGCTCTAAACCCTCAGTGTGGAACTTTATTAGGTGAGGCACAGTAGAGAAAATCCTTGTTATAAAGATTACTTAATGGACTTCTGGAGCCTGGGGAAGATGGGGCTAGAGTGAAGGGGAGTTTGAGGGGTCCTTGCCAGAAACATCTGTGACTGTCAGGGGTGAAGGGCAAGGGAGCCAGTCTTAGAAGTGGTATGCCGGTGGTCTGGGAAATGGTGACAGTTCCTTTCTCAGGGATGGTGGCCAGTATGGGACCTCAGGGGTGATCTGGGGATAGGAAGGGAGAGAACTGGGTTACAGCCATTGGGAGTGGTGCAAAGATCCCCCACGCCTCTCTGCTCTGGGATGGGCAGGGTGGTCATTAATATAACTAGTGTTTCACAAGGTGGTTTCAGGAAAGGGCACTCAGGGATCAATCTCAGGGCTGGAGATCTAGGCTGGTCTTGGATTTGAGGTTCAAGCTGGTTTGGGGATTGAGACTGAGGTACTAGTTTTCAGATAGAGCTCACGACTATTCTTAGGGTACAAGAGTCTTGGGACACTGACTGAGATTTAGGATTAGGCTCATCTCAGGGTCCTTAGCTATAAGAAATCTTGACAGACTGGTCCCGAGTTACCTGTGCCTAGGTCACCGCCCATAGAGCTGCCGCCTGAGGTTCCATGATATGGGTCACAGGTGCATGAAGTTGCAAAAGCCACCTGGGGTACATTCCCTGAGTAGAGGATAGATGGATATAGGAAACTTTCCTCACTGGGTGTGTTTGAGCCTTCCAGCACACACTCAAGAGTCTGGGACTCTGACTCTGTCCCACCCTTAAACTACCATACCCCATTTCATACTGCTGACAGCATGACTCCTGAAAGTCGGTGACAGGAGACAGCTCAGCATGCACAGCCTGACCGTTGAACCAGAGGTTATTGAATTCAGCCACTGCCCCCTCTGCATCTTCATCCTGCCAAAACTGGAGAAAGTGGGTGGCTGTCAGCAGCAGAACTTGTGATCTTCAGGGAACTAGATAGTAGCTCTGAGGCTAGACAGGATTTAACTTAGTAATGGACCTCAAACTGTGAAGTTTCAGTGATGGTCACCAGGCATTGAAATGCTTCCATTTCAGGGCTGGGGAAAGGGGGGCTGGCAGCAAGCACCTTGACATAGACATTGTCCACGAGGTGGTCCCCCAGGCTGTCACACACATTCATCTCTTCAATCTCCCCATACTTCTCCTGCAGTTCTGTGAACACTTCCTGCAGAAGACAAGGAGAAACTCAGTTAAGCTGGCAGAGGAAACCCAACCTACCCGTGCTGACTCTCACCTCAAAGAAGTTATCATAGTGTTCCTGCACCTCTACATCGCTCATGTGACCTGGAGGTGGGGAGCAGGGTGAAATCAGGAGACGTCCTTCCTGCAAGGCTGTCTGCCCTGCTCCTGTCCTGTCTAGTCCCTTACTCACAATGAGATCCATCTGCGGTTGGGGCGGTGTTCTGTGATTCCGATATAGGTTGAGCAGCACTATGGTCTGAACAGAATTTAAAGGGGGCGGGACCTGAGCTCGGAGGGCAGAGCTTCATGCAGAGAGGGAAGTACCCAAGTTTGGGAGTGGAACCCTGCACCAGAGAAGAACTCTAAGCATCATCAGTGCATCAGCGGTGCTTGCCACTTAGAAAGAGGTGGGGGAGGACCTAGAGACAATAGACGGCCCAGCGGCACAGTCTGTCATAGGGGGGTGTGGCCAAGCCTCAGGGAGGGGGCGTTGAAAGCAAAGGGGAGGAACTTGCAGAGAGGGCCTACCAGAAAACAGCCGGGCGGTAGGCTGGACCTTAGAAATACGGAAAAGGTGGGACCTAGTGATGATGGACAGCGGAAGGGGAAGAGCCTGAAGGTAGTAGCCAGGCGGGATCCGAGTTCGGACTCATCTGGCTGAAAGTCGGCTTATTGTGAAGCCGGCCCCGATCTTGAAGTAAAAAGAGCAGTTAACCCTGGAAGAGGTGCAAAGACAGTGGTGAATTAGGGGCCGGGAAGGTCGGACACCCCAGAAACACCGTCCCCAACCGTCCGGCTACCAAGGACCAAAGCCCTAGCCCCCAATTCTCGAGAGGACACTCCCCGCGCCTGTTCTCACTTGTCCTTCTCAGTCCCGAATATCGAAACTAAATATTCAGCCATTTTCACTCGAACCCTCTAGCTTGCCCGATCCTTACGTCACTTCCGGTACTTAGGAGCGTTGGGAAGTGTAGTTCGTCTCTGCCTCCGCACGCTTATCACGCGCTCAGACTCCCTAGTGCGCTTGCGCATTGGAGGTCCGCGCCCCCCTTTCACAAACACCGCCGGGAGGTTCCTGAATGCGCATGCGTACAGCGTTGCCTCTCCAAAAAGAAAGAACTACAAACTCCAGCGAAACCTGCGGCACCTCTCGCAAACGTCCGTAGTTGAAAATACCAAAGGCATCCAAGGTAAAGGAAATAAACTCCACTGGTGAGTTTTGAGTCGCTTCGCGAACCCCAATAAATATAAAGAGCTTCGTTCACTCGTCCTGCTTGCTAATGGGAGCTGTGTGCCCTTCTTTCATCAAACCCACATCTGCATTTGTCTCTGATTTGTCGTAATAGGGGCGTGGCTGTTCGTGATCTCTGCATCTGTTACTTGGGTCTTGCCCCGCAGACCCTTAAGAGGACCCGGGTCTAGCGCAAATATGAACTTGGAGCGGGTGTCCAATGAGGAGAAGTTGAACCTGTGCCGGAAGTACTACTTGGGTAAGGGCCAATCCCTGAGGGTCTCGGGAGAAAAGAGGGGACTGAATTAGAGCGCTTGGGGGATAGAGGGCCTAGGGGTTTGGATTCGTGGGTCCCTAGGGGTAAAGCAGCTGGAAACTCCGACTCCTGGATCTGAGAGAAGGGAGGGTCCTGAGGAAGGAGGAAGTTGAGATCTCATCCTATAAGAAGTTGAAGAATCAGATTCCTGGAACCCAGGGAGGAGCCAGGATCCCTGAGCCCCTGACAGCAGCAATCTCCCGTTGAACTAGATCTTCTGTGTGGGCTTTGGTAGAGATCCTTATTGCTTTATAACCCAGTGTGGATTATCTTCCTAGGTGGGTTCGCGTTCCTGCCTTTTCTGTGGTTGGTCAACATCTTCTGGTTTTTCCGAGAGGCGTTCCTCGCCCCAGCCTACACAGAGCAGAGCCAAATCAAAGGCTGTAAGTCTAGGGCACAGAAGAAAGGGGAAGTGGGGGTGGGGGGTGGATGCTCCAGAATTCGGGGATCTGTGAAAGAGAAGAGAGGGATGGTCAGAGTGAGTCCAAAGAGCATCTGGAGGCCAACCCTCCTCATTCCTGTTCCCCATTATAGATGTCTGGCGCTCAGCTGTGGGCTTCCTCTTCTGGGTGATTGTGCTCACCACCTGGATCACCATCTTCCAGATCTACCGGCCCCGCTGGGGTGCCCTTGGAGACTACCTCTCCTTTACTATACCCTTGGGCACCCCCTGACAACTTCTCCACAGCCTGGGGACCTGATTTCTCCCTGGATGGGCTCCTCTGTTTTAGGTTCACTTTCAAGCCCCAAAGACATGTGTCCATCACCTGTCATCTCTGTTGACATCCCCAATAAATAACCCTAACTTTTGATATTGACTTCCTGAGATCTTTGGACGTTGAAGCATAAAATGATCATTAACATTCAAAAACATTTAGTGAGTGCTTACTTTGTATCAGGTTTAGTGCTTCACACATTATATGCATTTTTTTCCCCCACTAAAAACTAATAACCCTCTGGAATAGTAACTTTCCTGTTCATGAACCCTATTTTACAGATGAGGAGCCAAGAAACAAATAACATGCCCACTTCTAGAGGGTGCTATCCTGTAATGGTGGTTGTGAATTCAAAAACATGACTTTCTGGGCAGAGGATGTGGCCCAGTGGTAGAGCATAAGCCTAGAGTGCATGAGGACCTGAGTTTGATTCTTGGCATCACAAAACTAAACAAAAATATGAATTTCCTACTCTGGGCCCCAATATTCTCATTAGAATACAAATCAGGATGCTACCTCCTAGGAGTTTATCTAGGCCAAGACATGTGCTAAGTGGAAATTTTTCATTCTCTGAAGGAAGTGTTGTCTGCAGCAACAGAGGTGTTCAAGATCTTTCTCAACAGAAGTCTTCTTTGAACTTCCTATTTAAAATTTAAATTCCTGTCTTGCTCCCTGTTACCATTTCAAGCTATATTCTTTCTCTTATCATCAATCATTTGGAATATGTTATCTTATTATTGCCTATCTTCCATCCTCCAAAAGATAAGCTCCATTAGGGCAAGGATTTTTGTTCACTGCAATTTCCCCAGTGCCTAATTATTTGCTAAATGAATGAGATTGTACCTGAAATTAACATGTAGCTGGGCATCTAACTAGTGCTCCAGAAGAGGAGGCCACTCTAATTTAAGACTAGTCTCCCTTTTAGGAACCAGAGGGACTCCTACGGTTAGTTAAACCCTGTAAATAGGTAAATCGGTGTTCCCCAAACCTAAAACTACAACTCCCCAAAAGCCTTGCGATGCCGGAGCTTTTGTTTCCCACTGCGCCTCGCTCTGGCGAGGGCGGCGTTACAGATTGAGTCACGGGAGCTAGGACTACACCTCCCAGGAAGCACCCCGGGTTGTCGTTGGTTTGTTTCCGGAAGCGGCAGCCCAAAAGGTGGGACCTAAGGCTGGGAGCCGTGGGGGCGGCAGCTGTCAATTGGCCAGCGAACGAAATTGACGACTTGGCTGACTAATGGGAACAAGAGACTGTGGAAGGGGCCCACCCACAGAAGGGGAAGAAGGGAGGCGGCGGCCACTGCTGCAGTCGCGGCTGGACACTGCTCAAGCTGGAGGGCCTTCCGTACACGGAGCTTACCTTTGACCTCTCCCCGCTCGCCTCTTGCCTTGATTTGTGACACTAGGCACTTTTGGGTTTTTTGTGACCCAGCTAGCCAGACTCCGAAGCCAAACCATGTTCCCGGTGAAGGTGAAAGTGGAGAAATCAGGTGAGAACCCAGAGATCGGGGGGGGCCTGAAAAGGGAGCACTGTGCTGTTCAGGGTATTGGAGGTCTGCTAGGCAGGAGTATCGCGAAAAGGCGGCTAGGTGACTTCTGCTTGCAGCCCATCTGACAATCGCGATATCAGGCATCGATCATTCCATCCCCGTCTGTGCTGACAGTAGCTTTGAGATTGAATGGTGGTGGTTCAGACAGCTGGTTTGGTAAGAGGAGGGGATTTTCAGCCGGTAACTGAGAAGGGCCCTTTTCTTGCCCCCACCTCAGTTTCTCCGATTCCATCAGTGGTCATGTGTCAGGCGTTGTGCTGTGAATTTGAAAAATAAGGACTCTTAACCCTCACGGTCACTATATTCCAATAATCCTAGGAATAAGGAAGTGCATTGGATAGGGAAACAAGCTCAGACAGAAGAAGTCATTTTGGATTGGGGCAGAGCTGATGGGAATCCAAGACTGGCCTGGTAAAACCAGTGGGGAGGCAAAGAATTCAAACAAAAATATAATAGTCGAATGACATCCGGTGAATATTATTAAATATAGAAGACAGGAGCTGAGTTTGGTGGTGTAGTTCTTATCCTGTGGAGGATAAGAGAATCACTTGAGCCTGGGAGTTCTGGGCCTGCCTGGGCGATATAGCAAGACTTTGCCTTTTAAATCTTAAAGAGAGAAGTTAAGGAGATCAGGAGTGGGAGTGAGGCAAGGCACAGCAGAATGCTATGAAAATGATATTAGAGGGAACTGCCAAACAAAGGAAGTAGTTTTGAAGAAGGCCCGAAAAAGGCCCAGAAATAGAAGCCTTACCTGGTGAGTTGGGGGGACAGTAGGGAGGCCAAGGAGGCTGAAGCAGAGTGAGGTAGAGAGGAGGTTGAAGCAAAGAGGTGTTCAGGGTTGACAGATCTTGTGGGCCCAGGTGAGGACTTAGGCTTTTGCTTTGAGAGAAATAAGGATCCAAGAGAGGGTTTTGAACTCAAGTGGCTTAATAAAGGACCTTCCCAATGCCAAAAAAATATTCAGACCCCTTAGGGGTCTGAACACAAATGATGGTAGGGGCTAGAGATAGACCTGTGAACTCCAGACTGAGTGAAGACTCCACCCTCTGGGGGGCGCTGTGGAGTCCTGGAGGATTCTAAGCTGGGGAAAATCAGGGTCTTGTTTTTGATTTTGATTTTGGAAGTTCCCCTGGCTACCTTGAGATACTGAGGTTAGGATCCCAAGGAAAAGAGAAGACAGGACCAGGATGGGCAGGATAGAAAGGGTGAAGGAGGGAAGACACTCAGGAGGCCAAGTGGTCAAGCCATGGGGTAGAGGGCTGAGGCCAGTGTAGGGCCTGGTGCATAAAAAGCACAGGGGATGTCCAAGGGGAGGTGTCTAAGTTGTAGGATCTACAAGTTGGGATTCAGGAGAGAAGCCAAGACTGGGAAAGAGATGTGAACATGATGCAAGGCTCTTTGCTACAGTCTCAGCAGCCCCAACCCCCATCTTCAAACTGTCTGTCCTCTAAGGGATGTTGGGAATCCCTGTATCTCTCAGTCTCTGCCGGCTGTACCCTTTTAGCATGCCTGGACCAGGCAATAGTATTGGCCTTGGTGGAGATATACATACAGAGGTGACTTCTGCTTGGTACCCTTTGCCCCCAGAGTTGGAGATGGCCAAAGCCCGGAACCAACTGGATGCTGTTCTGCAGTGTCTGCTGGAGAAGAGTCACTTGGACAGGTTGGAACCTGGTCCAGGGTGGGATCATGGGGCTGGAGCTCTGGCAAATTGAAACTCCTGATCCTGGGTGGATCTGGGTGGGACCCCAGAGGCTAATTTTGGGAGAAAGGTGTCTCATGGGGAAGCCACTTGATGCAGTCACACACACACCAGGCCCTGGGAACCCTGAGCCAATAGTTCTCTTCTGCTACTAGGGAGCGGCTGGATGAGGAAGCTGGGAAAACCCCCTCAGACACCCACAACAAGTAAGCTGTTTTATAGGATCTGGATCCGAGAATGTGGTGGGTAACTCCTTTCCTCATCTAGTCCCTGGCCACTCTGCCTGCGCTTTCTCTGATACACTCCTAACCACACTACATATACAAAAACTGTGACAGAAGCAGTTTAGGTCCCCTCATGGTTGGCATCTAGAACCCCACGGTATGAGTGGGACACAAGACTCAAGGGGTCCCAGGGTGCCCTTTCAGGGGGTTTGGAGCAGGCATTTGTTTGAAGGTCAGCCTGCTAATGCCCTGTCTTTCCCCACAGAGATTGCTCCATCGCAGCCACTGGCAAAAGGTAAGGTGGCAGGGGCCCCAGCCAGTGGATGTGGTTTCCAGCCCTCACCCCTGTCTTGACACTTCCCTTCCTCACACAGGCCATCTGCCCGCTTCCCCCACCAGCGGAGGAAGAAGAGGAGGGAGATGGATGATGGGCTAGCTGAGGGAGGGCCTCAGCGATCCAGTGAGTAGGCAACCCCTAGAGGGTGGGTGGGCAGGGAGCCAGGGGCTACATAAGGATGCTTACTTACCTCCCACCCCCACCACCCCAGACACATATGTGATCAAGCTGTTTGACCGGAGTGTGGACTTGGCCCAGTTCAGTGAGAATACACCGTTGTACCCAATCTGCCGAGCCTGGATGCGCAACAGCCCCTCAGTGCGCGAGCGTGAACACTCACCCAGCTCACCACTGCCCCCACTGCCCGAAGATGAGGAGGTGGGATGGATGGTGGGCCCCAGCCCAGCAGCCAGGGAGGGCAGTGGGTAGACAGGCTCAAGGGACCCTCCCCTTAAGCTAGTGGTTGTCAAGTATAGGTCCCTAAGTCTCCCAAATGAATGTTGGACCAGGTGAGGCACACAGATGTACATACTCAGGCTAGGGGTATGGACAGAGGTCCCCTGAGGCAGGCAGACATGGCAATGTGGCCTTAGGGGAGAGGCAACAGGGCTCCCTCGGTCCAAGACATGACCTCCATTATTGGGTTCCCAAGGGCTAAAGGGCTGAACAGGGATCCTTAGTACAGATAGGTGAGGCTACTAGGTATAGCATGGACCCTCCTGGCTATGGAGGGATAGATGGGGATCTGTTAGTCATCTGGCCTGAGAGGGTAGACAGGGGTCCCCAGGACATACATATGACCCTTTGAACTATTAAGATACAAGCAGAGCCGGGCATGGTGCACACGCTTGTAATCCCAGCAGCTCAGGAGGCTGAGGCAGGAGGATTGCGAGTTCAAAGCCAGCCTCAGCAACTTAGAGAGGTCCTAAGTAACTCAGTGAGACCTTGTCTCTAAATAAAATACAAAAAAAAAAAAAAAAAAGGCTGGGGTGTGGCTCAGTGGTTGAGCACTCTGGATTCACTCCCTAGTACAAAAAAAAAAAAAAAAAGATCAGAGCAGACCACAGGTAATGGTGGAAGAGGGTTCCTAGGTGACACAGACGTGACCTCCCACCCCAGGATGACAGGTATAGATGGGGTTTCCTGGGCTGGGCAAGGGTAGACAAGGGTTCTTAAGCTGACAGGAGAAGACAGGTATCCCTGGAGCAGACAGAGCTGACTTCCAGGCTGTTTAAGGTATCTGTCCTTCAGATATGAGTCCTCCAAGTATAGATTTCCCAGTGAGCCCCTTAAGTCTATTGTCTGGGAAAGTCAAGAAGGATAAAATGTGTACTCCCAGCCCTTTACTCTGATTCTCTTGGGCCTGGTATGGGGTATTGTATCTCTAGGGTTCAGAGGTCGCCAACAGCAAAAGTCGTGATGTGTACAAGCTGCCTCCACCTACAGCCCCTGGGCCACCTGGAGATGCCTGCAGATCACGCATTCCATCCCCACTGCAGCCTGAGACCCAGGGCACACCCGATGATGAGGTGGGTATAGGAGGCTGGCCTGAGGCTGTGGGTCATGTTGTGGGGCTCCAGTATGTACACCTGATCTCTATCCACACAGCCCTCTGAGCCGGAACCTTCACCCTCCACACTCATCTATCGTAACATGCAGCGCTGGAAACGCATCCGCCAGAGGTGAGGTTCCCCCAGTTGGCTTCCCCCCATGACCTCTTTTTCCATTTACTGAATCCTCGCTCTACCTCACCAGGTGGAAGGAGGCATCCCATCGGAATCAGCTTCGTTATTCAGAAAGCATGAAGATCCTCCGGGAGATGTACGATCGACAGTGACATTCCCAGCTCCTCCAATAAATATCCCCCAACCGTACACTAGCGTGTGTTCCAGCCGTTTCTTCCCAGTCCAAACAAAGCAGTTGACAGTGCTGTAGCACATTTATTGGGGAGTGAGCCTAGGAAAGAATGGGGGCATGGGGTGACGGGTCATTTGGTAAGGGAATGAAAGAGTGGCCACTTGGTTGGATCCTGGAGGATGAGGTGTGGAGGGTGGACTGGAGGTCAAGACAAAGGGACTGGAGAGTTATAGTTAACTGAGGAGGGGGCCCGACACATCTTTGTCTGGGGAGGTTGGGGGGCAACCTATACAGTTTTGAGTTTGCAGGTCCTAGTTGGCCTGGGATAGGTGTCCCAAAGTTTGGGAATCAGAAAAGAGCTCAAGAGTCTGGGTGGCTGGATGAGGTTTCAAGTCAAAAAATGGGGTGGGGACACTGGAGTATCTGCTTTTAGGAAAAGATCCAGAGTATTGGGGCATAGCCCTAGACTGGAGTGGGAGGTTTGCAGTCTGGGCCGTTTGGGGAGGGGTTATGCCTGACCAAGCAGGGCTACATACATCATAATCCGGTGTCAGAGTGTGTATGTGGATAAAAAAATTTTTCATCAGTTAGAGGGAAGTACAGGAGGGAATCTTGAGGGGATATAAGACAAGAAAGTGGAGTCATTGCTAATGGAGTCTAGGCTGGGATCTAAAAGCTGGACGGGGGGTGTCATTGGAAGGGTCAAGGCTATTAAGGTTGGGTCTAGGGTGAAGGGGTCAGGACGGAATCTTGATTTGGATGGAGGGACTGTCTTGGCGCTGGGACTTCTGGCTGGGCGGAGTCAGATCGGCTTTAAGAAAAGGAACCTAAAGCGGCACCCCTCGCAACCACGGGGTTCAGGCGTGCCTGCACCTCTATTTGGCGGCAGGCGGTGGCGGCAGAGGGGCCTGGGACGACGCAGGTGCAGCCTGGATGGAGAGGACGCCCTCAGGGGACAGAGCCGAGGTCACGGCGGCAGGATCCACGCCCGGTGGCAAGCGGTAACGACGGTGGAACTCGCGAGCGATGAATCCGTGCTCGTCCTAGAGGGCAGAGAGGCTTCAGCTGGCCCGCCCCTTCCCGCAGGCGCCCCACCCCTCGCGCCTGCGCACGCCTTCCGCTCCAACCCGCCCGCGCTCACCGGGCGCTCTTCATGGCGCGCATGCACCTCCACGTGTTCGCCCACCACCTTGACAGCAATTTCCTCAGGCGAGAAGTGCTTCACATCCAGCAGCACCGAAAAATGACCGGGGTCTGTCGGCACCTGCGAACAGCGGGCGCGGGGCCGGGCGGGACTGTCATCAGAAGGGGCCGGGATCCCCAGACCCGGCGAGGCCCCACCCCTGTCGGCTCCATAACTACAGCTGACTCTGGGAAGTCCAGTTCCCTAATGAGAGTCAGTGAGGACCTCGTAACCCACTATAACGGGTATCCTCCCATCCCCTCTAATCACTGGATTCCCCTCACACAGAGAGTGATAAGGTTCCCTTTTCCTGCAAGGTCAGGTCGGAAGCCATCCTAAGGCGAGAAAGCCTGTCCCTTCCCCCAGTGTCAAACTCCATAGTCACTCTGCCCCCGCCCCAGCAGTCCTAACTCTCCACCCCGGCCAGAAATTGTCAAGATGCCTCTAACCACAAGTTTCCAGAATCCTTCTAAGCCCTCCAACTCGGGTCACCTAACCTCCTGCGCTCTCAGCAGTTTCTGGTACCCTTCCCCTGCTTCAGTGGCCAAGATGCCCTTCATCAAATCACAGGATCCTTTCTCTCCTTTACCTCTCCAGGAGACATCCGGGGAAGCACACACATCCTCCAAACTAACAACAACAAAACTAACAACCCTGCAACCATTCAAGAATCACTGCCTGCCCTTTCCCCCAGATTCCCTGGGTCACCGGCATCCTTCAGAGCCAAGACTCCCCTCCGAGTGACCCAGCCCTTCCACTCCCCTTAGAACTACGAGTCAATCCCCCCACCCCTGCCCCTTCTGAGTGATGGGGATCTCGAACTCTTTTCAGCAACCCGATTCCAAACTGAGGGAACTCCAGAAACCCTGGGTGGTCGCACTCTCCACTATGCTCAAAGTCATCCCAGCACCCCCTCGGAGTGACCCAGACCTCTGGCTTTGAAAGTGGCCGAGTTGCCCCCTCCCCCGTGCCTGGCACCTGGGCGGTGGGCAGCGCCACGCTGGGGGCGCGCAGGTAGTAAGGGGCGAATGCAGCAGGACAGAGCGCAGCCAGCTCCGCCTCCAGCAGCCCCTCGCCGAAACGCTGGTCAAAGAGGCGTCCGGGAGTGGAAATTCCCGGCAAGGGGGCCGAAGCGCGACGTAGCCAAGACGGCTGCACAGGCACCGGGATTTCCATCCTGTTCCTCCACCGCCGCCCTGGATCCCGCAGTGCCCCTGCATGCACAGGCGCTGATTTATAGTGCGTCTTGTGCCGGCCCCTCCGCGGGCCTCTCGGGGACACTGGGACCGTGGCCAGATTCGGCCATTAGGAGCCTTATTTAGAAACCCCAATAATGACTTGGCTATTTATTAAGCGCCTGCTGGATGCTTGGAAAGGACGCCAGGAAAATGTCATTAAGATTCTTCAGTATCTTGAAAGGGAAACTAAGGCTAAGAGGGCGGAGCCTTGAGGAGTATGGAGAACACAAAGTAGCAGTTGGGACCGAGAGACGAAAAGTCCACCAAAGAGTCCTCAGTTCTCTTAACCCACCACCACCCAGCTGGCAGCTCTGAGGATGACGCAGATGGAGGTCTTAGGAGCAGATTGCTGGAGAATGCAGTAGCCGGGCCAGGCTGTCAGAAGGACACAAAACAGACCCTACCCCCATCTTCAGCCCTGCCTTGGGCCCAGCCCCCCAGCAGGCTGGGCCTAATTCTGTGCCTCTGACTCAGCTTCGGGTACACAGAGGCCCGGGGGCGTGAGCACTAACACTCCAGTCTGGCCCCCCAGGGGCCTCGCGCTGGGGCCCGAAATAGCTCATTTTGATCCCGCTACCTGGGCCAGGAGCCCGGGCCTGGCAAGAGGTGCAACAGCTGCTCTGCAGCAAGAGGGAAATTGTTGGATGACCATCAGGGCGGTCTGACTGGCCTGATGGAGATTAGAAAGGAGAAAGAGTACCCGATTACCCTTTCAACGGGTAGAACACATTGGACTCGGGCGGGGAAGAACTTTCGGCTTCCACAAGAAGGGGCGGCGTGACAGCAGGACTGCAGGAAAATAAGAATTCTTTAGAGCGCCTCCAACTCCAAGCTCATTCCATTGGTCCACAGTCTTGCCAATTATTGCTGTACGCTCCAGGTTGTCCAATCAAACGCGCTCTCTCAAGCAGGCCAGCGTTATATGCAGTCGGAGACACCTCCCATTAGCCCCTTTCCAACTTTTATTTTCCTGTCTCTCATTGGTCGCCTTGGAGGCCGCTCTCTTCCAGAGCGGGCACTCCCAAAGAGGGGCGGGGCTGATGGAGCATTGCTAAGCGACAAGATGCGCACTGGGTTTGTCGGGTGAAGAAGCGGAGCTGGCACAAGCGCCCCAGAGTAGCTGCAGGATGGACCGTGGGTGAGGCTGATTATTCTTCCCGAGATCACAAGAGGTTTGGGAAGGGCCGAGGGTGAGGGTAGCACCAGTTTATGCTACAGTCCAGAGTGTCGGGTTCAACCGCATTAAAACTACAACTTCCAAGATGCTCCACAGCCTTTGGCCGCCCCAGCCTTGGATTTCACAGTCCCCAGTATCCCTAAATGCCTTATGTTCTTTTCTCTGAGTACCTGTAAAGGATTATTTCCCTTAAGGTCTTCTAAGAAGACATGGAAATTGAGTTTTTAAATTTTGAAATTGCCCTAGACACCCAAGGGTGTTGTGTTTGAACTTTCTTAGTTAGGCGGAGCCTAGTGAATCATGGGAATTGTAGTCCATTTCCTAGTGTCCTCCAAGGGTTTATGGGAAATGTACGGTGTACGGTCTAGTCCCGGGTCTTTTGTTTTTGTTGTTCGTCTTTTGTTTGTGTTTTCTCTACCAGGTATGGGGTGGTTGGGGTGGGGGGGAACTCAGGTGTTTTAACCACCTGAGTTACAGTACCCAGTCTTTTTTTTTTTTTTTTTTTTTCGAGACAGGGTTTTGCTAAGTTGCAGAGGCTGGACTGGAACTTGCAGTCCTCCTGCCTGTAAGCACCACCATTCCCAGCCTAATCACGGTTCTTAACCGTGGGAAATGTTTAAGGAGATAGAAATTATAATTATCCTGATATGATCATTATACATTATCTACTTGTATTCAGTTATCACACTGTACCTCAAAATGTGTACAATTCGTGTAAAAAAAAAAAAAATTAAAACAGGCCGCAGACCACATTTTGCCTTTGGGCTGCAGTTTTTAAAAAATTCACCTGGGACAATGGGAAAAAGATAGGATGCCTAGCCCCACTTCCTGATATTCTGATTCTGTCAGGAGTAGGAATGTCTTG
The DNA here is from genome assembly GCF_045843805.1 of Urocitellus parryii. NCBI lineage: Eukaryota > Metazoa > Chordata > Mammalia > Rodentia > Sciuridae > Urocitellus > Urocitellus parryii. Next base: position 16,527,528 of record NC_135545.1, on the reverse strand, counting down.
TTTGTAATTTTAAACAAACCCCCACCCCCCTCCCACCCCCACCAAAAAGTGGATCCAGAATTGAGAACCACTAACAACTGGTTCCTAGGTTTTTCTGTGGCTCTCCAAAGGCTCATGGGACTCATGGCTCCACTATCATTATCTTAAATGTGCATCAGTGCTTCATGGGAATTATAGTCCATCTCTTCCAGGAATCCATGAGAATTGTCTGTTCTGCCCTCTTCTTCCATGCTCTGCCTTCCAATCCCATTCTTTCCTTGCAGCCTGTCAGTTTTCTCCATCCAAGAAAGCCCCTTTGGAGATGCTTCCCTGGATGGAGGCCATGATTGGCCATCCCAAAGCCAGACCCGGCAACCCAAGGTGAGGACTGCCCACAGAGAGTAGTACCTCTAGTAGAGAGGGAAGGAAGGCTTATATGGAGAGATGAAGATGAGACATTAGGAGAAAGTCCCTCCTTACCTCCCCATAGCCTTCCCTTGTACAGCTCTTTACTGCTTATATCCCCCATTGTTCCCCCAATCACCTGAGGTTGCTAACAGTGATAATATTGTGGGATTTGCTTCCTCCCCTCTGAACTGAGACTTCACATGTATCTTTGTTCCCTACAGGAAAGACCCTTCGGACCTCACTTTTTTCTTTTTGTGTCCTCCCCTATCTTAGACTCTGAGCCCATCCAGGTCCCAGAGATCCAAGCTCCCACGAGCTCCCCAGGCTGCAGCCAACTCCCCTGAACTGTTGGAAGAGTCCTGGCCATCCAGTTCAGGGACCTCTTCCCCATCCAGCACCACTGAGAAGGCCTCTCCACCACCTACCCTGATTGACAGTGGGGACTCAGTGATGGCCAAGTAAGTACCAGAAACCCTGAAGGGAAAGGAGAGTTTGGGTCAGGGGGAGGGAGAAGGTAATAATCATCGCAGGCAGACTGTTTATACAGTGCTCTTATAGGGCCAGGTGCTTCATGTGTGTTATGGAGGGCTTTGAAGTTCAGCTGTGTGGGTTCAAGTCCCAGCTCTGTCACTTACTCTCTGTATGATCTTGGCCTCAGTTTTTTTTTTTTTAATCTTTAAATTGGGGATATTGATAGCACATACCCCTAGGGCTATTTTGAGCTTTCAGTGAGTTACTGTATCAAATGAACACTTGAATTTGTAGGTTAAGGATCAGCTGCTGTAATAAAGAGTCTAAATTAATTATGGCTTGAACAACTTTGCATTTATTTCTCCCTCATCTAATGGTCCAGGCAGAAGCAACATGGCTGATATGGCAGCCTCTGCTTGAGGTGTCAGAGATATGGGTCCTTCTGCTTACTGCTGTTCCATCCCTGGACTGTGTTCTTTCCTTCATGGACCAAAATGGCTCCCAACTGAATCGACTTTCTAGAATTGCATCTCTTCATTTCATGTTTGTCAAGTATCTAGTCATGAGATCACAAGTCACATGGCAAATGTAGTCCTTAGAAGAAGTGACTACGTATCCAACAAAAATTGCATGGCTGGGCCCAGCGTATTGTAACTCAGTGTTAGAGCTCTTTCCTGGCATGCAGGAGACCCTGGGTTTGATTCCCAGCACTGCCAAATAAATAGATCAAATAAAATTAACACATAAGAAAGGAAAACAATTATTGAAAGACAACTACTTGCCTTTAGTGGTTAGATGGAAAGCAGGGTTTTGTTGGTTCTGTGGTGTTTGGGGTTTTTTTATATGTGTATGTGGTATTGGAGGTTGAATCCAGGTGTCATGCATACAAGGCAAGTTCTCTGTCACTGAGATACATGTCCATCCCATCTTTATTTTATTTTGAGACAGGGTGGCCTCAAACTTGGGATCCTCTTGTCACATCCTCCCAAATATCTGAGATTAAGGTGTGTGCCGCTACCATACCTAGCAAAAAGCAGGTTTGGTTTTTGTTTTTATGCTGGGGATTGAACCCAGAGGCATTGTACCACTGAGCTACATCTCCAGCCCTTTTTATTTTTATTCTTATTTTTATTTTCAGATAGGGTCTCACTAAATTGCTGAGTCTATCCTCAAACTTGAAATTCTCCTGCCTCAGCCTTCCAAGTCACTAGGATTATAGTCATGTGCCGCATGCCTAGCAGCTACCACTTGATTTTAGAATGAACATAGCTTAATCAGATTTTTTTCTTTTCCTTTTTTTATGTGTTCTTACATGACAGTAAAATGTATTTTGATGTTTCATTCATACATGGAGTCTAACTTCCCATTCTGTGGTTGTACATGATGTACAACCAGTTACTCTGGTTGTATATTCATATAGGAACATTGGGAAAGTTATGTCTGATTCATTCTACTCTTTCCCGTTTCCATCCCCTCTCCCTTCTTCTCACTCACCTCTGTCCAATCTGGTGAACCTACACACACACACACACACACACACACACACACACACACACACCCCTATTGTGAGTCAGCATCCTCATATCAGAGAGATTATCCCGCTTTTGATTTTTTGGTATTGGCTTAATTCATTTATTGGGATAGTCTCCAATTCCATCCATTTACCAGCAGATACCATAATTTTATTCTTCTTTGTGACTGAGTAGTATTCCATTGTATATATGTACCACATTTTCTTTATCCATTCATCTGTTGAAGGACACCTAGGTTTCATAGTTTAGCTATTGTGAATTGAGCTGCTATAACATTGATGTGTCTGTGTCGCTGTAGTGTGCTGATTTTAAGTCCTTTGAGTACAAACTGAGGTATGGGATAGCTGGGTCAAATGGTGGTTCCATTCCAAGTTTTCTGAGGAATCTCCATACTACTCTCATAGTGGTGGAAACCAATTTGAAGTCCCACCAGCAGTGTATGAGTGTACCTTTTCCTCCACATTCTCCCTGACATTTATTGTTACTTGTGTTCTTGATAATTGCCATTCTGACTAGAGTGAGATGAAATCTCAGTGTAGTTTTAATTTGCATTTCACTGATTGCTATGGTTGTTGAACATTTTTTTCATACATTTGTTGATCGATCTTATCTCTTCTATGTCTGTTCAGTTCCTTAGCCCTTTTATTGATTGGGTTGTTTAGTTTTTTTGGTGTTTTTTTTTTTTTTGAGTCCTTTATATACTGGAGATTAATGGTCTGTCTGAGATGCAGGTGGCAAAGATTTTCTCCCATTCTGTAGGCTCTGTCTTCATATTCTTGATTGTGTCCTTTGCTGTGAAGAAGTTTGATACCATCCCATTTATTGCTAATTGATTTTATTTCTTGGGCTTTAGGAGTCTTGTTGAGGACTATGGTTCCTAAGCTGACATGATGAAGATTTGGGCCTACTTTTTCTTCTATTAGGCACATTGCCTAGGTCCTTGATCCACTTTGAATTTTGTGTGGGGTGAGAGTCAGGGTTCTAATTTCATTTTGTTACATATGGATTTCCAGTTTTCCCAGCACCATTTGTTGAAGAGGCTATCTTTTCTCCAATGTGTGTTTATGGGGCTGGGGATGTGGCTCAAGCGGTAGCGCGCTCGCCTGGCATGCGTGCGGCCCAGGTTCGATCCTCAGCACCACATACAAACAAAGATGTTGTGTCCACCGAGAACTAAAGAATAAATATTAAAAAAAAAAAAAAAACAATGTGTGTTTATGGTGCCTTTCCAGTGTGAGATAACTGTATTTTTGTGGGTGTTTCTCTGTGGCTGCTATTTTGTACCATTGGCCTTCATGTCTGTTTTGGTGCCAATACCATGCTGTTTTGTTACTATAGCTCTGTCGTATAAGTTAAGGTCTGGCATTGTGGTGCCTCTGAAAGAAGTTATTTTTTAATTTTTAATATTGTGGTACTGGAGATTTCACCAGTTTTTTAGCTCTCCTCACATCCCCTACCTCCCATCCTCTAATGCTTGCAGGTATATAAACAGGTTCCGCCAAGCTCAGCCCACAAGTCGAGAGGAACGCCAGCCTGTAGGCCCAACCCCTGATGACTTTTGGTGGCTTCGGCCAGAGTCTCCAGATCTCAGCAGTCAGCATGCAGCAGGTACCTCCTTGCGCCCATCCACCCCCAGCCTAAAATCCTTCCTGATCAATGACCCCAGCAACCACTCCTTCTGGCCCCTTCACTCAGTTGAGGTTTCTCAGCAGGAGCCCATGAACGGAAAGGAAAACTCAAAACAGCAATTCTCGCTCCCAAGGTGGCCAGCGCATCCCAGGCTGAGGCTCCACTTCAGGAAATAAAGCAGGTGACCTCCTCATTTACTCCCTCTTCTGTGTGCCTCAACTATCAGCACCAGTCCTGAGATAGAATTAAAGCCATTCCCCAATTCAAGGAAGCTTAAACCTTAAAAGGAAGATTTTTTTTTTAAAAAATTTTATTTTGTTGAGTGTAATTGCAAGCTCCAAAAGTAGATTCTTTTAGGTGTGGCCAGATCAAGGTGTTTTGGACAATATTAGGAGGAACTCAGCTTTTTTGGTTCTGTGTTCCTCTGCTGGGTTCTGTCTCAGGCAGGCTTTCCCCTCACAGTAGCCAACATGGCCTCCAGCAGCTTAGGCTTCTGAGTACTAACTCAGCGACTTTAATGGAGAGTGGAGCTTTTCCATTAGCTCCATCCCAAACCCCAGGACTCTCTCTTATTCCCCCATCCTAAATCAATTGCTGTGAACCAGAGGATAGAATGCTTTATTTAGTCAGGTTCTCTCAGGAAAGTTGGTTCAATCCTTCAACAGTAGTGACTTGCAAATGAAGGGTGTGGATCCAAGAGGAAAACTGGGTCTCCATTCCCTGAGGAAATTGTAAGCTGCCACGTGAGGTACCAGGTGGAGTAGAAACCTGCACTTGAGCCCTCTGTCCAGAGCCCTTTTCCCAGCAGCCTTTGTGGGGGGGAGTAGCCTCTGACCCCTCTCATCCCACAGAGGCTCAACACATGGAGCTCGTCGCTGCTGGACCTGGAGACGCTAAGCCTGCAGAGCAGAGCTACCAGGCTGCTCAAACGCAGGTGCTTCCCCTACCTCCTCACCCTTCCCACTGCTCCAGCCACAGCCAAGCGCACTGCCTGGGCGACATCCAGTGCCTCACTTCTGCCTTCCCCTTGCAGCAAGGCCTCCATCTCCTCCTCCTCCTCCTCCTCCCTCAGCCCCAGTGATGCCAGCAGTTCCTCCTTCCCAGTCAGCTCAGATGGCCTCTCTCCCTTTTCCATGACCGTCATCCCTGACGCCAGCAAGGGCTCTGGCTCCAGAGCACCTGGTAAGTGGTGAGAGGCAAGGATTGAGGGCAGCCTGGGTTCAAATCCCATCTCTGCTGCTTACCCGCTGTGTGACCTTGTCCTCTCTGGGCCTCGTTTCCCCAACTGTGAAATAGTAGTGACAGTTTGATCCCTCTCCTCCAGGTGTGGTGAGGATGAATTGAGTTCACTTAGCACAAGTCTGTCAACAGGAGCTGTCATAGCTGGGTATGGGGGTGCACACCTGTAATCTCAGCAATTTGGGAATCTGAGACAAGAGAATTGCAGGTTCAAGGCCAGCCTGGGCAACTTAGTTGAGACTCTGCCTCAAAATTTTAAAAAGGGCTGGGGATATAGCTCAATGTAAAGCACCCCTGAGTTCCATGCCCAGTACCAAAAACAAAACAAAGCAGGAGTTGTCATGAGTGTGAGAGACCTAATGTTCTTTCTGCAGTGCGGAACACAAGCTCCAGTATCAGGCGGCTTTTTGCAGATTCGGTACCACATTGGTTTAACAACAGAATCTGACCTATGAGGCTATTTGTAGTCTGTATTGATCACATTTAGCGTTAACACTATACATAATTCTTGGTGAATGTATATTACATTGAACCATAGGGAATTTTCATTTTTATAAATAAAAGATAGGTGAATATTGCCATTCTGTATGGTTCCACTATATTTCTTTTTTGGGGAGGGAGGATACGAGGGATTTAACCCAGGGATGTTTTACCCCATTGAGTTAAATTCCCAACCCTTTTTATTTTTTATTTTGAGACAGGGTCTTGACAAGTTGCCTAGGTCCTCACTAAGTTGCCAAGGTAGGCCTCAAACTCAGTCCTCCTGCCTCAGACTCCCAAGTCACACTCCAGTGTCTGGCTTGGTTCCACTATATGTCAATATGTTTGAGTCTGATGTATTGCCTCAGACCCATGTCAATGCTATACATATATCATGCAATTTGGCTAAAGTATGCAAACTTTGGAACTCCAGATCAATTTCAGAGATGGGATGATAGATCTAGGTTACTATTACTACTGTCCCGATTGTTACTGTTACTTTGTGCTCAGAATGCTATCTTGGTCTCACAGGGGTCCCCTGATTGGGTACAAGTAAGCAGAAGTTAACAGAGGTGTTCATGCATGTTGTATGATCCTACCCAGGGACTCACCTATCCAGTTCTTCACTCTTTCTAAGCTTTGTCTTTTATTCATCTCTCCCTCCTGAGCCTCAGTTTTCTCATTTGTAAAATGGGGATAAAATTAGTACCTTCTTCATAAGTTATTTTGCAGTTAAATTTATTCAACTCATTTACATATTGAATCCTACCATGTTTGAGGCTCTGTGAATAGGACTGAGGATTTCATAACAAACTATGAATACATGGTACCTCCTTCAAAACCTTTACGGCATAGTGGATGTGGGACAGAGAATCACCACATAACCCTCCCATATATAAGTAAAACATGCAGAAATGAAGGATAGGCAGGAGAGTACTGTGGAACTAGAAGTCAGGGAGGGCTTCCAGAAAGTGCTAGCTAAGTGGAAACCTAGATGAGGAAGGTGAGATGAACAGAGCCTTCTAGCATATACAACTGACTGAAGTGAGAGGGAGCGTGGTGCAGACAATAGACCAGAAAAGGCAAGAGCCAGGATCAGACTAGCATAGGAGGGAGAGATTGGCAGGGCACCTCGAATGCTGGGCCTTGGAGGCATGGGGAGGCATCTGGTTGTAATGTTTAGATTGGAGATCCTCAAGAGACGTTGGAGCATGGAGAGGATGAACTTTCTTGGGTGTTAGCAGACTTCCTCTGGCTTCTATCTATATCCAGTGAGAGAAGCTGCTGGTTTGAAGTGGGCCAGAACTGAAGAGTGCAGTGGAGGGAAGTGTCCAGGTTAAAAGTAGAATTGCAGGATGTAGTAGGGGTGATGGGGGTGGTTCCTCCGCTCTCTGTGCAGCATCAAATGATAGGGCTTCTGAGAGATCATGGTAGCTCTACTGATAGGACAAATGAAATTATGCCCAGGGTGGTAGAAATAATGTCTGTTTGCCCAGTGGAACAAAAATACCCCCTGGCCCCCCCCTTTTTTTTAGGTATAATTAGCTTGCTGGCAAGCAAACCTTATTTATTTATTTATTTATTTACTTTAGTTGTAAGTGGACACAACTACTTTTATTTTATTTTTATGTGGTGCTGAGGATCGAACTTGGTGCCTCTCGTGTGCCAGGCAGGTGCTCTACCACTAAGCTCCAGTCCCAGCCCCCTGGCCCTGTCCTTAATCATTACCATTTCCCCAGTACATAGTTGGGGACTGAGACAGGGCACAATAAACAGTTCTTTTTGCATCGTGTCTCAAATATTGATTGCACCGAGCTCTATTCTTCACAGTAGGGCAAGGGTAATGGACAAGACAGACAGAAATCGCTCTCCTTGCATAACTGGCATTGTGGAAGGAGAGACAAACCATAATTAAGCTAGAAAATACCATTCAGTATGTTAGAAGAGGGTAAGTGAAAGGAGAAAAATGAAATAGGACAGAGGACAGGGAATAATAGGGCTGGTGGTTGTTGCGCTTTTGAATAGAGTAGTCGGGGAAGGTCTCACTAAGAAGGTAACATTTGGACAAGACACAGAGCAGGAGAGGGAATGAAGCATGTGATACATGAGGGAAGACCAGTCCAGACAGAGGGAACCACCAGCACTCAGTGGCCTTTGCCTTTGACCAATAGGGAGGTACAGCCAGGGGAGTGTTCATAACCAGGAAGGCCCTGGATACTCAGGTATTCACAACCTGCCTCTGGCTGTGAGTCTGGCACAGATTGGGAGGACAGGAGAGCAGGGGGCTCAGGCAGGAGCCTGTGGCAGTCACTATGATAGTCCAGGTGGGGTGAGTGGGGCTGGACCAGGGTGAGGGCAAAGGAACTGTTCAGTGCTGTAACCCCCATATCCAGAACACATCTGCGTGGCATGTAGTAAAAGCTCAGTAAATATTCATTGGATGATTGAAGAACTGAAAAATGATGGATGGCTCTCTCCTCTGACCTTGCCCCCTCCCCACTTCCCACTCCAGAGAGGAGCTGGCATTACTGAACAGCCTGTCTGAACAATCTTCTGGCACAGAGAAGAGTGTCTGCACAGGCTGTTGTTTGGTGGCTGATCACCTGACTCCTACCTCTCCTCTGTTTCCCTCACAGCAGCCCCGGTACCAGCCCAGGCCCCTACCCCTGCTCCAGCCCCAGCCCCAGCCCCAGTCCTCGCCTCCCCCCAAGAACCCCTTCGGCCAGAGGATGACATTTTGTACCAGTGGCGGCAGCGGCGGAAGCTTGAACAGGCCCGAGGAGGTGAGGGGGATGGAACCTGGGTGCTGCCCCGGACCCAAGCCCTCGGCACTCGGGTGAGTTGGAGGAAGGGGGAGACAGGGGATTGTAGGACCCTCTACCCTCTTCCCCACCCTCTCACACCCCTCTTCCCATCTGTCTACAGCCCTCTCCTACCCCTGCTGTGACAACCCAGCCTAACTGTGTCCCCATGGGAGGCAGTGTGGCCCAGCCTGGTCCCCACGAGGCCTTGTATGTGGAGAGGCCTCCTGTTCCCCCAGGGTCCTCTCCACACATCATCTGGGCCCCCAGCCCCTATAGCTTCTTCTGGGCTCCACAGTCCAGCCCCTGGGTATCTGTTGGGACCGTTCCTCCCACGCTGCTGGCTGCCACACAGGCTCCCTTGGCCTCTACCCTAGCTACCCCCGTTCCCACTCCGGTACCCTCAGCCTCCATCCCAGTGCCCTCAGCCTCCACCTTGGCTCCCCTGGCCTCCACTCCCACGCCCCCCACTACCCTCCAGGGCCCGGGCCCTCCCTCCCCTGAGCCAAGCAGCCCTGCCCAGCAAGAGAAGCTGGGCCCCAAACCTCGGAGGTCCAGAGCTCTGCGCCCAGAAGTCTCTGGCGAGGGGCCTGACCTGCAGCTCAGGGGCGCCTTGGGTCAAGTAGTGACAGCTCGGCTGTTCCCTGACTTCCTGGAAGACACACCCCCTCGCCTTGAGGGCCCGCCTCCAGCGGCCACTGAATCTCAAAAAGGCAAAGTCACACACCCACAAGCCAAGGTTTCGCCCCCTTGCCCAGAGGTCACGCCCGCTCCCTCTGACCCTCACTGTTGGTCAAGGGCCCAGGCTCGCAAAGCCAAGGCCACGCCTGCTCCAGCAGGGTCAGTGCTTCAGAAAGTTAAAGCCACTTGCTCTGCTGAAGCCGAGTGTCCACAGCCCAAGGCCCCACCGCCTCCAACTGAGGAGGCGTCCACACTCCCCAAGGCTCCGCCCCTAGAGTTCAAG